>NC_055674.1:15952500-16552500 GCF_017976325.1 Chelmon rostratus | reverse complement strand
ACGACCGGGATGACTGAGCATCTTCATAGACTTAAACACAGGTCGCTTGAACAAATTATCATTACTATTGTTGCTGAGGTCCCCCTCTTCAGTTATTTACCTGAAATAACCACTATATATCCACAAAATGTGCCTCTTTACAGCTGAGGGCCACTTTAAAGGTAAAATTAACTGTTACCGTCCTACAATATTTAATGGAAACAATGAAACGATTGAGTCTGCGCTCCAGTGTCATATTCTCAGCCATCCGGATCTGTGTCTTCTTTAAGGAATCTAGCTTGTGTTTTCTGTCTGTGCAGATGCAAGCACATAGCAGGATGAAAGTGATGAAAGGTGCACTCAACCCAGATTTTTTTTCACTTATCACACAAAGCTGTAGGTGCACAATATGTATTTTTCACAGTTTAATTCTCACAGCAGCTGAATTGGGAACTCTGAGGAAGGCATGTGGTTCTGTTTTACTGTCCAGCATGCTGAAGTTGAACTATTTTTCCCTTCATTTACGTGTGATTTTTTTCATAACATCTCTTTATTCTTCGCATCTTTCCTCTCACGTCCTCTTTCAAAGCCATCTTTTATCCTGTGCGACCTTCTCTTGTACCTTGTCTATTCATTCCCTTGTTCATCAATCTATTCTTCTCGCCTCCATTTGGTGTGTTTATCAGTGTGGTCCACTGTGAAATGTACAGGGACATTGACATTCCAGCCACACGCTCCCTCTCCTCCCTACTTTTGTACAAATGAGTGTGATAAATCTCAAGAGAAGAGAATCACTATATATGCTGAATACGTACAGTAACATACAACGGCATAAAGGCAGCAGGCAGCAAACCAGATGTTCCGTTTTCAATTGGAAAACCTCATACAGTCACAACGTTTGATGACAAGAGTCATTATGCTAATTCCTGCCTAACCTCTTATTGAATTACAGTGGAGATCAATAGATACTCTGAAAGAATGCTCTTTAATTAAACATTTCTATTCATTTTCATCAGTTTGTATAAAATGGCCCATCTCTTGTTGAACATTGTACCAAAGTGAAGGCAATTTTTTTGACATCCCACAGCTCAAACAGAAATGGCTTTTTAAGATACAGTACTATGAATGCAACTGTCACATCCCCCCGTCTTTTGCTCGCTGATTTGTCTTTTTCCCTAACCCTCGTCTTTCATCCATCTCCGGCTGTGGAAGATGCTTTAAGAGAAAGGCAGGCACTTCCGCCCTGTTGACAGCCCTCCAACACTTCTATGAGCTCTCTAGGAAGTAAATCAGGGCAGCCAGCAGCCTGCATTACGCTCAAAACACTACAAATTGTCAGCAGGACGAAACTGTTGTTAGAGAATGTTGACACTGGGATTTGTAGTTTCTTAACTGTGCATTAACATTGTGCTTTTGAACATAGTTCACCACGATGGTACAACCTCTCACTCTGATCTCTCTCCTTTATGTGCACACGCATGTCATGCAGCCGCACACACAGTGCGAGATAAGATGTATATCACAGGTACCAAGATACATACTTTGTATGGATTACATCTCTTAAAGGCATTCTGTGGAGTTTCTGACTACCAGGAACACCGTGGATCATGACTGGGTCGATACTATCTCTGCATGAGAGTGAAATACTAACGATGCATGCACTTGCACATGGGATATGTGATACACAGTCCGCCCGTTTCACGCGGTTCCAGTGATCCAAAGTTGCTGGTGGTGACGTGCCAAGAAATGTATAACAATGTGCCAAGATGAAGAAGCAAGGATGCATGGATGTAAACGCTGTAGGTTTCAAATTCTTCCAAAAAATAGCTCTGAAAAGTATTATGCCTTTATTTGGCCTCATGGATGTGTTTGGTGATTAAACTCCACAGGGTGCATTTAATTTTTGTCAGCATGCGTGACAGTGTGTATATACATGTTTTTTTCATTTGTTAAAGACCTATTTAGTAATTTTTCTTTGTCCTATAAATTCACACATTATACTGTATATCATCGAAGATTTGAACCTGTGGATGAATGCTACAAATTTACAGTAGATTTAGCTAAAATAAGCTAAAATAGTTGTTATATTATTTATTGTAGTTAATTGTTTATTGATAGTGCTGGCATTCAATACAGACTAATTACCCAAAGTGGGGATAAACTGGCAGCAGACAAGCAGCAACATATTTTGAATTTTTTTGTGAGAGTGTGTGTGTCTGTGTGTGCTGTACTTACCTGTACCTTCATCAGTATGTGTGCAAGCATTAATTTACACATACACATAACCATTCAACATATATTAAACCCATTCCATGGTAGTTTGTCTGTCTCCCGCCATCCAGCTCTACCTTCTCTAAGTGATCACTATCCCAGCAGCTTAGCTCATGCTAATATCTCCACCCATTAAGGGGATGGATGGACCCTCTTTTCTCTGACAGCTACAGGAACATGTCTAAGACTTTCATGTGGGAGAGGTCAGTCAGTTTGTCTATGCAGGCAACATTTCACACATACTTTGATTTGAATGTTGAGAAAAATAATCTCAATTGAAGAAGCGAATTGGATTTTAAAGACTTGAGAAAGACTTTAACATCAGCTGCAAGAAGGAACAGATGAGATAATGAGGGAGGCACAGGAAAGAAGAAAATTAGTGATTCTTTAATCAAAACTTTTTTTAAAAAGACATCTATGTGATGCACTTTTATATCACTAATGTTTGTGTTTTTACAAAGCGTCCACACAATTTTCCACAATGCACAATCTTTGCTGTACACATCTAACCACTCCAAACGGAGACAACAGGTAAAACACTGTCAGCAACGACTCAAACTGTTTCTGTGAGATAGTGCAAGGGTGCAGAGTGCAAAGGTTACAATAGGGTTTAACAGATTATATACATGATGTATGTGGATATGTACACTACATGCACGTATACACAGTACATGCAGCATTTAGATTTATTTTATTACAATATTCATGCCCCAACTTATTCTCGTATCATTACTGTAAAGTCACAATAGAGTAACCTTCCTTCCTACAGACATGCAGATCAGCCACATATAGATAATTTACTGTTAAAATACAAACATGTTATTTTGGTTTCTAGCGACCTTCTGTCACCAGCACTGCATGCACACAGCTCAGGAACAACACATGTTGGTGTCTGTTTTCACACCTAATTGTAGGTAAATTCACCAGCTGACACAAAAACACAGAATATCCCTTTAGACGGCCATAAAAAGCATCAACACAAAGCAATAAGCCAGAAAGAGAAAGTGTGGTGGTGCAGGGGGTTTCTGAGAAGACGCTACAAGTGTGTGTGCTTATGCGCATGTGTCTGTGTGTGTGTGTGTGTGTAAGTGAATCAGAGGGCAGTTTGTCATGTTGCTGCTCCACAGCCCTGATCCAAGCTGACAGGTGAAGCTAAGCGCAGCTAAACAGCACACGTAACAGAGAGGAGGAGAGAGAGAGGGAGGGAGAGACAGAGAGAGGCAGAGAGAGAGAGGGGGAGAGAGAGAGAGAGGCGGTCAGGAGGCAGTGGAGATAAGGGGAGACCAATAGACAAAAAATAGAGAGAATGGGAGAGTGTGGGGGATGAGGAAAGAGGGATGGACATAAAATAAGTGTGAGAAATAGAGGGATGGGGAGATAGCGGTCCAAGTTAGAGAGCCATTAAAAAGAGAAAGGGGCAGACGAGAGAGGAAAACAAGCAGAGGCATGATGGGAAGAGAGAGAGCGAGTGAATTTGAGCAAAATAGAAAGCTTGGGAAAGGAAGGGACTGAGATTAACCGGTGAAAGAGATTGGTTAATTGGCATTTTATCAAAAGAGTGAACTGAGCAAGTTAATTTTTCATAACATCCCTCCATTAATCCATCCCACCCTGACGCCCTCCCTCTTTTCATGTCTCTGTCTTCCCCCTGGATTGGCTGTTTGTCAGATGGTGGACATGGGAACTGATTCGATTTTCTTTTTTTTAATCAGCATTTTTTTTTAATGAGACACATCATTTAAGAACATTAAAATCAGAGTGAATCGTGGTTATTGTCTGCTGAATTGCCTGCATATATGAAGTGACTGGGAAAAAAGACAGAAAAGGAGACCAGAGAGAGGCCAATGTGCCAAAGCAGTAAAAAGGCATGTTGCTAATGGGAATAGGAGGAAAAATGTTGAGCGAGAGAGAGAGAGAGAGAGAGAGAGAGAGAGCACCTGTTCAAAATAGATTTTTTTTTTCCTTTGTGCTCTTTGGAATTTCATCTTTGAAACCATTTTTAAAACTAGGACAAGTGAGGTAAAGGGATCTTATAAAAGCAAGGCAAGAGCAAACTAAACCCTTTTCTGGATCAGTGAAAATTTGTTAAATTGTTGAAAATGGTATCTTTCAGAATAAGAGGCGCGGGGAAGAAAAGACAAATGAAACCCGCCAAATATAAAGACAGTAAGAAGAGTTTTTGAGGATGAATGCAGACAGAGATCAAAAGTGAAATAGACCACTTCAACGCTACTGAGGAAGAAGTGATGCATAAAAGATGACGCCGACGAAGACAGAGGTTGCGAGAACGACTGTGTTGGAGGTACAGAGAAGGAAAGAGAGAGAGATAAAGAGGGAGGGATGTGTGTGAGTGTGTGTGTGTGGAATTAGAAGTAGTCAAGTCGGACAGGTTGATAGATTAGAGTCATTGATGTGACCCACCGTGTGGCTACGCTCTCCCACATGAAGCCAAGATCAGACTTACTGTACACCTGTGTGTAAGTGCATGTGTGGGTTTGATTTCATGACAAATGAGGAACAAGAATTGGCTGTGAGACTTGCTTATCCATTAGTATATTATACCGCACTGTCCGGGTGTCCTTGCTCTGTGTGTGTGTGTGTGTTAGTGTGTGTGTGCTGGTAAACCCGGTGACAAACTGCATATTGTGCCTAGCTTTGATGTCTGCGTACAAGGCTGAACTTTGAGTTGAATGCAGTGTGAAGGGAATATCTGTGCATGAGTGAATATGTGTTATGAGCTAAACACAGGTTGACTCCTGGCTCCCACTTCTGTTGCGCTGCATTGCAACGCTTTTTATAGCGTTGCTCGCTGTTGCATTACATTGCATTGCATCAAATTTATTGTACTGCGTCAAACAGATTAGCGCTGAGTTGTTTTGTTTCAACCGTGTGCGAGCCACACAGCTACAGTGATCAGACGAGGTGAAGTCAGTCGTTGGAGATTAGAGGCAACAAGAGAGGAAAAGTAAGACATATTGGTGTCATGGCCAATAACATGCAGGAGAGTGGCGTCATAAATTGTTGTTAAACGTCTGGTGTTAAGTTAAGAATGATTTCTCTGTATAAAGTACCTGGTCCAAAATTTGTTAAAGCAATGCAGCTTTAAAGCAGCGAAAATTAATACTTTAATAATAACGACTGATCATCGTGATGAACCCACAGAGAATCAACACTCTGTTTTAGCTGCTTTCAGCTCACTGTTCTGATTTTCTGTCTTAAAGCTTCATTGTTTTGGGTCTCTCACCGCTCGAATGATGTCGTTTTCGGCAACAACAGGCGGCTGTTTTTGGCAAAAATGCTTTAAAAACGCTACCCGCTCAACATGAAATGGTCGACAGACAAAATTAGCCGCTAGCAGGTGAACATAGTGGAGCTGCTGGCTGCTGAAACGCCAGGTATTTCCCTCTGGAATTAGAAAAACAGAACTAAAAGGAGAGTGAATATTAACTTATTTGATGAATGAATGCTAATGTTGCTACAAGTCTGTTGGGTGTGTAACTAGGTACCTGATAGCTAACAAGTGTTTGCTAACAAAAATCAATAACACTGTCGTGTCTTTTCGGTAAATATGACGGTGCAGCCATGAAACTGTTAGCTTAGCTTAGCACAAAGACTGAACACAGGAGCAAACAGCTAGCCTGACTCTTTTTAAAGTTAGCAAAATGCACCTGCGGGCACCTTTTAAACTCAGCAGTTACGTGATATCTAGTTTGTTTAATCTGACACATTGTGGTTTTATGGTCACCGTCGTCTCCGCTGGTTGCCTGGTAACCTCAGTCTAACTGGTAGTTAGATTTTATTACCTGTGGACAGAGTCAGGCTCGCTGTCTCCAGTCTTCATACAAAGCTAAGCTAACCAGCTGCTGCAAATTTTTGAACAAATCTGACATGAAGCAAAAACCGCAGGACCTTTAGATGTGTTCCCATGCTTCAGGCGTTCCTGGGTGTCTCATCAAGCTGTTTACATGGTCATTGATCGTTCACATTGCTGACTGACCAGCTGCATCCCCTTTGCCACAAACAGCACCCACCCTCCCACTCTGGGGAGACGCAGAGCCGCCACATCCCGCCGCTAATGTAAACCGCATCCAAAACAAGCAGAGTTAAGATTTGCCTCTCATCCATGCCTCCTGTAGTGTTGATGTTTTTTAATTGTTTGTCTGTGAGTATGACTCCCTGGCCGAATGACCGGCACACTGGCCATGCCCGTGCCATGCGTCCGTGCCTGCGGTTGTAATCCAAGGTCACTTAACTCCACAGTTCACACACCACGGACATTTACAAGAGCCTGTCACAGCGCGCTATGATGATAGAGTGTTGTGGCATTGCTAATTCATCAATGCTGCCCCGGCCGTGACACATTTACAGTATAAGGCATTTACAGGTTGTGTGTCTGGCCCAGGTGGGTGCGCCCTTAAAAGGCACAAAGGGGCGAATTGATCTCATTGTACATGTCTGAGGGATGTCTGATGGTTGGGATGCTGAATCAAATGGCAAAAACTCCAAACATTGGTCTCAACGCTCTCATGAATTATGGAAGACTTTCCAACAAATACAGTACAAGAAGCTTTAGAGCATGCTTGCAAGCCTGAATATTAATTATGAAAGAGACATAAAAAAAAATCCTAGTTTAAATGATGATAGGAGATGTTCACAGGCGCATTGTTTCTGATGGAGACCTATAATGGCTTCTGTAGTCTTTTCCAATGAGTGGCTGTTTAGACACTGATAGATATCAGATAAAATAGATCAATATTATTCTGTCTACCTCAGTGCAATGATGGACGATGGGGGGATCACAGCGTACTGAGTACCTGTATCAATAATGTCAAAGGCTTTTACAAAATGATAAATATTCTGCTGACAGTGTGTGTGCATGTGTGTCTCTGTGTGTATTCATGCGTGGGTTATGTGTGCGTCACACTGATGAATGCTTGAGAATAAATCCCTTGAGGAGAATGAATCTGTGTGTGTGTGTGTGTGTGTCTCTGTGCGTGTGTTTTGTTGTTTCTAAAATAAAGACGGCCCAAAAATAATGAGGCGGTGACTCAGAGGTTGACATATGGTATTTTCTGTGACATCATCTTTAGCATCGCCACGGCCTCAGCACTGAGAGCCTGCCAGCAACTGGTTCACGTGGCTCCCGGCATGCTGGCTGTGAGTTTGTTCATTTTATTGTGATTTTACTGCTCTACCCGGACATGCTGATGCCTTCGATCGATGCAGGAAAAGCTTGGGAATCAAATTCAACAAGGATCTGGATTGTCGTTACTGTAACAGTTTCAGGGATAACAAAATGGAGATTAATTACCTTCTCTTTATTACATTACATTATGGTAAAACAGCTTTTGTATAGAGACTTTTGAATCTTTGACTTTATTGCAGTCAAATTTTAGTCAGTGACATTTTAGTCTCATTTTTGTCATGCATTTTTAACCGTTATGTCCATTCTGAGGCTGCAGCTGCCGCCATCTTTGTTGCTAATGTTACCATGGTTACGGTTCTCATCTGTGGCGAGGTTTGTGGAATGGTTCCCGGACCAAAGTGCGTGCGTCACTGCCCTGCAGACTAAAACAGTATGTCCAGTCTCTCAGTATGTCCAGCTGTCTTTCCAAACTGCTACTTGAATATACAGTAGCTGCCCACTTTTTCTTTTGCTAGCACCTAGCGTGATCATAGCACATAGTAGTGGTAATGCTAGGTGAGCAGTTTAGTGCAGTATATTCACTCTCATTTTCGCCAAAATACTATTTACTGCTTTAGCTTGAGAGGAGAAGCTAAAGCAAAAACACAAAACATATAATAATTCTTCAGCAAACATCCAGGAAATGATTTAGATGGTCGACTGCCGACATGAATGTTAGCAATACGAAAGACAGCCAAGTGAGGTAACATTAAAGCTGCAGTGCAGGACTTTTACATATAGATGAATGCCCATTACATTCAAGGCCAGACGAGTTCATGCAATGATCACTGCCAAAATCGTAAATTGCTCCGTATTTCACAGCACACTGATCAGTTTGCCAGAGATGAAGGGGTGAAGCAACTGTAGCGATGGAGTATGGCGTCATAAGCACGCTGTCGGTGTTTGTGTAATTACTCTCAGTGCCAGAAGGGGGAGACAAAAGTTCTGCAATGCAGGTTTAACACACACATTTGGCAATGTTGCTTTAATGTTAGCCTACCCAGTTGTCCCAGTTGTTTTCCTTCACATGATCTTTTTTTTTTTGTGGAACTGCAAATTAATTTTGCCATAAATGTGTTACGTTTCCCTCCAATAGCCGCTAACGTTTGCTAGCATTACTGGCAGAAACAGAACGTTAGTGATTTCAAGGTGCTGCTGCTGCATTTTGTGCAACAAGTCAAGCAGCTAAATCAGCTTCTGAGGAAGAGATTGTTTTGGGCAGCAGAGGATGCCATTTTACTCATGAAGAGGCTAAACTGTCGTTCTACAGATGCATGCAGATCACTGAATAAGACTGTCAATTAAAACAATAATGAATACATTTTATCATTTATCCTAAATACTGCCTGACCTTAGTACATATTTTATGTGGTGAATCTGTGTTTGTAAATTCTGTAGCATCATTTTTTTCATGTTTTAGAATTCCGATGTGAGGTTACACACATGTAAACACACACTCATGTAAGTGGATGAGAGACTATGCATGAACACAAACAAGCCCTGGCATTGCAGGCAGTCAGCCATGCCAAGGGACATTATTTGGCAGCTGTCAGCTCTAATAGGAGTATAGCAGGGTGGGAGACAGATCCAGGCTCTGTACCAAGCCTACGAGGGTGCACTATCTGGCAGCAACAGCATATCTGCGTGTCTGATGCGTGCATGTGTGCACACACTCACGAGTAAGAGAATGTTTGTGTGTCAGAGGGACTGGTGTATCAGACCCCCTCTGAGATGCTGCATGCTACCACTTGTGCCACTGCAGTGTCCATTTAGCCTACTATCTATCTGGCCTTGTGTGTGTGTATGTGTGTGTGTCGACTCCCTCTGACAGCAGTGGCAGGATAAAGTGCAGTGAATTACTGATGAAGAGAGACTTCAAGTGTTGACTCTGTCATTTCATAACAGCACAAGACAAAGAGAAGGAGGGAGAGATAAAGAGATAAACTACAGCAAACACACGCACACGCTCACACACACACACACACACACACCATGCTACATATCTTTCTGCCTTCCCTCACTAACAAAGGCTTCATTTTTCATTCTAGTTCAAAACACCTATTTAGAGGCAACAATAACTATGAACTTCAACTTAATTTACATAACAATCGAACTCTTCAAAAAAGCTGCAGAGCTGCTCATTGCAACCAACATGACAGAGTCTGAAAATCCTACTTAATCGTATTATGAGTGAAGTATCTTCCTAAAAACAGAAAAACAAAACACTAAAGCACTGTTTGTAATTGTAAATAAGTACGTGAAAATCATATCATTTGGTCAAAAGGCCGTTATGAAGGCTTTTATTTGTTTATTTGTTTGTGTTTTGGGGTCTCTTTTCAAATTAGTAGTGAAATAAAGAGAGAAAACAGCCTCCGCATGGTCATAAACTTACCTCCACCCTCCTGCCTTGCTCATTCGCTCATTTTAAAATTCCCTTTTCCTGCCCCAGAGGATTTTTTTTTTGTGAAATCTTTGGTAACCACCACACACACACACACACACACACACCCAATTCCCACCCACTGTAGCCTCTCTAAATTACCACCCATGAGAATTAAAGGGTGAGTCACTCCTGTGTGGCATCAATTAACTCCCCCTAGGCACACACTGTAGGTAGGACACCAGCAGCTCTGTGCGTGTGCGCGTCTGAGCGAGCATCTTCCGTTCGGCGAACGCGCGCGAGCACGCTCCGTGCGTCCCTGTAGGTCGGTCGGGTGGCGCAACTGTAGGTGGCAAGCTGCATCACACGCCATTATCCAGCAGCAGTGTTTGAAAACAGCGGGGCTGCAGCTCCATGCTCAGTCCCATGCTAGGTTACAGGCCCCTGGAATCCACTGTGGGGGACCTTGTAAGATAAACTAACCTGCTGTGACAGTGAGGAGTGATTCAGCTACAAAATGCTGTGTGAGAGACCCAGGGGAGTAAATGTGTTTGTGTGCACTAGCGCGTGTTTGTTTGTGAACGTGTGTGTGTGTGTGCAGAACAATACTGAATGTCTTATTACAAGACCGTGGGGTGTTTTTCTCACTTTATTTTTAGCACGAAACACTCTCTGACAATTGAAAACAATAGTGCACATTTGGTTACACAATCAGGACCGGGCCACTGCAAGGTTGTGCTACGCTAACAAACACAAGCCGTACGGATGCTCTGATTTGGTTTCACAGCGTTTGACCGCATTGATATGCAATTTGACCATGAGATAAATATTTTGCCCTTTTCCTCAGGAGTAGTGCGGCAGGGCAAAAAGTGTTGGGCCACAAAAAGAGAAAAGCGTGTGTTTCCTCGACACTTGCAAATTAAATTCTATCGCAATCCGCTCGCTCAATTGACATTTGAGTTGCAGATTTTTATGCAGCTGAGCGAGTGAGCAAACAAGGGAGCAAGTGAGGGAATGACTTAATCATGCCGGACTCTTAATCTCCCTGTTTAGTTTTCTGCCATGTCGTAACAACAGAACAATAAGTGCTTACATGAGCTCATAAAGTGAGCCTTTAGCTGAGCTGCCGTTCGAGGGCACGTCTGAAGCCACAGTGGAGGGAATGGATAAAGTTTTCCTGTGAAACAAATAAATATACATGTGTCAGATGAGTTATTCTAAGAAAAACGTGTTTTCATTTTATCAATGCTATCTAATGTTCTATGAGACTGCATTAGTTTTAGTGCACAGTAACTAATAAACTATCAACTGTGTGTTAATGATGTGTATATCACGAAGGCTGTTGTGATTCTTAGCCAGGCTGGCAGCCTGACTCTTGGGGTGCCAGTGTTGGTCTGTCGGACGCTCGGTCCAGACTGAAATATCTCAACTGCTATCAATAGGATCGCCGTGACTTTTATGGCGTCCAGAGGATTAATCTCACCGACTTTGAAGATCCCCTGAGTTTTTCCCTCAGATCATGAAATCTGCTACAGTCATTCATGCTCCCCTGAGCTTGATTTGCAATAAACTTGGCGATCCCTTGACTTTTGATCTAGCGCAACCATAAGGCCAACATATCCATTTTTCTAATGCTTTGCCTTATGATTCCCATCTGCCTCAGCTGTACTTTGTGTCTAATGCTAAGTGGCTAATGTGAGGATGCTAACACGCGAAACTAAGACAGTGAGCATGGTAACAATGACACCTGCTTCACATAAACTCCCTTGTTGATAGAATTGCCATTACGACCATATTAGCGTGCAGATGTTAGCATTAGCTCAAAGCACCTCTCTGTCTACATAAAGCCTCACTGAGCCGTTAGCGTGGCTGCCGACTCATAGTCTTGTTAATGCAAAAAACCTCAACTCACGAAAAAGAAATCTTGGCTTCCAACATACCAAATTTGAGCTTTCTCACAGACATTATGTAGCAGTTCACCTCTCTTGGTGTAAAAGCTCCGATTCTCCAATCAGAAATACTTCTAATTCTGTAATAATGTATTTTAAAAAAGCAATTTCATCTTTCTCTTCTCAGTCTGTTTAGAATTAGAGGGCACAGCTTGATAAAGACTGTCACAGTCTAATCAAGTGCCACATGTTTCACCCCTCAGAAGGTTCATGCTGCGTGAATATCAGCGCAGTTTTCAGAGGCTAATTGTTTTTCCCAGAAACGTCTGAATGATCACTAATTGCGGCCGACTGAAAACATTCCACGACGGTACATGGTTGTCTCCGTTTGGTGCAGTTCCCACACATATTAAACTGCTTCACTGGAAAACACACACGCTTACACAGCTGGCTCACAGGGGCTTTGAAGTTGTCACTCTCCTCAGTTTGAACACCTCCATGGCTGCAGGTTTTTTGAAGTTTATATGTTTTCTCAAATCAAATTTCGGGGGACACTGGGAGTAGATTGTAGGGTTTTGTGTTGTCTTACTTTGCAATGTTTAGTCTCAGTCGGGACAAAGCTGAGCATGTGGTGCTGAGCCTGTCAGACCGCCTGGAGATGTTTCTTTGGAGTTTTCCAGAAGTTCCACCAAACCTCACGGGATGAAAACCCCTCTGTGGCGGATATTTACCGCCTTCTGCTGAATCGTTTCTGCACATGAGTTCTGTACAGGCTCTGTGCATCAGCCTTTATTCATTATTCAGCTCATATTGTGTCCTGCATTACAGGGAAAATCCATTTTTTGGTAATTTAATTGGAAATGAGGCTCATTGGGCCTTGCCTGGATGCAAACCTTATGAAATTGATTAACAATGTTCAATCTAGAAAACAGCACTGCTGTAACAACAGGGAATTTTCCACTTGAAGGAAGTTGACACAGCCTTAAAAACGCAGCCTTTTTAGTTGTACTGTATACAAATGAGAAAGAAAAAGTAATAGATCTGGGCAGGACCTGCTCCGTTGCTCTACTTACTTAAGTGACTGAGGCACAATGACTTCATGACTACATACATCATATATCACTGCAGCAGAATCCCTTCTCCACCAACCATAAAGTTTGGGGACTCACCAAAGGCAGATTTTTGGTTAAAACTGAAGCAACAGATGCAGACACATCCAGACTTTTTGTCCCTAGCATTTCCCATAATGCAACCAATAGCGTCATTTTGTCTGACCCATCCTGCCCGGTAAATGCTCTTTATCATGAGTAAACTTGCCTTTATGTGTCAAATTCCCCTCTAACTGGACCATAATGCCACTTTTCTGACTGCCTTGATGCTGTAAGATGTCTTAAACCTAAGTAAGTAATAATGTTAAATATCGGCATTAAAATATACAACACAGATTGTGATGCACGTCATCTCGAGGTTGCCTTAAAATCTTTGACATTCCCTCTTTAGAGAGCGAGGAGGATGCAGCTAATCAACAACACCCCGGCTTAAACAGCCTACATTCAAATCCACTGGGTTTGCAGCTCCTTGACACTTCACGCTTTTCAAAGAGTGGATTGGTTTAACCTATTAACATTTAAAAGAATAAGACAGCTTATGAAAATATATTCCTTCATAATTAAGAAGGCATCAGAATCAGGTTATTCTTTTTTCTTTTATTTCTGGTGCACAACAATAAACACGGTAAGAGAAAGGAAAAAGAAGAAGCACCAAACAAATGTGGTATGCACTGTATGCATTTTTGTGTGTGGGCCCACAGCATCCTGCATCCTCTATCCTCCCTCATATCTGTGCTAGAAATGTGTGTTGTTTGAAGTTGCTGCATGTCAACACTTACAGCTTCCACTCTTATCAGGAAAGAGCCAGATATCCCTCGGCATATAGACTGGGTGGATGCTATTCTGATCTGGGGTTTACACAGTGTTTGAATCAGTGCTTACACGGTGCAGATTTTGCTTTTTTATTTTCCACATTTAAGGCATTTAGCTATGCCTTTATCTCACACAACACAGTGGAAAAAGTTTAAGTTGCTTGATTATGAATTTATGAAAATTTATGTTTTTTGAGTGTGTGTGTGTGTGTGTGCAGAGGGCCTCTGATGGCTTCGTATCACTTTGTATCATTTCAAGAGTGCTAATAATGCAAGTTGGAATAGTTCATGTGACAGTTTCCTCAGGGAGGGGAAGGGAAACGAGGGAGGAAAGGCTGAGGATACTAAAGGGGGTGATGGAAAGAAGAGGGAGAAAATAGAAATTGGGCCAAAGGGTGAGAGGCCGAGAGGGTTGAGACAGGCCAGACGCGACGACAAGAGAGTGCAAGAGAGGCAGGATGAGAGGACCGAGAGGAGAGACCGACAGAGACAGAGGGCTGAGGAAGCGATACAGGGAGAGATAAAAGGCTTGTGGCGCCGAAAAGAGACGAAGAAGGGGGAGAGATAGCAGTAGGGGGGGAGAGTCAGACGCAGGAAGTTGAGAAGATAAGACAGACGGGATTAGAAGAGGCGAGACAGGAAGAGAAGATGTTTCCAGGGAGACAGAGGGTGTCGAGAACAACAAGTACTCAACAATAGCCCTCCTGAGCATCCTGGAGGGGACCAGAGGAAGAGACACGGAGACAAGATGCAGCTTCAGCTTGAGGACGAGGGGGGTGGACGAAGACTAATGAAGTAATGGAACGGCGGTGGACAGATATTGACGAGTAGAGAGAGAAATGGATTGGCTAGCAAGCAGAAAATGTAAAGAGCAGCTGAGATGCATGCGTGGTTACACTATGTGTGCTCCTGTGGCACCTGCTGCCCATGCTGTCCATCTTAAAGACACATTTTATGGGTATTCATTGTCCTGCGTCCACGATTTTGCAAGTAACTTAACGGCATCTTTTATTAGAAACTTTACTGCCTGCTTGGTAAATGTGTGCAGGTTTCAAACTCAGTCATAGCACAAGCATTTTGTTCTGAGAGCCAAACAACACACTACACAACTGTTTTCACCGGCGGGGTCGCACTCCTCATGACAAGGAAACAGGTTTTCATGTGTAAAATTGGTTGAGTTCCCCTTTAAGTAATTACATATAATACCATGATGGATTGGCATTGCTATGATGAAGTCACACAGCAGGCGCGAGACCAAGTGTCAAAAGTCATCACAACAACGTCAATATGTTATCGTATATCACGGCCAGGAGTGTGCCAATTTCCATTTAGTGCTCTTGCTATTTTCTCCCTCCGTTTGGGAAGAAAGAAACAAAAAATGAAACACAATCTTCACAATAGCACCTTGTACTTAGCGCCGAGCGCAAGTCCATTGTGTTGAATTGCATTATATTGTACAGGTGTTCGTGTTTTTATGCTCACTGCTCCCATGACCACAGGCGACCATTTAACAGCGGGCTAATAAAAAAGGCAGTTGCTCGACTGCATTTTAGAAGGTTTCAACAGTGAGATTAACGGTGAGGAAATATTTATGGGTCTCTTGATAGCGGCTCTCAGGTCACAGCTAATTTGTTGACTGTGTTGCTATAATTTCCTTGTCAATGGCGACATCTTGACGGCGAGCTTTCTCTTGTTTTTGGCGCTCCTTATGTGAAAGCGTATGAAACCAATTAAAGTCCCGGAGATCAACTGTGGAAACGGAATAAAACTTTTCATATGAGCAGACTGACAGCAGGAGCTGTTATTTTAGGTTCTGTTTTTTTTTCTCCACCTTTTTAAAAACAAACAGCGGCAGGAGCAAAATTGGTAGCTGACACTCTGAAAGGGCAAGTCATTTTGTTCAGTTTCCACCAGTGTAGTGAAGCAATTAAACTGCAATCACACATATGACAGTGAGCAGCTTTGTATGAGACACGCTTTGACACATCTATTGACTGAAACCAACACTTGTATATAAAAAAACACCCTCTTTCTCTGCCGTCTTGCACAGACTAGACAAGCAATGCCCAAATATTATGTTTTTTTTGTCAGTCTTTCCTCCCACAGTAGTGTAACATTAACTCAAGCAGGCCTTTATCAGCGACGCCATTTATTTCAACCATTTATCCACTGGCTAACTTTTGATTTATTCATTCATTAATTCATTTTGAGCTATCTGTTTACCATTTATTCGTCATTGTTAGCTAACCAGCTGTTTTATTAATTACTTTTACCTAACTAACACCGTAATTATGTCTTTTAATTATCTATTTTAACCATTTATCCATGCTTTTACCTATTTCACCTTTTAATCCATTATTTTTAGCTAACTATTTTGACGCCCTATCCCGTACTTTTAGCTAACTGACCCTTTATCCATGTCTTTTAGCTCTCTTTTAACCATTTATTCATTACTTTTAGCTCACTATTTCAATATTAATTCATTACTTTTAGCTCACTATTTCAACTGTTTATCCCAGTCTTATCTATTTTAGTCATTTTCCATTAGCTTTAGCTGTACTGTTTTTACCAATTTATCCATTACTTTAGACAGTTTACTTTAAGCTATTCCACCGTTCATCCATTCCTTTTTTTTTTTTTTAACAATTTCAACTATTTGTCTATTAGGTTTAGCAATGTTTTTCATTCGTTTCAGTTAGCTGTTTTTATTTTAGCTAGCTAGCTTTTAGCTTTAGACTCACTTCCTGTTTTTAAGTAGACTCAAATAAACAAACTACCGTCTGTCTGCTACAAAACTCAGTCCAAGTCCTTGTTTACAGCTGCGGGTTGTGTTTGGTCCTGAATAGTTAAATCTGCATGTTGGAAAGGCCTTTTCCTGCCTGTGTTCCAGTTTTGAGGAGGCATCAAAACTTGTTCAAAGGCATCAAACAATAAAAGATGGCAACAGGGGAAGTTGTTTTATATTTTATAAATGATTGATGCTCCCAGTTGGAAAACATCCAGAGACTCATCCTTTTCATCCTCAATTCCACTGTCTTGAATTTAATTCTGAGACTTTTCTGTTTGTTTTTATACAAACAATCTCTTTCAACCACAGGTAGAGCTATTAGGATGAAGGCTGTGGGTGTTTTTAATAAAGGATTGTAATATTATGTCCACGTGAGCGTTCGCAACTCTTTTCTATCTTCCTCAATCTGTCCAAACTCTTTCCCAGCACATCTCACGTACACTCTCCCATCGGTCCTCTTTGTTTCCTTTGTGTTGATGCTTGTGATTGCTGAAGTCAAGTTTTATGAGACATTTTGTTGGGTTTTGTGTCTCCTTTTCAGTTTGCATGCAGGCTGCTTTGATAAAGTGTCTAAATGCGTGTTTTGCTTCCTCCCGCCAGGACTCTGACGGAGCTTTTGAAGCAGCCAGGAGAGGCAGGAGTGGTGGATGGAACTGGGGTTCATCATCCGATAGGGACCAATGGCATCTCAGCCAGGGCGCTGCGCTCCAACAACGGTCAGTCCCCCATGTGTGTCTGTGTATCTGTATGGGTTTACATGCAAGCACCCTGAGCTGATGAGCGACAACAGAGGTTTTGCTGTTGCATCATATATCAACTCTAGCTCCAGCTAAAGAGGTCCAATTGAAGTAACATAGTCTTTTTATACTCTTATAAAGATCACTTAAACTACTAAAAGACATGTCTTAGAGTATTGGTAAGTCTTCCACGTCAGGTGACCTCATGTATCACTTCATCAAAACTGGTATTGCTATTTAAACCATTTCTTCATGCGTAACTTTTAGCAAACTATATTTCAATTGTTCATCCACTACTATTAGTGCACTGTTTCAACTGTAGAATTTTATCCACCCATTAACCATTTATCAAATGCTTTTAGATAAATTTCAGCAGTTTATCCATTAGCCCACTCTAAGCTACCATTTCAACTATTTATCCCTTATTTTAAGCTAACCGTTTATCCTTTACCTAGCTAACGATATTTCTTCAGTTTGTCCATTAAGTTGAACTATTTCAACTGTATAATTTTAGCTAATTATTAGCCATTTCTCAATTACTTTAGCTAACTATATATCAACACTTTATCCATTAGCCTACTTTAAGATAATGATTTCAACTGTTTATTCAAGATTTTAAGCTAACTATTTATCCATTATCTAGCCAACATTATTTCAGCAGTTTATACAGCAGCCTACTTTAAGATAACCATTTCACCTGTTCATTTCAACTGTTTATCACTTTAAGTTTAGCTATCTAATTTAACCATTTAGCCATAATTTTCAGCTAGAACTATTTAGAACTACTCTACCATTTTAGCCATTTATCCACCATATTTAGCTAAGTGTCTAGACTTTTCTGCTCACTTGCTAGTTTTCACACACTCTCAACATGTGGTGTTCAGGTGTTCCAGCTAAATCAATGTATGTTTTCGGATTAGTTGAACTACTCTGCGATCTTTCTGCAAGCTTCCTGAAAGCTGCAGAAGTAGGCTACCGCTCAGGGAACATGTAGGCACATCCCTGCCTGGGATCTTAGAGTGACCCTCCAATGCCGGGTTCAGACTACATGAAGCCCGATTTTGAGACGATTTTGTCATGGTCGTGAACAACAATTGGACGTCTTTTCCTGAGCGTTTACAGGTGCTCTCTCCAGAGGGGCAGTCAGGTAACAATGGCGAGGGGTTCACAAGACCGACAGCATCACACACAATGCTTCTGTCAGTTTGATTGACAGTTGCTTCACCCGCCTCCCTGATGACATCTGAACGTGATTTGGGGAATAAGACGTGCTGTCATTGGTTGTCTTGCTAGTCACCCGACCAAAACACAGCAAGGGTTTATGGCACTGGGGTGGTTAGATCTGACCCGGTGACCGACATCAAGGACAAAAAAATCATGTCGTCTGATCCCGGCATAAATCGAGAGCAATTCAGACAATTCAGAGGACTGGGACAAAGCCTTCACATCCACTGTGACACACCTTTATTTCCCCTAATGACACCACAAACAGATCACATCAGTGTTGAGCTTATGAGACAGTGAAGACTTCAATTCCACCTGAGAACAGCTTTCATTTTCACACACACGTTACAGACCCATTAAATGCACATTCATGTTTCTGCACCACGACTCTTCCCCTCGTACCCGCTTATAGTGACACCCTCACACACACACACACAAGTCTCACTCTCCATTGCTGTCTCTCTGTCTTACACATAAACACAAGCGCACATTTGTCGTCCACGGGCAAGAAAGCGCTGGGACAGACAGGTCATATTTAATTAAGATGTAATTAGCCGTGTTCCAGCTCCAGACCCACAGAGGGAACGCTGTGTGACCCATCTGTCTCCCTCTGTCCCTAAACGTTTTGACCACACACACACACACACACACACACACACATGCACATGCAAAAATAAAGTCGATGCTCAGTATCACCCCGTGCTTCTTCAGTGAATTGAGACTCAAATTTGTTAGCATATTTCTTGAGGGCTCATTTGTGACAAGAGCGATGGCACTCTTTAAAGGACGAAGGTCTGCCTCACAATTTGGCCCTCCTCATCAGGCGCAGCAGGAAAAATGCGAGCTATCCTTTGCTCCAGCTATTTTCAAGTACCCAGACTGACTTGTATTACTGCGTGCTACTCAAGGTAAATGTCTTTATTGCAATCGGCTTAGGTCGATATCTGGTTACTCACCAAAGCACGCATAAAGCTACATAATATCAATAAACATGACTCACTAAAGAGAGCGACCTTATGGAACATGCAATCACAGATCCGAACCATATGATCGGGTTCATGTATAAATCAGTGTGGTGTAAAGTTTTCTCCTGACACGTGCAGCATTTATCCACACGTACAGGCTGCAGGAACATGCTGAGGCTCCTCGCCTTTACTTTCATCCTCCCACAATTGCAATAAACAAGTTTTTGGCCTCTTTTTCACCCCGTATTGTGCTTATTAGCACTCAGCTTTCTTCTGTCTGCTTTCCCTTGGTCGTTCCATTTCTTTATTCCCCTGCCATTAAATCCTCCTTTTACACCCTCTGCTTTCTCACACTGCTTTGTCTTGGTATCTTTCTGTATCTTGTCTTCAAAGCCTGAATCAATTCAGTGTTTCAGCAGCACGCACATGCACTGTCAGTACATACTATACAGTATATAGTGTGGTAGTTTTTTCAGCACTTTTGTTGGTCTTAATATTTATTGTGTGTGATATATATTATGTTTGATTATTCCTTTAAATCTGATGGATCAGGTGTTTTCATTTAAAAAAGGAGGTTTTTAATTAATATTTCTGTAGCTCTCAAGCTGTATAAGTATAACAAGTTGTGTTTATGATTAGTGCACTGGTGAATCATTGTTAGATGCAGCTTTTTCCTCTCTTCTTTCTGCCAACTTTAAGTGTGTGATTAGATGTAATGACACACAGAGGCTGTAAAAGTCCAGCACTTGGGTTACGCGAGAAGAAAGGAGGGTTATTTGCAAGTGTTATGCCACTCGAGGGAGCGAGGGAAGAATGAACGCTGTAGTTAGAAAGATAATAAAGAAGGCGAAAAAACAGAAGGAAGGGTGTGAGAGGTGTTAGAGGAGGGATAAACTGGGCAGACATATGGGGGACAGGGTGTGTGTGTGTTTGTAGTGCAGGGGCTGAATGGGGGTACGGGGCGATGACAGTCAGGGCGAAGGGATGAAGCCATCCTGATCCTGCTGTGTCAGCCGTCTACACATAATCACCTCTTAATTAAACACATTTAATCCTCCGGGCCACTTAGACATAGAGAGAGGAAGCCAGAGAGAGACTGAGAGGACAAACAGAGAGATTCAGGGAGAGTGAAAGAGACATGCAGGGAGGGAGAGAGGACGGAAGACAGATGTAAACGTAGATGAAATGTTTGGCACTCCGCAGGTCAGGCTAAAAGAACGTTTACGAGGAGGTTGATGGTTGCATAAAACTGTCCTCCCGTTCAGGAGGAAAAACTGTCCTCCCGTTCAGTTTTAGGGCTCGTCCAAAACACTTATAGGCAGCGTGAAAAATTACGTGTCACCACCACTCCAATGCAGATAGAAACACACAGAATGCGACATTTGTGCACCCATTTCTGATAACTTTATTGCCTTCCCATGCAGATGCAGATGAACTGATTATATCGGAAACAATGGAAACACGCTAAAAACTGTCAAATTTGCCGCAAGGGAACAATCTAGAGCAAACATTAGTTGCTATTCTTATCGCTATACAAATATACTAAAAAAAATTCTGTTTCGTGATTCGCAATAGGCTGTAGCTGCCCAAGTTAGACTGCAGCGAGAAGCATGAGTGCAGCTGATTAGGATGAAAATACACCGAACAAGTTCTGAGCCCTTTCCCTAATGAAGACAGCTGCCAAATCCCCATGTTTCCTCTCTGACAAAAGAATGATCTCCTTATCTGCCTTCCACTTCCTCTCCTGTGCTCAATTCCAAGGCAGATATTTACCTAATACAATTTGAGAGATAAAGTAAGGGATAAAAGTGGCGAAATGTTAAGTCTAAGGCTGGCATATTTGACAGAAAGGGAGGAAAGAGAGAAACACGGAGAGGAAAAGTATTGAGGTCAGGCGACAGCTACAATGACTGAATCTGTGAAGGAAGGAACAGGAAGATAAGAGGTTTTATGTGGCTGCAGAAGACAGCTGGTATGATGGAGAGAAACAGGGTTGACAGGGCGCAGTGACTGAAGAAAGTCAATGAACAAGGTAACGGGGAGCGGAGAGAGACAGGAGGGAGGAGGTGAGGTTAAAAGATACATGCCTTAACAATGGCATCACTGAGGTGTGGAAATGGGAGGGCGCGAGAGGGGGAGGGATGGTGGAGGTAAAAAAAGAAGGAGACGAAGGGGTTGAAAGGCAGATGATGATGACAAAGAGCGGGTGGGCGTGACGCCGTGTCCAGTGTACAATGAGGAAAAGAGGGAGGAACTGGATCAAAACAGAGCGAGTGCGGGAGGGGGCTAAAAGAGTGATAGAAAAAGGTGGAGAAAAGAAAGAAACAGAGAGGGTGAGGCAGGAGGGATGGACGGAGATGGAGATAGAGAGAATAGATAGAAGAGACAACATGCTGCTAGCTGCGAGGGGGACAGCTGGTCAGCTGCTGCTCTGTTCTGTTCTGGTGTGGAGAGCTGCCCTGAGGACAGTCACCCCGCTCTGCACACACACACACACACACACACACACACAAACTTGCTAATCCATGTATGAACACAGCCACATGCACATATGCATAAGATTGCATACATATATAGTATACAAACACACAACACAGACGGGGGGCTGCACCCTTGCACGCACATTTTGCGGTGTTTTACTGTACAGACAGGGAGCAGAGATTTGTGAGGCTTCTTTCAGAAGTATGAAAGAAAAATAAATGAACGATGGGTGAGATAGAGGTAAATATTTAAAAGGATGATGGGAAGAATGGGCAGATCGAAGGAAACGGTAGAGAGAAAAAAATCTCCACAAACTAGAGCGGAGCACTGGAAATCAGAGAGAGTGAAAAAAAAAACCATAAGGGGCAAATAAGTGAGACAGTGAACAATTATCTAGAAGTGAGTGAGAGGGTATCAGGCAATGGGATGTAAATAAGAATGCGTGGCAGGGGAGGAGGAGCGAGGGGAGAACAGATGGCAGGGAAGAAGAGCGGGATGGAGGGAAGGAGGACGGAAAGCTGGGAACGCAAGAGCGCTCCCCGATCACTTACAGCCGACGTGAGCTACGCAAACATTGCCTCTGATTGCAGCCCTGAGTGCAGCTCACAGGTTAGAGCAGAGCTCGGCCTTCCTGTCAGCTGATTTCAGCACAGCCCAGACTCTGCTCGGGAAGCTTTCCCTCAGCTGGAAACTTGCAAAAAACTTCCAATTAATACATTAAAAAAGGCTGGAAACCTCAAAGCCGTTAACCTCAAAAACGATCTCCAGAAGAGGAATCTGTTATCATATGTGATAATTAAAACTGAAATCATATTGTTGAGGCCTGTAGCTGTCATTGAGGACACAGGTATGTTTTTTGTAAGGGAGAAGTTTGCGCTTGTATTAAAACAAACAATGTATATGTACACAGTGGATATTTCAGACACTCATTCCAGTATTTTTTGAGCCATCAGCGCTCAAATTTGGCTCACATTGAAATATCTCAACAACTATTGGATGGATTTTCATCTAATTTTGTTCATTCATGGTGCCCAGATGATAAATCCGGATGACTGTGATGATCCTCTGACTTTTATAGAACCACCATGATGTTCACACTTGAACAGACATACACACACACACACACAACTAATAATACTCTCATCAGCCTCAGCTATGCTTGTTTTGTATGGTGCTCATTTGCAAATGTTAGCATGCAAGCATGCTAAACTATACATGAACATTAACATAAACATCATACCTGTTAAATGTCAGCATGTTAGCGTTAGCGTGATGTTAACATTTAGCCCAAAGCCACACTTTTCCTATAAGCACAGCCTGTCCGAGGTGCTAGCGTGGCTACAGACTTGCATCTTGTTTGAGCTCCATACAAAATCTATTAAAAGCTTAAAGCTGCGCTGTCTCTCTTGAGCATAAACATAGAGAAACGTCACTGACCCGCTGTAATGACGCCATTAGCTGAATTATTTGCGAGCTACATAACTCTATTGTTACACATGAACCTTTAACGTGATAAAATCCGACATGAGATTTGATTATTGTACCACTGATTCAATTACCCATATAAACATGTGCCCTAGTTGTTATCCTCATCTCCATTTAAAACGCTTTGAATAATGATGCATTGGACTGTCTCAGTAATGCACATGCACACATGCAATGCTCCACTCAGCAGCTCTCCGAGGTAACCTTCAAACAAACGATGCCCCTCTGTTACAGATGGAAAAGACTTCAGTGGGGTATATCTGAGCTGGGCGGACTCTTCTTCTCCACTGGAGGTCTCTTCTGAGATAGGAACGGATTTGCATTTGTGGGGCATAATTTGCATGTTGCTGGCCTGCGAGAGAGGGAAAGGCAGGCAGACAGCGAGAAATATAAACATCAGAGTGAGAGTGGGAGGAAGGGAGGTTGAGATGGAAGGAGGGAACATTAAAAGAGGTAGAGCAGGAGGAAAAAGGGGAGAGACAAAGAGAGAGGGGGAGAAAAGGAGCGAGTGTTTGATGCAGAGAGAGGGGGAGAGCAAGAGACGGTGGAGGAGTGAGATACGATCAGTGTGACATTGAAATCAAAACAAGGAAATGAGTATCATGGGAGCCTGCAGGACGGGTGTTAAGTGAAAAGAAGCACTATAGGCAGGGGGCTGATGTGTGTATGTGTGTGTGTTAGCATCTGTGTGAGAGTGTGTTTGTTTACATCTGCGTGCCCTTGATTTCGGTGGATCGTCACTACAGTGCCACATGGGGCCAGTGCCAATTATACCCGCGCTGAGCTCGTCAGCGACACACCACCAGAGAGGCGGCGAGGGAAGCGAGTGAGACACAGCAAACATGGTTCAAGAATATGCGATTATATGTGTGTATGTTCATACAAGCATGAAATCACGCACCCATGCATGAACACACTGTACAGTCGGTACACCAGGTGGCCGACTTGTCTTCCAATCCAGTTACGTTCTTGCCGTTATGTCTGAATGACTGACAGGTCCGCCAATCTGTTCGCCGCTTTATGGGAATGCCTTATTCTAATTAGCGTCTGACGGGATGCGCATGTGAACCACAGCTGTCTGATCCTGACCCCGCCGGCCTCGTGATGGCCATTCTGGCCTTCGACCGACCCTCAACTGCCGGCCTCGTACGGCAGGTTTTAATATTGCACAGCAGAACACATTTTATTGGATCGCAGGAATGTGCTTAACCAGACTTGGCAGCTGTGATACATCAACACATATGCCACAGTGTGCGTACGCCTTAATGTAGCTGTAAACAAGTAGCTGCCACCATGGCTAAGTGTTGAAGCCGGTGCTGAGGAGTGATTGCTGTATTTGCTGTGTACAAATTGACAGGAAAATCCACAACTTATACAGATGGCAACTGATTTTAGATATTGTAGACTCACAGTTGCTCCTCTGAAAGTATCTAAATGATCATTTCGTATGTAAAAATTTTTATACGACACTGGTCAACTCATGGTGGACTGATGATCAATGCTATTGACGTCGGTGATGCCCTGAACCCCTGCGTTTGGCCAAAAACCTGCAAAACTGATGACATTCCCATTCAACTGCACTTTGTGAAAATTGCTAATTAGCGAATGTTAGCATGCTAACACAAGGCTGTGAACGTGGTAAAAATTAATAACTGCTAAACATTAGCATATTAGCGCTGTATTTGTAAGCATGTTAGCATGCTGAAGTTAGCATTTAGCTCAAAGTACAGCCTCACAGGTACAGAGACTGTGGACTATAGATTTATGCTGCTGGTTTCTGCAGCTTTGTCCCATTTTTCTGTTTTTACCTGAACGTCTTTATTGTAAATGTCATCCAAAAATATGTTTACTTTTATGTGTTGACTGACTGTGAGACAGGAAGTTATTTTACACACCAGCTGATGGGATTTTTTGACAGGTAAAAAATGGGCTGCAGCATTGCAAAGCTGCGTATTTCTGGTTGGCTATATTAGCCGCTAAACCGATTCCATGTCTTTAAAAGCTCAAATATATCACCCTTATTCAACATCCTGTTTTCTTCATCTTCCTCCAAGTCTCGGTTTCCCTCCTCCTTCCATCTTCCCCCTCATTATATGACTCTAAATGTTGTGGATCTTTGTGTCTTCTTTCCTGCTTTTTCCTGTTTGACTCTTGAGTTTCTTCCTCTGGCTCTTTGTTTCTTTCTCTCGACCTTCACATGAGCCTCGCAGTAATCTATTATTGGTCTGACTTGGAGAAGAGAAATGTGACTCCGCATTTTCCTTCCTCCCTACGTCAACTTCTAGCTCCTGTCTCTCTTTCTCCCCCTTCAGGCCAAACCATCTGTAGCTCACCCTCCACCCAAACTATACCGACACAGCCAAAACAACCGAAAGTCCAAAAACACCCAAAATAAAGCTAATTTTATTAAATTTCTCAGTTACGTGTTTGTCTGAGTTGCAGATACTTTCATGAAAAACTTTTGGTGATTTTCACACCACTGAAAAGTCTCTTTTTGTCGATCATCATCTCTCCAATTTGGGTGAGTCTGTGATGCCCACCTTGAATGTTAAGTGTCAGAGGTGATATTTTTTCACTCTCTGACTCATTTAGGCAGGCGAGGATTGAATTCATGAAGCCCTCACACTGCTAGACCGAGCTATCCCCACTGATCTTTAGGGTGGGTAAATCAGGTGTAAGTCAGGCTGATAATCCTCTTGTACTTTGCTAGCTTTACTCTCCCGCTATCTCTTTTCCCGTCTCAGTCTTCCTCTTTCCAGTTCCCTCTCATTAGCCGCCAATCTTCTCTCATCCCCCTCTCTGCTCACTGCCCTGCTTCCCTCAAGGTCTCTCTCTCTCTCTCTCTCTCTCTGTGTCATCACTCTGTCCCCTCCTCGTCTATCTCCCGTCCTCTCGCTTTCTTCCTTTCTTTCTCTCTCTAAATCATCGCCGGAGTGTCTGCAGACTGAACTGTCTGATCCCTCGTTTTCTGACTGAACTCTAAAGTCACCCAACAGTGATCACAGAGCTACAGTAAATAGACCTGATGTTCCTTTTGGTGTTTTAAGCAGTTCAAGAGTTGAATTGCACTGTTGAAAAGTTGAAAAGCAAACTTTTGAGGTCACAGGGACAACAAACCAAGAAGAAAATACAGCGTTGAGAGCCGGAGATAAACAAAGATAAAAGCACAAACAGTTAAAATATTGAGTTGGTTGAAAACAAAAGCTCATATTTCACCTCATGTCATGTGGAGATATAAGACACCTACACAGGATGACACAAGTAAAAAGAAAACGTGGCATCATATAGTACTAGAAAACAAACCAGAAAGAGAAAACATGCAAATGCAGAAAATAACATGATTCAAGGAGCAAGCGTTGGTGCGGCTTCTGTTTATTCTGGTTCTGTGAAGATCTGTCGCCGCCGCTGAAAGTCAACCAACTCACAGAGGAGTAATATTCAGAATAGGCTTATTAATAAACCAGGGCAACGGCAGATTACAGCTGCAGCGAGCCGCCAAAACAATGGCCGAGTCCGACAAACAGAGCGACGCAGTCAGACAGACGGAAGCCAAAGGCAGAGGGTCGCCGGTTTGACTGGAAATATTCGTTGATCAGCAGCAGGCTGTACTCATGGGTGCAGACTTCCATGTCAGCACATGGGAATGCTAAAAACTGAGTGAGGGGCCGACAGGGAGGTATTTTACAGATTCATTTATTTTTCTGCCTTTTCCACCAGTCCTGCACCTTTTAAATCCAACCCATGCAGTGATTGTTGAGGTGTTTCAGTCTGGACCACAGTCTCTGACCCACTGATGGAGTAACATTGCCACCCACACCTCCAGCGAGGCTAACAATTAACACATGGTGGGCATTTTATAGGCTGCCTCCAGTATTCTTTGACAAAGACATTTGACAATTGAGCTACTTTTGGACAACAAAAGACAGGATCAGTGTCTAGTATCAGTATCTATTTATATATTCCTGGCAGTGTGGTGCAGACTGTGCTGGGCTTGGAGGGTGTCTGGACTCACAACCCCAGTATTTCTAAAATCCTGGCTCTGGCCTTAATCCGGCTTGTTTGCTATCCTACTGTGTCCTGCAAAGCTCTCAGGAAACCCATGCTTGTATTCATTTATTTTTTTTTTTATCTAATAGTATCCGTGAAGACTCCAGCCCACCGAAATACACAGATGTACAAAAACCTTCCTGGACGTGGTCACAGCTGACTATTTTCTACAGATTGATCTTGTTCATACAAATGAACGTATAGATTTAGGAGATTTAGTTCTGCTTTGTCAACGCTCATCTCACGGGGATCTCTGTGCTCTCATTAGGGTGAAGTTAATACACTCGGACCCCTGCAGCTGCTGTGGAGGACATGTGTTCATAATGTATACATTGTACACGAGGGACAGCAGAGCGTCTTCAGGCTTATCCGTGCTGTTATTCACATGCGTGCATGAAGGTGCTTGTGTGTGTGTGTGTTTGTTTGCATGCTTGTGTGTGTGCATGCATTGATCCAGTACAATGCGGGGGATATTTTCTCTCTGTCGTTTGAAGGACACCAGACCCCACTCTGCACCCACGCGCCAGGCAGCCACACACACACACACAAAGCAAAGACAACCATCGAGGACAGCGTGGACGGATGACTCAGAAATTGCAGCTCAATAGAGACAAATGATGGCACACACTGGCAAGACATTGTCATTGTGTACTGTCTTGATGCGTGGGGGCACACGAGTGTGCGTGTTTATTTATATGTGTGTATTGAAGATGTCAAGAGAGGCTGAGGGAGGCGTTGCTGTGTCTGTCACCTCCTCTGCCTCCAGCCATCCCGAGGGTCAGCATTATGGATTGGCACATTTTTACACATTTGACCTTAAAAAAAATAGTTGTGTGTTTGTGAGCGAGTGAGCGGAAACACGGGCAGCCATGTGATTGTATTTCTGTTGATTTGGTTTGTTTTTTCCTGCGTGTGTCTGTATCCATGAGATATACAGGAAGTTCACCAAGCTTTTCCATGAATATAGTAGTAAGTAAAAGAGTCACCAGTCTGTTGTTCTTGTTAGGATGTCTTATGACACATTGAAAAGGATGTTTAAACCGTGAGATTAAACAGATGGTGAGAATGAGGAAAATGTTTTTTTTCCTACTGTGCATGCATGCAAAAGCACTTAGCAGCCCTGTATGTGCCGGCAGAGGGTGGATGTACAAAGAGCAATAAGTGGAGAGGCAGTTCAAAGGAAGAGTATGGATTTCCACGGATGTGAGGAGCGTGTGATTGTGTGTGTACATGCGAGTGTGTGTGTCTGTTGGGTGCTGATATGAGCCACTGCTGAGGTGGAGTGTGTGGCTATACATTAAATGGCCTGGATTATCCTCCACTGCTGCGGGCTCCCTGATAGTATTACTGTTATGGAGCGTCAGGGAGGGATCGGGCTCCATTTTGGCTCTGTTATTCTGTCATAATGAGGCATAACCCCTCTCATAGAGGACTCAATGGTTTCCTAGTTAATGCATCAGGCCAACGGTAGCACTTGTGCTGACTACCAGGGAGTGAGATGACGGAAGGGGGAGTGCGTTCGAGAGCGAGAGCATGGAGGACACGAAATCTGCCAGGAAAAAACAGCCTGATCCCTACGAGTTGAATGTAATTTTCCCAAAGTAAAATAGTTATTTTGACCCAATTTCACAATTGCATTGTTAGCTACACAGAACAATGTTCTTATGACGTTCTAAACTGCAGACTTAGAGTTGATTGTAATGTTTCCCTAATGTAAGAATAACACTAACAGAAGGGTTTCCACCCATGGGTGCTGGGCAAAGTTAACCCATCATTGCCTTGCTGCCATATTGTGCCAAGTTTGAAGAGATTTTTCATGTGTAAAATAAATGATATAAAAAACATTTTACAGACTATGAAACACAAAAGCGTGCTTAGTTATGATTCTGACGAGATGGTGATGCAGCTTTCGAGGTTTGTTCTGTCTGATGTGCCATGCAGCCGGATGATTTTCTCTGCTCTACGCCGCTCTGAGAGTCTGTACATGTGTTCTGTCATGTTCGACGAGAGTAATTTCACATAATCAAACCAGCAATCTCGTACAAGCCCAATCCTACGATTACAAGCTTGGAGATGATAATCAGATGAAAGCAAAGCGTCTTCTGGAAACCTTGTATCTCCGTGACAGGACTACAGAGAAAACATTGCTTTTTTTTTTTTTTTTTCCACTCCCTTTTCCTTCGATTTTACGCCGTGCATCATTTGGCTGCCACGAAGCGTTCTGTCAGCGGCTGGACAATGAAATGTTTAGGAAGATTAATGTTTGCCAGGTTTTTACAGGATATGACTGACTGATAAGCACAATTTCACAAGCGAAACCAACAATAAGCAACAGAGGAGGAAGTGCCTTTGATAACGATATCTCTGTCTGTGATGGTTGCTCCCGCCGTGAGCTTAAATTGATGTAGTTATCACGAAAGAAACAGAGGCTTCGCTGGGCTCTGCATGGCAGCCCCGTGTGTGTGTGTGTGTGGTGTGTGTGTGTGTGTGTGTGTGTGTGTGTGTGTGTGTGTGTGGCTAAGCTAAGCCAAATGATGCTGCAACATATCAGATTGAAATCAGTCTCACGTCGGAAAGCCAGAACTCTTGGAAAGCAGCATGGGAGTCTTTGGCACACACACACACACACACACACACACACACACACAAACACACACAGAAGAACAAGGAACCACAAAGAGCAGCACACACCTTAAGAATCCAAAAAACACAAACTGCATGCACACATGTGAGCACTGCACATCAAAACGACAACACACGTAAATGACACACGCACACACACACAAACACTCTCTCTCTGGTTTTATCTCTCTCTCCAGTGTGCACGCTCACACACGCGCGCCCACACACAATGCCACATCACATCACGTCATTTCAGAGAGCGTGTTTAACCTAATCACACTCAACCATGCGTGATCCTCAGAGGGGGAGTCAGGTCTGTTATGACAGTCGATGTGCTGTGTGACGGCCACGGGGTTTAGAGAGCACCGACCAGCAGCAGCCTGCTGTTAATGCACACACACATACACACACACACACACGCATTGGCTTGAAACACATGACAAAGACCTGTGCAGGAGGACAGGAGAGGCGGACATGTGGACAGACACGGAAGGAAGCCAACCAGACAGGACTGCAAGGCAGAATGAGCGACTAATTTTATGGTTCATTTCCATATCGCTAACCTGCGAGCGGACACACATCGGGGCTTTTCCTCCTACGTCCGATCACATTTGTCCCGTGGAACCTCACGGTTTCAGTGGTGTCTGTGATTCAGTGTTTACCTGTGGTGAGACGGGAACCTAATGCATGAGCCGGAGAGTCATGTTAAGCATGCTGAGAATGAATATGGTTATCTCTGGAAATATTTGAAAACAGATACCGACAGAGGCATGAAGCCTCCTTTAATCTGCCCTACAAAACCAAAATGCCGTAACTACACGTTTGGTCAAACTGAGTTAAGGCCAGAATCTGACTTTTCGACGTCTTACCTTACCATATACGTAACGTGTCATATTTTTTTGGAGGGGACAGTAACTTAGACCATAAAATAGATAAATATTCAAAAAATTCTGCTAAAAGCTAACTAGCCTATCTCAGCAGAGGAGCAGCAAGTTGAATTCCCATGATATGAAGTGCTTAAGACACAAATGGACGCTGCCTCAAATGGACCAGAAACCTGAGTGTAGAGTGCTGCTAGGTGTTTATTTAGGTTTGAAGTAAGATCTGTGGCGATGATTAATAATCAGTATAAAAATTGAAGGCTTTACGAGGCGTATATCTGTTACACAGATTAGTTTGAAGAGCCTTCAAACTCCAAAGCCGTCCTCCCACTGTGTCTGTGGTTACTGCTGTCTGCCTTTACAAGTCAGTATTAACCAGATGGGTTCAGCAGTGTCATAGATACTACAATAGTTACATCAATCACAGGGACTAACAGACACAGACCTTCACCATGCATGTGTGTGTGTGTGCTTGTATGTGTGTGACAAGGTGAGATTGTCACATAACAAAGTGAAGCCATACACCACTGCCAGTATGCTGCTGTGCAAGTGACAGTTATCATTTGTCTAACAGCAGCGGAAGGATAGAAGTGCTCTCTTTGTCACACACGCACACACACACACACACACACACACATATTTTTTGTTATCATAAAGAACAAGTATCTCTCTTAATTGAATCATTAAGCCACGTATATTCACTTAATCCCACGTTGGATTTCATTCAAACGTCTCCTACCCGCTGACTTTTTCACGCTGCTCATCCTCGTCCTGACGCTCTCACCATATGTGACAGCACACTGCTGCAAACCCAGCCTGCCGGTAACCAATCTGCAACACAAGGACGAATCGGCTCATCATTTACACCTCACATCAAACCGCGATCTGCATCTGGATGCTATCTGGATAATAAACAGCTCGACAGCGTCCTTGTAGCCACACCTGGAAATTATACGCATATATATATTGTAATGTGGCCATTCTGTCCCTGCTGTGACTGATTCTCATTCTTTACTCTTGAATCCAGATGACTGCGGGACGTGGCAGGTGCTTTAACACGAGCTAACATGGCAGAGATGGTGTCACTGCTTTACCTTCTCACTTATTCCTGCTCCACCATCTGCTCCGAAACACAGCGTGATGGTCTTTTTCTATAGTGCTGTGTTTCTTATCCCATACGCCACCGTCAGTCATCGGGTTGTTTGTCAGCTCCAGAGACAAGATGTCCAAGCAGATGTTGCCATTGCGAGGCTGCTACCTGTGGTGATGACATTTAATCAGACTTCAAGAATAGATGGACATTAATCACACAGTCAAATTTCCTAATATAACAGAAATTTATATGGGGATTTATGAGCAAATACTAATGACATCTGCATCAGCCTCAGCTGCACTTTGTGTTTAGTGCAACAATGGAAGTAGCAAATGTTAGCATGCGAACACCCCAAACCAGATGGTGACCACAGTAAACATTATACCTGCTAAAAATCAGCACGTTGGCATTGTCATTCTGAGCGTGTTGCCATGCTAGCACTAGCATTTAGCGCAAAGCAGCTTCACAGAGCCGTAAACACGGCTGTAAACTCACTGAAATCCCACTGCATAACTACAAATACTGGACAATTTAACAACATACACTTACTAGAATGAACAATATATGTCCTGGCACTTTCTCTGTGTTCGCTGAAAACGGGAAACTCAGTGTCATTTTTGTCATCGGCTGACATCAGAAAGTGCTTCATGTCATACTGGGCCTTTTTTGGTGGACACAAAATCAATTTCTGGAAGCGCTCCACTTCCATGAAATTACAATGTGCACTGTTCATATTCTGAGCACTTTGCGGTCAAATCTGGTGTCATTTCCCGTTAAAGAAAGATAACGTTTTGGAAGGGACGCCACCTGGAAACACAAGCTTAGAAGAGGAAGTTGAACTCTGTACTGACCTACCGCAGTCGCACAGAAGCAAACTGCCACTGTTGCTGCTGGAACACTGACAAAGGATTTGTTAACTTTTCATAACGCGACCATATTTAATGTGCACTGAGGCGTTCCCGCTTGTGCGTGTGCGGCAGGAAAGAGTGGGAAGTAGAAAGAAAAAGGCGATAAATAAATCACAAAAAGACAGATGACGAGATAGAGAGAGAATGCACAGTGTGGGGCGGAAGAGGTTGCAAAATATGACAGCGAGATAACACCGAGGTGGCGAGAAAGAAAGGAGATGCCGAGGAATAGTAAGAGAATGAGATAATCAGACAGACAGAGGAGAAAGACCAACAGGGGAAAACACTTCCCCAGTGACACTGCGCTATTGATCTTAGCTTGTTGCTTAGAGATAGTTTCTCCGAGATCAGGCTGAGCGCTGACACGGCCATCACAATGCATTATGGGAGATCAAAGGGAGGCCAGCGTTGGCCACCATGCCATGCAGGAGCTGACGCCTGGGAGGGGAGGAGAGAGCCGGGGAAAGAGAGGAGAAAACGGAGGAGGAGAAGGAAACGCGCAGGAACAGGATTTTCAATCACGGCCTGTCAGTCGCTGTGGCATCTCAATCGTTCACCATCGCGCAGGAGAGGCGCAGGGGAAAGAGGATTAGAGGTGGAGAGGGGAAAGGCAACGAACAAGAGAGGGGGAAGAAAACTGGAGCGTGAGAGAAGAAGTGATGGCTAAGGTGCCAAAAATAAAGAGATTCTGGAGAGGAAGCGCAGTGTGACAGCAGTGTGTGCGCACATAGACATATGTCTTTGTATGTGTGTGTGACAGATGGAGGCAATGGGGTGACGATGAGGTGAGAAACACGGTGGGACTCAAGGGGGGGGGCTTGAAAGAAAAAGTGAGATGGATGCGAGGGAGGAAAGACTGCAGTTGGATCCAATAAGGAGTAGCATGTCTGTGCGTGGGCGTGGGAGTATAAACCTCTCCAAAACACTCTTCTTCTGCTCTCATTTACTTCCTGCGTTCTGCCTTCGGTTTGTCCGTCTCTCCACCCGGTGTGTGAAATGTCACTGGACAGCTTACATGTGGCGGCTGCAGAGCGAGAGAAATGTCAAGCCTGGAAAAACCACTGACGTATCCCACTACGTCTGCATATGTGTGCCCCATCGGCCGTTATATAAGTCACGCTGCTCCGAGACTCGAGGCGTGTCGGCGTGCAGCATGTGCATATGTGAACAAACAGTATCATGCTAGTGACATATGACCTTCATGTTATAGTTAATTGAGCTATTTAATTTGTACTGTCTGTCTCTCATCCGCTGTTGCAGACTGATCTGGCACATCAAGCGTTAGCTTTAAGGGTTAGCATTAGGGCTAGGGGTTGGATTACGAGCTACGAAGGAGATTAGAATAGCATTGAATTAAGTCCAACATTAGTTTTAATTTTGTATTTAGGCTTAGCATTGAGATCAGACCCAGGATTGTATCAGTGTTAAAGAAGCAGCAAAGGCACTTTTGAAATCAGTCAGAAGTTCATGTTGTAATGCAAGTATCGTGCCACAAACCTTTGTGTGTGTGTGTCCCTGATCTTACCGCAGCCATGTGGAGAGCGTTTTATAACGCACCCCGAGGTGGTACACTTCACCCAGCCCGTCTCCATCAATAACAGGCTGAATCATATGTTACAAATGTCACAGCCCTGACCTTGGCATATGAAGTCACAGCTCTTCCTGATCAACTCTGTTCTGAAAGGTGTGTCTGAAGCAGCAAAAGCAAAGTGCTGGACGAGCCGGTTTCAGCGTTTGCAAAAAGGTCAACCACGTCAGGCACAGGTCAACGAGCTCAGAGGTGTCCTCCGCTGTTTGGAGTGTGTCGACATGGTTCAAGCTAACACAATACCTGATTAAAGACCTTTTTCTTATGCTGTGCAGATGCTGCATTAACTGAGAGGCTTACTGAGGCACTAGAGTGGAACAAAACCATTGTTCATGCAATTAATTACACCTGCGCCTGTCCTGCATGATGAGAAAACAACAAAATCTGCTGTGAAGAGGGTCTATTAATGGCTTCAGTGGGCCTTCAGTGTTTAGATAAAAGGCAGTAAATCCAACTGAAATCTGTTGTGCCATAGACAATAAGAACATGGCCATCAAGAAGATGTTTTCACAAGGTGTGTGTGTGTGTGTGTGTGTGTGTGTGTGTGTGTGTGTACGGGTTTATTGAAACCAACAAACAAACAATTCAATTCTGCACATTTCAGCCTAGCATGCAAACTGTGCTGTGATTCACTTGAAGTGAGAACATAAAAGCAAGGATTTTGTATTGTCTTAGTCTGTATCCTTGCCCTGTCTTGTTTGTATTTTTGTAAGTTTCCCATTGCGTGTTGTCTTTGTCTAGGTTTTGTTACTTCCTGTTTTATTTTGAAGGTGCATGTTATGTGTTTTTGGTTTTCTTTACTTCCTGTGTTTTCCCTTCCATGTGATTGTCAGATTGTTTCCACCTGTGTGTCATTAGTGTTCCCTCCTTTGTGTATTTAAGTCCGTGTCTTTCCCCCAGTCTTTGTCGGGTCGTTGTCTGTGTAACCTTGCTGTCTGCGTTCTTCACCATAGTCATAGTTCTAACCATAGTCCCTTAGTGAGTGTTTGTCATGTTTCATTTAAGTGTTTCTTGTTGCCTTTGTTCCTGTCCGTGTTTCTGTTCAGGTTTGATTTGTTCCTTGTTTCGACTTTGTCTTTTAGTTGCCAAAGTTCTGGTTTGTTTATCGCCTTGTTCTTGTCTTTGTTCATGTCTTGTTTTATGTAGAGTCTTCGTCCTTAGTGTTGTCTGCGTTTCCCTCGTTAGTTTATGTTCCATGCCATGTTCTTTTCATAGTGTTATTTGTTTGTAACATTATAATTTAGCTTCTGTTTTCTTGTCATAGTTATAGTTTAGCCGATTTATTCTCCTCGTTTAAGAGCGATTTTCTGTTTATTTACTTTTGTTATTTAGATTCTTCTTCCTCCATTTGCTTGGAGGGTATTTTGAGTTGTTAGTTTTTCATATCAAGTTCTTTAGTTGGTCAGCTCCGTTTTTCACACCTTTGTGTTTTCCTCCTTCGGGAGCGTTTTAGTCTGTTTGGTTTTCTTTTTCCTTTACCCACGCCACTGCCTTAGTTTGTTCCAAGTCTTGTCTTAGTCTGAAGCCCGGTTGATTCCGGTGTTTATTGTGTTGTCCCAGTCTTGTCTCTAGCTCTGTGTTGCTTGTTTGTGTTTGCCCAGTGTTTCCCAGTGTCGCCCTCATGTTATGTGTAATCCCTTGACCCTAGTGTGTCTCAGTTTCCTGAGTTTTGGTGTTCCTTGGTGTCCCTTATTGAATAAATGCGTTATATTATTTCTGCGTCCTTGAGTCTGCATCTGGGTTCAACCCATAGATCTCCTTCATAGATTTCCCCTTAGTCCCCCCTCCTTGACACATTCCTGTTATGTAACTTATTGTGGGTCAACGTTGACTTGAACAGCAGTTTTCTGGGTGAAAGTCCTGTGTTTGTTTGACTCATCCGCCCACCACACCTTCCTCCATGTATGGACTTTCTTGCACTTTACACTACCCCACCTGGCTTCCTCCTTTTGCTCCCTTCATAATTTCAAGAGGTCGCCACCTTACAACAAATGTAAATATGGGTTTTAAAATACTTATTGCGAAGTCGAGTAGTTGGTATTTTTGCCAGTGAGGACGGGCTCCACGTACGCCGGTCTTTTTTAAAACAGGGTTTTATCCCATTGACACAAGCACTGTTGAAACCCACCTCCACCTTTTATGATATGTCTGAATACATCTGAAAAACGCCTGTGTACGTGTGAACTCGACATGATTTGATGCCATTTCTTCCTGTAATTTCAAATGGTATGAAGACCAGAGGATATTAGTGAGGAAGGTTAATTACTGTGAACACAGAGCGTCACACAGGTTACACAGCAGACCTCTGTCCACGTGTCCCAGGAGAGGCAGCTTCAGACTGTGCCATGTCAGTCTGTGTGATGGCTGCATGGTGAATCATAGTGCTGTGATGTACCATTGTTCAAACCATTGTTTTGGTTTGAGTGTTTTAACTTTAGCGTATTTCTCTCACCCCTGTAATCTTTTGTTGCACAGTGTAAAGGAACCTAAAGCGGTGACTGCGTGACAGTGAGCCAGCATGCTCGATGAGAGGACACTGAAACTGAAGCAGCTGTACGAGCTTCAGCCATCATAAAACACATTATTCACACCGTTGCTTCTCCTGCTGTGACATTTAAACATGTCTTGAAAATGGCCTTTGTGGATGTGTTTATTAGGCAAGACTTACTTTGATTTGTTATTGTGAAGCTTGACAACCTTTACATCAACAACATCTGAACATCTGGGAAGTGGCGTGTTAGTCCAGATTAGCATCAAGGCTACAATCCACAAGCCAAATCCATCCATCCACCACACAACAACGCAGTACTGCACAAAGAGCCACCGAGCGGCAACCTGAGCAGAGGCCCGATCAGCAAGAGTGACTGAAAGCACCTGTGAGAGTCTTCAGGGCCTTTAAATAATGAATGGAATCATAAGTGCAGAGGAATCTGGTCTTTTTAAGAATGGGGGAGTCATTCATAAAACTGAGAGCAAACCATCTCGGCAGGCTGGATTATTTTTAGTCTGCTGGCCTACATTTCACTCCACGGTGATGACGGCGCATGGAGAGAGGGGACGTGTGATTATTCGGACCTTTGCGTCCTCTCACCATCTCTTCATCTCTCTGTCTGTCTCCTCTTCCTCTCCCTCTCTGAGGGGGGCAGACAGAGGATCCAGCTGCCACAGTATGACAGAATCCACAAATCACTGCCTTGGGGGAGCAAAAAGTGGGGTAAAGACAGAGGTGGGGAGGAGGAGGAGGAGGGCCTAGAAACTGACTATATGAGCAAAACTGGAATCTAATTGGATGTCAGAGCGGCTGGAATGAAAGTTCTGCGTTTTCGAACTTTCTGCAGTGACGAGAGGATGAGCGAGAGAGGAGATGACGATTCTGAAAACATGCGTACAGCATTAAAATAGCTGGCAGATTGTTCCTCTGTGAGACGAGACCGCTGCCGCATGCAGTAATGTAGTTTCCTCCTCCTTTCTCACCCCATCAGTTTCTCTTTCAAAGCCATCTGCTCCCTCTGTTTCTCTTCACGAGGCGCCCTCCTCTCTCTTTATCTCTCTCATGCCATCACACCTCTGCAACACCGACCTTCCCTCTCTCCTCCCTCTGCTTTGCTCTTTGCCGCTCTCCATCATTTCCTCCCACTTCTTCCTCCGTCCTCTCCTCCCTTTGTTCCTCCCCCGCTGTGGGGTATATAGCAGCCAATTAGCAGTCTGTGCAGGACATGCTAACACCCCTCACCCACACCCCAACCCTACAATCCGACTCCCCTTCTCCCAGGTGGCCTTGGCAGCGCTGACCCAGTCCACCATGTTAATCGGGTATCAGTCAGGACATACCAAGATGGAAGCACAAAGAGGGAGGTTTGGAGGTGGTGGTGGGGGGAGTTGTTGGGATGGAAGGTGCTTTGAAGGTCAAACATAGGCATGCACAAGCACACACACACACAGTCAGTCAGTCTAAGAGTGCGCCTGTGGAGCATCAATCACTGTTAGACATTGTGGGTGGGCACACTTGCAAGAGATTCACGCTTTATGAAACATGGAGAGGAGCTGGCTCCTGATCCGACACGACAAAGGAGTCGCGGATTGTGTGTGTGTGTGTGTGTGTGTGTGTGTGTGTGTGTTTGTGTGTGTGTGGTGTGTGGGTTCATGAATGACCACACAGCATGCGTGTGACCGAATCCAAGTCGTGTGTGTCTGTGTGCGGTCCTCACGGGACGTCCACGTGACGGAGGTGTTTGTGTTTGTTGCTTCTAAAGGATGTGGCGGAGGAGTAAAACCCGAGCATGAAAAGGAGCTCATTCAAGCGCACAGCGTTTCTCACAGCAGCGGCTGCTTTCTGTTTTATTCATAACATAGTAAACTGAAGAAGTTTTTATTCTGCATTCCTCTGCGGGTGCGCCCTCGCTTCGAATTCATCTCCTTCACCACCGGTCACACACGGATCCTTTGGCCGGACAGTTATTCTGCAATAAATTGGCAAAAAAAAAGAAAAAATGGCATTCTGGATTTCATTGAACATACTTGTGATACGCATTATGTAATGTTGTCATTAGTTCTCTCAAATTACCATAGCATGGGGTTTAGCCCGACAGATAGCTTTGAAGGAATAGTTAGATTGATAGCACTCTCATGTCTGTGCAGTAAATCTGAAACTGGAACCAGCAGCAGGTTAGCTTAGCTTAGCACAAAGACCGAAAGCGAAGGGAACCAGTTGGCCTGACTCTGACAAAATCCGCCTGAAAGCAACATCAACACATTATATTTTCTTTATTTAATCTGTGCAAAAGCCAGAGTAAACCAGAGGAAGTTACTGCTCCCAGCCCAGAGAGAGTGAGCTTCAGAGGTGCTGTTGTTACCTTTGCTCTAGCTGTTTCCCTTTGTTTCCAGTCTTTGCACTGAGCTAAGATCACTAGCTGCTGGCTTCATAATTATCTTTCAGACGTGAGAGTGGCAGCAATTTTCAACTCTCAGCAAGTAGCATCCCAAAATGTTGAACTATTATTATTGTTAATATAATACCATTCATAATAATAATTATTATTATTATTATTGAGGTGGAGGCAGATTTCTCTGATACAAATACTAAAATCTGAGCATACAAGAAGTAGAAGTAATCCAGAGAACAATGGGAAATATTATGATTAAAGCTGACAGTATGTATTGATTGATATTATCATCGATATTGGTCTGACCATTCAGCCTGCGGCTGTGAGCTGTATAATATTGAAGGTCTTGAAAATAAAGCTGGTTTCTCTGCGGCACATTAAAAAATAACCTTGAGAGTTCAAATGAAAAGAGGCAGCAGAAATTGCTTTTGTGTTTTAGCTCTTGATGCCTGAGTGTGTGTCATTATTCAGCCTCGGCTCAATCAGTCCACGTCACCATCTGCCCATGCAAACTGACAAAGGAAAACATCTTCGGAAAGCTGCAGACTTTTACCTCAGCGTTTGACTGCAGATCTTTGCACAACCACTCAAATATTACAAATTAGAAATGACAAAGTAGCTTAAATGTGTCAGGCTAACACGCTTGCTGCACTGCTGCTTCATTTTCCTGCACTTCTGAGGGTAAATGCTGGAGAAACATGCAGAACAGATGCAGGGCGTGTTGCTGGCTAGATGGCTTGACACTGCTGATTTCCTCTGCGGGCGATTTAAAAAGCTCTTCACATGATTTAGCACCATGCAGCGTTTTTTTTCTTTTGTTACTTACATGGGTACAGCTCTACAAGCCTGCATGAGCTTCTTTTTCAACCATAGATTCGCAGTTAATATTCTTGATCAGTCGCCCCTTGCCAAGTGTTGTAATGGGAGCCGTTGAGTGAAGGACAGCGCCGGCTGGCTGCTGGGTTTTTATGGTGCTGGATGAGGTCAGTGAGCTGAGCGGTTCCACCGCCGCCGCCGCTGCTGCTGCCTGGAGAATATGGATGAGATCATTCCTACACATCCACACATAGATGGACTGAACCGTGCACGAAGAAGGGCTCAGACGCACCTGAATGCTATAAATGCTTGCTGAAGGAGTTTGGTCACACACACACACACACACACACGTACACACACACAGGGGAATTACCATGATGAGGTATGTGCCTGTGTGGTTAGAGGGAGTAGAAAGGCGCATCGCCTCTACAATCACATTACAGGCTTGCCACAATTAGTCAGGGAGGACCAGCACAGCGTAGAGCGGAGTGTAGGCCGAGACGACAAAGACACACACAAACAGACGAGCAAATATTTATATATGTACACACAACTGCAAACTAAGACTTGCTCGTGCCTACAAAAAACACACACACACGCGCAAGTGTGTATGTGAGGTGCATGAGATATGAAGGCAGTTACATGTTAGCTACGCTGGACTTGCAGTTGGGTTGCAGCTAACAATTATTTTCATTATTGATTAGTCTGTCCTTTATATTTAAGATTGATTAATGGTTTTAAAAAATGAAAAAAAATGCCAATTTATGTGTTTAGAGAGTCCAATGGGACGTCTTCAAAGATCTGGCTTTCTCTGACAACAGTCTAAAACCAAATACGTTCGATTCTCAATGATATCAAACAAAAAAAGCAGCATTTTTCCTTAATAAGCGACTTGAGGCATCCGTGTGTGTGTGGTCGTGCGTGCTCGCATCTGCGCATGTGGAACCTTCTTGATGGTTGTCCAACAAATGGGGAGCATCCCGCTTAAAAATGGCACACACACACACACACACACACACACACACACACACACACACACACACACACACACACACACACACACTCACACATTATTGTGTATCACTGTCATCAAGTATTATACATCAAATTACACCGCAAGAGACTGGAGCCACTTCAGTAAGCGACAGTGACACTGAGGGGGGGGCGGCTCTTGTGTAATAATAGACTTGTAGCATGTACACCATCCACAGACACACTTCCACTCCTTTCTCCCCTCTGTATTGCTTTCACATCGCTCTGCAGCTCCAATTCCTCATCACAAACTGTATAAGTCAGCCACGATTTCCTCTCTCTCTTTCTTTTTCACTTATTCTTGACTCTCACTGGTCTGCATCCTAATTATTTCTCTCTCTGAGTGAACAGCAAATTTATTAAGACACTTCGTCACATCCCTTCCTCTCTGTCTTCCCCCCCTCCAGAACCCTCGCTCTATGTCCTCTTAGCTCTCTCTCTTCTTCTTTACCTCTTCTCTTCTTCTTTCACTCATCCTTTATCACGTTCCTTTGGCTGCATCAAAGGTCTCTTCAGTAATATTTCATAGAGAAACTAATATGCATAGCCCGTGCCCTTTCTTCCTGTCTGGATGCATACATAAATAATTGAGTCAATGCTTGATACTCTTCTTTCACACAACCTGGCAATGATTGGAAGGTGAGAGTGTGTGTCCAGATGTCATATTGTGTGTGTGTGTGTGTGTTCTCACTGACCTTGACTGCTTTTCAAGTAATATCCGCCTGCTGTGTTTACAGCACATCAGACATCCAGATTTGATATTTTCTGTCTTTGTCTTCACTCTATAACAACGTGTCGCTGCTGATAACCATCGGGTATTCATGATTTCCACCTTTCAAACAATAAGGAATAACCATAAAAAGAAATATAGTATTTATAAGGATACTAATACAGACACTAATGATGCACCTTTTTTTATTATTCTCACCTGCTGGATGGTGCCCTGTCTGCAGCTAATGAAACGGGTTAAACTGTTTTTATGGCCCTTTGACAGCACTTAAAGCGATGAAAGAGGCACGGCCCCCGCGGTGACAGAAACATGCAAGAAATTAGATTTAATGGACAATATGTATCAATTAATTTTTTTCCCTCACCTCCTTTATGGGTACAACATTAGCCCCCGGCTACGACTTAAATGGGTTTATAGATGGGGAGAAATACGCTTTAAATCTCTCGTGTCTGGCCTAACATTGGTCGTGATTTATAGTCCTGTACCAAAGATCGCTGAACAATAAGCAGCACAGTTCGGCCCTTTGTGAGACGATGTTCCATCACTAGTGTCTTTGTTTGTGTTTCTGGAAAAACACGTGAGATCACAGGTGGTGCACATGAGAAACATTCATGTGTGCTTTTAAGGGAAATTGAGTGTAAGATACAGGCCACCTCGATTCAGGTTCAGTTTAACATTGATTCACGCTGTTGCATGTTACAATCCAGTGTGGAAGGGTTCATTTCTACTGAAGGGAGTGAAAACGTCAATGATTTGGAAACCTGGAGAAAAAGTGAAAAAAGAAAGCGGCTTTAATGACGCTGTTGAGGTTGAAACCGTGTGAAGCCCTCGCTGTGCCACGCCACAAGATTAGATCATGAGATATTTGTGTTTGTGCAGGTCACCGCCGGCTCGCGCCGTTAATCTAACGAAAACGACTTTAGTGAAAAGTAAATCCAGTGCAGTCAGAATAAGGAACAGCATGTGTGACTGGGAGTGGTTCGACCCTCTCGGAGCGAGCCGCCGAGTTGAGTCTCAGAGATTTGCGAGTGTAAAGTGAAGCCCCGGGGGCTGCTTGGCCTCTGTGATGAAAGGGCATGTTCGACACTCAGAGGAGCTCAATAATTCACGAGCTCTCTAAGAACAGGAGGAAGGAGCGCACCTGTACGCGCCCGCCGTTAGCGACGCGCACACACGTACGGACGCAAACAAAAACACACACAAACACAGATCGGCTGGTAGTAATTAATTAATTCTGCAGGTGGAGTGGATGGGAGTACTGCATGACTGAGGAGCTCCACCCTTCACAGAGATTTAGAAGAGCAGAGCTGCAACTGCCTTTTAGAAAATTAAATGGCCGACAGAGAGAGCGTCTCTAAGGGAAGACAAGTTTCTTACAGTCTTTGAAATTCAGCTTGTTTAGAGACTGCCTGGGGAGTTTTGTAAATACATGTCTGCCGAGGTGTTTCACAGTTTAACTGTGTGTCTGCATACGTAGAAGGAATAAGTCAAGGGAAAAGACTTGATACTTGGTCTTCGAGACATTTCAACACTCTTCTACTGAGAGTTGCACACACCTTAACCCTAAAGGTCTCCTTAATGTCACTTGTCAGTTAACTAATATCAGCTGAATTACGGCCAATCGCTGTGAAATGTGTCTGCGACGACTACAGGAGGATTTAGAGTGCATTGAGTCATTGGCCAACAACACATGCTCCAACTCTGACATGCAGAGTAAATGTCGTGACAAACAACATTTACTCTTGTTTTTTGCATTTGTTTGACACCTTAGTGACCAGAAGGTGCTGCAGAAAAATGAATTGGTGCGCCTCTCACAATAGTTAACCAGCTACTGTGGCTGGTAAGCTCTTCTAGTACGATGTGAGTTTGTATGTCTCGTTCAGCAAAGGACCTCCATGATCACAACCACTGATGGACTGAAATAATCGAATGATTTTGTTGATTTGGGTCCCAAACGTTGCTGCCGACCAGGCTAAACAAGGTCGCACCAAGACTTCACGAATGTCACAGACGTAATTCTGAGGCACAAAAGACCGACAAAGGTTGCTGATTCTTTTCTATCAGTCATCAAATGACCCTCACTTGACCTCTGTCATGTACCAAACTCTGATCTGGAGCCTGAAGTGATTGTTTTTTTTTTTTCCATGAAAGATTAATTCTGCCAAATTAGCTGAATGTATGAGACCCAGATTGAGTCCTGTTGCGTAACGAGGGTTTCTTTTCCTCTCCAAAATTCTGCAGCTGTTAGAGGGAGCTGGAGATGATTATGCAACACAAACACACACACGCACGCACACAGTCGGGTACACACACACACACACACACACAGATCACACATGTATCATTGCACACAGCAAGTTGCAAGATTGCACAAAAACACAGATATACGAGAAGAGACACACACACAGAGCATCGTCAGTAATCGTCTGTGGGTTAGCGAGTGAGTTTTAGATGACTGTGCAGTACAATTACCTCTCCTGAATAATTGAATCCTCAGAAGTTAAGAAGCGGAGGCCAGGGGTTTGCTTTGTTGTTCCTTGAAGAACAGTTATTGGAGGGAGGGGGGTAATGGTGACGTCGAGGGGGGAGGGGGGACTTCAGACAACTGCCAGAGTTAAAGACGCTCTTTGTAGATAATGGAAAAAAGGAATGTTACATAACACATATGGAAGCACAGACAGCACACACCCTCGTTCACGCACACACCGACAAGCACTAATTACCACAAACACACATTCTGACTGCAAACAACACAGAGCTGTGTGTGTGTGTGTGTGTGTGTGTGTGTGTGTGTGTGTGTGTGTGTGTGTGTGTGTGTGTGTGTGTGTGTGTGTGTGTAAACAAACACAACATTCTCCTGTATTTGCAGCACAGTTTTAAAGTGATGCCTGACAGGTTAACCAGCCAGACCGGATACATGAGATTTAGATGAACAACGATCTGCTGCGCTGCTATCGGTTTATTTTTTAGGGAGGCTGGAACGAGCTGAGGAAAGAAAAGACAGAAGCAAGGCAAAGGAGGGAGAGGGGGACGTAAAACAAGAACATGGAATGAAGAAAATGAAGAGACTAGATGACATGAACGTCTCTTCCTGTGTCTTGTGTCACTCTTTACCGCCGAAACTGTCCAGTAAAGTGAAAGGGCTGGTGGATTGAGGGTGGTGTTGTGGTGCTGTCCGTGGTGCTGAAAAGAGACTCGTGCTCTCAGAGGGACACTTGGTGGCTCTGTCCGTGGTGCTGAAACCGGCTTCTGCACATTCTGGGAGAGGATGAAAGCCAGGAGGGACAATCCCAGCTCGTTTCTGTCCTCTTTCTCTCTCTCTTTCATCCATCTCCCGGCTGTTCATCTGTCACTGCCTCTCCCCTGTCATCACGCCTCATCTGCATTTACTCCTCCATCTTTCAGGAGATTTATTCACAACATTTACACAGACTACAGTAATCTGAGTTTATCTGACTTTATTCTTCTTCAATAAATGTGGTAATGTTTCACTAATCAATGTTTGTATATTATCAATGGAACAAATGATGCTGAGGATGCTCTAATTGTTTTAGGGCCTGCAGTTGTACTGTTTTGTTTCACTGCCCACTCTTCCCACCCTGATTCCCAAAAATGTCGGGACAACGTGTAGAGCAGAAATAAAACAGAACGTGATAGTTTGGTAATCCTTTTTGACACAAGCTGTTGTGTGTAAACACAGTTTGTTTGCAAATGATTGCATTCTGTTGTCATTTATGTTTCACACAGGGAATCAGGGTGGTGTTATCCATGTTTCCAGTCGCAGCAGCTTCAGCACAAAGCACTCAGATAAACCCAACCTAGATGAAAAGCAGACCCAGTTAGCAGCTAGCTGCTGAATAAAGTGGCCCACAGATATTTTCCTCTGGATCCTGTTGCAACTAGGACAGAGTTAAAAAGACAGTAAATACTGTACATCCATCAGGTGGCCAGAAATATGACTACAAATAAATGCTGGTGTTGCTTTTTGTCTGTGATCACATAAGTACTGTGGACCTGTTTGTGTTGAGGTCCTCATTAAATATTGTTTACATGAGAATTGTCTTTCAGAGTAGTTCAGAGCTTCAGTGGGGTTAAAATGCAACACTGCGAATGTATTGTGAGTCATTTTATGGCTTCTGAGCTTAAAAATTAGATCATGCTGACTTTTACTAGATGACTTCATAGTCTCTCAGTACACCTTCAGCTGCAGTTGCCTTCATTCTGTTCATCCTTACATCCTTCCTTCATCTACCTTTTAAAAGGCCACATCTATGCCCATGTTTATTTCCAGTCCAGTATGTGTGTGTGTGTGTGTGTGTGTGTGTGTGTGTGTGTGGATGTATAGCGGTCCACTGCGTTATGTATATTGCTGAGCAGACAGGCAGTCAAAGTTCAATGCATCCAGTGTGTGGGTTAAAGGCAGATTATAATGGCGTTGTCCTGGGATAAGCCCTCATTTACCCTGCAAATAGAGTGTGTAAGAGGGGAAAGGAAGGGGTGGGGGAGGGCAGAGAGACTTCCAGAGTCAGTGCACTGAAATGACTCCATCTACTCCATTTAACACACACAAACAAGAGTGGAAGAAAGGAAGAAAGTAAAAGAGAAGCATGGAACGAGCCGACGAGCTGCAGCTCCTCTTTCCCGTCATTTCATCATCGTCTTTATGTGCCTGTTAGCATTACAAAGTTGAAAATTCTGGCAACGCTGCCACTAAAGACAACCAACAAGACAACGAGTCAAAATTTATGGCATCGCCGCATGTTAAATGTAGGAATCCAGTCATGAAAACTGTTGAACTTCTGTCGTACCGGCTGCTACAGCGCAAACACAGCGCAGCGCAAAGATACTGCAACACCGAGATTTAAAACACTTTTCATGCTCTTCCCCACGCCCATCCGCTTTAATTAGAGTGAAGAGAAAGAGATAAAGAATTTAAGAAACTAAAGGTGGGTGAGTGCTCCCCACACGTTGCTTCTTTCTTTGCAAGACAACAGACGGCCTGTCTCGCACTCACCGAGACAGAAGCAAAGAGGAAGAGTTACAGGAAGGAGCAGGTGACTGAGACAGGAAGGAGGATGGAGGGACAGTTACACGAGCAGGAAGAGGCGTACGACAGGAGATGCAAGCGAGGGAAACTGGGTGATACGGAGATAGACGACGTGACTGAGGTACAGATAAAAAAAAGACACATGGAGAGGGAACAGTGAGCAGGAAGAAGCTCTGCAATCTGCTCGTACTCCATAGATGCATTTGCGTGACTTAGCGGGACTACAGCACAATACACTGTACAACACCTCAAACGAATGCCGTGTATCTTCTCCAGCACAGCTATTAATGAAGGAGGCCCATATGTCGCACACATGCTACCCCTGCAAGCTTTAACATGCAACGAATACGCGGTTACCTAACACATTCCTGCTGCGTGTTGTATTTTCTTTACACCATGTAGCAGCAGCAACTAAAAATAAAATGGTTAAATAAAACTGAATATATTTCAGTATCATAAAAATCCAAAGCATGTAGCAAGCTTTGCTTCTTTGTTAGTTTCTTCCGCTTTGGAGTTTTGCATAGATCAAACCAACAATATATGTTAATTAGTGTGTTTTAGAGGTGAACTGCTTCCCCCTGTTTCCAGTCTTTTGCAATGCTAAGCTAACCAGCTAACCTTCTTTGTATTTAGCGTACAGCCATGACAGTGGCCTGGATTTTCTCAGCTGACTCTTAGCAAAGAGGAAATGAGCTTATTTCCCCAAATGTTGAACTATTCCTTTAAAGCAAAACAATGTGCTACAAACTGTAGTTCTCAGAGTTCTGAGACGACGCCGGTTGCATGCGGAGAGCGAGGACACATGTATGATTTCGTAGCTTCTGCTCAGTCCCTTAAACAGCCGGCGCACGACTTTACGAGCATGTATTCTTTCTCGCATGCTCGTATAGAAAATGTGCACGATCAAAAGACAGTTTTCCAGCATTCGCCGTAAAGTAAACTTCCCCTTCATGGCCTCCTCTGACCTGTCCTGTCCTCTCAGTCCTTGTTTTCTTCTTCCCTTCCTTCTCTCACACACTTACATGAGATGATGTGACATACACGCCGCTCGGCTGTTCATGCAGCGTGCCCTAGAGTGCGCTCGTTTCGGGCTGCGTGGCGAGCGGGACTCAAACTCTTCTCCCCTGCTACTTTCATGCACTATGCATTAAACAACACAGCACCCTCCTGTCTCTCTCCCTGCCTGCTACCCACGCCACTGCCTCCGCCTTGCATCTATTTTCCTTTCTTCCCCTTTCTGTCGCTCTCTCTCGCTCTGTGTGACAGTAGTCATGTCAGAGTAAGGCTGGCTGGAGCACTTGCAGCAGTCTGCCTCTTTGATGTGGAGCCCTGCTGAATTAGGCCATCACTCAGTGGTGCTCTGCTGCCTGCCTGCACAGACACACTAGTCACACACACACACGCAAACACAAACAGTACGCTTGCAAGCACACACATGCAAACAAAAACAAATGCATGCTGGTCGGAGAGCATGCACATGCAGAACAAAGAATAAATGCTGGGTGTGCACACACAAGCCATGCAGGTCTCACAATACCTTGAATAATATGCACTAAACACTTCTATCTCTCTCCCTCTCTCTCTAACACACACACACACACACAAACACGCACATTGTGAATTACATTCATATACTGTAAGTCCTCATTTCCTTCTCCGCTTCTCTTTAATAAACATAAATTTGAATTCTTATGAGTGCTTCTCCTCTGAGGCCTCCATACTATAGTACATCAAAGACCGCGCACACACTCATGAACGCACACGCCGGGAAAATGTAGGACATTCAGAGAGAATTTATTCAAGAATACAGAATACAGGAAAGAATTTATTCCCTTTCAATCTGCTCTCTCTATTGCGCTCTTACAATGCGGCCGTGAGAATAGCAGCAAAGCGACTGAGGCAGGGAGCCACATAAAAACAGGCTGGTGACCTGACATTTCATGAAATGAACATGACGTCTTAAAATGGAAAGATATACTCCGCTCACAGGCCGAAATTCAATTCAGTTGCAAAAAGATGAGACGGGAGGAGGTTCAAACTCTGAAGTTCAGTTCTCAAATCATATCTCACAGCCCCGACGGAGGCGATTGTGTTCATAGAAAATGTTGCATTTAACTAAAACCAAAACATTAAAGCTGCTGTGTCATCAGTATTTTCACATCAACGATTGATAAAATAATAATGTGAAAGGTGACAAATCACCCAGCTCTGCCATCCCTCTCATTTCTGCTGAGCTTTTTAGCATTTTTTTTTTAGCTTTCAGCTCATTGTTTCCACTCTCTGGCCCGCTGCTTTACTGTTTTGGTTTAGCAGTGCTGTCAGTGTTGGGCAGCAGAAAAAGCTCACTGCTCGCTAACTGCTCAACTACAAGCAGCAGACAGACAGCGTCAGCAACTAGCTGGTGTCCATAGTGGAGCATTTAGCAGCTAAAGAGGTACATATTTCAGTGTGTCGAGCTGACATTCATCAGGTGGCCAGAGGCACGACTTCAAATACATGACATGTTGCTCTGTGTCTGCTTGATGTGTAAATAAGCCACTTTAACACATGTTTTTCCAGCCCTAAATCAGCACGCCGTATGTTTCTGAGCTCATATACCCTCCTGGATCATTAATAGAGACAAAGTCTTTTCACTTTTCATCATAAGCCACCTTGCTTTCATTTGTCTACTATTTGACGTTAAGAAAAAAGAAATAACCTCAAACATCTCTTCCATGTCCCTTATTAGCATGACTGTCATTAAGTACAGTACAGCAGGTTGAATGATTAAATAAAAAGAGAGAACATGAAAACATGTGCTGTGCACACTACATTTCTCTCTCTCTCTCCCTCTCTCTCTCTCTCCCTCTCCCCCTCACCCTCTCTCTCTGCTCTCTGGTGGCCAGGAACAGCCCTGTGGTCAAACTGGAGACCGGCCAGGGATCTTTCCATCAATTAGTTGATTTTTTTCCCTCGTCTATCTCTGCCTTCAACCCTCTCTCTCTCACTCCATCTTTCTGGTCTTCATTCCATCTCTCTCTCTGTGTGTGTGTGTGTGTCTCATTATTTCCACTGTTGTTGGCTTGCTAGAAGAACGCTTGAGAACATGGCATCCGAATATAGGACACTTAAAGAGCAAAAGCTATTTCTTCAAATGCTGCTCTTAAGTAATCACTCAGAAGATCCTAAAAACCTACTTTATCAGGCGCTTGGAGGCAACTTTTAATATGATGTTTTTGCTTGTTTATGTGGGCGCTGATTGAAGGTGGTGCACCTTTAAACTTGAGTAGATGAATGAGTGAGGAGAGCAGGTGGTGCCGGCGGTTCACATAAGACCACATTTCACACACGCGCGCATTAAATCGCAACACACAGTGGTGCCTCCCTGCACTCCACGTCGCGCACGGCGTGTCATCACTGCATATCAATTACACGGGAAAGTGAAGATCTATTTCTAATTCAATCAGTCAGCGGCGGTGTCACATCCCTCGCTCTCCGGCTTCCTCCCCGCCTCTCCCGCTCTCTCCGCCTCGTTCTCGTCTTTCCCCCTCGCTTCATTCTCACTGATGCGTCTCAGTCATCACGGGGCTGGTGGACGCGGGTGTCAGGCTCGTGTGTACATGTACGCATGTGTGTGCGTGAGAGTGTGTGTGTGTGTGTGTGTGTGCTTCCAACCCTGTGGGAAACAGTTTAAGTTTTAGACTTTTAAAGCGATGGCATTTCTGAGGAGTGAGGTAATCCTGGCCTGACCTTGTTTCCTCAGAGGGCCAGGAGGGTTTTACAGTTAAAGGGGCCCTGTGGGATATTTTCAGAGCGGTGTAGCATTCTTAAATAAATCACTTTCCCTTGTTTATGTGACAAAATGAGACCATGGAGACTGTTTGGAAGCTCTGATTGTGTTTCCTAAAATTAGGATCTTTAAATTTAGGATCATTTTCTTGAAACTGTCACTTCTTAAGCCTGCGTTAATCAGTTTAGCAGCAGTTGGTGACCATTAGTCTAATACTCACTCGTCTTTAAGTTCTGTATTATAAACTACTGAGAAAACTCTCTGGCTCTTTAGCTGCTAAATGTTCATCAGCTCGTTGCTGCGTCTGGCTGTTGCACGGTGCTGGGCAGGTGGCGTGCAGCAGATTTTTAGAGGTTTTTTTCACTGCTAGAAACGATTTTGATGAGAGCAGCGTGACACATAAACGTTGTAAAAGTAAAACAATGAGCCGAATGATGCTAAAGAAGCTCAGTATGGCTAAGGGGAACTGCAATCAGGTGATAACTCCGTCACTAAAAACGCCTTTCAAGCTACGCGTTGTAATGTGAGCAGTTTCTGCTGCAGAGATAGTGTCTTTTCCACCTCAGTGCAGGTCACATCAGTGTTGGACTCAGCTTCCTCCTGTTTTTATCATCAAATTGCCAATACCGCACAAGTGCCATATACATACACACATGGGATCACATGATCGATAGCAAAATGACTAGAATTACCAGGATATCGGCAGATTATCAAAACCAGACCCACAGTGCGCCAAAACACACAAATATGAGCATCAATCACTGGGACAAACTATTAGAACTGCAGTATTGACATGCAGCCGCAGCATAATAATTCAGTCAGAGATGCTTATGTCGAGGCACTAACCACTTATAGCATACGGTTCCATCACTTTGATGGAAAAAGGGTCTGGGGTTTGAGGAAGCTCTCAAAGAACTCAATTTTAGTAAATAACACCAAAGCACCTTAGGAGGAGGGTGTGGTGGTGGCATGAGTGTATCAGCAGAGTAAGTGTAAGAAGCTGCAAAACACCTGTCTACCTACAGCTAATATGATATCACACCGAATATGATTGGAGGTTATTAGTCAGCTGACAAGCTATTGCTTGTGAAGCATGAATGAAACTGATTGTATTTGTGTGTCCGTCAGAACGTAAGGAGCCATATACGCTTTACGCTATAGGTTTGTGAACGTGTTTGTCACTTTGCTTGCCAGCTGCTCGGCCCACATTAGGGAACGCCTGCCTCTGTGCTGGGCACCCTGCGCGTCTAATGGCTTCATGAATATATTTGTTATTCTAAGCAGAAACATTATGTAATGAGGGCTGACAGAAATGCGCAGATGGTTATCGAGCCTCAGCTAATCATTAGAGCCATTCTCCCAAAATGAGCTCAACCAGCATCTTATGTCTGGATACAGTGTACAAACAGTGTGTTTAAATGAGAAAAACAGAAATGTCAATCAGGCCTAAAAAGGCCACGATGTAGCAGAGCTACAGAGGACTCTCAATTGTGTGATATTGTGGCTTCCTCTTGAGAATATTCTATCTGATGGAAACATACACTGGTTTGCATTTTCCTGGACTGACACTGCAGAAATGTGTTAAATTGTGCATTACATTGAAATGGAAACCTTCTCTCTCCGTCTGTCTCTCGCTCCCTCAGATCATAACCACTTGAACAACGCAGCCTTGTCTCCCCTGGGTCCGGCCATGGCCTTGTCTCACCCTCATAACAACCTGGGAATTGGCTTCAACAAGTACACCTCGCTCAAGGCCGTAGGTGAGTGGGATTACACACACACACACACACACAGACACAGTCATACTGACAGCATAGAGACACACAACTTTACAGCTACATGTATGCATGTTCAAACATTTAATAATGGATGAAACTAGTGATGTGAATGTTAACGAGACAGACACAGCACACATGCTTAATGTACAGAGGTCAGTGAGGCCTGCTGCTGTGCGGTATAGACAAACATGAATCGGGATGATGAAAAATACTGAATGTTGCCGTATTGATGCACACACTGAGTGGGAAAGTGCTTAAAGGAGCACAAGCACCCATTAGGATAATGAAATAGTTATGAGTCTGACTCTCATCCAATCACAAGAGCCATGTTTGAGTGCTGCCACTCACGGGAAACGCAACCTTTCAACAACGTTTGTGCCACGACTGTGAATGTGTTGCTGGGATCTAATATTAAAAAGAAAATACAGTTTTTGAGAAAGTGAGGCAGAATGATGCCGTCTATCACCATGATGCATAAAACAATGCTGCAACTCAAAATGGACCGCGACAGGGGCAGACTGGAGTTTGATGCATACATGAACGAACCTGTTCTTTGCTGATTTGGCGGAAAAAGCTCTTAGTGAAGCTCTTCTTTGTGAACAGCATGAATACTAGGCTGGAATCAAGCCAATGTAAACTCTAATTCTGTTCTCTGTAGCTAAATATCACAATGTTAATGAATTGGTGTATAGACACTCCAGGGAATATCAAACTGGTGTTGGCTTGTTTGAATAATATATAAGATAATAAGACCTGCAGTGTCTCTCCTTCACACATTGCGGGTGAAGCAGCCCGTCACTGAAGGAGCTGTCAGGTTTGCTGTGCTGTTGGTTTCCCCTGCATTGATCTGGAGGCGGTTCCACCGGCACCAGTCCAACAATCCGTGGGTCAGTTCTCTGTGGTCTGCGTCGACCCCATCTGTGATGAAGCCGACGACTGCAGAGTCTGCACGTGTACAGCGTGGAGGGTGAAGAGGAAGGAAGCCAGGACTGTTCCTTGTGGGACTCCCGTGCGGACAACCATGTTGGACTCACAGTCCTGTATCCTCACATACTGTGGTTGGCTGATGAGGCAGTCCATGATCCGTGCTGTGAGGTGGTGGTCCACCCCGTGCTTGTCCTTCAGAAGCTTGGTCTGTATGGTATTGAACACACAGGGGCTGCAGACGATGGGGGCTGCCGCATGGAGGACTGGACAAAGAGGAGGGCAGATAACTGATCAGATCCAGATCATTCACCAACTTTTGGTGCCCCACAGGCTGAGAGTTGGATTTTTCCCTGTTCCTTCCTGCAGCCTGCAGGTAACACTGGGTTTCTCCCCAGGTAGAACCGCCATGTAACAGAGTGTTATCATGGCTGCACTCCCGGGACACCATTATAAGCATTGTGAAAACCACTACAAAGACCAGCACAAACTTTTCAGTTCAGTGTCCATAGTACGGGGACAAATTAAAAAAGTAATTGCACATATAAAACAAACTAAACAAACAAACTAAGTTAAGGAAATGCTCAATAACAAGTAAAGCTTCTGTAACAGGCTGCCACTCATGCTGCGCCATCTTGTTTGTGTGTCTCTCTTTTTTTAAGTCTAACTTTTTTTCCCTTTTCCTAAATAATTTTTCAGTCAAAGAAATACCAGTCAAGCTATTCATTTGAAGCTTGGCTTTTATCTGTTTCTGTAAATGAACTCTTTTAGAAGAGCAGAAGCCTTGTTGAATTTATACCAAGGCACAGTGAGGCTGTTCTGACCAAACACCTGTGTTGTTCTTTCCCTTTAATTCGGTCCATCAGTTAGAATCATACATAACGTCCTGTTATGACAGGCATTAGGATCATTGCTGGCTCACAGTCATGAAAAGAACATTGTCTGTTGTTTGTTATGTGCGGGTTCGTCATCTGCCTAAAGCTCAGCTGCAATAATGCTGACAGTTATTGACAGGTTGCCTTTCTGTTAATAGTAACCATGAATCAGCTGTGGAAAAAAGTTACGACGATGGCATAAATTCACTGCTGCTGATGGTGACGTAACTCATAACGGGCTGGTAACTCAACTTGTTCACAATTTAAAACAAGGGATGAAACACAGACTCACACACACACAAACACACAGAATGAGTTAGGCGTTGGTGGGTGGAGAGTGACAGTAGTTTGGACAGCAGTAGTTTGAAGCGACTGGTTCAGGCCTCAAGCTTGTCCTCTGGCCTCTCTCTCTCTTTCTCAGACACAGAAACACACTCAGACTAAGAAAATAGACAAACACGTCCAAGCCACCACACACACACACACACACACACACACACACACACACACAGTATACTTTTTCCTTCTGCACAGGCGTAAAAATGTACATAGGACCCAGTCACACACACACACATACCATCTATCATCTGATCACTGCAGACAGACAAGGACACAGTGACAATGATGAGCAGCGACAGCTTGACACATGTACATGCAGTGTTCATTGACACAATATGCAAAGATAGACAGGGCTGCCCATCGTAGCTGCGGAGTTTCAGACACATAATGTGAAGAGCATCCAAAGGGACATCCAGAGTTTTTAAGTTCCAAGCCATAATGGCCGCTTGTTAAGCCCATACTTTTAGTGATTCATCGAGAGCTGAAGTGTAACTCAGTGAGGCCATTGTTGGGCTACAGTAGAGCTCTAGTATGACACACAATAGAAGACTTGTGAAAACTCTAGTGATGCAATTTGAGACTTTACGCAACAACGGTTGAAGGGACAGCTACAGCATTTGATGGCGTCCATGCTTCACGGAGCGGCGGTCAGTCGCTCTCACGTTACACACTACGCAGCCAACACCTCCTCCAGTCGTCGCTCCCCCATCGTCCGTTCACAGGAAAGAGAAAATCTCGTCTCGTTATTCTGCTCAGTGAGTGAGAAACAAAGGCGGCTCGCAGCCAACCACTCAGCGACGAGCGTCAGTCATCGGCCACGTTCCGCCGAAAACCAGCTCCGAACAGCAAATCCCTCACACGCTGAGGTGCACCGCTCATTCCTCCCCTCTCTCTCAACGTCCGGGTGTTCAGCCACTGTGTCACGACACGCACAATGTAAACATTTCACTGCAATATGCATCAAACATGAATGTTAAAATTGATGTATTTCTTTTAGCAGCACTCTTCTAAGTGTGAAAAAAAGGACTAGTCAAGGGCTTAAGGGCTAAAGGGGGGACATGTCCCACTTTCCAAAATCCTGTTTTTGTCCCTTCACTTTTTTAGTTTCCAATTAATTTTCTCTCTAAAATCTTTCTTAACAGCGTCCTCTGATATTCCAGTGGAAAAAAACGGGCTGATCGTCACGTTGATACACTCAGCAGTAAGCTTAACCAGCAGCTACAGCAAGAGCTTGGGGGAGTGTTTTTGCCCCGAGCTTTGGCCACACACAGTCTGCCCTATTTGCTTGCTGGTGGTTGTTGGGGCATGCTTACAGACTGCAGACACCAGGCTGAAATAAGCCCTGAGCTACATCCTCTGCATCGCTCTGAGTGAAAATGATAATGATTTAGTCACATTGCTATTTATTACCTATTATCTTTTATGCACTCACAAAGGGAGACACATAAACGTACACACAGTCCAATCATATTTTCACACATGCTTATCAGCTCTCTCGCTGGGCAATAAACAAGCCACCGGGTCCGGAGATCCTGGCTGCGCGGACAAAGTCATGGCTAGGACACACAACAGTTTGGATGGGATAGCCGAGCGTTTGCCAGGTGTAGCAGCAGGTATCTGGACCAAGCTTTGAAATCTTTCTATATACGCTGGAACTAAATGCAGCGGTTCACAACTTGGTTTGTTTTCTAAAACATCTCGTGCAAAGCAAGACAAAAGAGGTACAAACAGAGAAAGGGAAGCACAAAACGAATAACGGACAGAAGAGAGGGAGGGTGCATCAGGTCAAAGAGGTCGGGACTCTGTGACAGCGAACCTGTGCCAGGTGTAGCAGCAGGACCCTGGCACAAGCAGCTCTGATATATCTATCTTAATTAAAGGAGGACAGGTGGACTGGCAGTGAGAAGAAGGGGGATAAAGATGCTAAAGGTTATAGAGTGAGAAAGTGAGAGGACAGAGACAGAAAGAACAAGCAGAATGTCAGAGCAAGACGAGGGAGAGATAAACTGGGTAGGAAGCATTTAGAAATATTACCAAGTGCTTTATGTGTGATCCATCGAGCTCAGCACAGGTGAGCTTCCAGGGAGTGTCAGGTTTCAAGGAAAGAGAAAAGACGACATGAGACAGGAGGTGGAGGGATGTTCTCCAAGAGGGTGTGAGAGACTGTTTGCCAGGACACTAGGACTCCAAGTTCTGGGCCAAGACTGCCTGAAGTCTTTAATTAAAGTCTAATGATCCAACAGCCTGAGCACTATTTGAAGACACTGTAGAAAAATGGTTTAAATGCATATTTTGATCTTTATACTGCAAGGTGATGAAAGACAGCATTTAAAAAGAGCCTTTTTTAATACCTTTTTAGAGTTAAGTCAGCATCTTAACGAACACAATGCATTGATTGTCATTTGTTTGTTTTTTGTCGAGGAACTGACATGGAAACAAGGTCAGTAGACGCACAAACGATGATGATGAGGCTCACATGCTTTAGGGGAAAAAAAAAACACCTCTAGACTCACTTTGGCTGTGTGGTTGGTAGCATGACCTTCAGGTCACGTAATGGGTGAAATAAGTTTTGGTATATTTTTATGACTGCGTGTGCTGGAGTGAGCTCAGATTCCCCAAAAGATGACTTTGAAGATGAAGGAGCCACTGGTTCAAAGTTTTATTTTATGTTTGGCACTTCAGGATAGGGTTTCTTTACCAGCAATGATCAGTGGAGTACCTGTGCAGACTAATGAGGAAAAGATTCTGCACTAGTATTTTTATTATTAGTTGAAACCGTCTGACTTGAAATGATTGTACAGGAACAAGTGAGCTTGTTTGTCTTGGAAGATGTGATGTGCTGCTGCAGGGAATTTGCCTGTTAGCAGCTTCTTTGTTTGAATAACCTCCTAAACTCTGTTGGACCTTCCTGAGGTTCCACACTTTAAAGATGTTTGTGCGGCCAAGCATTGCTCAGAACCCGTAGAACACTATTTCAGATTCTGATGGCGATCCCAAAGTTTAGCATCAGATGTGTCAGTCTGAATTATTTGTGAATATTGCAATTTGAGGCAGAGGTGCAGCTCTGAGAACATGGCATCTGGGGCTTTAAATATTTTATTCAGTGTAAGACATCATATAGCTTCAAGCTGTTACAGAACACACTGTCATGGAAAAAATGGGGGTAAGAGGAGAATAAGAATTCTGATGACCATATGTACTGTATCTGAGGTGGCCTGTGTGTTGTACACAGCTACTTAGTAAAGTCAGAAAGGGGCACCTTCAAGCCAAGCGAAGTTCTGAAATTGGCATACAGAAAATACTTATGTGTTAAGTCAAAATATGGTCTAAACTTACATATAGCATTAAATGTATTATATGTAAATGATGGGCCACTTGCCAACAGAAACATCAGAACATGTAAATTATTTGCTAAATAATTGTGTTTTAGGTCTTAGGTCATTGTGGTGTGTGTTAATATGCGTTGCACTGAGCAGGTTCTCTCGGAATAACTGCTCTAACATAATGAAATGGCATTAAAAATAGAGCAAATAGAATACAGTGAGTTGTCAAACTCTGTTACCCTTTGGAGGACCCAGCTTATGCAGTTATAATGTGGTGGCCCAGATTGGGCCCACAGGCCTTGCTTTAGGCTGCTGCTGGATAGAGAGCAGAAGCTGATGTTGTTGAAAAGTACGAAATAAATGAAATACAGATGGAAAGAACGGAAAACAGAGAGAGAGAGAGAACGAGCAGATGGAGAGTCTGTGAAATGGAGAGGAAGGCACATAATCCAGTCACAGAGGACCCTGCTGTCAGGTGCTCCTGCTGGCTACATGTGTGGAAACACTCAAATGGGCAGCAACTGCAGTTGTTGTGGGGAGGAAGAGTGTGTTTAATTCATTGTTTCTGTGCCGTCCCAGATTTTCCCGCCATGTCCAGAGATTTGAACCAATTTTCTCTGGAATCAGCTTCAGCTGCAGTGTACAACACCAAAAAGAGAGATGCGGTGTCCGCAATCAACACGAGGCAGTTCCTGCAAAAACGGCGCAGAACACATCTATGCACATACGCATTGTTAAAACCCGGGGCTTGTACAGCACTCTGCATATTAAACCTGCAGCCTGTCTATCTGTGGCAATACTGCTGACGTCCGGTGAGCGTCTTCACGGCTTCGTGGCGAACAGGCAGCTGCTAAAAGCTGCCAAAACCTTGTGATGCACTTTACTGCAAAGATGCGTGCGAATCAAGGGGCTTAGTCCCCTTTTGGATGTGCAGAGAATGTATGGAAATGTGTTCTTTGTTGCCCGGTGCCCGGCACACATGCAGCTGTGCACACATAACACATACAGGAATATATGAATCCACTGACACAAAGTGCACACAGACGCACAAATACACACTAATCCTCAACACGTTCATCCTTATCTTCAAAGCAGTTTCTCTATTCATTCTCTTCAGTCTTAGTCATCAATATTGTGACACAATAATCAGTGCTTTATAGAGCACAAAAAAGCCTCCTAAATCTCTGTTTTGTGGACAATTAAAGTGAATCATTAAAGTGTCTTTATCTTTTCCTCCTCTTCTTCATTCTGTGTGAAACGTTGACCAATTATGGCACAAAAGCTCTTCTCAGTTCAAAGAGTGACTGAACAGCAGGCTGGAAAGCAGCGTTCGTTTGGCTGTGGTCAGAGGTGTGCTGCTCAGTCGGACCACACCCAACAGTGATGTCACAGTGTACTGACGTAGCTGCGGGAAGGTGTAGTAAAACCACCACACGAGCTTTAGCTGCCAGATGGTTGCCCTTCATAAGACTGAACTCAAGGTTCCAGTTGGTTTCCTCGGGTGTGCAGCTTGGTGCTTTTTCTTCCATTGCTCACTGCAATATTTAAAACTGATCCCATGACCTCGTCTAAACTTTGCGACCGAGCAGCACTAACCTTGTGACCAGTGTTGGTGTTTTGACAGTATCTACAAATACAACAAATTTACTTTTCAGATCATATAACGCACTAACAATTAATTAAGTGTGAATGGGCCCATTACTCGTTACTTTTGACTTGTGTGAAATCAGTGGACAGCTGCAGACAAACAGCCGATTCCCCAGATTTTCTGTTTGATGATCTTTCATCACTCGACCTTATGATGGCGTAAGAGAGTTCAAGCAACGTGAACTTGCTTTTATTAAGGTGATTTTCCCATTTTTATTCAAAACTGAAGAAACTATAAACTACTGTAGCAAAGGTCAGTTAACATGTAGCATAGCCTAACATGGATCTTCTATCAAATCTTACTGTCTAACCATGACTATACAAGTGTATCTAACAGGTAGGAATACCAGTTGTTGCTGCCCTCTGTTGTTTAGGAGTGTTAACAACTCTTAACACTCCAGTTATAATGGGTTCAAGTTTAGATAAACTGTACTGCACCAACACTAAAATAATATGTGTGCATTAATGAGAGAATTGAAGCAGATATTTAAAGGTAATGCAAAAGTTACTTTCCCTAGTAACTTATTATTGTTATATACAGTAATTGGAAAAGTAATTAATTAGTAAATACTGCCCATGACAAATAAGCTGCAGCTCCTTTGGCTGCTTCCCAAAAAAAGCCAACTGAAAGCTTTTAATGTGAAGCAGCAGCAGTAGGATGTTTTAAATAAATGATAAATACATTTAATGGCTGTAGCAGAAAAATGCTGATTATCATATTCTCAAAATCAAGGTTTTATTTCATGAAAATTTTAAGGACTATAACTTTAAAGACTCCAGCAAAATTCTATGGCGCCATGTAAATTCATGGGATGCTAAATAAAATGCCCTCTTGCACCATCTTTTCGGTTTGCATTTAGATCTGTGTAAGGTCCTCGACCTCGGTCCTGGCATTGGAAATAGTTCAAAACATTTAGCATCTTACATTAATAAACCAGTTGTTGCATCAGTAAACCAATATTTAAACTGTAAACAACTATTAAAATGGTTGTAGTGACACCGGTTGTAGAGAAAAGCAGGGTTTTATTTAAATCTTTGGAGCAGCTTGGAGAATTGAAGTGAGGGAGTGGATGATTAACGGTGACTTCCTCAACAGATGCGTTTGAGGCGCCCTGGAGTTACACAGTGGACCCACGTTTGAAGCTTTCAATAAGCAATTAGTCGACTGTGATAGCACCGGACAGTTTCCTGACACGTGTGAGTGTGAGACAGCTCCTTCAGGTGTTTTCTGAAAATATAAATATGAGAAAATGTTCTCAGTTGCCTTGGCTAGAATAAATGATTAGAAATTAATGGAGAGAAAGATTAAAGGGAGAGAGGAAAAAACAGGGCTCAGCCTCTCTGCATTTCTCACAACTACAGTAGATAAAGTCTGCAGTCTGCTTCCTGTTTGCCGCTCAATATTGTCCAAAGGCTCTCCTTGCAAACAGATAATCATGCATATGCAAGGAAACCAATCGTGCATGTTAGTCGGTGAGGCTCCTGAAACGGCAAGCACAAAGCTCAGAGCTCGAGCAGTCCAGTGGTCCAAATATACAGCACCCCAAATACGCTTTGAGATGATGCATTTTCTGAGTCGCATTAATGTTTCACAAGACCTTGAATTTCCTGTGAACCCAGTGTGTGCCTCTCTCTGTCACACACGCATGCATTAACGCCCACTAATGGTCGGCAACATTCATTACAGCGAATGAAATTCAACCGGTCGTACGTCCTCTGAGCAGGCTGTTGACACAATCTTATTGTGACGTCCCTGTTTGGAGTGTAATCACGATAAGATCAAACACACAAACAGATAAAGAACAAAGACAAATGTGTTTGCCTTAACATGCAGTACAAGCTGATAGCAGCTGCCTCCTGTTATGTTAAGATGAAGACAGATGCTGAACGATACCAGTGGAAGAGTCGTTCATGACGATAAGGGCAACAGAATGAGGGAGAAAGACAACAAAATATCTTTTTCTCAGCCTCTTATTTCTCTCCAGGAAAAAAAAAGGACCAATAAAACGGGGCTAAGCAACAACAAGGTTGTTAGTGTCTTTAGGGCAGCGTGTGTGTGTGTGTGTGTGTGTGTGTGTGTGTGTGTGTGTGATGGGGGGTGTAGCGGTGATGACCGAACAGCAGAGTCGACTTCCACTCAGGGAACTCGCCCTAATCTGACTCGACACGCTGAACCCACTCTATTTTTACTCCCTACAAATCTCCCGCTTTGCCCGACACTCACTCATCCTGCTTTTTCCCTTCATACGTGGGTTATTTTCCTGACCCCCCTCCCTCTGTTTGTTTCTCTCTGGTGCTGTTGGTATTTTTAACTCCATGGTCAGACAGTTCAAAGCTGTAATACATAAATATTGTACTAACACTCACATCTTCATGGACACACACATGCTGCACACCCTGCAGGATTCGTCGTCTTTGCCTTGGCTTAGTTTTTATGTGCTCACCTGACAGATATGACAGATTTGTCTGGAATGTGAGTGTGCGTACGTAGATATGCCACATGTGTAGTGATGTGATGCATCTGTGTAAATTCAGGGTCAGAATGGAGCTTCTCCATTGGCTCTTTTGTCATTGCTGAGTCAAACTAACCTTCTCGAATCTTCAATTTAACCATGTCTCTGCCTTTGTTTCCGTCTCTCATCCAGACACCGCTGCAAGAGACTACTACAAGAGCTACCCAATGGTAGATTACACCCACCGCCAGTCCCCTCCCACTTTCCAGCCAATCAACTTCCACCCCAAGGACAAGCCCTTCCTCCCGCCGCCCGACATCCACGCGCCACTGGCCATCACCATCAACGCCTCCCAGATCCCCAAGCCTAAGATCTCCAAGACCAACACCCACCCGCTCACGTCCAGCTCGGCCTTCAAAGCCTGGGACCCCAGTAAGAGCCACATCCAGCACCCGGTGGCCTCCCACATGGGCCTCCAGGGGCAGCCGCACCACCCCATCCAGCAGCAGCAGCACCAGCCGCTGCACCAGCAGAACAGCCGGCGCCAGGCCTACTCCAACAAGAGGCAGTTCAGCATCGAGACGCTGCCCGAGCTCTTCTCACAGCCGCTCGGCTACGGCCACTCGCCGCACATGCACCCGAAGCACAAGGGACTGCCCACCAACAGCAAGACAGAGGTCACTGTGTGAACATGGGGGTGAGCGGTTGAACACACAGAAGAGGAAACCAAGTGGAGTTGCAAGCAACTTTAAAGGAAATGCTCAGATATCTTTTATATCCACAGCCGTGACGGCGAGAGCGGAGCAAGCAAATATCGTGTATAATCTGAATTTTTTTAACTCTCATCATTGTTGACAACAGTAATAATAATGTGAGTGATATTTCTGTACTTTTAAGACCACTGGATCAAAACAGCAGCAGCAGAGAAGCTGTGAAGGTGGTGGATTGGCAGGTGTCGGCTGTGACTCTTTGAACCCGGCGGCTCTTCTAAATAATTGAGTGGCCTCTCAGTGTGTTGGCACAGCTCTCTCCTCCTTCTCCTCTCGACCCCCTCACACCTCACTCTGCACCGCTCTGTGGAAGCGCACCACCAGGCGCAAATGCCCCCAAAAATCCCACACACTAACCCACAAACCACCCCGGACGGACTCTACCCGCTTTTTCGGAGACTGTCAAAGAGGCTGGTTGGGGAGTGCTTCCCCTAAGACTTTGGCTCCCCATCAGCAGAAACAATGCCATTGTGTTGTCAGCTCCCATTGCCCTCTGGCCCCTCCGGAGAGTGAGATATCAGCCTGGCAATTCATACCAGGGAGGAGGGTGGTGGTGGGGGAGAGGGGGTTGGTTATTCATCTCATTCCAGGGGCAAATGAGATGAGAAGGATCACACACACACACACACACACACACACACACTACACACTTGTCAAAAACTACAGAAGGTTCCCAGCAGTGTCAGAGACCACAGGCACCCCCCTCCCAACTGACACACAAACAGACGCACTCATCCTCAGAAACTGGGGAAGTGAAATAGCGAGCTCTCTTGTCGGCATTTGTAACGGTTTGTTGAGCTGCTCGTTTCAGTCACCGTCTTCTGTGTTGCTGTTTACCTCTAAAGAAAACCTGGCATGTGTGGCGATGCCGAGAAAAACAGCAAAAGAGTCCGTGTAACCAGAAAGGTCATTACAAGGTCACTGCCCCGAAGGCGTTTCTCTCATATCGGTGCAGGCATTTGGTCGTACCAGGACATGAAATGATTTGATATACTGCATGCACGTCCTCTGGGATCCACTTCATAAGACGTGATTTCATTATCAAACACTAATGACCGACATCATTGAGTGTTTCTCGGTGTGGGGAGAAAAAGCACCGATGCATTCCAGGAACACCTTTTCCCAGCATGGCCATTCCTGCATGCGTTCACTGCTGCAATGTTAACACAATACGAGACTGAAACCACTCGCCAGCGCTTTGCGATTTGACTTCGCTTCCTGTAGATGAAGTGCTTTAGCATCCACAGAGGAATGACTGCTCGCATTTAAACAAAATCCATGTAGTTCCTGCTTTGAATGCATTCAGACACTGTGAACACACTTTTGTTTGGCATGAAAACGGTCAAAACTCGTTTGCATTACTAAGTTACGTGTTGTGATTGCTTTTTTCGGGAATGTAAGGTTGCAATTTAAGTCATGACATTACAATGACCAATATCAGTATTGCTCCATTACTTTGACAATTTGGGAGCTGACTTTCTCTTAAAGGGAGTTTAATGGAGGGTTGATATCAGTTCTGCTGCGGGAGCTGCCAAAAGAGAAGAACCGTACCTCTCACTGACTTTTGGCAACTCTAAGTTGTCTTATTTAAATGCTGCCTCTTGCTAACATTAGCCACTGGTAAGCCCACCAAAATCTGGTATATTCAACCTGATGTATTGCCTGATAGAGTAGTGACCACAGGAACATAACCAGTTTCCTGAGGTACGATGTCTTTCTGGACAGTATTTTTCATCTTCCTTATCTGTGTCTGGTTCCAATTAATACGGTCATCCATCAAAGTGAAACGACTCGCAGTTACCCTCCTAATAGTCAGGATAATCCATCATTGCATTTAGCTTTTTGAGCTTCCTTAGATGACAGTTTAGCTGGTTAGGTGAGCTATCAAGTCGCCCCTAAATGATTCAAGTCAAAATCATGTTTGTCTGGAAAGCTGTAGGAGGCTTGCACAGCTAACACTGATATACGCTGTTTTATACAGTGAAGATGGTGAGTGCAAAGTTAGCACGACCGAGCTTCACAACAGCCATGTTCATGGGGAATACACCAGGTTCAAATATACCGGAATGTCACTTAAAGGCACCTTTGACACAGCTGGGCTGGGTGACAAAAGTGACGAGCAATGCAACTTTTTTGAGTAATATACAACATTTGTTGATGGCTTCAGTCTAGAAGCTCAGTATTACCTTTAAAAGATCTCCACGCCACATGCTCTCACCTTCTCCTCCACAGCACAGAACAGTCCAGCAGCCAATCTGATCGAATTCACTTTCATTTGTCATCACGAGGACGGCAGCTACGCCGCAGTGCATATGCCCGACACATGGTATAGCACATCAGACAGGTGGTGGAACCTAATCAAACAGCAGCGTTTACCAGAGTCACACACTATTTAGCACTTTATCTCACTCCCTCTCTCTTCCTGTCGCTCCCCTTCTCTTTTTCTGCTCCCTAGCAGACTGTCATCTTCCCCCCTCCGACCTCCCTCTGCGCATCCGAGTCCATGGAAGGGCTGAGCGATGATTACCAAGCGCTTGTCTGGTGTTTGGTACCCAGTGCTCCAAGCTGTTGTGAACCATGATATCCTCTTAGCATGTGTGTGTGTGTGTGTGTGTGTGGGGAGAGAACTATAATTAATAACAGAGCGGGGCAGACTCCAGATTTACTCCCTGATACACTCACAAACACACACAAACTAGCATCCACACACAGAGGCGAGGACGTGTATGATCAGATGCTTTGCAACATATTCCTCACATCTGGAGATTTGCAGGCGATTTTATGTAAAAGCGATCTTAATTTCTGGACTCCGTGGATTTTTCTTCCGAGCAAGAGATGTCATTCAGCCAAACTCCCCAATTTGCATCTCAATTTTATGGAGCTGCGAGTGTACACAAATAAAACGAGCGGCGGAGTAAAACTTTAACGAGAGAGAATAAATTAGCAATATAATGCTTGTTTGTAATGCTGCAGTGGTTTCTCTACTTTACCTCTCCAAGATGTGGAAAACCTGTGAGGCGAGCTGTTGGAGCGGCGCTCGAAGCTGCTGGCATGCTTTTGTAATAAGGGATCAGCAGAGAACGGGGATCATGAATACAAAAGCATCGGCGGGATATGCATGGTGTGAATATGCATCAAACACATCTGCGCTTACGCTCTCGCCAGCGCTGCACGGTATGTAATGTACCGTGTTCCAGCAGGTTTCTTCTTCCACGGCTCCCCTGTCTCTTTGACTTTTATTCCCACGAGGTGCCACGCTTTAAGTGGGTCACTTCATAAGAGAAAAGTTTTCTGGCCTCTAAAAGCCCTACCAAAATATTCTGTGGGGTCTGTCCTTAATCACTCGGAATGCATTAGAGGTTGAGAACAAACGAGGAATGACAGCGAGTAAACAAGCAATATGCGTCAGTAAAGCAATAAGCGCCCAACCGTCCTCACCCTCTCCTTATCTCAGTCTGTCTGCCTATCTGTAGCCCTCCTCTGAGTTTAGGGGTGGGTGCTAATGAGGGTGCGGGTGTTAAAACCAAAGGGAGGGCCGAGCAAACGAATTGGCTCTGCAGAGGGTTTGGGAGCAGATGAAGGAGATGAGACAGGAAAAGGAAATGGGGTTGCATGGACACAGCTGATATGGCGATGGTTGTTTTTCATTCCGCTTTGCCTGGGTCCTTTAAAAACAGTCATTCTGGGTTTTATCTCTATGATGTACTCAAACGACCAGCTTTCCAAAGCTCTGTGTGACTGTAGCTGAAAGGGGAAGCTGGTCTTTACTCTGAATCGCACAATTTCAACATTGTTATTGTCACGGTCGGGTTTTGGGAGGAGCAGGACCAACTCGTACCCCTGGTCAAACACAAAGGCAACACTGGCGCCAGGATTTACACTTAGAGAGTGGCGTCTACAGTAAGTCCTCCGGGACAAACAGAGCCTGAGGACAGGCTACCAGCAAACCTAACAAGACTGACAACTTCTTCTCAACTTTCCGCAGACTCTGTCGGCTGGCATGGCTCAAAACGATTGGCTCACAGAGTTTAAACGAGCGCCGTGAATGGCTGACTCTTGAATATCTTGTTGCTCTTTCGGAGATCCGCATCAGAGGTGCCACAATCACAAGACACAATCCCACCGATCTGCTGGAAAAGAAAAAGACTTTTTAGCGTTCATTTCGCTGCGGTCGGGCATCCTGGATCTGTGCATTTTTCCATCAGTGTTGGATGGACTTGGCCCCCTTCAGGCCAAGGCCCGCCTGAAAAAAACAGTCGCCAAAGCAGAATGAATTAGGCTGAAAACGCCTCTGTTGAGCCGCAGTTTTGCCTCCATTGTGGACAATGTAAAACATGCACAAGCATACATGCACAGACACACAAAACAAGTCACAAGAGCCACAGAGCCGAAACGCTAATTATATCTTCCGTACAGCGTCCACGAGTTCGTGGTACGAAACAGGACCAAAAGCCTCGAATCGGGAGAAACTGAGTACACCTAACTGATGCTCAAACATCCCAAACAGTGAGAATGCTGAGACTGTTTCGGATCATCAGCTTAGAGTGCATTTACTCAATCTCTCCTGATCAATGACAGACTATGGCGTCACTCGCTCGTCTCAGAGCTAACTGACTGTTGTTTGTAAAACTTCCTCTCTATAAAAGAAACAATGCAAGTATTCTACCGCAGGTTATCTGAATGCAACCTGGTAGACATACTTGGGCTCCATGGTCCCTAGCAATATATAGATTATGGTGTATGGTTCAATTGTTTCTTTGTTTTCTGTCGGTTTGTTTTTTGTACTGTGTTTTTCTAGGATTAAGCTCCTGTCAAAAACAAACAAAAAAAAAGTTAATTTGACCAATGGAAAGTGCTTCCAGACTTTAGACTCATGGCTGCGCACCCTTCAGCCCGCCCCCCCCACTCACCTTCCTTTGCCACCAGAGGATGTCAAATGTTTGCGGCTTGTGATCTTTTGAGTTACATTGTACGGTATATACATGCACTCATGTATTTAATGTTAAAAGATATTGCATTGTATCCAAGTGCTTTGCCAACACATTAGCTGAACGGCGAAAGGGAGATTCAGTGATTTCTTGTACAGCTTTTGCATCTGCAAAAAATGAAAAAAAAAAAAAAAAATCATGCGTTGTTTCATGATAATTTGTAATAGGCAACAATAGGCTGCCTTGGATTGCGATGTACTACTTGTGTATATATGTATGCTGTACCACTTGTCTGCTGTGAAATTTGTTGACTACTCAGCTTATATAAGGGCTTTTTATAGATATAAAAGCAGACTGGGCAATCTGACGTCACTCTCTGTAACTCAAGACAAATTTCTCTAGAGGTTTTTTTTAGGGATGAAGGGATATGAACAGAATTTTCATGCATACAAAATGCTATATAAATAAAGTTTTGACTGACTAACTGAAATGTCCATAGGCACTCATACGACGTTGGCCCATGTGTCCTGTTTGAATAAATCTTTCAAGAAATTCATTCATTTGGTAATTGTACGTGTGCGTGTGTGTGTGTGTGTGCCGGCTGTTTCTGTTTAGAAGGAGCAATATTTTAAGAAATGCACAGATGGGAAACATTTTGAGACAGTCAAAGATCTAACTAAACCACCAAAGGAATAGTTACACATAATGTAGACAGTCACAGCCAGTGACCTCCAGCAGCCATCTAGCTTAGCACGAAGACTGGAAACAGGGGGAAACAGCTAGCCTGGCTCTGTCCAAAGGTAACAAATTAGACCTATGCCATAATCTCCCTTTTCTTGCTTCCTGTCATCTCTCAGCTGTCGGCTCTCAGACGGCCCAAACTTGACCGCGAGGTTGCCAAACAACCAGCTTACACTCACAGCTTATACTTGATTTTTGTGTGGATCAAATATACAAGAATGTGTCAATTAGTGAGCTTTACAGTTGTGTGCAGGTAGATTTCGTCATTGTCTTTGTTTCCCCCTGTTTCCAGTCTTTATGCTAAGCTAACTGCTGGCTGTAACTTCATATTTACTGTAGAAAAAATATGCATTACTCAATAAACAAAAATCTCTGGAAAATTCGGAAAAAGTTATTATTTATTAAGAATTAAGATGTAAAACTCTTAATCTGTGAGGGTCTGGTGATCACTTTTGATTGACAGTGCTGAGCAACTAACCCACCAACTGTCAACCTGTTTAGATTCAAAGGTCGCTCTGATTGGTGGATGGGAAGACGGGACATCACCTTTCTCCAGCATCCACATCAAATAAGTCAGAACACTAAGATCAAAACATCTTATATGTGAAATAACCGTTCGATCACTTTTGATGCGTGTGTGTTTAAATCGTCCAGCACAACAATCACACTGAGACAATTTCAGGACGTTAACAAGTAAGCGTGATGGCTCAAAATACCGTCTTGAATTTTTTAAAGCATCAAAAGCAAACAGTTTTTGGTGTCATGTATTGGGCTCGCTGTTGTTTGACGTAGAACAGCCGTGCAGGATAAAATCCAACAGGGAACAGGCACTAAGCAAACCTTCATCTGATATTCATCAAGCTCTGGCTTGGGGTTTGTCAAAAAGGATCCAGGGAAATCCCAGAAAACGAGTAACAGCAAGGAGAAGGGAGGGAAAGTGGGTTCAACGGCGGGTTAAATTGCCGCACTTCATCACAGAAAACCCTAAAAGCACTGGCTGTCGTAGACAGATGATATAAACAAGTACAGGATTATCTCAGAATGAAGGTTTTCCCCAAAATGTCCCTAATTTAACAGTAGTGACGAACATTCAAGGCAGTGCTGGCGAGGAAACAGCCGCCTCCCGCATAATGCAGCCCAAAACTTCTGCTTCATGCTTAAATTTGACCCAGTTTGGGAGCTCCAAAGCTTGATGCCCCGCACAGTATGCTTTCAGGTTAGATTGTGCGGTGTTGATGATAGCATCATGTGACCATACCCAGAAAAGAAAACACCAGCTTCTTCATCAGATGAAGATAGCAGCTCCCTCTTTCTTTCCTCCCCCCACCTCTCTCCCTACCTCTCTTTCCCCCCTCTTACGTCTTTGTCACACACAGCCCAAAGTCTGGATCTCTCAAAGAGGCGTGTTGCCGCTTAATTTGTCCTGACATCATCTGGGATTTGACTGGATGCGTATCCTGTGTGTCATGAGCGAGCTGGCAGCGTGTGTTTTAGAGCCCCCGAGTGTGTGATGTCAGCCGACAGCATGTAAAACCTTTTGCGCCGCCTCGTTTCCTGCAGCCTGTCAAAAGACCAATCCCCTCTGAGCGCGCACACGTAAGAGAAGTAAAGCCCCATCTCAGTGCATCATCGGTAAAAAGCCAGTTTAGTTGGTGGCGTGACAGAGGATAAACATTTACTGCCAGAGTCAATAGGAATATTTGATCATTTTGAGAAATGCCCACCGTATTTATACCATAACTAACTGGTTCTTACTCGACGTAGCAGCATCCTCATAACAGGATCAATACACCAATCCAGTTCAGAATGTCTGCACAGCCGCCTGACAATAAAAGTCTTTACAATGACTTGGTTAATTGGTTTTGACACTGATAATATGATTGCCCATTTATCCTGCCATAAAGACATCCTGTTCATTAGGCCCTCCATCGTTTTTGACCTGGAGAAGTGTCACAGTAGAGAGAGAGAGAGGCAGAATTAGACCTCTAACAGGATTGCATTGTTTTTTGATTGTGCACACATACATATTAAAACAGCCAGTGTCGTCCTTTATGCAAGAAAGAGCAAAATAACCATAAAAGTAAGTAATGTGTAGTAGACAGTAAGCATGTGAGCACAGATGCTCACACGTGAACACACACTGCAGCAGAAGAATGCAGGAAACAACAATCTCAAATTCTACACGAGCACAAACAAGCAGTCAACAACGCGGCCAAGAGGTAAAACAGGATATACAGTGTGCCACTGGAGGCTAGACTGTAAAGAAAGACAGAATGGAAAGGCTCTTTGATTATTTTTTTTTTAACACAGCACTCTTCATAATCACACTGCTTTCCTGCTGTGACTCCCAGAGGCTTGAAAGACAAATTCCCAGCGTTTCTGCATATTTTAATTCAAAGTGCTCTTAAAATCACAAAAAAAAAATGCAAGTAGCGCTGCATAAACATCTAGTTTAGCCTCCACGCATATGCTATACTTGGGAAACCCTTACTAATGGAATGCAAGTATTTCAACCCATCATAATAAGTGTTCACATTTGTTTATTATTGCAAGAAAATGGCAACAAAATAAAAGCTGTCCAAGGATGCAATGCTGTGGGCTGTGTGTGTGTGTGTGTGTGCACGTGTGCCTGCGTACGTCTGTGTGTGTGTGTGCAGGCAGGGCAGTGGGCATCATCTCCAGCTGTCATAGATGTCACAGTTCATTTGTGTGTCTCAAGGGTTTGGACCAAATCCATCACAGAGAGCAAAAAGCCAAATGCCACAAACCATGTCCGCAATAATTCTCTCTCTCTCTCTCCCTCTCTCTCTCGCCCATGGCGGGTATCCTGGGGCTCAGTACCAGTGTAAAAATGTTCTTATTCAGGTCAGAGGATACTGGAATATTGCATTACCATTACTTATTCAGCCTCCCCGCTAATACTAGTGGAGGAACTCTGCATTCCAGCAGCAAGACGAAACCTTTCACTGACCTTATAGTTCACAAAAGGAACATTTTCAGCGATGTAATTGTTATCTAGGAATCTATTATATAAACCAGTATGATTCTATATCCAATCAATCTGCCTTTCTTGCAGCAGGCTCTTTGCTACCAAAGCTACCAATAACATCAATGACGGCTCCGTTCTGTCCAGGTAATCGTAAGAGTGTGAGAGAGACCAGAAAGAGAGACAGGGGAAAGGAAGAAGACCCAGCAAACATCTTGTTGAAAAAGAGCTGAAACGTCTGAACCAAGAGTGTCAGGCTTAGAAATATAAATTAAGTGATGATGCCAAAATGAAGGCTGAACCGACGGTCGACGCCGCCTCACACGCAGTCCTCGTCTCCACAGCGTCAGGTCAGAACATAGGAGTCATCTCAACGTGCGGCCTTCAGCCTTTAAAAATCAGTTATGATACACATGCAATCATATATGAATTAATTAAAAGACCACCTCATAGAAGGTCAGCAGTCAGTCCTGGTGTGCTGGAATGCTTTAGTCTTGAATGCTCCATTTTTCCCGTAATTAAACTTACTGACCGTCATTTAAGATGTATATCTATGGATAAAGAACATCCAATATTCTATATTAGTAAATATCTTACCAATAAAACAGTAAAAATCCTTCAGTGCGTGCAGCAGACTGAATTCGTATTAGGAGGAACAATAATTCTGTGCAACTTTTTATGGCTTATTATGCCAACGTAACTTTCAGGTTGCATTTAAACATACTTTATTACATTATCTGTGAATTTATACTCAATAACATTACTTTTTTTGCTAAGTCTGTTCTGTAGTTTAGATGCAACCCGCACGTTATTTCAAGCTGTTTCATGCCATAGGCCCCCCGGGTCGATAAAATGTTTGCAGGGGACGTGAGGAGAGGTGACCGTTATTCGTTTTGTCAAAGAAAATGTTGGCAATGTGTACAAATAATAAGGAAGTGATAAAAATGTCTTCTTTCTGACTAAATCAAAACAGTTACTACACTTGCTCATAGCTACATCAAGCAAAGGTAGAGAGGTTATTAAAAGCACTTAGCCTGATGGATGGCTTTTAAGTTGCTATCAAGAACACACTGAGCCTGCTGCTGCTGCTTAATGCCATATAATAAATATGTGTTATCTTAAAGCTGCACTAATTCATATTTCTACATCTGCAATGTATCAAATGACTAAGTTGTGTGTTGTGTGATTAATGTTAATGTTTCAGATCGATTATGGCCCATGTTTTTGTTTGGAGGAAAGGACATTTCTCCCACTGTTGACAGACAGGTAGATCGTAAAAATAAGATGAAATGAGAAGGAGAAGAGGCAATCAAGACACATTTAGTTGCCATATAGTGTGTCCAGCTAGAAAACCTTCCTCCCGCTGCGGTGTGGAGGCAGTGCTGGCATTTTACCAGCCCACCTTTGTGCATCCTGCCGATGAATGGATTTTAAGCGGCACCTGACAGAACCAGATAAGACAGGAGCTGCCACACAAAGCCATTCACTGCAGTCGATAATGACAGGACAGAGAACCAAATGAATGAAGAAGAAAAAAACACCAAAAAGCCAGAGGAGGGTGAGAGAGGGAGGAAAAAGGGGGAAGGAAATATCCCCCCTCTGAAATATTGTCAAAAAGAGAATGATCGCAAGAATGAGACTGAGCTCGATAAAACCAGGAGAAGAAAGGAAGGACAAAAGAAATCTGAGAGAAAAGGCAGATGACATTTCCAACTGCACAGGGAGAAAGAAGGCGAGGCGTTCGTTTGCCACAGAACTAACAGAATGTAACATAAGCTGTGGAAAAAGACAGCGAGACTGGCAGAGGCAGGAAGCACCAAAGGACAGCTTTAAGTCTGCTGCTGCAGGAGAGACAGACAAGCAAAGAGATTGTGGAGGTTAATCCAGCTAATGCGGTGGTTGACTGGGGAGTGCGCAGCTGGAAACGGGGCCATGGAGAGCTAAGGAAGTGCTGAGCCTGGTGCTTTGACAGGCTACGTGACACGGAGGGCCAAGAGCATGTGAGGTTCATAGGCTTTCATTTCCAACCAGTGGCCAACTCACTGAGCTGCTCCATTACAGATGTGAAGCTTCGCTTTTTATTTCCCAGCCTTTGGCTCTGGGGATGTCCGGACTGACCGAAATATCTCAGAAACTATTGGATTTGGATAGATTGAAATTTGGTAAAGACATTCAGGATGTACTTCCAGGAAGAGGACTCCACTGGTTGCAAAACAGCCTGCTGTATGTAAGCTTATGAGAAAGTTACCTTACTTCTCACTTGATTTATTACCTCAGCAACCACCTTCCTATTTATGGTCTTAAATGTTAGTTTCGAATCTTCTTCAATACAGCACAATGTTTATTATGTAGATTATGGTCCCATTTAGCAAAACAGACAATAAAGCATGGTATGCTTGAGGACGTAGATGGCTAATGATTGACAAGTGGCTACTACAGTCCTCTGGTTCTTGATCAGATCACGATAGAGGTGTAGCAGTGCGTATCCTCCCCTCCCCACCCTCTCATCCAAATACACTCACTTCCGGCCCCCAAAAAACAAGATGGCGACAAGATGCCAAACTCAAGGCTCACTTTGGTCAACAAACCAGTGGATGGGATCAAGATGGGTTTACACTTAATTCTGATTATAATTCTGATTCCCATGATAACCTAGATATGAATATCTCTGTATGTACACAAAACACCTCAATTTAGTCATTTCATTAGAAGTAATTATAGTATTTCGCGTTCTGGTTATGAGGAATGTGTTTTGCTTTCCATTTTGTTTTCTTTTTCACTTTCACCTTCACGTCTGTAGGTGTTTAGTCATGGATTTGAATTCTAGTCTTTGCTGCTTCGCCAGATCAGGTATTTTTCTTTTTTTTTTGTCTTCTGTTCAGCTTTGCATAAGCAGCCTTAATGAGCTAATAAGCAACTGATCATTTTTAAAAAAAAGCTCAACAGGACTAGAATGGTTAAATAAGAGTTAATAAGAGGTAGTGAGGCATTAAGGTGTGTGTAGGGCGGTGAATTGTAATCACAGGGGTAACAGTGTGATGCTGAATATCATTAGGGGAAGTAGGAGGCCGTCAATTCAGGTGCACATGAAATGAAAGAAGCACACGAACGCGGGATTTTCACCGTATTCACACACATATTAACTCTCTGCTCATTTATTCATACAATATGCATTCATTAGCATATCATTTTGCCCTCTTTCACATTGCTCTGCATCCCAAAGACATCGCTCCCGTTCTTTCTCGCGCTCTAATCTTCAATCAATAAATTCCCTCTCATGCGGGCACACACACGGCTCAGCCAGCCAGCCAGCCAGCCGGCCGGCCAACCACACGCGCATGTGAAGCTGCAGCTCTGCAGGCCTGGCAAGCGACAGCTCCATCAATCTGGTCAGCTCGCCGTCTGCAACCAGCTGTCAACACACAGTCGGGAATGTAACAGGCTGACAAGAAGGGGTTTAAGTGTGTGTGTGTTGGTGCATGGGTGTGTACACAAACATGGGGTGAGGTTTTAGATTGCAGCCTGCAAATGACACTGTAATCATTAAGTAAACTGTGTATCAGTAGGAAACTTACCTATACTGAGATAGAGGAATGAGGAGGTACAACCTTGTGTTTAGGAGGCACTGAGGCAAATTGTATTCTAAGTCTTTATTAAAATACTGAATACCTATTCAATAATTACAGAGTACAGTAATGTTATTATGGGACATGACATTCCAAGTACATTACTGTGATGACACGGCATTGAAAATGTGTTCAAAACCTGCCATATTTCAGTGTAGGTGTGCAAAATAAAGCCATCCCTCGTTCTCAGTTTGAATTTTTTTAATGTAATTACACAATGGCTCAAATATGTAACGTTACTTATTCTGATTTTAAGCAGTGCAGTAAGACACAAAAACAATTCTATCTACATGTTAAAACAGATGTCATCATGTTCAAAGTACAAACATTTGTACTGATTTATTGTTGTAGAGGAACGACAAGGCGTGTTTCTGTTTTCTGTTCTGTATAGTGTAAGTATAGCTCCCTTTTTACACTGATTGGAGAAGCATTCAAATCCTTCACTGAAGTACAAGCACCCATCCATCACTGTAAATATATTCTATTTCAATGATGTATTGTCCACAGTTTGGTATTCACCACTGGCTGTTTTTGCCTTTATGTCATAAATGTTGATGCACTAGCTACTGGCATCACTTCCTAATCAGATGTGAATTCAGGGATCAAAGGTTGAGTTGTCAGCTTTCACAATTAAAAAAAAAAAAAAAAAAATCATGACAGCTCATTAGGCTTGATAATTTTAGCTGTTTGAATATTAAAAATACTGCACAATCATTTTCATTTCTGATTTCTACAGGAAAAAACTATTTAGTTCTCACCCACTGGCCCCTCTTGTTTGTTGTTACCTGTGAATTTATGTAAATGTATGAGAACAATGAGGGAAGGAGGAACGTGAGCAATAGCTTGAGATGGTGGAGACTGTTAAAGCGGGGATGGATGTGAGGGATCTGGCCATACAGTATTAAAGAGTGTGTAGAACAGGGAGGAGGCAGAGGGAGGCATCGGGACAGTAAGTGAGATGAATAGAGGGAGAATAAAGAGGAAATGGGGAGAAAAAGATCAGGTAAAAGATGCAGAGCCAGAAAGAAGACAAGACATCCTCAGACATCATGGTGTTATTAGATGGATGTCCTCCATCAATCTGCTCCGTCCACTGCTTCATAAACTCAATTAAACTGCAGGCCTCCTGAGGAAGAACGCTCTCTTCCTCTATCTATCTAAATCTCACTCGCCATCCCTCCCCCTCTATTCTGGCGGGAAATCTACCGGTTTGTGCCACTAATTCTCTGCTCGTTCCCTCTTCAACAGCACAGCCTGCCTCTATTGTCAGAGGCAATATAACAAAGGATATTAAAAACATAACTACTGCCCATAGATCATCTACTCAGCACTGTTTGCTGACCTCATTTATCATGACTTTAAGTAAAAACAGACCCAGATTTTTGCAGCACGCATCTCATTCGTGAATGCTTAAGGTCTTTGCTCATTCTGGCGAAAAACAAATGTCATTTAAGGCCAAATCTTGTAGTTTACATCAGGGGACCTCCGTTTTTATCACCGCGGCGACAAGTCAAATTCCACTTGCTTTCAGCGCCAGAACAACAGGGATATAAAAGAAAGAAAAATAGAGACAAGCACTCCGGACTACTTCATAAAACGACGACGAGCCCCAATCAATACATCTGCTTTAAGGGGGAGATGATAGTAGATGGAGAGGTGGGCGGCACGCAGCACATAAAACCTGATGGATAGATAGAGCCAAGACCTACTGCACAAAATTAATTAAACTTAAGGAAATTCATGGGGATTGGACACATCCGTAATTACTCTGGCTTGATGTGTGTGTGTGTGTGTGTGTGTGTGTGTGTGTGTGTGTGTGTAATGATGGAGGTCTTATCATGGCTGCAGAGCGGGGGGGTGTGGTTGTGTGTAGCTGAAAATCAAATGTAATGTGTGCGTCTCTGTCCTCTTTTAAATTAACTCTTTGGAAGTAAAGTACCTCCGTCCCAGTCATTAAAGCAGTCAGTCATCAGGCAGCCGGCCACTCACTCTGTCTCCTACCTGACCTGAAATCAGCCACAATTAATCAGTGCGTGTCAGCTGGGAACGTTTCCTCCCGTATGTTAACTTTTATTTCTCCATTAAGGCTTTGCTGAGTACGCTCCTGCTGCACCATCTTGCTTCACGTCCTTATTGTACTGCTACCTGCTGCAGCTGGGAGCTCCGCCGAGGAAGGCGAGGACTGCACACTCACTCAGTGTTTTAGCCAACTACGTAATGGATTACCTTGATGAATCCTAACTTGGTGGTCATGTCGCTTTTCATTTGCGCCATCGTCAGGTCAAAACTTTTGTTTTTGTCATTTATGACCAAACACCTGCAAAACTAAAGACATTCAGCACTCATTGCAACTTGATGGTGAACAAAGTAAACATAATACCTGCAAAACTTCATCATGTCAGCGTCCCCAATAGCCGTGTTTCCATCTGTCAAGCTAATTTGAAGCAAAAAAAGCAAAAAAGAGAATTTACTAATTACAGAAAATACCTGATGCTACGCAAAGTGTAGTTTCATCAGAATTTGGTGGTATGTGACGAGCAAACCAGTTGTTTGCCAGACACCAATAAACCCCAAAGAAGAAGAAGAAAAAGGGGAAGAAGAAGAAGGAGAAACAAAGCCAGTCACCTTGACCATCATCAAGAGGTCTTCAGGAATCTGTCAGCAGTGGAAAGTGCTGCTTCTTCTTCTTCTTCTTCTTAGACTCCTTCATCTCCTTCTTCTTTTTCTTCTTCTCCTTCTTCTTCTTCTCCTTCTTCTCCTTCTCCTACTTCTTCTTCTTCTCCTACTTCTCCTCTTCTTCTTCTTCTCCTTCTTCTTCTTCTTCTTCTTCTTCTTCTTCTTATCTCAGATCTGAAACAGCTGCTCAGTCATGTCAGTTAAATGTTCGCTACGCCAGAACTTATTTGTATCACCTCAAACAAGTGAAAACACTGTTGCAGGACGTTTTTCCACTGTTTTGGGTCACTTCCATAAACACAATACTAATGCAATACTTCAATACGCATAAAAAATACACTGCTGGAAACCCGGCTATTGTGGTATAGCATGTTAGCATGCTAACATTAGCATTTAGCTCAAAGCAGCGGTGTCGCTGGCTGGCATGTGTGTATATCTGTGAAGAGCTGTCCCTGAACTGAGCAGGCAAACCTTCGTTTTGAGCCTCGTTACAGAACATGACGTCATTCAGATTCCGCTGAATTCTCAAATCAACCGTTATCTGAAGTAGAAATAAATATTTTACGACCTCAAAGTCACCGGTGTGAAATTTCAAATCTTACATTTGCGTAATTAGCTGGATAGACAACCTCTCTGAAGTAATAAAAAGAATAAGAGAAAAAACAGAATAATTCCAGAGATTTGTGAGCGCTGCTCGACTGCAGATGCTTCAACAGCTTATCCAGTTATTGTGTTTAATGTTCACGCAAGCAGAAAACTGAAAATGGAAACATTAGCTCAAATTCAATCTGACGCTCACAATTAATGGCATCTGCTGAAATGGCTTAAACAATTCAGAATAATACATGAGTCAGTGCACACAAAGAAAAATATCAAAAGACTAAATTACAGACTATAGTAATCAGCTCCAAACACAGTGAATCTTGTTAAACCTGGTGGCCATTAAATATTAAATGTACAATGGAAAACAATTTGTCCTCCTACGTTCTCTCTTTTTCATTTAAACACCCCACGTTTGTTTTGATCTAACAAACAGAACTAACAAGAATCATTAGTGAGCAATCACTGAGTGATTATGACTGAATCCTGTCGCTCTCCTGCTCTACTCTCTGCGTGTCGCCTCGAACTGATCTGCCTCTGCACCACCACGGCCTCTCGCCAGTGCACGAGCTGCAATTTTTCCACTCAATTACCACCATTAATCTGCTTCATCTGAAGCTTTTATGTTCCCGCTCCACTATAACTAACCTGTCTGCTACAGCGGTTCAGTCGAGCGGCTCCTTAATACTGAAGGGCCGAACATTTGGCAGGACAAATAAATACATGAGATCGAAAAAACCGAGCACATACATAATGATTGTGTTCCTTACAGGTCACAAGTCAAATCCATAACGTATCAAGTTTAGACCAACAGTATTGGAGAAACAGTCACCGCCCTGCACACCCACAGATGTTGTCTGTTGTCTGAGGCCTCCCAATTCTACATTTTTAATTTGCACTCAAGGTGAAAATAAATTGGCTTTAGAATAAAATTGAGAACCTATTATTTATCATTCCAACAGCTGCCTCTCATTAACATAGAGAACATAATACTTTGGCCTTCCTTTTCTTTCGTTGTGCAGAATGTAAAATGCATCATCTTGATGAATCCTTCATTTTGTCTGCATTTGTCCCTCAGTTCAACAAACAGCTGGAAAATTTACATTTGACAAATACAGCGTTCTTATTCAGCTGTTGTCCCGACCTAATTGCCACAAACGCTGCCGTTCATCTGGCACAACGCGTCTAGACGCTGTCGCTGCGTATGAATCAATATGGAGACCCACAGAGGATTATTTCCCGGCTCGCAGAAACAGCAGGCAGGCGAAGTTAGCAGCTAGCTGGTGAATAAAGTGAAGCGCTTTGCAGCTAAAGAGCCAGATATTTCCCTCAAGACTGCCGGGCTAACATCCGTCAGGTGGCCATGAACACGACTCCAAGTGAATGCTAATGTTGCTCCGTGTCTGCTAAATGTGTTTCCTGTTGTGAGAACCAAATGTGGTGATAGTATGTTGAGTTTTAAGTTTGCTCCATCGCCCCCAAGGTGGCCAAGAAATTAAATCACTCTGCTTACACCTGGATTTGTGTTTGTGTTACGTGATCATCATGTGTGAGAGGTTCTAACAGGAGGGTCGGAGGTCAGTAAAGGCAACATTGACCTGATGAAATGTCTAATCAGTGAAGGTTTGAACGTCTGCATGTGTCGGCAGAGTCAGTGCTGATTGATTCAATGCATCTTGCAGTAACGAGGATTCAGCCATTACTAACATTGACTGTGAATACGCCTTCCTCTCACGGTCAAAGAGGCTTTTTGAACCTTCAGCTTCAGATTGGTAGAGAGGCGCTCAAGGGGAGGTAGAGAAACCGCCGCCTTCGTTGTTACGACTGGAATAAAGCAGCATTGTTTTCTTCCCTCTCTCAGGTTTTGTCACCTGGATCAACGTACGGCCGCTTTCACTTCAGCTCATTCCACTGAGTTAGCACGAGGCGTGTCAAACACCGTCGTGAGAAATCGTTAGCTTGAGTGGAAACGCGCGGTCGCTTCGGCCGAATACGTAAGTGGTACAGTCAGAATCGATGCCACATCAAAAAATAATTTGGAAAGCGTTGCACATCTCGAGCGAAACACAGTTTAACAGAATCTCACTGGGAACTTTTCCTGCTGGACTAGCTTGAGGTTTGATTACTGCAGGCGCACCTGGCCAAAATAAACCAACTTCCACATTTCTTCCACACAAGCGCTCTCTTTTATTTAACAGTATGTCAGATTAGATTTACATTTAGATTTACAAAGCACCATTGTTCTGATTCCCTATGCAGGTCCCAACTTTTAATCAGCCACACTTGGCAATACATCTGGCACCTGTGAGCAGCTGAATTAATTTATTGCACTGGGCTTTGCAGTTAGTTGGCCCGCCTCTCCCTCTGTGCCACAATGCACAATTCAATCCCATTCGCTTGACTTTAAATCAATTCGACTCCAACTGTCTTTTGTGATTGCTGAATGAGGAACAATAATGCCAAGGCATTCAAGCACATAATCAACATTGTTTTAGAAGACTGAATGAATCCCGTCGCCTTGCGCAGCGGAGGACTGAGATTAAAGATTGTAATCAATGCGGACTATTCTCCAGCGTTCAAAACTAGTAAATAACATGGCACAGTTCATTTTGGATTATCATTAGCAGTGCTGCTGACTAAAACATGGTGATTTAAAGTAAGTGAGGGAGTGGAGTGACGGTAATGCACCATCTTGTCAGCTGGTAACTCATTAAATTGTCAAAATAAACTTGACACACATAATCCATTAGCACTGTTATCCACTGAAGAAGACTTTATCTTTAAGCCTCATCTCAGTCTCTCTCATGGCATTTCCGCCTCTTTCAGCTTCTCTTCCATCCCGTCCGTGTCTACCACAAGGTACCTGCGTCTTATTCTGTGTGTGTGTGTGTGTGTGTGTGGTGAGTATCTGTTGTTTTGGGGTCAGGTTGAGACGATCCGACTGCTGTGTTGAGCTGAGTTTGGCTCCAATTAAAACAAAAACACTTGACAGCAGCGGTACACAAAGTCAGAGAGTGCCCTGTGTACTCCCCGGCATCTCGGTTTTCTTTCCCGCCCTCTGTCCGCCTGTGATGAGATCAGTCTTTCAAAGATGCGAAAGAAAGACAGTAGAAAAAATGCCACAGCAAAGACAAAAGGGTGTGAAAACTAGAATGGAGCAAACGTGGGACCGTGAAATATATGCAGGCTTATATCTCGGCACTGTTCCTCAGAAATGAGGTGGATGGAGAAATGCTTGGTGACACATTGCAACAGGAGATGCGGCAAAATAACAAAGTGACAAAGTGCAGAATAATGAAAAACACACCCAAGAATGTGCGGAGAGCTGTGTGCAGCACTGCCTGTGTTTATTTATGCATGTATGTATATATTTATGTATGTATGCATCCCCTCCAGCCTGTTTCTTTGTGCATCTCTATCTGCTTCGGCTCGTGTCCTCCTCCTCTCGTTCCCTTGACCCGGCGCTCTGTGTTTCTCTGTGCGCCTTCATATCTCTGGCTCGCTGTGCTGTCACTTGGTTGCTCTGGGCTTCTTGTTTCTGCTCCTCGGTAAAGTCAACTGTACAGCGCAGGGCTCGGCTCCCCATAGCGCTCCAGCTCCTCGCCCATATCTGAGAAAACGTCCAACATTTCAGTGGACCCGGCTGCTAACTCGATCCCGACTAACTGAAGCGTAGTTTCCGTACTTTACCTGATTAGCATGCCAGCTGGGTACAGCTCATAACAGCCAGGGATGACTGACATTTGAGCCAACGAAATCAACGGTTGCTGGCTACAAATGAAAAACCTGCTTTTTACTGCCTCTTTCTGAAATTAAGGACCCCAAGATTTTTTTTGCAAATCTGCCATGCTGTCATTGCAAACTGCATGCACGTGGTGCAACAACGCAGCGGGCGGGTTTTAGCGAGGGGTCAATCCTCCGTTTTGCAGACTGAGGTGCAGACTGTGTGGAACATAACATATTCTTCATAAATGAAGAAAAATGTCTCCCAAAAGATCAGGCATGCGATTTTTTTATTTTCTTATTTTTTGTCTGTGTCAGGATGGCTGAGATCATCACTCATTCATGATTGCTGGAAGTCTTTTTGAGACTCTTTCCAAACATATTCTTTGGATAAATGATGGTGTGGTTTGCTGTGGCAGGAGGATTGTGGCTCGCTCAGGAGGAAAACATTTTTGGCAACAGTTAAGACTCTAACTTGTGTAACTTTTGCAATGTAGCCATACTTTTGGAGGGGAAACTGTCCTCAGTTTACATCAAAGGGATTCAGAACTCAAAAGAATGTCGACTATCCAAATGGGACAGAAAAGTTGTTTCACATTACGACTTGTCTGTTCACTACTTCCTGTGCATTTCCTGTCTTTTGCCTCCAACAGCTAGAACTTCTCCCTGTATCTTGCTTCAGCTCTTTTTTCTTCTCTATTTCCTGTCATGTCGGGACACTCCTTTATCACATCTGCCAATATCCGAACGCATTTCACTTTTTTTTAACTTGTTTTTGCTTCATGCACTTCTACTCACTTTCCAGTGCTTTATGGAAGTAGCTGTCTGGCATTGTCCCCGTGCGTGACAGCCAGTCTTCCTGGGGCAGTCAAATACTGCACTTTTGATCCTCGCTGCACCTGCTGTAAGTTATCAGCAACTTATCAGCATCTCACCTTGGCTTGAGGCTGAGCCAGGTTTACAGCAGTCCTTTTAGTTCTCTGCTGACCTGCTGGAACCACGTCTGTCGGGATGTTGTTGCGTGTCGTGCCCTCGTCTCTCCGATGGACAGACTCCAAAACGCTCCGCTGCCCACCTGCCCATGCAAATCATTACCTTTGCTCCCGACTCAACCTGCCTGAATCTGTGTGTATGTGTGTGTTTGAGAGAGGGTGTCTGTTCAGTGATAACTAGCCTAGTCTTGATGCTAGTGTCCTTATGACAGTGACTTTCTGTGTGTTTGCATGTGTGTGTATGTGTTCTTGTTTGGCTATCTCTGTGAGAACCAATTTGGGACTTAGACTTTGAAAGTGAGGACATTTTTCAAAAGTAAGGGACAGAGGACTTAAGGGTTAGGTTAGAAGTTTTTGTGTGTGTATGTGCATGCATGTGTGCATGCGTGTGTGTGTGTGTATTACTGCCTCTGTGGGGACATAATGCAAGTCCCCATAGCACAAATCATTAAACTTCAAGGTGAAGACTTGGGTTTAGGTTAAGGTTAGGGTTAGGCAAGTAGTGGTTATCATTATGGTAAGTCTCCAGGAAATTAGTGTAAGTCAATGTAATGTCCCACCAAAAGTGCATTTCGCAAAGCGAGGGCATTTTGGTCCTCACTTGAAGCTGGAAGAGCAGTTTTAGGATTAAAGAAATAGTCCAACATTTTGGGAAATGAGCTTGTTCACTTTCTTTCTGAGATTAATTTGAGAACACAAGACAACTCTTATATCTGGTAATAACATTCAGCAGCCAGTTAGCTTAGCTTAGCATAAAGACTGGAAACAGACGGAAACACATAGCATGGCTCTGTCCATGGGAAGAAAATCTGCCAGCCAGCACTTTTAAAGTTCACTATTGACAGAAAGTGTCTCCACATGATCTACATGACAGTGGTCTAGATCTTCTCACCTAATGTTAGACATTAAGTTGCGATGTTAGGGTTAGGGGCTGGGAACTACATTATGCAAATTAGGGTTCTCACAAGTTTTCTGTTGAAGAAAGTTTAAGACCAGTAAATATTAGAATCTTCTATGCCATGTCATGTATTTGGCGGATTCAAAGCATTTAAAATGTACATCCCTGTGTGTAACTCTCATTATGGATATATACACTTTTAGAATAAAGGGGTTGAAGTTTGACATAAGCTGGCTAAGGTTAGGTATTCAGGGATGCACCAACCCAAATTGCTGGATTCGTATTGGTGCCAATATTGATTAAATGACATGATTGATAAACACTGAATATGCTTTCTTCATTAATGCTAATCTAAAATTCTGTGGTTTTCTACCAGCTACATTGATTCAGTCTTAGCAGGCTGCTAATTCAGTTCCACACAGTACGGTATTGAGATTTGAAAATTGGGGCAAACAGAGTAGTCATATTTGTTCTCAGTATGAGCAGATACCCGAGTTGAGATACCACTATTTGTATAGAGAGATAAAAAGTTGGATCAGTGCATCCCTATTAGGGTTAATGGTTTATGTAACGAATGTCGTCATTGTGACATACCGCCGCTAGTTTCCTCCAGGTTATATTGAAGTTGTAGTTTCACATCAGTGGATCTCAGCCCGACAAACAGTGATGTCCCAGCTTCTACACATGAGAGTTACTCAGAAGACCTCTGCTTTAAGTCATGTTGGTCAGGAGGTGTCAAATCCTTTCAACAACACTTAACCCCTCGAAGCCTGGATTTATTTAGAATTATATTAAAAAATTAATTCTTTGTGTTTCTGCTTTCAAATTGATCCTGAATTAAGAGGAGTTTGTTAATTTTTCTGTAGCACATACAATAAATATAAATTTAGGTATGATGCAAATTAGCGACAACAGACGTTAATGCTTAAATGCAATAAAAATACTTTTTTTTTCAAAATTCATAATTGTGCATCATAAAAGCCATTCAAAATTCATTTATTTCATCAAAACAGCCACAAAATTGGCTTGCAACCATTACATTGTAACAACAACACAACGGATGTAGTTTTCACTTTGACCGGTCCAACGAGAAACCAGTGCTTGCAAAAGGTTCCTCGGTGTGTGCTGAATATGCACAAACCGGCATTAGAGGAATGCATGCATGATTCGACTGCAATGTGGATTAAAGCAGTATGATGCGACTTCGCAACAATCAGCCTTAAGGCCATAAATAGTTTGATATATCAAAAGAAGGAATAAGCCAATATTTGTGTGGGTTTCCACTACGTGTGACAAAGTTTTGCTGGTATCTGTGAAAGTTTGATGTACTGTATGAAACCGGAGGTTTGTTTCTGCGATTGTTCGGCAGCTTTGACAGTTTGGCAGAAATATTCATTGTTACTGAGGCAGGCGCTCGAACTCCTTTTCAAACCACCTCTTGCAGAGGAAAGAGGAGCTGTTAATGACGGCTCAACAGCAGCCAGACATGCAAGACAGTCATTGTGAGAAGTTTATTTACCTCTTCTCTACTTTCTCCTGTCCGTCATGACAAGGACAGTTACTGTAATACATCACAATTATGTGAAGCTCCAGTGCATACACACACATGAAAATGACTGAAAGTAAATGGTGTAAATGCTCTATTTTGACAACAGAGATTTTGATTTTTATGCTCTGTTTTTCTGTGTATCCTCTGACCCATCAGATTCTGTGACCTGATTTGAACTGGACCTAAATTGCCCCTACAAATAACTTCACAAAGGTCCCTTAACTGTATTCTGATAACTGTTACCAAACTGGGTGATTCAGCAGCTCAGCCATCAGAATACAAACAGACTTTAGTGCTTTAAAAAGGGGGATCTGAAAGGTTTTGTGCTGATATGTTCATGCTTTCTCACGCTGGCGCCTTCACTCAGCAAACTGTTGTAATTACAGGTAGCAGACTTGGCAGCTCTCTGACTTGGAGCATGTTTATAGCCAGCGTTTCTATAGTTGCTCTTGCAGGACTAAAGAGAATAGAGGGACCATTGTCCACACTCTTTCTATTTTCAGTGACAATTTTTTAACCATTCTGAAGGCTTTTCTCTGCGGAGACATTTGTGGGATGCAGAGAATTGCTTTCATGACGACTGCCAGCTGGCTTAACCTCTCGCATCTCTCTAAAATGCCCCAGAATCAGCCCACTCTCTGTTCCTCTGGTATCTCCGTGCTGTCAGAGATCTGGTCGCTGCTTCTCTCAGCCTGCCTGGAAACACCCCCTATGGCTCTGTCACTATAAAAACATTTTAGCATTTCTTGAAAAGCATTAGCTAGCAGAGTTGAAGGCTGTGAGATAATTGCATGATAAATCAGAATCTGCATTTAGACATATGTTTATGACAGTACTCAACTTTTGTGACCCAATATTTGTAATTTCTCAATGTCACGCTTGTCAGAGGTGCATGAGAAATATCACATAAACAGGGGTGACCAAAGTACTAGAAAAGCCTCTATAATACTGCAATGCAAAGCTGCAAAAACTGAAGACTATGCTTCACAAAGGCAGGATTAATAGTAAGGTTGTTGTACTAGCTTGCATTGGATTGCAGAGGTGTGAACAGAACCATAATAGACACGGTGTAAATAATGATGCAAAGGTGATTAGGTGGTAGCAATAGCGTTATCTTAATGCCTTTCTCCTCACTCACATCTTTTTCCACTGGACTTTGGTGTATTACTCTGTGGTCCACTGCACATTATCTTTTAACAGGAGATTATTTCTACCTTCGGGGTGCCTCTGCTCCCAACGAAAAACAAAAAAAAGCACCGTCACAGCTAATGCTCCAGCGTGCACTTATCTGATGCATCGAAGTGGAGGAGGCTCACATCTTGTCATGCCGTCTAAACTTTGTAGTGACAGCCTCAGTTGCAGGTTTCTCTCACAGCCTCCACATCAGTGAGCATATGGTGTTTAAACTGTACTGAGTCAGCTTGTGCACAGCAACAACAAAGCTGGTACCTTTGTCTAAATTATAGTGGGATAAAGATATACTGTATGAAAAGGCTGCATGCCTCTTCACTGTCTAATGCGCCTGGTTAGAGAGTAGTATGACATGTATTTCAGGCTAATGCATGCCTGTGGCTTCCTTTCCTATTCTTATAGTCTTCTCTTAAAAGAATAGTTTGGGCATTTTGGAATTTAAGCTCATTATTTTCTTGCTGAGAGTTAGATGAGAAGATTGACACCAGTCATGCTGCTATTGAACGGTAAATATGATGCTACAGCCAGCGGTCAGTTAGCTCTGCTTCTATGAAGAACTGGAAAACTGCTAGACTGGAGGAATGACTGTAACACCTCGGATCCAAGACAGAGAATTCAAACAGTGGCGGATTCAAATACTGTGAGATGTACACGCTCGAAGGAGAAAATAGTACATTAAGAGTCCAGTGGGTGGTCAGGGCCCAGCATCATCATATTATACTACTCTAATAAACAGAAACCTGCTGTGTTGGTGTCTTGCCTCTTAAGCATGACTGTGACGGCTTGCATTTGGCTTCATATTAAGTAAAGCCAAACAAAATTTGTAAAAATCCTTGGGTCATATTATACCCTCTGGACACACACATAAACTTGCATTCCCCTGAAATTCCCACCATAACAGTAGCATAATATTATTAATCTTCTGCAGGATGTGTTCTGAGCTGGTGCCACCAAGTGGTAAATGTGAGTGCAGCAAACTTCTAAACCAACACTGCTGCTACTGAGGAATTCAAAGCTTCAAGGCTTGTTCTAATTTTAGGAAGCTATATCACAGTGTGAATCAAAACAGCCTCTACTATGCCAACATGACTGAAACTGTCTACATATGACGTCTAGGAGTTCCTCTTTTTGAAAACGTGCACGCTGTATTTCGTAAGAGCGTGGCCCGGAGTGTGGGAAGACATGTGATCAAAATAAAGCAGGTCTCATCGTTGGAGCAGGACTGACGACCACTCAGCCCCCAGCTATCAGGTAATTAGTGTTGCAGTCCTGCTCTTGCCTCTCTTTCTTCACCTCCCGTTCCCCTCTCCATCGCTCACCGCTCCCTCTTACTCCGTCTTTCGTCCCCCATCTCTGCCTTACAGGTCCGCAGGCACCAGATCGTGTCCCTGTAGACTCAGACACTGCAGCTCTGAGACTGCACACTTCTCCTAATGAGGGACAAAAGGGGTTTGCAGTCCCGATTCAGCTGTACCGCAGGCTCTACAGTGGATATGACCATAGATCGATTTAGCTGTGGAAGTGTGTGTGTGTGTGTGGATGGGTGGGTGGGTTAGATAGATACACAAGGGCAATTACCTGTACAGGGATTGCATGGATTGCTTGACCTACACAGGGTATTTTCAAAATAAAAGAAAAAATAATAAAAGAAAAATAAAAGAAAATAAAAGATTAATGGCTCGTGCTTTTGGTTTCAGTGTTTAAAACTGTGGAAAAATGTTAACTGTTGAAGGAAGTGTTTGACTTTGGGGGAATTATCTTAATCACTATCTCACCTTCTTGTTAGATGAGGACATCAATACCACTGTCATGACTGGCCGTTCAATGTTAAGCTACAGCTAGCAGCCAGGTAGCTTACTTTAGCATAAACACGTTAGCGTAACTTATCGTTACATCTCGTTTGTTTAATCCATAATAAAACTGAAGTGAACATGTTGCGGTGTTATGGGGATTATGCACTGGACTGTTTCTTCACCAGAAGTGACTTCCTAAACACTCTGCTGCTTGCCTGGCAACTTCACAGTCGACAGGACTTCAGGAAATAGTCAGGCACCTGTAACACCACAACATATATTTTTTAGCTTTGTTTTTTGCACAGATTAAACAAAGAGGATGCAGCATGTTAATTTTTGAGCTATACAAGTATTTTATTAGCTTTGGACAGAGCCAGGCTAGCTGTTTCATGTCTTTATGCTAAGACAAGCTAACTGGCTACTAGCCGTAGCTTCATATTAAACAGACAAGCATAACAGTGGCATCAATCTTTGCATCTAACACTTGGCAAGAATGCAAAGACGCATATTTCCCAAAATGTTCAACAGTTCCTTTAAGTGATCTTACTGTGATCGAGTGTCAAGGTCATTTATGTTCAAATTAAAACAGGCACACAGCCACAGATGAGGCGTCGCTTGCACACACACACACACACACACACACACACACACACACACATGCAGGCAGATACACATGAAGTCACCAGCACACACACATACACACTGTCCAGATGGGACAGCCCAAGGGCATTCCAGGAAACACAAATGTGACTGATGCAGCAGAAGTTCTCGGGGACAGTTCACATGTCTCTATATATATTTATGCATCTATGTATTTATGCAAGGGCATGGCAGTTACCCTGGCCTTGGCTTGACACAGACAAGGAGCACACAGCAGCTGTTGACCCAAGTGATTCAAAACGGTGGCCCGGCCAGCTGGTTGGAGGCGTCCCCAGCTGGTTGCCTGTGGAGGGAGCTGACAAGTTGGAGGGGGGAAGTAAAGGAAGGAGACAGAGGTGGTCTGAAGGAACAGATAGACGTACAGTATCAGACTGGGGGCAAAGAAAAAGCAAGGATGCCACCGCCTTGTTATCCTGCTTTCCTCTGCAACTTAATGTCAAACACTGACAATGATCTTTCATTTACCGTAAGCCTTAGTTCAACACCAGAAAATAATCTGTATCTGCATTAGAAACAGAATAGAAGCAACTCATACATAACTCGGAAATGCATTATCTGGCTGTGATGGCGTTCACGTGCATTTGACTGTGTGACAAAACAAAAGAACGTGACGGGCGAAAACACAGTGAAGGGCGGACGCTCTGGTTGTTTATGTGCTTTCACTTCGCATGAGCGCGTTTTTGTAAAGTTATCTTAAAAAACTCAATGGAGGACTTTGTAATAGCTGCAAAAGTCTGAGCCCATTACAACTAGAAAGCAAAATGGGTGATGGAAAATGATGGAGGTTAAGGAGCAAGGTCAAGAGAGTCGGCGGAGGAGGCGAGGAGAGAAATGAGAGGAGGCCTGGAAGGCGGAGGAGGTGCAGCCAAGCAAAAACTCAGGGTAATTAAGGGTTTTGAGAAAGAACAAATCAGGAAGGAGGGATGAAAAGGGAGGAAATAGAGGTGAAACAGGTGAAAAATTAAGGAATAGAAAAAGAGAAGGCACGCTAGAAGGTGGTTAACTACGAGATAGAGAAAGAGAAAGATACAAGGAATGAACAAACGACAGATGAGCTGAGGTAGAAGAAGATGAAGATGGAGAGAAGGGAAGAGGAGCAAGGAAAAGAGGGAGAGAGTTAAAGGGTGCAAAGAAGGATATCCGCTAAAAGAGGCTGCTGCGACAAGCTGACAGTCATTCAAACTGACACCTACAGCAGAGATGAAACCATGTCTCAGCAAGCATGACTGCACAAGAATAATCATCACACTTACTGATGGGGCTGACAACATTTAGTCAGACTCCTGTGAGACAAAGCTAAATTAAATGTGGAGACAACTGTCCTGACAACATGAGGAAGAATCTGTGATTGTGAGCAATACATATTTAAAGAGATTATTATAGCAAGTTTATTTTACGGCCTCTGCTAAGGGTGCTCAGAAAATCTGGTTCAATATTGGATATTTTATTCTGCTTTAGCTGCTCGAGATAGTTTGACTGGTTCGTCGCATGAATTTGCTTTGACTAAGCATCCGAAGATGTTTGAGAATCAAGGCTGTGCCATTTAGGAGCTTTTTCAGCGCACAGTGTTTTTCAAGCGTGCAGATTTGTAAATGAGATTAGGGGGATGTCTTCCTGCAAAACACCAGATGCAGGAAACGTGTGACAAATTGTAGATTTTCAGTTTCCCAAAACCAAGAACCCGACAGTCTGCGACTGTGCAGTGCAAACATTAATTATTCCTCGCTCAAAGTGGCAGGGTAACCTTCAAAAACGGTACATGAGTCCCTTAATTATGCATATCAGCGCTAAATGAAACATTAAGCCGTGCTGATGTAGTTCTCCCGAAAACCTGCAGGAGAGCTCACAAAAATGCACTGAAGCACTTACCTGTTAAAAGCATTTCTCTTTTCTCTGTCTCTCTCTCACACACACACACACACACACACACTTTGAGGACACTGTTAGCATATCCAGAAACAGGAAGCAGGACCTCTTGATGGAACTGCAGCTGCTGTTAAATCAACTTCTACATTCATTTGCAATATCACAACCCATTAAGTTTGTGTGATTAACTTCTGGACCACTGACTCACAGTATTTCCGCTGTCACTGAAGCTGTTCACTCTTTTTCTCATTCACATTATCAGACAACTTAAAGCATCTTTAATCAACATGTTTAGCCATGCTAGTGAGTGGATGGCAATTTCGGCGTGTCTTCCGACCCACCACGTTGGTCCAGACTGATAATTCGACAACTGCTGCCATCTTAGCATTTACTGGGTGGACTGGCACAATATTTTGTACTGACATCCATGGATCCCCGAAAATGGATCCTACTGACTTTGTTGATCCCCTGACTTTTCACTTGGCGCCACCATAAATTTGACAACTAATTTAGCAGTTTGTTTCTTACATATTCCCATCGAGGGAATTAATAATATAAAATAAAACAACTGTAAAACTAATGACATTGGTATCATCTTCAACTGTCCTTTGCAACACTCTTAGCATATTAGCATGCTCAAGTTAGCTTTTAACTGTTAGCACTTTCAACAAATAAGCTCTGATAAAGCAACTCCAACACCAGCCCTGCACCAGACAGACAAAGTTAGCATCTAGCTGGTGAACTTAGTGGACCATTTAGCAGCTAAAAAGATGGATATTCCCTCCAGGGGTTGGTGGAGACCAAAAACAAAGCCAAAAGGAGAGTAAATATTGGAACTGGAACTGGAATGCTAAAGTTGCTCCAAGTCTGCTGCATGCAAGCAACCATTTTTGGGGTATCAGCTTTTTCAGATGCTAATACTTATCAGCGCTGTGCTAGTGTCTGGCTGCACTGCCCCAAAGTGGCCAAATCAATGAGTGCAGCTTTAAGGTGTTGAAGGTGCATCCGATTGCCCAAATGTTACATATGACCTTCTCAAAGTTAGATGTATTAGCTACCATTGCTAATAAAAAAATTGCATAATGTAAAGCATAACACACATAATGTCTTTTATTTTAATAGCCAGATTAAATGTAGATGTTTTTGAGGACAAACTGGCTGGACTGTACATCACTACACCTCTAATGTTCAAACTTTTTGACATCAGTAGTAATAGTAACTTTGTGCCAGAGCTAAAATAGAGCCTATAGGAAGAGAAGCCAAGTCACCCCTATGTGTCATGGGTGGATTTGTCAGCACAGCGGGGGGGTCGGTGTGACTCACTGGGTTTTCTCACAGAGGTACTGTCATGCAACAACTTCGACTAGCCTGACAGTACCCTTGTGGTTGGAGAGAAGGTTAACGTTTGTCAAACGTCACACGGACGCTCATAATTGTGCTACTAACCGAGCTGAATCAGCTACTCAGCCGCAGGGAGCAAGGACAGGCTAGGTCTGCCTGCATTTATTATCCACTCTCTCTTAGGAGGGGTGCTGATCTGAAGGCCATGGACCAAGTCTGCTTCACATCTGTCTGCACAACAGTTTTGCTGCACAGTGAGATATCCGCCATCTGGAACAGTGATACCTGCCCCAACATCGTGATTGAAATCCCAGAGTTGAGTTGACGAGACGATAGCAGCGCACAGACGAGACCTAAATTAATTATTGCTGTGAACATGCCATGTGTTAAATGGTCTGTGCTGCTTTTTAGCCTACTTGCCCACAATGGAAGCAGTCGGTTTTAAAGTCACACTCAACTTTGTCACTCCCGAATTTATTTTTTGTCAATATCAAAACCAGATGAAAGTATTACTTTGCATTTTTATTTTCAGGTTGTTTCCTTTTCTTATTAACCTTTTGCTTTTCCCAGAGAGGACCCAGTTTTGCTGAGCATTCACTTCCATCAAAACACTTCAACTTAAAGGTTGCTCAATACAGCATCAGTCATTTATTGCTAGTTCGTGGTCCGATGGAGCAATTAGTGGGTTACAAGCCTCACTCATTGGGGCTTTGATCGCAGTTTATGAATATCGGGATACAGAAGCAAGTAGAAGCAAGATAAATATTTGATTTAAAAACGCATGGTTTGTCCTTGGTTTTGAAACATCAACCGTCTGATCAGAATACACCTTTGTCCTTAAGATGCATCTCGAACTGGAGACAGAGCAACACTGCCTCTCTGTGGGTGCTCAAAGAACTGCAGCGAGGCTGTTAGAACAGGTGATGTGCACTGTGAGACGCCTGGGCATTGAAAAAGTTGATATTCTGCAAGGGGGTGATCACGATAAGAAGCTCTTGCAGCGGGAAACTTCTTGCATCATCTCCACTTACACCTCGTCTCCTCACAGTTTCAATAATTATCATCCTCTATGATCTACATGTACCCATGGCATGAAAAGCAAACTGCCTATAAAGAGTATATCTATTTATACAATTAATCTGTATTATCTCGCTGTCTCCTTAACCTGTGGCTGTCATCTTATAAATTAAATGAAATCAGTGTTTGACAGCTTTACCGTGTCTTTTCTTACCTACTGATTGGAAGTCTATGCGAGACAGATGCTGTTCTGTAAATACGTCCATCAGCCGCTGAGGCCTTGGTGCTCCAGCTCTCTGCTGCTTCTTTTCTTTCCCAGGACTTGTCCTGTCAATCTAAAACAAAGGCGCTCGCTTTTGCCTTTGTTGAAAGTTCCAACGTAAACACAGAAGCTTTTTCAACAGCAAAACTACTTTGCTTTTTATCAGAAACTGCTTTGATGCACTCATACCAAGCGTCACTCAGGCGGGGAGGCCACGGGGGAATGACACGTTCACGGTCTCTGCCAGATCAAGGTACATGAAGAATGTGGTTCGTGAGGCAAATGAATATATGTTTGTGATGAGAGCGAGGTTATCTTAAGTCACAAAGGTAAATACACCAGGATGTTGAACCTCAGCACCCTACTTTTCGAGTGCTGGTGCTTGACAGATCTGTTTTGGAAAACAACGGAGTGAAGTTAGTTTTGAGTTGAATGTTTGATCCAGCAGCTTCTTCTGACTCAGTTTCACCTGGTGTTGGCAGAAAGAGGACGGCCAGCTCACCTCCACCTTAAAATACACTAATAACTATGTGTTTAATTCAGAATGTTGTTTATTGAGTGTTGTAATGATATTATTAATTAAATAATTAGTCAAATAATTCTTTAATGTATGCATGTATGAATGTCTCACACATTCATACATGCTCATACATTTGTAGATGTGATGTAAATATGAGTCACTCATATATACTCATACCCCGTCAAACTTCATCCAGAAGATGGTAAAAAGTTGTTTCTTTTCAAACATCTTAATAAGATTGTGAATGAAACAGCTGATGATGGAGGCAGTTCACTAGTGAGCCACCTCACTTCATTCTCATCTCTGTTGAGAATCAGTCATGTGCATTACCACAAACCTTTTCTAATGATATCGATTACAAATAAATTATTCTTCTGATTAAAACATTTTTTTATTTCACTGAAAGTAAATATTATATCAAAAATATTTTTGATGCCCTTAAAAACCTGCCCTGCTGCAGAGGAAGTGGTCTTGCCCCAACACATACAAATTCCAGGCCTGCTTGTATATCTATTCATATTTTTTTCCCCTCTTAACAAGGATATTTTACCCACATGAATGTGATTACTAATTATTACTAAAGTGTTTCTAATCTAATAAGGAACTGAGATTTTAGTGTACGGATACACCTTGAATTTAAATTCTGCTAGACCCTTTTTTTCTTTTATCGATTGGCTTTGACAGTTTTGCATTATTTTGAGACTGTGCACATGCTGTCGTCCTTAAGATGACAATTCATAAATGTGTGTATTTATACAAATGGAACTGTTACTATATTTCTATCATATGTGCGATCTGTGAAAAACAAAATCATGCATGTGCATTTTAAGAAACTGCGAATAACCAGAAGCTATTTGAAAAGGTCAATAATTACACCAGAGGTTCTCACATTTGCAGTCAATGGCTTTATATGTAGTTAGAATTACAAAAAAAAAAAAAAAATACACAAACAATATGCATAAACATATCTACTATATTTAGATAGATGACTTAAATAGGGAATAATATCTATAAACATCTGTTGCAATTTCACATTACAGGTAGCAGCCAGCAACAACATATATCAGAGCAACAAAGGGTGACTTGTGCCATAATACATTTCAGTGGTCTGGTTAGCATGTCAGTTAGTTGGATAGCAGAAGGCAAAATAACAGGTCCCAGATTCACCTGAGCTTTCTAGTATCTTAAAGGGGAATTAACCTAAAAGTAGCTTAAAATGTCAGGTTAAACCTTATGAAAAATAAAGTTTTGAAATGTTTGCACACCCAGTATTTCTGTGCGAGAGAAATGGTCAAGCCTCGAGTGCCGAGTGATGGCGACTGCTTGGAAGGTAAAAGGTGTCTACGGGTTATTTATTGCAGGAGAACACAATGAAGGTTGATGCTGGTTTAACCGCTCTTTGAGATCTCGTGTTTTTCTGTGCTTCTTTCATCCGTCACTCCCTTCAGGCTCGTGAGGTTCAATATGGTTCATGTGTTTAACACTGTCTAAATCAGATGACCCCTAAAACATGGGATCTGTGTATTATCTTGAAATCAGACAGCTGTGTGTTCTTTCTGGTGGCAGAGTGCAGCGTGTAATGCACTGGGATTATAGGCTGTGAGTGTCACTGGATCCAGATGTTGTTTCATCTGGAATACTTCCAACTGCTTACGTTTCCTACAGTTCGCCTCTGCCTCTAACTCCTTTCACCTCATTTGCGTATTCTAAATATTAAGATTTCTGGGGCATCATAAACTACTCGTAAACTAACTACACATCGGCAGTTACCATCTGTGCTATATGATAACCATGCCAGCTCCCAACAGTGTGACTGCAGCCAAGCAGAGGGAAATGAAGGCACAGAGGTGTGTTGTCTATGAAACACACTCTGGTGGTTGTTAAAGGACTCGAGCAGGCTGCTATTAAGTTGACAGTACAGCGTTATGGTCAACTCTACATTTTAAAAAAATCTGTGGATGTGCAGGAGTTTAGAATCACTCACATGGCAACGTGTGTATTTCATAATACTGTATGACGAAATGTCTCTATGATCAGCATCCCCCTGTGGAGCTGGTAACAAGGCCAGGAGGCACAATTTCTGTCATATAACAGGGCTGTGGCTCGCTTTCATATCAGAGGGTAGGTTTAATATCAAAACCCTTCATGTTTGGTTATTTCTGACCAAGAAAACTGCTTTTGTTGTCAAAAATCTTTTAAAAAAGGACCAGGACTATCTGGAAAATGATTTGTCAGCACTCTGAAACGGTTTCTTGTGTTGGTTTCTTGCCCTGCAGGACATACACTTTTGTAATCAACTCTGCTGTTAACAAATGTCGACCAGGGTTTGCTTTCACATACACAGGAATAACTGAATTTACAGTGAACTCATTCCAATCGGAGACAACACAAATTTTATATCCCCCTCTAATCTTATAACCTCGGAGTGGCATCAATCACCTGCTGTATGTCATATCACAAATCATGTGACAAGTGGAATGATAACGTAAGGTGTCAGTAAGTAGGCGACCACAGACGAGTTCAAACAAAAACAGTAAAGACAGTTACTACAGGCATAAAAAGGATCGCTGATGGGAAATGAACGACAGGCTACCAAACAACAAAGAGAAGTAAAAGAAATGATAAGAGTGCAAAATTTAAATATGATTGACATTAAAAGACTCTCAAGATGCAGCGTCCTTATTTTCCATCAACCTGCATCCACTCGATTGAATATATTAAACAGACCTTTGCAAAAGTGTGCACTCAGATTAAATTCATTGTAGTCAGCAGCAGGTGATTCTCGCTGCAGAAACCATGTGTGAAACCTGATATGTGGTGAAAAAAAGCTAAAGAGCTAAATTCCTTCTTAAATAACTGAACTGAATAACTGAAATCTCTATTATATAAACACCATAGAGCCAAAATGGGGGAAAAGTTAAATTCCAACTTAAATTAAAGAAAAGGAGAATTTTGTACCTGAGTACAAATGTTTAAGTACTTAATAAGCTGGATGCACTAATGTGCAAGAGGTATTTTAATGTTGTATGTGGTTTAATAACAGCTATTGGATAAATGTGGTTAAAAGTGCAATATTTCTATGTTATGGAGAAAACACATAAATTAAGATTAGCTCAATTAAGTTGCAGTGCCTCAAATCTAAATGTTACATTTCACTTCTGAGTAAGTTTGGCTGGATATCCGACTTATAGTAGATGTATTTCTTAGAAGGCAACATTCATCAAAGTGAAGGAAAGTAACTGTTTTGATACCTGGCTTTGCCGGTAAACCCACTTATCAGCACATTGAATTTGACGCGTTCAGACTTAACGAGCCGTGAGCTCCCTCTAAGTACTACTCATGAACCAACAAGGTTTTAAGGAGGAAATTAGATTTAAATCATGAATTTTAAGGATTAACTGGTCAGCAGTCTTATCTTACAAAAACCCATCGGCTTCAGCGTGTAGCTTATTTACAGAAAAAAAGACGATTAGTTTGAGACTTCTCACTGGCTGACTACAATGGAAGTGACCTTGCGAACACTCTGTGGCCCCGCTGCCCTCTCAGGTTAGACGTTCCTCCCTCCGTTGATGACGTTCCCTCCTGGAGGGGCGATGTGGATGGAGTCCAGGATGGGCCGCAGTATCTGGCCGAACGGTCTGGAGGCAGATTTGATTTGGTATAACTGACAAAGAACAGATTGTTTTAGGCCTGAATTGCACATTTATATCCTGTTCACTGCATAAGAACAGACTGTCTCTGTTTTTGTTTTCCAGTAGGGTTTAAAAAAAGTGCTTGAGGTCTTTCCACTTAAGAGATGTAATTAGCATTGGCTTCTACAGAGAATACAGTTGTATAACTGTTCTGTCACGGCCTTGCTGATAGAAATACTTGAGGATGCCACCACATTTAAAGTAACATCTACACAATGTAATCCACTCAGCTGCCACCGTGCACTGCTGTGTCCGTACGGAGAATGAGCATCTTTTTAAGGCGGGTTTGGGGACAAACAAAAGCAGCTACAGTGGAAACTGTGAGCCTTGTCATTATTACAGCAGCAACTAGTGCTGCTAGTTGCAGCAAATGTGGCAAAGTTGAATTTGTGACAGAACTCGTGTCTCCCGTGTGAGTGGCCGTGTGACGGCTGCAAAGAGATCGGAGCGGGTTTTCACAACAGTTCAGCGCTCTTGAAGAAGTCCAGCTCGTGCACAGTAAAAACTCCTCTGGGGGTTACATCATCATCATCATCATTTGTGCAACAGACACACAGGATACAAAGTTGGGTGTTATAATAATCGTTATGTTTTATGATTTAGCTGTACATGATTAGAAATGTCAGTGCACTTGAGGCTAGGGAACCATAATGATCACTTTAGCTGGTACTTTGAAGTTTAAAGCCAGATTTGCTTCGATTTCATCTGGACACCCATGAGGTCATATGAGACTGTGCAGCTTTCACACTCACGTGGAGAGGACCTCAGAAGGAAGGTCGGTGATGTAGGAGGGGATGGACCTGCCCGTCAGGAACTGAGCCACCTCGTTGGTGAAGGTGTTGCAGTTGTGCTCGAACAGACGATACCTGTCACCTCTGAGCCGGGAGAAGAAGGGAAGAGAAGGGAAGACGGTTGATGCGTCAGATAACAGCAGAGGGACGAGAAGAAGGGGAGAAGAAGAGGCGGATACTCGACCTGTAGGTGCTTTCTCCCAGAGAAGAGAGGTAATCCATGAAGATCTCCTCAGACACTTCAGTCTCGCCCAGCTCGACCACTGTGTCTGGAGGACCGAGCATCGTCCCACCCTGACAGACACACAGCAGACACAAAGACTCACAGAATGCTGCTGAAGAGAGTAATCACGTCACTGAGGTTTCACTGCTCCAGCTATCTCTGAGGAGGTGAGAAGCAGCTTTGTTACACACAAAATCCAGAAGTCTGAGGGTGAACTGATTCTCAACGGCAGATTTGTATCATCATCTGTTTGACAGAACAAAGACATTCAGGTATTTCAAACATCACACGGCAGGTTTTAGGCTTCTTTTGCTGCATGTTTATCACACTAACAGGTGCTATCTGTGGAGCCTTAGCCCACTGTGCCATAGAGCTCCACTGCTGTCCAAAACACAACAATGAGCCAGACTGTTGCACTGTGAAACAAGTTCCTTTCATTACAATGAGCGTGGACGCTGTAGTTTATTTTGAGTCGCTCCGACATGCAGTACTGCATATACATACTGCTGCTAGAAATATTCACTAAAGCACCAAAATAAGTATTATTATATATATATGACTGGAAAAAAAACAAAACACTATCAACTCTTGTTTGAGTAACATTTGATAAAACCTACAATGCACAGCTGCTTAGGAACTGACTGTCAGAGACAAGGAGGGAAGTAAAAAAAAAGTGCTAAGAAACGAAATGAAAGCTTGGAGTCAGTCCTCTTGTTACAGACTCACCGGTGAACAGCTAGAGATCCCCTCCCCTCCGAAGAAGAACTCATCACCGTATGCCACTATAGCCGTGTGCCTGCAAGGAAAGCACAAAATTATGACGGGGGTAAAGTCAGGTGAGAAACGACTCAATGACAATTGACTCAATTATCACAGTGATGACAATTTAAGTGGAAAAATGCAGCCTGGGTGTACCCACTATCACACAACTCTAATTAGGCTTCACTGTAAGATTTCCTGAATTTTCTCAAATTACCTGAGGCAAAATTCCGCAAAATATATAAAAATAAATGAATGAACAAACAGCAAGCTGCAGACAGAATTAGACACACTGCCGGCAGCAGTCTTCAGCAGTGTTCTGTGTTTTTTAAAAAGGGATTTTTCATGCCTCATGTTTTCTGATCTGGGACCAGAAATGGGTCACTGGCCTACACCTGCTGGATGCACACATATAGTCAGGAGGTCTGACTTTTAGGATCCAGGCAAGCCAGCTGTCAAAATAACAGAGAAAAGACTCATACCAGATCCCGTCCAGCTGCTTTCCTGCAACACAAAGGAGAACAGCAGTGAGAGGAAGGAGGCAGCAGATGATGCTCCCTGCAAGCAGCTCCGTGGAGCTTTAACTTTCAAGTGTAGCAGTTTGTGAAGCCCCCTTAACGACCTTTGAACCATTCATTAGGATGCAGGAACATAAATCAGCCACGTCATACAATTTATTTGGTAAATATATTTAATAAAAAAAAATAGCTGGGCCGTGACTCAAATATCAGTACAGTCAACGGTAGCAACTACATCTCCATCTCCATCTCCACCCGGTATTTGTTATTATCGCTCATTTGTCCCCAAGGCCGGGCTGCAACGCTTATTATTTGGTCTTACCTAACATGATGGGACTGAGGCTGCGGGCCATTCCTCGCGATAGATCGTAAATATATAGTTGTACATTGTACCGCGTCGCATTCTTATCCATGATTAAAACACGAAAATAACCTTTTTATTAGTCTGTCGGCTGGCTAAGCTCGATACACAAAACGGCACAGCTGACTGGGAGGCGCTATGAATGATGTCATCACGTCTAAAACAAACGTGAAACACTTCCGCTTCCATGACTTTCAAAATAAATTATTTTTTCGAGAAGGTACGTTTGATGCATCGTAAGCGTTCCTTAAGGATAGCTTTATTTTGAAAGAAATTTGCATCTTTTCTGGTAAAACCGCTATCTCTTAATGACTTGACATAATCTAACTGTAATAGCTGACATCGGATTTTGTTGAATATGTAAACACGATCAAAGAGTGTTTCACAAGCAAATTAACAACTCGACGTCCCATCCGCTGACGGAGACAAAGTCTTGAGACTGGTTTTAGCAATCTAGTGTCCCACATTTCAATGAAGTAAAAGAAGAAGAAAAAGAAGACGTTTTTGTTGAATGAAGGTCATAAATCTACTACTTTTAAACACAGACTGATGTCTCAGATTTTAAATATTGGGCCAGATTAATTAGCAAGTCTTTATCTAAAATCAGGACACTCACGGTCATGGATGTATTGTACACGGTGATGGCCGCTGGAGGGCGCAGACAGATTAGTTTAGTCTCTGGTCCACATTCCGAAGCAGAGGGTGGCGGTAATGCACCTGAAACGCTGGTTGTGAACCACCGTTGAAATTTAAAAGAAGAACAGAAGTCTACCAGCCCATGGTGTATTATAAGAGCCCTCCCTGCTGCTGGACCAAAATAGACAGTTGAGGGCTGAGCAGCTGACATAAACCAGAAATGGCTGCCACCGGAGTCCTTCCCTTCATAAGGGGGGTAGACCTCAGTGGAAACGACTTCAAAGTAAGGATATTCAGCAGTATTCGTTGATTTTATATCCATCGCTGAGCTACCAATATGTTTAGCTAGCTGGCTAAAGCTAATTCAAGTTGGAGACTCATAGCTACAAACAGCTAAACGCTGAGCTCGCTGGAACACTAGCTTAGCTTAACGTAACTAGCATTGGGCGTTAGCCAGTTGTCAGATGTTTGACATGGACAAAGTAGAAGTCTGGTTTCAGCTTCCTGCCCGGTGGTTAACAGATATCTTTTTAGGGTACTGAGTTTGTGAAGGGTGCTTCTTTACTTTGTTTGTTGTTTCGTTATTATCTGCGTAGGTTTGGGATAACGTACCTCTTATTTCCAGCGCCACGTTAGCTAGTTAATTTAGCTTCTGTGTTGGCTCAAAAGCTCAAGATATGTGACAGAACATGTCAGCGTTATCTGTGTTTAGGTTAACTTAAATATTGCTACCACCAAAAACAATAACGTTAGCTGACGTTGTAGAGTTTGCTGACTGATTGCAGCCACCCAGTGTCGCCATACTTGTAGCTTTTGATATACTTTGCGAGCTCAGCGTTAATTTAGGAGGCTGGAAAAGCAGCCCGGCTAGCAGCAGTGACAGCTGGGATCATCTGGCAGGTATTTGAACTGACAGGACTATGAGTATGTTTATGACTAAGTGTCATGTCTGAAAGTAGTACTGATAAAATGGCTGGAAATAACTTGTTAATGTATTATTTAGTGATTGGCTGATTGTTCCAGTTTGATTTCAGCCAGTGTGGGATGACATCATTTCCTCTGCCGAGTTGTGCCCTAAATCGACTGTAGGCTGCACTGTTGACTGTGAAAGATAACACAGACTGAAGTTCACAGCTGGCCAGATTCCTGATGCATTCACTCATGTAGCTGATTTGTAAATGATAAAAGTTGTCTGATCTGTCCAGTCACAACCACAGACAATGATGGTGAAACCAAGGGTGATGTCAACTGTTAATTTTGTATGTTGAAACGTACATTGAAGTTACAGTTCTCATTATTCTATATTCACAACCTTAAGTGGTTTGCATTATTTGCTGGCCTTGTATGAAATGATTTCAGCCAGGTCTGTTAAACAGATGTATTATGGTAACACAATATCTAGGATCTTATGTCTATATTTCAGGTTCAAGTGATTTTGGTAAATGAATGAGAGCAGTATGTTATACAGGCATGCACCTTTGACCAACTCTATCACAATTTCACAACACTATTCTGAAAAAAACAGCAACACAGCATTGATAAATAAAGTCATTACCAGTATTGCTGATGTCAGAACTTCCTTCCTTCTCCACTTCTCCTTCTTTGTCTCCCACCTCTGTCCTCCCTGTCTGTCTTTACAGGGTGGGTACTTTCCTGAGCATGTCAAGTGTATGAGCAGTCTGCGATGGCTGAAGCTGAACAGGACGGGACTGTGTTACCTCCCAGAGGAGCTGGCCTCTCTGCAGAAGCTGGTGAGACATACAAAGCAGTTTGCTACTTAGCCTAATTATCTTATGTCCTCGCATCTCTAAATATGAATGCATTAATTCATGACATTCGTTTTCTAGACTTGTCTTCTACTATATAAACCTAGATTTATCCTATTTTGTGTGCCATCTAGGGCCAGGCAATATTGCAAAAAATCCTGATAGTTTTTTTCCATATTGATTAATGTCAATATTTATTATGGTACATAATTTGATAGTGCTGCCAGTTTGAATATCCTGATAATGTCTGAAGCCTAAAGAAACCAGGTGGTTCATTAGTTAAACTTCAGAATACAGCTTATTAACATAAAAATAGAAAACATAATGTAAACATTTAATTGTGCAAAAATGGCAAGGTAAACAAGATTTTGTGATTGAATAGCATCTAGATGTAAACAACATGCTTTATCTGCCCTAACAAAACAATACAAGTGAGCTTGGCTTGTATCTTATTTAAATAATGGTGTGGTCAATGGGATGTAGCTTTTTAGGTGATGGAAAATATCTGTTGTGTTTCCTGTCTTGGTTGGCGCAGGCCGACAGCCTATTTTGCAGGCTCTTTGTCGTTTTTGAGATATCCAAACCACATCATTTTTAATTGACATCATGTTACCTTATTTGTCAACAGTTTCCTCAGCTTTGGAAGATAGTATGAGTTGACTTTTGGCACTTTAGCATTACAAGCTTCGTATGGCTGTGTAAAACAAAGCATGTGTGGATTTGGTGCAGCAAGTTACTGAAGCCGGAGTGACAGTCACATTTCTGCAAGTTTGTGTTCTGCTTGTTTAACAGGGGTTTGATAAATTAGTCATACTGTCACTCTTTTGTTGCACTTGAATGAGCATTGTTGTCATTGTCTCTAGTAAAATATATCCTAAAGTCTGTTTCACTTCCTCTGCTGTGGGCTCTGCTCTGATGTTACACAGCTGTTCTCTCTGTGTATGGAGGAGCTCTGCCCCGCCCTTGTGCAAACAGACAGTGGCACAGAGCATAGGCAGAGAGGCAAAGTCATATTGTACCCCTTGATCCATCCATGATCAAATCCACTTTCTACTCCGGTAGCTCAAACAGTGCTGTGCAGTCGGAAATGTGCATGTACTTGGCATGCATTACGGCAGAAACTGCAGACTGACAGGCTGTTGTTGTGTTTATTTCTGCTGTGTGATAGGCTGTTGGATACCCTATTAAGACCTTTTAACTATCCAGATTCAAGATTCATGATTATTTATTTTCATTGAGTATGACATGTCAATGAAATTTTCATTGCAACCCCCATGTTAGAAACAAGATAATAAGAAATATTAGAAAGAATAAAATTAAGATAACTACAATAAAATAAATCTACTGTCATCTTTTACTGCATTGTTGGTAGCAGTGTTGTTAATCTCTGAGTCAAAGCATATTATTTTATTAACTTCATGGATGAGTAACAGAGGACATCACATCAGCCGATTGGTGCACTTTCTTAGTGAATCCTCACCTGATTGAAGAACTACTTTAATCCTCAATATCTCTGATGAGATTATCTAACCTCGACATCCAAAGCTGCAGTGAGCAGGCCACAGTCAAAGAATGATCTATGTTAACATGCTTGACCTTACCAGGTGGTGTAGGTAAATAAGATTAGTCAGTTATCATGGCTAGGAGCCACAGTGTCTACGGTGTGTTTAGCTGAAATCTGCTTTGATTTGATCCTGTTTATAGTTAGATCATTTTATTTGGAGACAACTGGGCATTAGTTCAAGCAGTACACCGCACAGCAGTGACCTTGTAGGGCATATTTACGGGATTTTAGACGACTGTGTTTTGTTTGCGCAGTGCACTGTGTATCTGTAAACGAAACCTCCTATTTTTCCTTCTTTAGGAGCATCTTTCAGTGAGTCACAACAGCCTGACCACCCTACATGGAGAACTGTCCAGTTTACCAAACCTACGGGTAACTGACACTCACACATGCACGAGGAAATGCACATGAAGCAAATGTAGATGTCTTTGGAAACTAGCCACTAGCCATAAGCACTAATCATGGTAAATTGTTTGTTAATACTGTTGATTTCAGTCTAATAACCTGTCCGGTCTGTTTCTACCATGTGTGCAGGCGGTGGTAGCCAGAGCCAACAACCTGAAAAACTCTGGAGTCCCAGATGACATCTTTCAGCTTGATGATCTCTCTGTGCTGGTACATAATAATCTCACCTTCTCTGCCTTTGACACCCTAGAAGACTTTCGTTTTTACAGTCTCCTCACTCCTTTTCCAACAACAAGCATCCTCTCCCTTTATTTCTGGCCTACTACATTAACTTTAGATCAGTCACCTTCCCTCTTTTTCAATTAATTATGAAATTGTACTCTTCTGAAACACCCCTGACTTGCAGATATTGTTTGTAAGGAAGAGCACATAATGGTTCCCTTATTCTCCTTTTAGGACCTGAGCTACAATCAGCTGTCAGAGATCCCCAGAGACCTGGAGAACAGCAGGAACATGCTGGTGCTCAATCTGAGCCACAACAGCATAGACTCCATCCCCAACCAGCTGTTCATCAACCTGACAGACCTGCTGTACCTGGACCTGAGCGACAACAAGCTGGACAGCCTGCCACCACAGATGAGACGCCTGGTTCACCTGCAGACGCTCATACTGAATAACAACCCGCTGATGCATGCCCAACTGCGGTAAGAAGACGCGATTTTGTCTCATTAGTGTTACTGCACGCAAACGTCCAGAAATATCTGGGTTTTATGTGAAGTTGAATGTCTTCATCTCTGTGTGTGTGAGCAGCCAGCTGCCAGCCATGGTGGCATTACAGACTCTCCACTTGAGGAACACCCAGAGGACCCAGAGCAACATGCCCACCAGCCTGGAGGGTCTGACACATTTAGCAGGTGACACACACACACACACACACACATCTCTATTTTTTTGTCTTCCAGACCACTCATTCAGGGACCTGGCACATTTCCCTTCTTACTTTTACCTGTGGGCCTGTGGTACATTTTTCATAAATGTGTCACTTTGTGTATATCCTCAAACTCTCTGTCAGGGGAAACAGGCTTTTAACCAACACATGTTCCCTCTGTCCCTCCCGTCTCTCCCAGATGTTGACCTGTCATGTAATGACTTGACTCGGGTGCCAGAGTGCCTCTATTCACTGGGCAGTTTGAAGAGACTCAACCTGAGCAGTAATCAGATCTCAGAACTGTCCCTCTGCATCGACCAGTGGACTCAGCTGGAGACACTGAACCTGAGCCGCAACCAGCTCACCTCACTGCCTGTAAGGACAATAATAATAACAGAACTGTCTCTTTTTACTGCCAGTGTTTACAAAGTTGTGGAGTTGTTGCAATGTTAAAATAAAAGAGGTTTGATACTATTGGGGTGATGGCAGATATCTGAGAGATGAATAACTCAAAACCTGAGCTAATCAAACCATCTTTATCACAGAAATATGTGGAAAAAATGTGAAACTGATTAACTTAGCAGGTTTTTTTTGTATGCATTTCCTTTTATAGTTTGTGTAAGATGTTTTAATATTTGCTCGTGTGTCTCCTCCCAGTCTGCAATCTGTAAGCTGTCCAAACTGAAGAAGCTGTATGTGAACTCTAACAAACTGGACTTTGACGGCCTTCCGCCAGGCGTCGGCAAACTGTCCAGCCTCACTGAGTTCATGGCTGCGAACAACAACCTGGAACTTATCCCAGAGGGACTCTGCAGGTAGCACTCGAACAAACACACAGACTGATGGTGCTGTGACTGATGCACCGCCACACTATGTAGAAATGTATCGCTAATGGAAGTTTATCTATTACATGACACATTTTGTCACCACACAAGAATATGAGGTTAATGTGGTTGTGTGTTGTCGTCTAGGTGTGGCAAGCTGAAGAAGCTGGTGCTGAATAAAAACCGCCTGGTAACACTGCCTGAGGCCATCCACTTCTTGACTGATTTAGAGGTACAGTGCTCACTACACTAGTGAAGTACTCAGATAGTACTGCAGTCAAATAGCATTTCTGTCGGGTAAATTGAGATTTAATGTGGGTTTGATAACTTTGTAAAAGTGTCAATAAGAGGATTAAATAACTTTGGCTGACTTGGCACTTGGCTAAAACAGAAATTCTGATAATATACAGGACCTGTAATGATTTAGCAATTAAAAGGCAGTGCTCTGTAGCATCATAATGTTTGCATCTAATAAATATATTTAATTAAATCTTACTTTATGTGCACACAAGCATTTTTCCATCACTGTATCTTTGTGTAGGTGCTGGATGTGCGAGAGAACCCCAACCTGGTGATGCCTCCTAAACCGGTGGACAGGGCAGCAGAGTGGTACAACATCGACTTCTCCCTGCAGAACCAGCTCCGGCTGGCCGGGGCCTCACCTGCTACTGTAGCTGCAGCTGGAGGAGGTGTGTGTAACAATGTGCGAAGGTTGCACAGGAATGTATTTGAACATACACCACATGTGCCTTTTTGTTCCACTGTCAATACTTGTGTATCTCCTGGAGGCTTAAATCTGTGCGTACTTGTGTCCAGGCGCCAGCCCTCGAGATCCCCTGGCGAGGAAGATGAGGTTAAGGAGGAGGAAGGACTGTTCTCAGGACGACCAGGCGAAGCAGGTGCTGAAGGGCATGAGTGACGTCGCACAGGAGAAGAAGAACCTGGAGGTAAGGAAACAGATAAGAAGGAAGGATGGATACACAGGCCGCAGGAAGAATGATAAACACAACAGGGTTGATTTACATTGTAAATCAAGAAATCTGCTCATCTTGCAGGAGAACGGGGATTTGAAATACGGTGATTTAAAGATCCGGCGCTGGGACAAGAGTCTAGAAAAACCTCACCTGGACTACTCTGAGTACTTTATCGAGGACATAGGCCAGGTAATGTGCGTGTGTGGGTTTGCGCTCTCCTTTCTCAGCCACAACCAAGCAAAGTGCCCTTAAACTTGGCGTGTTTAGAAAAGAATTCAGGTTTTTGTTTGTTTGTTTTTTGAAGATCAATTCTACACGTGTCAGATTAGGTTTTTCTGCTTTGCATTGTACAGATATCAGTATATGTATCTCTTCCATTTGTCCTTCGTACAGGTTCCAGGTGTAACGGTGTGGCAGATAGAGAACTTTGTTCCCATCCCAGTGGATGAAACCTTCCATGGCAAGTTCTATGAGGCTGATTGCTACATAGTCCTCAAGGTAACGCTTGAAATCCACCATCATTTACACAACATACATGTCAGTAGACTGATCTTACTTAGATTATCCTCAGACATATTGCATAAATCAAACAAAGTCAATTATTCATGGCTACAGCTGGAACAACAAGTTTTCATGTGCTCTATTTGTCAAGACAGATCCCCTCCTCCCCTGTCCTCCACTCATCTTTCTGACGCTCCTCTCTCTGAAATTGCAGACCTTCCTGGACGACAACGGCGCATTGAACTGGCAGATCTTCTACTGGATCGGCCAGGAGGCCACTCTGGACAAGAAGGCCGGCTCCGCCATCCATGCCGTCAACCTCCGAAACTTCCTTGGAGCAGAGTGCAGGACGATACGGGAGGAGATGGGAGACGAGAGCGACGAGTTCAGTGCTGTACGTAGAAACATAATGTGCATACTATACCCGGTTGAGTAATCACCCACATGCTGTTGTAAATGACAGTTTTTGTCTCGTGTGCAGGTGTTTAACAATGAAATCTCCTACATTGAGGGAGGAACAGCCAGCGGATTCTACACTGTGGAGGACACGCACTATTCTGTCAGGTCAGCTGGAAGGAGCTGCTTTTAGAAAACACATCTTACATCATTTCCATTATTGTTATGTCTTCAGAAATGCAAAAGACAAGAAGAAAAGCTGCTCAAAAGTCACACATTTGGTGTCCAAAATAATGTTGTCAGCTTCTTCTTTTTTTTGTCTTCTTGGTCTGCAACCTTTTTTTTCTCTGATTTAAATCATCTGTGTGTTTTTCAGGTTTTACAGAGTTTACGGCAAGAAAAACATCAGGCTGGAGTCTGTGCCTGTGAAGGCCTCCTCCCTCGACCCTCGGTAGCGCTCACACACCCTCTCTGCCTTACACACCACATGACTCACACTTGCGTGGTTTGCCACACCCTCCAACACTCACACACTCTTTCCCTAACACACACAGGTCCGCTGCTCTCTAATGCTTTCCATCCTTCTTCCCTCTGTTTGACATTATCACTGCAAACCCTTACTAGTTTCTCATTTGTTCCTACAGCTCTTTGATACGTACACTGTGTCCCATGTAGTGTGGAACCATTACATCCTGTCTTTCTCTTTTTGGTAGCTACGTCTTCCTGTTGGACACAGGAATGGAAATCTTTATCTGGAGAGGAGCCAACGCTACCCTCAGCAGCACCACAAAGGCCAGGTAAGACACAAATGTCTGGGCCACTTGGTAGGAAAATCCATTGGAGGAACACAAACATTAAATAAAAACCTTGTTGCCAATTCCAGCCCATAAATGTAGTGAGAGCTGTGTCGCATGTGCATTGTTTTCCATCTTTCAGGTTATTTGCAGAGAAGATAAATAAGAATGAGCGTAAAGGGAAGGCAGAAATCACGACCCTCATGCAGAACCAGGAGCCTCCGGGTTTCTGGGAGCCACTGGGAGGACAACCGGAGGACATCAAGAAACACGTACCAGATGACTTCTCTCCCATCAGACCTAAACTCTACAAGGTAACCTTTGTACAGTCCTGCTCTCTTTACCCGGCTTCAGCCTGTGGATGTTGCTCGTTGTGGACTGCAGTAGAAGTGCACATGCAGTATTCAGGTTGTGTGGGTGTGATACAATTTGGGCCGTGTTGTAGAAGGAATGTAGGATTGAATATTGAGCTTTACCACAGGCCTGAAGTTACTTTAACTGTGTTTTTGTAAGTGGTTTGTATAAAGTAACTGAGTCAAACTGGTACAATATTAGTTGTCAGCATTTGTCTGCTTTTAAACTGCTCCGACTGTATCCACTCTTCAAAGTCATGATGACAGATAGCGTCTCAATTCACTGATGTTTTCTGTGTCATTGTTCTGCAGGTGGGCTTGGGTCTGGGCTACCTGGAGCTGCCGCAGATTAACTACAAGCTGTCAGTCGAGCACAAGGACCACAAGATCAAACTGGACACCCTGCCAGAGCTGAGACTGGTATGTTTATCTTCTGCCTACATCTCTCCTTCCTTTTTGTCACACTACTCCATTGTCCTACTTTACTTCTTTTAGCATTTTTTTTTTAACATTCTCCTCTTCTCCGTATTTCCGTCCCTCTCCTCAGTTGCAGTCCCTGCTGGACACAAAGTGCGTGTACATCCTGGACTGCTGGTCTGACGTGTTCATCTGGATCGGGAGGAAGTCCCCGCGTCTCGTGCGAGCTGCTGCCTTAAAACTGGGTCAGGAGATCTGCTCCATGCTGCACCGGCCCAAACACGCCTGCGTCACCCGCAACCTGGAGGGCACCGAGTGCCAGGTGACGCTTCGCACCGCACCGCTTCAAATGCCGCTGCAGACCTGAGACTGTGAAAAGTCTGCCAGTCACACGGATACATGGATGTACATACAGAAACACACAATTCATTCAATGTTTACTTTACACATTGGAAATACCGTGCATATCAAACCCAGTGCAATGGTTAACACATTGGTTGAATGCTACTATTAAGTTTACCTACATCCTACACAGTTCATCCACAGTATCACCTTATCTTACTCTCTTCCTCAGGTGTTTAAGTCCAAGTTTAAGAACTGGGATGATGTGTTGAAGGTGGACTACACCAGAGCAGCCGAGACTGTACAACAGAGTGACAACCTCCAGGGCAAGGTCAGTGATGTGTGTGTTTGTTTAAACAAAAACAAAACACAAAAGTAAATGTTGATACTTTGATAGCAGGCTACCATTTGGTTGCATGTGCACAGCCTCCAGATTTAGCTGCTTGTGTTTATCTGTGTTTGCTCTCCCAGGTGAAGAAGGACGCAGAGCAGAAAGACCAGATGAAAGCCGACCTCACGGCCCTCTTCCTTCCCCGGCAGCCTGCCATGCCCCTTACCGAGGTGACAACACACACCCGTTCGTTGTTTTCCTTTACGCTCACGAAAAACAAAGCGATCTTTTAGGCCCCGAATCTCACGCCTGCACCTTCTCTGTCCAGGCTGAACAACTGATGGAGGAGTGGAACGAGGATCTGGATGGCATGGAAGGATTTGTGTTGGAGGGGAAGAAGTTTGCTCGCCTGCCTGAGGAGGAGTTCGGGCACTTCCACACCCAGGACTGCTATGTCTTCCTCTGCAGGTAAGAGTGTGTGTGTGTGTGTGCGTAGTCAGAGGTACATATATGCTAAATAAAAAAAATTAGTGCTTTGAAACATAGAAGAGAAGTGGCTCCCCTGGCTTGGTTCTGTCAACGTGAGTCACTGTCTGCTCTGTAGATACTGGGTGCCTGTGGAGTACGAAGACGAGGAGAAGAAGGAGGGCGAGGGCGGTGAAGAAGGAGGAGGAGGACGAGCAGGAAAAGCGGAGGAGGAGGAGGACAAACAGCCTGAGGAGGACTTCCAGTGTGTGGTGTATTTCTGGCAGGGCAGGCAGGCCTCCAACATGGGCTGGCTCACGTTCACCTTCTCCCTGCAAAAGAAGTTTGAGAGTCTGTTCCCTGGAAAGCTGAAGGTATCTGGATTATTTGTGCTCATTATTCGACCCTCTTGACTCCGGCTCATCATACGTGTTCTCATCTGCTTGTGTTCTTTGTACAGTATTGTGCTGAATTGAGAAGTATAACCCGTCTTGCTGTTTAGGTGGTGCGTATGACCCAACAGCAGGAGAACCTCAAGTTCCTGTCCCATTTCAAGAGGAAGTTCATCATCCACAAAGGGAAGAGGAAACAGAAGACTGACGCTGCTCAGCCCTCCCTCTACCACATACGCACCAATGGCAGCGCACTTTGCACCAGGTGGATGTTGTGTACTGTTAGCACCTGTTAGCGGCACTGGCTCTTAGAAGCTTTTTTTTTTTTTAATTTGGCTTTCATCTCTCTCTTAGGACCATCCAGATTGGAACAGATTCCAGCAACCTCAACTCAGAGTTTTGCTTCATCCTCAAGGTTATGATTCTTTTTATTTTTTTTATCGTACCATAATAACAATGAAACAGTTTGTCCCACCAGGTATTTCTCCCCACTGTCTGCTTCTGCTCGTTCGAAGGTTTAAAGATGATTTGTGTGTGTGTGTTTTCTGCAGGTACCTTTTGAGAGCACAGACAATCAGGGCATCGTTTACACGTGGGTGGGCAGAGCTGCTGACCCCGACGAGGCCAAACTGGCCGAGGACATCATGAACTGCATGTTCGACGACACGTACAGCAAACAGGTAAATGCGTGTGTGCACGAGTGTCTGTTCAGCTTTCATTTTCATTCTGCATGCTACTCGAAATACTCAAGAATACCCCCACACACCACACACACACACACACACACACACAGAATTTTCCCTAAAATAAAATTTAAATGTTTGCTTGTGTGCAGTCCCTCTCTCTCTCTCTCTGTTGTTGTTTTTTAATGTCTCTCAGTTAAGGATTTTGCATGAATGTCTTCTGTCAAACTGATGAATCAATTTGTCTGCCAGGTCATTAATGAGGGGGAGGAGCCAGAGAACTTCTTCTGGGTGGGGATTGGTTCTCAGAAGCAGTACGATGAAGACGCAGATTATATGAAATACGCTCGGCTCTTCAGGTGAGTGAACATTATCTGTTTACATTTAGGTGTTATTGAGTCACTATAGCCACAGGAAGTGTGTGTAGAATGATAAGTTCTGAATACAAGCTGCTACTTTCTCTTTGCCACTCGAGTGCTTCTTTCGTCCCTCTCTCTCACATCGTCTGCTCTTCACTTTCCGGCTGTTTATTTCTCCTCCCTCAGGTGTTCCAATGAGAAGGGTTATTTCTCTGTGTCGGAGAAGTGCTCAGACTTCTGCCAGGACGACTTGGCTGATGATGACATCATGCTGCTCGACAACGGCAAAGAGGTAACAGCTGATCATAGATTTGTTTGAATGTCTGCTGTGGAGTAGGTCAGATTTCACCATTTCATTTGTTGTTTTGTGATTTTTCACTCTTTTTTTTTTGTTTCTTCCTTGTCCTCCTTCAGGTGTACATGTGGGTCGGTACTCAGACCAGCCAGGTGGAGATCAAACTGAGTCTCAAAGCCTGCCAGGTTAGTGAGAAACTGCTGTGTGTGTGTGTGTGTGTGTGTCTGTGTGTACATGTTTGTGCATTTCTGTCCGGTGTGTGTGTGTGTGGATTCAGTGTTTTATATCCGTCTCCTCCCTCCCCTCTCCAGGTTTACATCCAGCACATGCGCTCTAAGGACACTGAACACCCCAGGAAGCTGCGACTGGTGCGGAAGGGAAACGAGCCCCACTGCTTCACACGCTGCTTCCACGCCTGGGGGGCCTTCAAAACTCCCCCTTCCTAGACAAACACATACAGAAACGCTCACAAATACATCAAATGTATTCGATGCCATGTAATTTTCTACCAGTAACGGCTTGATTCCACCGGGCACGGCTGCGTCGTGGCCGCCAGAGCTGATAGCAGCCATTCAGGGCAACGCTTATGATTCCGACAGAGGCGCCGCAGCACGTTTCAGAAGCCGCTTTCCGCTCTGCTTCCCTGATATTACACATCTAGTCTTTGCCTTCTGCCCCTTTTTTGAAAGAAGGTACGTCAAGCTGCACAGAGCAGATCGAGCCGGGCAAGAAGTCAGACACAGGAATGACGTAGAGAATCCAATCAGTTTTTATAATAAAACACCCTGTGCAGACTCCCGATCGTAAAAACAGACAAAAAGAGAAACCATTTCATTCTGTAGCCTACTTAGCCATGGTAGGAGCACAAACGTCAAAGAAAAAAACGATATATTCCACAAAATCTTAGCAAGGCAACACGCTCCGCTTCTGAAACGGTGGGATATGAAGCTGTGCGGAGGACGGAACAAAAACAGGACGCAGCCGTGCCGGGTGGAATCAAGAAGAAGAAGAAGATGATGATGATGTCTATGCCTAACTTAGCTTTACCTGAGCTCTGATCCCTTCCCTCCATCCTGCTCAGCTGCTGTTTACCAGCTTCTTGACCAACATCTGGACAGATTTCAATTGAGCACAACATCCCAGTCAGTCAGAGTTCTTCTGGTCCAGAAGCTGTCGGCTGTTTCCTTTCAAACAGCAAAATATTTTTTCTTTTTTCTACAAGCTTTTTTAGCAGCCAGTCTGAATACTGTTGTTAAATGAAAGAAGAGAATTATGTTTTGAGATAAAATAGGTCTAAGGTGGACAGAGGCTTTATAAAAACCCAAAGGGAGGTGAATCCCGGACATATCGATCTGCTTTCTGCTGCTTTCACGAGGCTCGTGCTGCATGGTCAATAGTTCTCAGTGGAGCAGGGTTAAAGTGCTCTTCACTGTAGGAGTCGCTCCTCCATGCTTTGTGCCAGTTTTGCGCAGCTCATCTGAAGCAGTTTAAGGCAGAGGAAAGTCTGATTTTACATTTTGTATCGTTTTCTTCATCACTGAGGGACTGAACAGAAAGCAGCACTATAATTGTTTTTCTGAGGAATGTTGGTTTATACATATATTTTTCTGTTGTGCGGATTATACACGGTATGTTTGTGTGTTTGCCCCCATGCGCCTTCGTTGAAATGGGGACCGCCCCTCTCCCACAGTCTGTTTGGTCGCTCTGCTCACCTCCTCTAACTTGTCCGCTGATCCGAGTGCAGAGTGAAACCGTCTCGTATGAGATCTGTTTCAGTCTAACAAAACGACTTTCATGTAAACACACTGTGGACAGTCATTTTCGTTGCCATGTGAAAATTCAACAGTTAGCATTTATTTGGACAAAAAACTGGTCCAGGTGCAAGTTTCAGGCTGTGAGACCGAGCCTCAATTAATGTTCAAGTTTAAGAACAAATGTGCAATCAGCAGAGCCCAACCACATTCTTCTGTTACAGGCTGCACTCAACTTGTCAAAATGTTTATTTTGCTTTTCCTGAGCAGACAGGACAAGAAAAGCTGAAGAGTTTCTTTCCAAAATGTAGTGTTATCATTTTTGAAAAAGCAAATGCATGATGTTTAAAATTCTGCCGGCTCAAGATTTAGACATTTTTGTCAAACATTGATTTTTAAAGTGTTGCTTTTTCAAATATGTTTGTTTTGGAACAAAATTCTTTATTTGCTAATTTTAATGGGAGATCTTTTGCACCATATGAGAGATGTATCTAAGTATAGTGACCTCTGGTTCCAGTGATCTCTAATCAGTGCTGTGTTTGTATGGTTAACAGAGGAGTTGTGATCAGTTGCTGCCTCGAGGGTCAACCATTTACAGAACTGCTGCAGTGCTTCCTGTGATCATGTGACCTGTGCAGTATGCAGGCATTGGTCCAAGCAAGATATCTATATATTCTCCAATGGCTGCAAGTACCATCATTTTGGTTAGACTATATTTTGTGGGGTGAACTGTATGCCTGGTAGTGTGTTTGAGTGTTACACGCATATGTATGTGTATATGAATACGTGCACATGCTCCTGATGCCACCTGCAGATGCTTTATTTATGTATTTTATATAAAAATAAAATCTCACATCACACATTTTGTCATCTGGCCTTCTTTTGTCACTGTCATGTCACGTTACATTTCATGTAGGAGCCTGGTTTCCACAAGGAAGCACTGAAATCCTTTTTTTAAAAGTGAGTCAACACTTCAGTCTAAACCACCCAGCAGACACGCCTGATAGAGAGAGTAAATAATTTTATTAACATTCACAATTCTTCATCAGCCAAAATGCTAAACGACCCGATTAAAATCCTACACACAAAACTGAATGACAAAGTAGAAACAAATTCATCTTCATGGTGAAATTAAAAAGGTAAATCGTGCCAGCTGTAGCATCAAAGGGTTAATTATTTGTGTGTCAACCAGAGCACCAAAAAAAGCTAACAAAAAATAAAAAAAAACAACAAAACATTAACATGATGCCTACCTGTTGAGCTACATTAGTTAATAGTGAGGTCCCTTTTTTACTTTTTATTTTGTTTTTTGTGAGGTGATCAGAAAGTTTGAATACTGAGCGGCTTTTAGGCTACAACAGGTTCTACTTCTAACATCTGACTATCATCGGCTTGCTGTTATAAACCTGTCTTCTGTAAACCCTAGGTATGGATACTGTATATATTTCTGTTTTTACACAGTAAAACTTTCATTTAAAAAAAAGAAAAGGGTTAAAAACACTGGTGATCAAAGCTCTGCATCTAGCCAATTTTACCCAGAATGCACCGATTCACAGAAACCCCAAAAAAAGACATCTCCTGGGTGCATCGTAGTACACAGTACATTACACTTAGCATTCAGACTGACTTTGCTTCCCTTGCCACACTTCCCTGAGTCCCGTCAAAAAGATTTCTGCATGAGATGATGTAACATTAACAGAGGAGGGAGGATTTAACAGCTGGAGACTCTTCATTTCACCACATCCTTTACCTTCGTCTCTTCATCTCTGAATAACTGAGAACTTTTTTTTCTTTTCACCAATGCTGTTTGTTTTTTTTTTACCAAACTAGAGCAGAAAATGAGAATAAAAATAAACTTTATTCTCAAACTCTAGAGTTCACCGCAGGTGTGTCGTACCATTAGACCTCCACACTGACATCACTGCCCACCTCCTTCTCATGTGACACATGGCTCAATTTGCACTTGACTGATTTTGCCTGCTAAAAACAGAATAGACATACAGGATGTATTTGCAACTCAAGCCATGCATTTACAATAAAGGTATTTGAAAAAAGTGTCAAAAATAGTACTCCACCTAAATCTGCTCTCGTCCTAAATACGGTAGCACCACCTTCTCTTCCCTCATCGCCAGCAGGTTCCCTCTCATATCGCTGTGAATTCTCTCCTCTCGCATCCCCAACTACATTTGTCATTAAATTAGTTTTTACTTTGTCCAAAAGCCGTACAAAACGTATTTAATAAAGCATCGATCTCTGCAATACAAACCACTTTCATTACTCCAGCACTTCAACACCAACAGAGCAGACAGAGAGCTTCTTGAGACCTTGGTGGTGATGTGCTTGTGTGTATTAACATACCTGAAAACAGCTGATTTATGCACCAGCTCACGCGCTGGCTGAGGCAATTCAACTGCCCTTAATGGCACCTCAGAGGGGAAGAGTACAAATGCTACACCTTTCAATACTCAAATATTCAAAATACTTCATTTGCTAGTTTCGCTCTCTTTCAGTCTCTGGTGGATACCCTCCTCCGTTCACAAACAGGGGTCATTCACAGGGCCGTGGTGGTGTTGAGCAGCGTGCAGGACAGTCCGACACATCCACCGCTGTGCACGAGGAATCAACAAGCACATCTGGCCACCGCCAATTCAAGTTCCAACTGTGGGGAAATCTGGACTAATCCCAGCACGAAATACAAAAACACAGAAACGTCACCGGTGGGTCTCCTGTGCAGAATGTAACCGCTCTTTCCTCGCAGGCTGAGCCACAGTCGTTACGCCTGGAGAGCGCCCCGTAACCGTCCAGTCCACAGGGGAAGAGCCGAGGAGGAACGGTCGCGCAGAGCGGCGAGCTGGACCACGGAAATTCCAGTTTTCAGTTCTCGAAGTCATGATCAGGTCCATCCAGGCTGTCTCTGTCTCCGTGTAGGAGGCAACGTCATGTTTCCAAAGTGGTTGTAGAAGAAGAAGATTTAGTTCTTCCGATGAGAGGAACCACAACAAGAGTCTTTACTGCTGTATTCTTCGTCCATATTAAGGCTTTCCTCCCAGTTTGTGCCAGGCTGACAGGAGAGTGCGAGTGCTGGCTCGGGGCTCCACAGTGGGCTGATGGGAGATGTTTGTGGTCCAGCACTGAAATCCGGTCCATCCAGACCACTTGAGCCCCTTCCTGTAATACTTCAACAACAATCAGAAGACAGTATGAGCAAAAAATAAATCACTTTTACATTACGACTAGCCGCGGTTAGCTTAGCGGCTAAATGATGTAAACAATGACACCAGAAGGAGTGACGCAAATACCTCATGTTCAGTATCTGACAGTTTTGGATAAAATGATCAATCTGAAGATGTCATTTTGGGCTCTGGCAATTGTGAATATTTTTTAGATCAAAACATGATTAATCAAAACACAACAGATTACTCAATGAAAATCTTTCTGCCCTAAAAAAGTCTATACTGTCAATAAGTAAATTGAATATTTTGCAAACATGCAGCACAGAATGTGAAGGCGCATTCGCTGTACTTTCAGACGGCACCAGCAGAGGACAGCAGAGAGTTTAAAAATGAAGGTGTTGACAAACAGATGGAGGACGGCGACGCCAGCAACCGTTACCTCCTGATTTATGGCTCCTGTGAGAGCAGACAGTAATGCAGCTGAATGGATGAGAGCAGGCGACCACCACACACTCATTACTTTATACCAAGCAAAGCTCCCACATTTCAGTACAGGATAGATGCTCCTGCGATTTCCAGTCATTACACAACCAAGTTTCAGCCATGATGATAATCGCCCTTCTTCTTCTTTTTCTCTAATACATTTGCACATGTGTTGGTAACAGCTGTATAAAGGCTGTGATCAGCCTCACAGCACTGTTTTTTTGAGTAGATAAAGTTGCCTGTCCTACTGCAGGGTCAGCCCCAGCTCGGGACAAGGAAAAGAAGAAAGAAATAGAATAAAGTAACACATAACTGTGAGGAATGTGAACTGGTAGAGCGAATGAAGAGGCTCCCCAAACGAACCCTGGGCCGTCTCCCAGGTAGAGTGAAGCGGAAGTGAAAACTTGCCCTGAGCTACAGAACATGAAACTCTGCAAAAGCACGCAAGTCTGTTCAAATTGGCCTCGATGGAGAAGATTTCTGCTCCGCTGGCTTTTCAAAGGCACGGAGTGGAGGGCTTGTTATTGGAATGCAGCTCTACGACAGAGCAACTCTTTGATGTGTGCACGCTCTGGACCAGCTGCATTAGAAACAGGTGTGTGTGTCCGTGTGTGTGTGTTCTGTCTAACCGTGAGCTGATGCATCTGCGTTATAGGAACGTTATAGGAAGCAGCTCACCCGCGTTGATGTGTGCGTTTCTCACCTGTTCAGTTAATGAGGATGCCAGTCGAGCGTCCCTCCTCCTCTTTGATGTTCTTCAGGTTGTTCTCTGCCTCGTCCACAGTGCTGCGCGGCACACACATAAAGCACAAGCTCATCTTCAGGCTCAGGCTGCATTTTGAAATGTGTGTGCGTGCGCATGTGAACGTGAATGCCTACGTTAGGAAGTCCCTGACGTCCTCCACAGTCAGCTCTCCGGTGGAGTCGAGGGTGAGGTCAGCGCAGCTGAGGGGGGAGTCCAGCGGGGTGTCCAGGATGGGAGAGGACAGGGCGCTCGGAGGCTCCTCTATTTGCCCTGTGGGGAGAAACCCAGAGTCAGGGGGCTGCAGGATGTTTCTACGTCAGGCTGACTGATGGTGGTGTGTGCTGCTGGAGGATCGAGTTCATTCAGTTTTGCTTTATCATAATTTGGTTCGACAGAGAATTCAGTGAAACCATCTGTCACATCTCTGGCACCAAAACAGTGTTTCTGAGTGTAATAAATCCGGTTTTGATCACTTGAAGCTGCTCTAAGTGTATATTTTAATAATGACAATGGGCGTCTTGGAACATGAAAGGAGTAACTCGTAGCAACAAACCCAGAGAAAATTATCTCTGCAGAGCTTTTTAGCAGCTCATTGTTCGTTTGTCTGTGGTTTTGGTTCGCTCTCATCGCTCTCATTGTGTTGTTTCCAGATAAAACAGGCAGCTTTTTTCAGCAAAAAACTAAAAATCCTCTATATACTACCTGCTCAAACTGCAGGCAAGCAAGGTTAGCAACTAGCTGGTGAACATAGTGGAGCATTTAGTCACTGAAGAGACAAATATTTAATTAAATAGTTGGAGTGAATATTGGACTTAAAGTCACCAGGTGGACATAAAATATGACTCCAAATGAATGTTAATGTTGCTTTGTGTTTGCTGGATGTGTGCAGCAAGTAGGCAAATGTTTTTAAATTTAACGTGTCAACATCGTAAACTAATGGCACGTCAATGTATTTGCAGTTTGTTGTGCTGTCCTCTAGTGGACGAAAATGTCATTGTTCTTTCCTGTCAACACCTGCCACCTACTTCACCCACAGTCAGATCAGAGATTCAGCAGCTGATGCAGCCTCGAGCTGCTAGCCTCCAGGGGCTACAGAGGTCTTCTTTCTAACTCCACACCTCCAGACCCAGCTGATGCTGACTCAAGTGACATCACTTGAGGCAATTTGTCAGACTTTGCAGCTCCCTGTGGAGCAAGAATTTATACCACTCTAAACACATATGCGGTCGCACTGTGTAAAATCAGGCCGGTTCACCGTTAACTGTCAGCCCCTATTCTTTGCTTACAAATGATCAAACGTGGAGTGGGCAGCCTTTATCAAAAACAGTCGCCTGCCAAGTCTTCTACGTGTTTTTATTTCCTGTCAACATAAACGTGTTTGATGGCGCATAAATGATTGTAATATTTCAAAATGGAAGAGACATTAAAACAGTTTGTGTTTTCGACATGGAGCGAGCGCCAGGTGAAAGGCCCACTCGGACATAAACAAAAACTACTCTGGTCTCCAAAACAACCTTTATTTCCTGCCAGGGAAGGAGGTGCTGGGCAAGAGAGGCAACTGGGGCATACTGAATGGTTACTATGGAGACCAGAGGGGGACCCCTGCAAGGCCTGCTCGCAGTTTAAGAGGTTCGGAGAGAGAAGAGAGAGTGATGAAGAGCAGGAATAGACAGGGGGAGAGAAATAACAAGTGAGGGGGAGGAGAGAGAAAGAGCCCTGTGTGTGTGTGTGTGGACCTACCCTCAGCCTGGCCCATCTGGTTCTTGTGGGTTCCGTTGGCCTGCGGCTGCGTCGTCGTGCCCTCGCTGAGGAGACACATGAGCGAGCACCATTTGCTTTGGCAGTAGATGGAGCAATAACAAAGCAATACCAGAGAAAGTATCGTTTCTTTGGTTTCACATGCAGCGGAGTGCCTTGAGCCGGTGGTAACCATGAGAGACCATTACCAACAGTGGGTTTAGTGGTTTCCAATGTGGGGACCACCAACAGTCCTTAATAGGCTTACAGTGTGCCCCTGGAAAATGGGGTATTTCAATGAGCAGGTACGCCTTAAGGCAAAACTGGATTTTTTAGCATCAATGTGATGAAGTACGCTGATTAATCAGGTATCTAATTTGCTGGCTAACCAACAAGAGACATTCCTGTCTGATTATTTTATCATTAACATTATATAAGTCAGTACAGAGGATCTTTAGGTTTCATTGGACCAGATTTTGAAGTTGGGAAAAGTTTGATGGACCCAGTAGTGTGCAATAAAAACATCAGGGATGTAGTCAGCAAAAGCAAAATCAGCCAATCGTAAATGATGAGGATGAATGGAAGTTCTACATGTGTCCAAATAAAGAACAATCTTAATATTATACTATTAAATATGTGTACGTGTGTGTGTGTTACCTGGCAGGTGTGGGCTCGAGCGGCCGGTCCAGCTGAACAGAGCAGAGCGGTTCAGTGAGGACCTTGGCAGACAGGGAGAACCTCTCGTACTCTGAGGGAGAGATCAGGTAAAACCCTGCGTGGGAGATCAAACAGACGATGATTAGACAGTTATGGCTCTGAGCGCTCTCGGTCTCGCTGTGACTTTCAGTGCCTGAACGAGCAATTTTTACTGTTCCAGGTTCAGCACATTTTCATTTAATCAACCTGCAGTGTCCTCACCCTGTCCGTTCTTGGTGAAGACGCAGGACGCGATGCCGCTGATGTCTTCTTTACGGATGCAGTCGTAGCGAACCTAAAGCCGCACAAAACGGACAATAATAACCAGTGCGTCATGAAAGTTCAGTAACACACACACACACGCACACACACACACACAATCTCCCAAACCCTACCTGTGGTCGAAGGCCAGGTATGTTGAAGAGGTGCATGTCGCCCAGGTTGGTCAGACAGACCAGTGTGTGTTCGCTGTAGTCCTCCTGAGCTGTGGAGCTGAAGACCACTAGGGCCACCTTCCTCACCCGACAGCCTTCATGCGCCGTCAGCTTGAACTTGGTCTTAGCGCTCACCTTGGGGAGAGAGAACACCTAGAGAGAGAGAGCGGAGGCTGGATTTAGATCTGTTACATCATCGCTCTTTCAGTCTCTTGAGCCCACTTTCAGGACACAGGTGTCTTCACCTTTAGCTGCTCTTCTGAGGCGATGAGGACTGAGTGAGCGTTGGTCATATCCGGAGCGATGGCGAGGTCCTGGGAGGCCTCGTACGGGTCCGGCAGCGGCTTCCCCCGGCCGTCCAACACACAGATTGAGACCACGGGGGCCCTGTGCATCAGCTGGATCTCTTTACCCAACACCGCCTCCACGCACACGCTGCTCTCGCCCGCTCCGCCACGCTCGTTCACGCGCCCCGAGCCCACGCCGGGCACCTCCAGGGCATAGGCATACACGCTGCCCGAGTTGGTGCCCGCCCATAGCGTGGGGCCGTGATGTGTACCTGGTGGATGTGGAAGTTAGCGCCAGGGAACTGATACAGAAATGCTAAATCGAGGCTTACTCAACGAGTAAGTGAACACACCGTCACGCAGAAAGGTGTCGGCGAAGCAGAGACATCGGACCACTCCGGACAGCGAGTCGTCTGCAGACCGCGGCTCAATCCTCCTCTGTACTGGAGCCACATCCTCCTGCTCTGCTAGAGCGGCGTTGGCCTCCTGGACCTGCACACAACACAGTCGCAAAATGTTTACTTGATTCAGTCTGGATGTTCTGCATGACCCTCTTATTGCCAAACAGACGGTCACTTACCTTGCTGGTGGGTGTGGTGATGGTGCGTTTCTTCCCTGATACCCTGCTCTTGCGGATGCGTCTGAAGCTCTGTCGTAAAGACTTCTTTAAGGACTTGACTCTGGAGAGGGGGCCCTCCATGGCCAGAGAGTCGTTAGGGTGCAGAGTACACCTGAGAGTACATAAAGAGCAGCAGGGTGATGCTTTTTGGATCACAGTATGGTGAATTTGATATCTCTAAAGACCAAATCTAAATAAATAGCTACCTGGCCAGCACAGCATTTCGTCTGTGGTAGTCAAACAGGCCAAATCCATGACTCGTCCCGAAGGAGATCAGGTTCCACTCTGCATGCAGCGCCACCGCCGTGACAGAGGCCGGCGGCAGGCACTGCACCAGCACCAGCGGCTGAAAGCCCGGCGGGAAGGGGGCGGGTTTAAGCCGCGGCTCCAGCCTGTCATGGCCCTTCCAGGTGAAGCCCTCCCTGTCCTGCAGCAGATCAACCACCGACACGTCCACCAAGTGGTCCGAACGCTCGTCGCTCAAACCCAGAACGATCACCTGGAGAGTTACAGGAAGTGGAGACGCACCATGACTCGTCTCCTTTTTTTATTTCAGTACCTGCTTTCTGCTTGACAGGAGATCAAACCCTCCATCATCTAAACACGCAGCAGTAAGGGAGGGTGGAGCGGCTGACAAAAACGTAAGAACAGCTTGTAAAAAGCCAGTTTCTTATCAGCTGAGGCACTTCAGTCAGAGCTGGCCATTTATTTGCCTGCTAGTGGTACTTTCTGCTCTGTGCACAGCTCAAAGAGTCTGAATACTCACTTTCAAACCAGGAAGTAGTGCATTTCTGTGCAGTAGCCCATGAAAACATTATGTTTTATTTACTATGAATACTGATGGTGTCCAGAAGATGAATGCTGGTGTTTTCAGATCCCCTAACCTTTCCTCTAGACCAGTATCAGCAAAAAACACAGAAATATCTACATCTGAAGGGGAAACTGTTGTGAAATCTATCGAGCACAAGCTCCACTGAGGCTGAAAACGGTCATCGCCCTCAGCCAATGTCAACTTTGCACACAAGATATCTCATAATCTCACCAAGTGCTGTGAAATTTGCTGAGCACACTGATGTGCCCCAAAGGACGAGCTCTGTGAATTTCGGCCCAAAGGTTTTTTCATTAACATTTTCACCCCCAACTTCTACAAAAACTACATGAGCAAAACTGCCAGCTTGCTGATTTGACCTGTTTAGTCTAATGCTTTTTTACTGTGGGGAGCATAAACACCCCAGTGCAGTTTGCTGGGACTTTTGGTCTTGTTGCAAATAACATACTTCCATTTAGTCCTGCGATACTCATCACAGCTGAGTGGCCAAGAAGTGTGAGAGCGCTTGTGTGAATACAGCTGCAACTCCCTGCCTGCCAAGTTAATCAGCCAGCTTCTTCTCATCCAGAGAAAATACAACAAAAGGCCATTTAGTTAAACAGCAAATTAACTGTTGGCAAGAGAAACAGTAAATTACATGCACACACGGGCATGCTGCTGATATGATTGGTCTGCTATCAACTGGCAAAGTGTTCCTGAATTAACCTGCATTATTTATATTGTACCAAAGTGTGTGGCCACTGCATGTATACAACCCTGATTCCAAAACAGCTGGGACAAACTGTGTGTACTGACAACAGTTTTACAGTGTTCCTGAGCCCATGTAGTAACATCCTTTATACAATCATGTGTTCACAAAGTGGTGAACCTCGCTCCGTCCTCGCTTGTGAAGACTGAGCCTTTCCAGGATGCTCCTTTCATACCCAATCATGAAACTATCACCTGTTACCAATCAACCTGTTTACCTGTGGAATGATCCAAACAGGTGTTTTTGGAGCGTTCCACAACTTTCCCAGTCTTTAGTTGCTCCTGTCCCAACTAGTTTCAAACATGTTGCTGCATCAAATTCAGAATAAGCAGATGTTAACAAAAATGAATGAAGCTGATGAGGCCAAATGTTAAATATATTGTCTTTGTGTTGTTTTCAGTTGAGTAGATGTCAAAAAAGGATTAGCAAGTTATCACATACTTTTATTCTATGTTGTGTGATATCTCACCTTGCACAGCTCAATGACAGAAATCCATACATAAAAAAGACATTATTCTATCATGTTGATAATTTCTTAAATTCAAATTTCTAATTCTACTTAACAGACGTGAATGATTTAAACCTGTGACACATTTTGGGGTTTTAAGCCATACTTAAAAATACAGCCGGAGAAATAACAAGGAAAAAAACCCTCACTGCTCTGTGTCATCTAGAAATGACCTGAGACGTAGTGTGACAGAGCTCCACACCTCTGCATGTATATAGATCTTTACCTGTCCTGCAGTCCCAGCCACCACCAGCTTGTTGCTGTATTTGCAGAGATTGATCTTCTGAATGCCCAGCCTGGGGTCATCGCTGTACGGGTCAAAACAGCCCACCTACACGCACACACAAACGCACACGCGTTATATTAGGACACTGGCAGGATAAACGCAAAGCAACACTCTGCTCAAGCAGGGTTTTATTTGCTAGCCTTTCATGGACAACACTGCTCCTCATCAGCGTTCCCTTCTTATATTTTATCTCATAAATCTAAATCTGTGATCTGAACTGACCACAAACAAATGCAGTTGAGGAGCACGATGTCAAAATGCCCTTCTGAAGCTCCTGGAGATCTCCTGCCAGGACTGTCCCCCTTTCCCCACTCAGCAAAACATGCGCATTAATCTGTCTCTCACACACAGTAGGAATTTCAATAGAAACTCCTCTCACATGGGAGCTGTGTCTTGGCAAAACAAGGAGTAGGAGATCTTGGTCACTAACACACACACACACACATGCACAGAAAGAGTGGGCTGATGGGTCTGGTTTTCATTACAAAGGGGGAAAAAAAGGAAAGGCTCTTCATCCCATATGAGGACCGCATTCCTGAACATGCAGCTCTGTTACCACAGGATACATGAGGAAAGGTGGGGGGAGCCAAAGAGTGAATAGGAAGAAGAGAGTTAAAGGAGAAAACGGGCTAAAGGCTAATTTAATCTCTGGTTCAATGTTAAATATATCACTCAAGATTAGCCTCTACTCTTTATTACTGAGCCCAGTTTATCTTTCTCATCCAGCTGATGTTAACATTCATCAAGTGTTTCGCTTCGTGACCCATCTCCATTTCCTGTCAGCAATTTGCCAAAGCTGAACTACTCTGTCAGACTCCCCCGATGTGAAATCCTGCCTCCCGGTGCTCAGTCGGTTTATTTAAATGCAGTCCTGTGCGGAGAGCAGGCCATTAAAAACAGAATCAGACTGTGGTGCCTTCAGAGGCAAGTTTAATGATAGAAACAATGGGGTGGGTCTGTCTGAAAACCAAACACATGAAAACAACCAGATGAGAAAATTAGGCCACAGATGTACTGTTACAGGCCTGACTCTGTGTGTGTGTGTGCAGCCTGTAAAATAAGATCCTGTGCCTGCTCTCCAGAGGACAGACTCCAGACTCATGCTCTCTCTTCAGCTCCCCTCCTCTCACGCACGCCTCCTCAGTTCTCACCTTCCTGAAGGGAGGCCATTCCTCCTCCTGCTGCATGTCTGGGTCGTTGCTAGGGTCCTGGGGATCGTCGCTAGGGTCACAGTCGGTGTGGAAGACATTGGCCGTGCTGAGTTTGTACAGCGGAGTGAGAGCGACGCCGGACGCATCCCAGAAACGCACAGTGCCGTCTTCATGTCTGTGAACACGCAACAGTCAAAGAAATGTTCCTGCAGTAAATAATGTTCAGTTTCTGTCTAGACTGAATCAATGAGGTGTTGATTTAACTTCAGCTATATTGCATAATAGTATACTGACAGGTGTTTTTAATATGCTGTCAAACTCCAGCCAGAAATGTTTGCATTGGCACAGCTTGTAATGCGTCATCTTATCCTGTACAAAGCATCTTTAGAATAATACTCGGCTCGGTTAACAACTTAGTGTGTTAGCATGCTGACATTTGCTAAATTGCACTAAACAAAGAGCAACTGAAGCTGAATTTTTGACCTGATGATGGTGCAAGAAGTCCAAAGCTATTTCACATCAGCCTCTGAGGAACGTGTATGTCTGTACTGAAATGTTCTGGTAATCCACCCAACAATCTCAACATGCTTTCTCCTCCTGGTTTCACACAATTTTCAGTCAACTTGTGTTTTTTTTCCAGTTTTCTTTAAACTGTGGTGTCTCCCCGCATTCCAGTCAGTCCAGCTGTTTCGCTTCCTTCGCGCAGTTGTTTCTAACTGTGCGCTCTGCCAGTGCTAGCTCTGCCAAACATCTGTAGCGTGCAACATTCTGCCAACGGTCGGGGTTTTCTTACTGCCGTGGCAATGCTGATGAAGTCTAGCTTCAGAGTTTCAGGAAAAGTCACAAGCAGGATATCAACGTGGTTCAGGTGCAGTTTAGTTATTTCACTTAATAGAAAGCGACAGATCTGTGCCAGGAAGCAAAAATAAAAACTGTATCCACCTGCGGTGTGGACACAGCCTGTGATGTGTTTACACATTTTGTGTGTGTGTGTGTGTGTGCTTGTGTGTGTGCAGATACCCCGTCAGCAGCAGCTCTTGTTGTTTGGGTGGAGGTGCCAGGTTTTTCCCTCCACATATGGGCCAACTCTGCACAAACAAAACAGTGATTGGGGGGAAAGTTAGAACCTGATCATACTGAAAAGCTGAAAGAGAAATATTACCCCTCACCCTTTCTGTTTGATCACAACCCCAGCTGAAAATGTACTGGCCTGGACGCACAGGCATGCCCTCACGGACGAGAATGTGAGCACAGAAACACAGAAAACTCACAGCGCTTCTGTCGGGCCAGCTCTGTCACAGTGCCAGTGCCTCTGGTTTGGCCTCGCACAGGCAGACAGATGATTTAGGAGGGTACCAGCTGTGTGCGTGTGTGTGTCTCTGTGTGTGTGTTAGTCTAATCTGCCACTGATCAAACAGCTGATCTAAGCTACAAAGCCTTTGCAAAGCCTTTAACTGCCTACACCTGCTCTTTAAGTTAGCGCACTACCAGCAGGCTGACGGTCACACTCCTGTCCGTTTCCTCATAGCTGTTCGGCTGCCAGCTGTGAGTAATAACTGCAATAACCTTTACTTGGATGAATTCAAAAACTTCACTTATTACCTAGTTACACCATATACAAGGTGGCGGCTAAGTATACACAAAGTGTATAGACGGCAATTAGTGTTGATGGTGTTACATTTAAAGCATGAGCAGCAGGCCTGGCTATCGGCCATACTCTGTTTAAGGCATTCTCAGGTTAAGCTGCTTACATGCATCTTGGATTTCCTGTGATTGAATATCCCCGCTGCCATGAGTAAACCAATTTACAGAATAATCCTGTCGTTCATGGTGTCCTGCCACGGCCACGGCGGAGCACCGGCAACGCGATATCAAAAGATGTTCCAGAAACCTCCTTGAAAACACAATGGTGCGTCTCAAGGGGTTTGTCCTCAAATTATATTTGAAATACTAATTTAAAAAATGGCGAGAAATGCATTAATGACGCAGCAACCAAATCAATGCAAATAAGCTGCACCTAAAACAGAGTCCATGCAAATGATGATGGTCCGTCTGAAACTTGTATTTTGTCATTTTTGATTCCACAAAAAACATTTAAGTATTGTATCTAAGAAAGATTTCACATGGTCAAATAATGGGTTTAGCCTTTGTTTGTGTTAACTCACTGGACTAAATGGATTAAGAACATATATCCAAGTACTTAAATCATATTTGAAGAGTAGTGACAGCTACAAAATCAGGAATTTCTTCAACCTATCAAACAGTGCTCTGCAGATCACAGCGCGTTTCTCACCCCGTGTGCGTGTTGTCGGCCCTGCTGCGCTTTGCCGGCGTTCACCAGCCTCTCCCACAGTTTGGGGGGAACGCTGGAGATGTGGAAGGAGCAGGTGATGGCTGAGGAGTGGAGAGGAGCCAGGTAGGGAGTGGGCATCGATGGCCAGCCGGGGGTCTGGAGGTCGATCACGACCAGCTCTTCTTCCAGTAGCACTACCAACGCAGACGGCTCGTCGAACTCTGGAGGAAGTAGAGACGAGACAAACATTTAGACTTTTAATCCAGCAGCTGAAAGAAAGAAGAAATCCATAGACGTGGCCTCCTCCTCACCTTTCTCTTGCTCTATGCTGTGGACAGTGAAGAAGTCAATGACTCGAGACGTGAAGTCCAGAGTGACGTGGTCTTTGTCTTGTTGGATGGTCAGACAGTGGCGGTCACCGTAGCTGGCTCTGGGCATCCCTCCGCTGTATAACAACACTGGAGATCTGAAACGCAGCACGGAGAAAAGAGTTTTCATTTGCAGTGCTTCTCTCTCTCAGCTAGAACAACATGGAGCGAATGTTTCCGGTATAATCACCATCATAAGGGGGGGAGGGTTTGTTAACTAGATAAATGAGCTGTTGATTATGAGCACATTTCTCTCTTCACTTTTTAATCACTCTTTATTAGCACTGCTATTGTTTATTGTAAACTATGGCAAATAGTCTTCTTGGGGAACGAGATAACAGCTTTTGGATTAATGGGAACATAAAGTCCAGGTGAAACTGCATTAATGCAATTATAAAAATGGAAAAAGGAACACTGACAATGAAGAAAGCAAAAATTAGTCTTACTATGAAACAAAAGACAGGAGTAAAGATTTACTGGCGCTGTGTTACAAAATGTCCGGTCAGACTGCAGGACTCAAATGCACTCAGACGGGAGTTATACGTCACACTCACCCTGCTTGTGTTGTCCTCCACAGGATCTTGTTGACAGCCTTACAAGGAAATGGACCTGTGACAGACAATTATGAACAAACATTTCAGAGGGTTTGGTCAGACTAAAACGAGAGGGTGAAAAATAAGACTTCAGAGAGGAGACTCTAAAGAAGAAAGCTTTAACTTTCCCACAAATATTCTGAATCATCATCACGCTCACTCCCACCATGATAACGAGTAACTGTGAGTCACAGCATGTCAGCAGTCGTGGGTCACTAAGCCATTGTCACTCACATGACATTGGTCTTTGTGGATGAGACCAGCACCTTGAACCAGACCTGCATGACGCCGTGCTTAAACATGCCTCAAACAGACGAGGTGTGTGTGCCTTTGTGTGTGTCCGTGTGCGATGTGTGCACTTCTCACCATATGGGATGGTGGAGGACACTGGCTGGTGATTATAGGTGTTGCCATTAGTAACCGCCCACACGGAGTAACCCCCATCATTATGGGAACTGACAAACAAGTTTCCGGATCGTTCCCATACCAGGCTCTCCAGCTGCTGCAGGGGGGCACACACACACACACACACACACAGACAGACAGAAGTATACAAAGAGCCATCAGCAGGTTTCATAGCAGAAGAAATCCAGCTAAAAATACCAGAAAATAATGTGAAAAAATTCCTCATTGTACCAACATAAAAAAAATTCATCATGGAACACCACCGTGCACTAAACTCTGCACTGTAAACCAGGTACCTGCTTGCCCAGGAAGAGCTGCTCAGCATGCCGGGTGCTCAGATCCCATAGGACCACCAGGCCCCGGCTGTAGCCAATCAGAATCTTCCCTGGCTGCTGCGGATGTTCCTGAAGAGATTCCACCGGCCCCAGGGATTTCCCACATCTGTAATCATCCGGCAGGCTGGGAAAACAAAACATTACCCGTTATCCCACATCTGTAGCCTGTTTGTGACCCGGCACGCCATAAAGTGCACGCCTACAGGTCAAAACGAGGTGAAGTAATTGTCTGTGAAGCAGCCTGCCATCATGACGGGGATACAAGAATTAATACTGGCAGATTAAAGTTCGACCTATAGTCAGAGGAACACTGTGAGCCAGATCATGATCAAAGAGGCCATTCACATTTCCCCATTTACGATCACCTGTTATTATTTAACTGAAGTTCCATACATGGGTCATGTGATGACAAAAGTAGTAGGTGGAACCTTAAGCTCAGGCTATGCTGTTACATGTACTGTGTTTAACTGTTTAAAATAAGCCATGCTGGTTTAAATGCATGGTTTGGACAGGGGTTTAGAGACGAGTCCCGCATTTGCACTTTTTCAAAAGTTAGAAAGACGAGAAAAGGAGTGGAGGAGAAATCTGTGCATCGCCGAAGTGAAACTCCAAAAGTGTTAAAATGTCTGTACAGTATAATCAACCCAGTGCTCAAACCATGTGTATAAACTGTAAAAGGGCCGCAGGCTGCTCTTCCTCCAACAACAACAGTGAAATCAACATTAAGCTGGAGCTGGAGATGTGAACTAGACATTCCTCTGAGGCAACGGAGGAATGTGGAGCAGGACACACCCTCGAGATGTCAGAGGATTCCCTCAGCGAAGGACGCCGAAAAGAGAGGAGAGGAAGAAAAGAGAGAAAAACAAACAAACAAAGAGGGATGGAGGAGAAAGCGATGCAGCTTTTTGGGCTCTCTGCTGCAGATGAGGCAGCGAAAGATCATCGCAAATGACATAGCCAGCCTGTGACACACACACACACACACACACACACACACACACACACACACACACACACACACACACACACACACACACACACACACACACACACACACACACACACACACACACACACACACACACACACACACACACACACACACTGAGGAAGATCCTCTCCGGAAGCACAGAGGCAGAAACATTCCCAACAAAGCGTTCCATTGTGTCCATCTCTCCGTTCACAAGTATTTTTAGGGAATCCAGCATCCTGCTAGAGTCCCGGCGATGAGCCTCTCTGAGTGTGTGTGTGTGTGTGTGTGTGCACGCATTGGAGATTCAGCTGAAACACTTCCCCAACCGGAACACCGTGTTTTGGCAGCCGGTACAAAGCCTCGCTGTCAAAAACCTCGCCATCTTTGCACACACACACCACACACACACACACAAGCCTTATCAGGGCCGTCGTTAGGCCTCAGTTCTGCCCACTTCCCTAAACAAGCCTGGTTAATGAGGGGTTTGGCCAACCAGTCAGACAGTCACACAGTGGACTGAAAAAGAAACACAACAGCAGCTCTGTGAACACATCCACACAGGAATGCAGAGGAGAAGACTGCAGCACGAAAAGTAAAGAAACACGACAGCGTGCATGTTTGCTGCACACACATCGTTTTACCATTACGGCGACGTGCCCTCATCACGCTAATATCTATATATAACCACTGTCTGTGATGAAGATCCGTGGCTGTGCTCCACTCACACCGAGTTTTCCTCTCGTTCTGCTGATACTCTCACAGATGGCTGCACACTACACTGCATGACTGTTGAGGGGCTGGATAAAATAACAGAAACACCACACAGTATAATAGCCCTGTAGTGATACAATTACATGTCTTTCACAGAATCTTGGTATTGGTCCATTTGTGACCACAGTTCCTCTTTGTTGATGCTGTTTGCCAGTGATTTGACATTTTATGAATTAAAAGCAATTCCTCTTTACCACATTACGCAAAATTGTTTACTACCAATGCATCAACTGCTACAGTCAGCTCAGCTTACAACTGAGCCTCTATACTACTAAGTAGATTCAAAGCCACTGAAAACTTGATGGCAAACCTTAAATTTGTTCATGTCATTAAAAGTTTATGTTCGGGGCAAACACATACAGTAACTAGTTATTCTTCTTCTTTAAAAACTCAATCTGTTTCAATCAGTTTCATGAATCTGTGGGTGTAAATCGGTCCAATCTGATAACACAGCGGTCGCCAACACAAGCAAACAGCCCTGCAGTGATCACCAGCTAAATCCTGATTGCGACTGAGCCCTGCACAAGCCGACTGAAAAGAAGTGAGTTGTCAATGCAAAGCCAGAAAAGAGGCAAGGAGGTTGCTGCTTTTTTAAGCTAAACTGCACAGATATTCACTGCATACTGTAGCTACTTTATTTACTGTAAAACATCTGTTCAAATTCCTATCCAACATTTACTGAACATATCCAATGCAACAACGTCCTGAAACAGATGCCTCCACATCTCAGTTCTGTGCCAATTTGAATTTAATAACAGCATCAACTTTATCTGATTTAGCGCTCCTCACTCACACCACATCCAAAACCAACAACTAAAATAATACAACTTTTTCAGTTTTCCTGTACGTGATGTCTCTTGCTCCCTTTCCTCGACGCTCCAAGCTGCGTTCAGGGGATCTGGCCGTTCTCATGGTCCCTGAACCACACGACCCTGACCTGCCTGCTGCTGCTGTCGGGGTCAAGAGGGATATTTGTTTCTGCATGGATGTATGTGTCCGACATGCTCAGCTGGAGCTGTGAGTGGAGGAAACTGAGTGTTTAGTGTTTTAAGGAAGACATGCTGTGACACGGATGGAGACAGAGTCAAGACGGCAGAGAAAAGTGTTCTTCTTCAGCAGAGAAAAGGAGAAACTACAAAAGATTGACCTGGGAAGCACTTGATTTGTGATTACTGGTCAGTCCTTTCTTGACTTTTATTTCATTTTCTGTTTGTTTGTTTGTTTGTTTTTTAAATCTCTTCGTTGACCTTTCTGCGAAGTCATTTACGCGACAGTCTCACCTCTGCGTGACCTGATCCTGGAGCAGCGTCTGGCTGTCCTTCAGTGAGAGGTGGGGCAACTCCAGGAAGTACACGCCCCCTCCCTCTGTCCCAATGCAGAGCAGGTCACATGACCTCAGCAAGAGGAGGACAGTCACCCGAGTGGCACTGAGAAGAAGAGGAGAGGAAGGAGTGGAGTGAAGTGAAGGAGTGAAGCTGCCATTCATTTTAATAAGGAACAGGAGGTGACGTATTCGCTTCCTGTGACAAATTCAACAGACTTGAAAAGCTTGCATTGAGTGCAATTTGACTGAGCTTTGAAATTCATTACTGCAAGGTTCTCAGAATACCAGAAAGTTTCAGAAATGGAGCAGGATTGGCCTCTCATTCAGAAAATATTGAATGTTTATATCATTGTTCATATAACTGTCTGGAAACTGCAAATTACTACATAGAGAGGTAACTAATGAGTGCAAATCCATTTAATGGCTATAGCAGAATAATTGGGCTTGATATGATGAAAATCTTACACCTTTAAGATCTAAAACAGCATCAACAGGCTCCAATGTACCTGCAGCTCTCAATGCCGGGTCTTCCTGGGAGGCTGTAGCTGCTCACTTCCTGTAGACAGACCACGCCCTCCCTCTTCAACCCGCCAACCTCTCTGGGGGGACCGGCCACCAGCTCCCACAGGTGAATCGTGTTGTCATCCAGCAGTGACAGCAGGCGGCCCTATCGCAGTGAAAGTTAAACATTAGCATCAGACGTCACTTCCTGCCAGGAGTTGCATCTCTTCTCTTCAAACATTCGGACAGCAGGTGGGCGGAGCTTACCTGTCCAGGCAGGAAGTGGATTTGTGTGACAGCTGTGGTGTCTTTGTGTAGTCCTGTGAACTCCACACCGGGGGCCCCGTAGCTGCAAGGGTCCCGTCAAGGAAATTCACAAAGCAGACTTTTACGCTGTACAATGGCAAGACTAAGTCAGCTGTACACCAATGCAGAAGTCTCCACAGCAAGTAAATAATACAGCATGTATTCTGGTCTATGTATTCTGGCAATAATTTACTGCAACTACTTTCATGCTGTGCATGTGCAGCTGTCTCAGTAACACAAAGTGTGAGTGTTTTCTTAAGTACAGTAAAACAATGCATGCAGGGAGAAAAGGCTGTGGACATGCAGAAACTGTCAGGGACACACTGTCACACTGTGTTTACCACATTACTCGTCTTACTGGATAAACTCCAACACAACTTGAAATATCATTCTCTCTCCTCCCGTTCGGTCTCCCCCCTTGGAGGCACTGCACCAACGCTGCCAGGAATACCAGTCAGGCTGCCATCATGGTTTAAAAATATGCATTACTTGTATGTTAGGAGAGTTTGGTCAAAAAGGTGACAACCAGAGGGCACACATTGTGTCACCGTGTTAGCATGAAGCAAGTAAAGGCCACACAGACACACACACCCACAATACACACCAGCAGGCAGAGGAATATCTTAAAGCATCCCTTCTGCCATCAAAGCTTTTTCTTTTCAAATAGAGACAGAATTAAAATGTGTGAGTGGGAGGACAGAGTGCAAGACTCTGAACAGTTTAAACTGGTAGTTCTGAGCTATAAACCAGAAGAAACACACTGGTTAGGTGTAATAGTAGGGGAGAAATTAAACACTATAACAAAACTCATGGCAATTACCGACAGCAGATGACGCAGATGCCCAAAACCACCACGCCGTGTGTTTGTGTGTAATCAAAAGCAGTCTTCACAGAGTCCTCCCTTTGTTAGTCCAGTAAATGAAGCTGAGCAGATAAAATAAAAGCAACACTCAAGAAGTGTGACGCCGTGGCCGCAACCAGGCTAAATTGGTCTGAACTGCAAATTAGCATGCACACACACTTGTGAGCAATACCGACACACTTTAGTACACTGCTTACATAAGCCTGCAGGAATGGAGATTAAAAATGCAGAAAAATAAGAGGAAATCTGGGGAGTTCTCCTGTGAGCTTTTCTCATTGCTTTATATTATTATCTATCCTCTTTTTTCTGAGAGAAGATAAATATTATAACCAGATACATTTAATATCCTGCTCTTTTCATTCCCATCCATTTCTTTACTGGACTGGTGCAGGCCTTTTCTTTCCAGTTCCCTGCAGGCCCAGGAAGAACTGTATACAAATCCACTTATCTTCATCTCTATTCTCCTCCTTTCTTTCCCTTTATCCATCCACCCTCAACCCGTTATACTCCAGAAACCAGTGCTATGTTAGCCATTCCCCACTATTCCTTAACCCTCTCTTTCCACAGCAGCAGCTCTCTGGTTACAGCAAAGATTACTACAGTTTGTTTCTTTGCCTCTTCCCCATCTCTGCCTAAAACCACCAGTTTTCCCTGTGGGGGTTCAGTGGACCTTTAATACCAACATTCCTCAGCTGTCTCATTTCTCAGCTCTTGGTAACCCTCCTCTCGGGCTCAGAGAAGCTTATGTACCTGCCCTCCTCTTTCTCCTCCGAACTTAAATCCCTCCTTTCTCGTTCCCTCCCTATCCCAATTCCCCGGAGGCCCAGCTGAGTGTTATACTAGCATTCCTTCAGTGTTGTCACTTCCTGTCCCTGGGTTTTATTCACTGCAATAACACATGCCTCAGACAGCTGGAGGTGGAGGTGTGAGGGGAACATTCACTCATTGGTCATGAACCACAAGTACAGACAAAGAGAGAGGCAGAGAGACCAGAGCGGAGTTTAAGTGGGAGACGAATTAAGAAAAGCACAATTAAAGACAAAAATACAGATATCTTAAAGGAATAGTTTGATATTTTAGGAAGTTTTTTGCCTTCGTACAGGGAGTTAAATGAGGAGATTGATACCACTCTGATATCTGTACATTTAATATGAAGCTACAGGCAGCAGACCATTAGCTTAGTTTAACATAAAGACTGGGAATGGGAGGAAACAGCTAGCCTGGCTCTGTTCAAAAGGTTTCAAAATCTGCCTACCAGCACCTCTAAAGCTCACTAACTAACATGTTATATATCATTAGTTTAATTCCTACAAAAACCGAAGAGTAAAAATGACAAGTTGCAGCATTACATCGAGTTATGTGCCGGACTATTTCTTTGCCGGGTGCACTGAAAGGCAATGACTGGCATTTAAGCCCCTGTAACACCTCAACATGTTCTTCTCGTCTTTGGGTTTTGGACCTCCCTGTTTCTAGTCTTTAAGCTAAGCTAAGCTAAGCTAAGCTAAGCTAAGCTAAGCTAAGCTAAGCTAAGCTAACTATCCTCTATCTGTGGCTTTATATTTAACGGACGGACACATCTAATCATTTAATTCTCAGCAAGACAGCACATTTCCCAAAAAGACAAATTACTGCCTTATGTAACCAAAGGTAGAACGATGAGGTAAGAGTGAACACGCGACTGCAAAATGTGTCAAACTGCTGTGTCACAAGGAGATGGGGTGTGCAAAGTAAGGCTGATAAACAGAGGAGGAATAACTATGCAGGAAGATGATGAAAGATAAATGAGAATAGCTTCACTGCTGTGCTCCAAAGTTAAAAGTGAGAAAACTGTCAGGAGAGTAAAATTAGAGCTCCACAGCTGCGTAAGACAGATGGACAGCAGCGGTTTGTGTGTGTATCCCAGGTATGTAACGATGACCACAGCTCATTCATCACAAATCCATACAGCGTCCCCCACAACTTTAAGCTGGCTGTGCAAAATGAGACTGCATAGAAAGCTGTCAGTGCATGGAGAAAAAATAAGACCACTAATGACTATTTAGGACTGCGTCGGAGCCTTGACACTTGGCTGGTCTGTAAGCACCTCTGACAGGAACCAGGCCGCTACCATCTCCAGTTTCAAACCCTGTCGTTCCACACAACAGTTGTAGAGCAGGGGCAGAGGTTCATACTGCTAATCAGAGGGGGGGGGGGGGGCAAACAAAGTGTGTGATCAACTGTGGCACATGATTCAAAGATCACACACACTTCCTGGTCCTGGTGATGTCAGAGTACAGCTGGTGGAGGGATTCCCGGTGATGATGTCATCACTTCCTCAACAGGGACAGCTGTAGATGGAGTCCCTCTTGCTGTAACCTCATTATAAATGTGTGTGTGTGTATGTGTGTCCCATCTGAATTAGGCTTCCTCACCCCATTAGTACAAGGCCTGAGCAGCAGTGGGCAGATAATAAATGTGAATATGTGTCACGCTGCCCCCCGCTGCAACAGCCAGGCTGTGGTTATAAATACAAACACACAAACATGCTAGAAGGTATTGGTAAGTTAAATTCACATGAATACACGCACACAGTCACAGCCTTGTTAGTATATGATATTATTATGCTATCATTTTAATTTAGCCTGTTAGCATGCTAACATTTGCTAATTACCACTAAACTACAGCTGAGGCTGATGGGAATACCATTAGTTTACAGACATTTGGTCATAAACCAAAGTTTTGGACAAACTAAAACATTGACTTTCCCCTCCACCTATCATCCCAGGTTATATAATTAAGTGTGAGGGGAACATGAATGTGTGCACTATATTGTACCCCAAACTGTCCAATGGCTGTTGAGACCTTCCAGTCTGGATGAAGGTGACAGGCCGACCAACCTAATCATCTCTGGAGCTGACCCGTAGCGTGACTAAAAACTCCTATTCTGACTACAGCTCTGATAAATATCAAGGACTGATTAATCTGGCGTTTCAACACATGCCACTTAAAGATGTGCTTGAATTTAAGACATGAGAGTAAGAAAATAAACCAGATAAAACAGATATGAGAGATGAAAGGAACTGCTGCAAATTCTCAGGATGCCTGACCAGGAGCGTCAGAGGCTTCTTCCACAGTTCAAACAGACACACACACACACAAGGGCGTAACACCAAAGGATAAAAGAAGTCAATAGTCCATAAAGAGCTGGAAACACTGACTCAAAGCTGTAATTCAAAGGCGTCCTCAATCCAATTTGGATATGAAAATTGAAAGCGTTAATAAAATGAACCACAGACACTCATAAAAGCAGTGAAACTGGCTGCAAGGACACTCAAAGCTGTGCATAAATGGTTTTAGATGATGCCGTTTGGAAATAAATGTGCAGGACGTTCCTACGAAAAAGAATTAACATAGCAGACTTAAAACTTGGAGCAACGTGTTGAATGACGCAGCGGTTTGACTGTGCTGATCAGTGCAAAGAAACCATTCATCGACCTGCATGTTCTGAGTGGAACGTGCAAAGATTCGCTGCATTGCTCACCAGACAACCCTGAAATGCACACAATGGAGGCCTACAGTAACTCATAATCACTGAATCACTGTCTCTTCCTCACGCACACACACACACAAACACACACATGTGCGATTGCCCGGTGATGCAGAGAGAGAGCGTTAGCAGGGATAAAGCGATTTCACGGTCTGAATACAGACAAACAGAAGGCATTGTTCTCCATGCGGACACACAGACAACAGGCAGCACACCCACACACACACACACACACAAGCACCCACACGCACACACACACACACACACACACACGACAGAAGATCGGGATGGACAGGAAGGACGGCTCACTACACCCGAGGATGAATGTCCGAGTTGACCACACACAGTAAGAGAACACAGAAACGCCACAGAAACAGTCAGAAATGTTTAAAAAGAAAACTTTACGAGTCAGACAACAACTTGGTTTTAGTTCTAAACTTCTGAGGCATCGTCTGCAAGCATTTTTCTCCAACTCCCTTTCTTCCCTGCACACATAGCAACACACACACATAATCTCAAACTCCTCAGACGTCTGGCAAAAGGCAGCCCTACAACAAGACAAGCCAAACAACTCCACCCACCCACTAGAGAAACAATCCCGTCTCATTTGCATCCTCTGCCTCAGCCAGTACCTCTCCACCTCCCACACCTCCCCTCTCTGTCCCCCAGCTCAGTGCACACACTCCCCTGACATGGCAGCAGTCAAACTTGAACACAGACTGTACTTGATTGTCAAATCGGCAACAAAACGCTACAAAATAGCACAAAGTTTATCTAGAACACGACAAACATTCGCGGCACCCAGAGGATGAATCCTGACTTGGATTGACCCCTGATTTTCCTTCAGGCAACACCCTGACGTCCACATTTAGGATTTTCAGTGAAATAGTGGAGGGCTGGTTCAGTCGTGTTCCCCTCATGATAAACTCTCATCAGTTTGGTCATCAGTGAACTCTTCAGTAGCATCATCAGTTCAAAATCTGCTCAATACTTCTGTTTACGCAAATGCTAGGATGCTAACAGGCTAAACTATGATTGTGAGCATGGTAAACATCAGACACATTAGCATGTTAGCTTGTCTTTGTGAGTGTGGTAGCATGCCGATGTTAGCATTTAGCTAAAACCATCGCTTTGCTTCCCTAAATTCAGCCTCACGGGGCTGTTGCAGTAGTTTAGCAGGGAGTCTACAGCCAGGCTTGATGATATTGACCATTTAAAAATGATCAAGATCAACAAAAGTGATTGACGGAAAGTAGATCCTAACAGGAACGATCAAAGATCACTCTCAAATACAGAAATTTGTCATAACAGTAGCTTAACAAGCCTCTTATTATCCACTGCCAATGGAGTTGGAACGTACTTCTGGCAAATATCATTACATTTTTGAAAATACAGCTAGCGAGCAGTTAGCACTACCATTCCTCTCACTTTAATTCAGTCACCCATCCCCACTGATTCAGCTTGTTCCTTCAGATTGTTTTTACACAACTTTGATTGTCAGTTCTGGTAAATGTTTTCTTTTCCCTTGTTCAACTCTGCTGAACTGGGTGAGACCACACACCTTTTATCCCTTCAGACAGGCCCCTGCAACTTTTCTTTTGTGCCGAATGGACGAGCGAGTGTGTCCATTCATCTGGAAGCGTGTAGGTGTGGGGGTGAGGAGGGCCGGCACGGACCAAAGATGGGGAAAGAGGAGGGTGGAGAGGTTGGGTGAGAGAGAGAACGCAGAATAGAGAGGGGAGGGTTTAAAGGTCCTGCCATTCTTCAGGAATATCAATGAGGAACAAGTTATGGTCAGGGGACATGAGAAAGTGAGAGAAAAAGTTTTACTGCATCAGATAGAAAGTTAGCAGAGAGTAGGCAGTATGTGGGTGAGAAGACGAAGAGGGAGGAAGAGGTGAAGGGTGGGAGGAATGTTGAAGGGAGTCTGCATCTTCAACTCGATTAGAAAGCTACCAAACAACTGAGTACTGACATATCGATTTACCACAAACAACTAAAAAAAGGATGCAGGTTACATAAGATTTTGTAGTATTTTCTCTACAAATTAGCCTCCGATATGAGCCAGAGTGTGTGCAGCTAAGCATGAAAACAAATTAATGTGACTTGGAGCAAATGAAAAGCTGGCAATAAAAAGGGAAGGAAAAGCTGTAGCTGTGTGACAATTAAAAGGAAATTGTGTGGCACAAACAAGCACAGGGGGAATTTACTGTTTTCACCGCAAACGGCAAAAAATTTGTTGACTTGGAGGACGGATAAACAATCCAGGATTCCTTCACTTTAAGCTGAAGCAGCTGTCAGAGTCCGCTTCTCATGCCACTATGTGAAGGACGCGAGGAAATGAGGCGATGGATTCCATTCGCCGTTAGACGCGTGCACGCTGTGACACGGCAGAGGTGCGCGACTCGCAGAGTTAAAGCGCGGGTTTGCCGCTGTGACATGAGCGAACGGTCAACTGGTGATGTGAAGGAACGGCAGTGAAAAGAGGCGAGATCCGATGACGCTGTGTGGTGTGTGTGACCAACAGGATGTCAGACAGACAGAGGGAGAGCTGACAGCTGGAGCACACCCACAAAAACAAACATCAAAGCTCCGCTCTGCGTGCGTGTGTGTGCGTGCATGCGTGTGTGCGTGTAAATATTAGCTCGTCCTCTGGTTGCTGGATTGTCGATACTGAAGCTTGATGGTCACAGAGTTTCAGTGTGATTCAGCACGCACTGGACTGTCCAGATAACGCCACGGCCTGCAGTTTCGTAATGTGTGTGGGATACTGGCAGCTACTGTAATACTGTACGCAGCGTTTTCTGAAGCATAACTGAAGCATTCCTACCAACAAACTCTGTCTGACGTGCTGAGCTGCAGACTTTTAATACCCTCCAGTCTGCGAGCACTTCTCATCCCCGGCAACTGCGCTGGTTGTCTTGGAAACCAATTCAAAAGCTTCCTTTATTAAGACTAGACTCAGCAACAAAGCTCTTACTCACCCAATGTGCGCGCATGCACACACGCACACACACACAGGGAGGGAGGGTTAACCCAGGGCAGCCCAGCACGCATTCTTCGACAGGAGACAGACTCCCCAAGAATCGCCCCACCACCCCCACACTTGATCTCCACACACACACGCACAAGAAAACTCCACACACCACATTGTCCCCTTCCCTCTGCTGAGCCCCAGTCTGTGGTCGATTGCAGAAACTCTCAGGGCGTAATATGACTCTGCCTTTACAAACACGCAGGGAGCGAGGGAAGGCGAAGAGGGAAAGAACAAGTGAGGAACTCGAGCGAGCGCCTGAAAGAGAGCGCATGTGAACGAGGGGAGAGATCGTGCCAGGATGGAGAACAGAAGTTCAAACAATAAAAAAAAAAGTCAACAAATTTTACAATTTTCCACTCCATCTTTTGTAATTGAGTCAATAAACTCCACGTCTGCTCCACCAAACTTTCTCTTCAGCTTTTTGTCTTTACTCATGAACCACTCAGGCGTCAGTGTGTGTGAGAATCAAACCACACATCTGGCAAGGCAAGATGGAAGTGTGTGTGTGCGTGCGCAACGCTAGGCAGGTATGCTGGCAAACATGTCCGGGTCAAACCCGAGTCAGTGAGTCTGTGAGATTATCAGGGAATGTGGACACACACACTTACACGATGGCTAACGATTTTTCAGAATAACACTGAGGTTGAAAATGGGAACTCAAATGCCTCTTTCTAGCTTGTTTGTGTTGTTTCAAAGATGGTTTCCGCACTGTGATGAGGGCTAAAAGGTGATCTAGCACAAAGCAATGTCTACGCGCAATCCTTCACCGGGTTGAGACAATTAAAAAAGATGGTTCTACCTCTCAAACGGTTTCACCTGAATGGTTTTACAAGCGTAAAGAGATGTAATCCAGTATTTTACAAGGAAATCCTTTGATTAAAAGCCCCTGGCTGGGAGCAACTGATCTAATGCAATGAATGTGTAAAACACGACATTTGTTCATGACTCTTGTTATACTTTGCAGATATTCTCAGAGAGAATGCATGCAGACTTCCAGCAGCTGGGAACTTGCTCAAAGTCAGGATGACTAGTCTGAGCTTTGCAGTATCAGTCATTTTGTTAGAGTAGGTAGAGCCGTGCAGCGCAGTTATTCCGTCTCCCTTTTCCATCTCCTTCACACTCCCTTGTCTTCACTGCCTCTGTTTATCTCCATCTCTCCCCTCCTCCATCTCTCCCTCCATCCATCTCCCTCTGGGGTGCAAGTGCCTGGCACCACCACTCTCCCTCTCTCTGAGAGCTGCGTCTCAAAGAGTCGATTCTCCAGTCTAATGCATCTGCACACAACCACAGCCGGCCTCCCTTCACACACGCTGATAAATGTGCACGTACTGATTAAATAACCATAAACAGCGGCAACGGACATACACTCAGAAGCAAACACTGGCGTGTTTGCGTTGATAAATCTTCTTAACGTGCTCTCCGCTGCAGCTCGTACGCTCCCAGATGAAACATGCGAGACAAACGTGAAGCATGTGACGCAAACAAGCAAAACAAACACCCTTAACATAGGCTTCAAAACATCCAGGATCTTCCTTTTCTAAGGCGCTCGACTGACTGATGTTAGCCTGCTATGAAACTACAGGCCCGTCTTTGTAATCGTGACAGCGCTGGCGGCCATAGACAGACAAGCGAGATCAATAACATGTCACACAGTGGTGTGATGAGGACGGAGCGTGAACCTCTGAGCTGCTGGAACTTCTGACACAACTGACGCTCTAAGCCAAATTATGGTTTTGCCGCCATGCTTCTCCCGAGCCAAACCAATGCTCATTTCCAGTACGGCTTCAGTCAGTGTCACAGTCTTGCCTCGCCACTGCCAGGAGTTGGGGGTTAGAGTCCCAGCGGCCGCAAGCTCAAGAATGCATTCATGGTATGCCGTGCATCCAATGATAAAATCATCTGCCCAACCGTGCATGTAATGATGATGTTGTTGTTGTTTTTCGGTCTTGGTCTCATTTTCATAGCTCTGGCCCGCAGTCCTATCGGCTACGATAAGATTTTACTCACCGAGTTAATTGCGGTGATCTGGAAGCGATGACAGCATTACAACTGTGTGAAGTGGAGCAGGAACACGAGTGGTCAGATGACGCACGCAGGTGGTAAACAAAGCCCCACTTTGACCAGATCATCTAAACCACTTCAGCTGAAATTACACCGAAGTCAGCGCACCTGAAATGTCGACTGCACAGAGAAACTGTGCGCTCACACTACTGCAGTAAGTACTGCAAGTCGGACTGCAAAAGGTAATCAATGTTTGGGTGATCACTTTGCCAATCATTTTGCTTCTAAATGAGAATGGTGAAACTGAGCATCCTTTCCGTACCAGACCCCTTTCTATAAATGACCTAAATTCCAAAATATCAGACGTTTAGTTGGTGAGAAAACATTTTTTACGATAACCCAAAAGGACAATTGGCCACAACTATGAAAATAAAACCCAAATTGTACAAAATGATTAAAGTTTCCTCCAGTGTTGTCAGTTTTGACGGGAATAACCGACCAGCGCGCCTCACTTCGGTGGTGCAGACAGTGCAACTTCCCACAGGGACAGACAGCGCACGCAGTAATGCACTGCTCTGCTGAAGTCATGTTATATAAACAGCTCTGCTGCAGATACATCTGATCAGGATTTCCTCAACATTCGTAAAGCACAGTGAGGCTTCACGTGAGCAAGAGCTGTAAGAAACGGCAGCACAGACGATAACTTACAGCTCAACTAGCTTTAAAAAGCACAGAACAGTGCGGACTCTTTGTGCAGACATTGTTTTAGTTTTTCTTTTCAAATGACAGGAGTTTAAAGACTCAGTACAACCTGCACACGAGACAAAATCTTACACCAAAGAACATTAAAAGAGTACGACAGGTGCACGAAACACTGATTCCCGTTAGCATCAAACGCGCAGCTGAAGACGCTGCTGTAGCTGCACTGCAGAGCTGCTGTACAGACGAACAGAGCAGCGCTTCAAAGACGTAAACTGGCAAAACCAGAAGAAAAACAGCTTCTGTGGCCGTTGCTCAGATGGATGCAGAGCTGTGACTTAGGGCTGGACAATTTGTTTTTAATTTTTATTTTTTCTTTAGTAGCAATACACGTAAAGATTCTTTTTTTTTTATTAACTAGTGCACATTTCATTTCTGGTGCTAACTTGCAAAGCTGACTGATTGGTTGGACTAGCGTATTCTTAGTTATATGGGAGTGAGTGAAAACTGCCATATTATACATTAACTTGGATCAATAAGAGGTTCATGAAGTGGGTAAAATATTCAGTTTATCGCCAGCCCTTAATGTTACTGCCCAATCCACCCAAAAAAAGAAAAACTTGAGCTCAATGATTATAAAAGGATACACTTTGATGGCTCCTGACTTTGTCCCGATGGCCATAAGTTGCAGCTTGGGGTCAAAGGCCAAAGCACTGGGCTGATGAGGGAAGCCATGCTCCAAAGTCTACGAGAGAAACACAGGCGGAGCGAAGGAATGGGAAAGACAAACAGACGAGAGATTAACAGATGACACAAGAAAAGACACAATGAAAGTGCTCTGCCCTGCTCCGTCTGTCTGCGAGTGAGTCTGTGCAGTCAGCGAGGCGTCTAAAAGGGAGGACCCCCTTAATAAAGTTAGAGGAAAGTTCTTAAAAAGCTCTGATTGCTTTTTTTAAAAAAACGCTCTGCAAACTTGGTTAAATGGGATTAACATCAATTCACAGCTTTTCCTTTGGCGCATGTTGGGAGAGGGCGAGACAGCTGGGAAAGCATTTAGATGTACAGAGGGAAAACAGAACAGTGACTCTGCGGATGCACTGACCTGCTTTAAAGAGGTCGAGAGGGTCTTTAAAGTTCTGCGGCTAAAAAACCCTGACCGGCTTCTGCGATCGAGAAATTTGGAAATGAGTTATTTATCTTGGAGCTCAGATTGGAGGTAAAACATTAACTCTTTGTTTCTTTAGAGTGGCAGTCTAATCACACACACACACACATCAAAGTAACACTCCTGTCGAGAGACCACCTCTGTGATAGTTGTGGCAGCTGGTGCAGAAGTGTGTGTACTGTTGTCACAGTGCAACAAACAGTTCATGGACTTAAGCCCCGAAGCGTCATTCAGCCAACCTGAATATTCACTGTTTCAGCGTCTCACAACCTCCTGATATTCTTTAAAGGCACCTTCGTGCGGAGCTAAAACGATAAGTCAATTGTTATCAAATCGATAATTAATTTGAAGATGTTTTCAAGCCAAATGGCACAAATTTGCCTACTTCAGCCTCTGAAATATGAGAATTTGCTACTTCTCTCTGTCGAATATGACAACAAATAAAATGTCTTTGGGTTTTGGACTGTTGGGTGGACAAAACAAGCAATGTGAACATGTCGCTTTGGGCTCTGGGAACTTCTAATGGACATTTTCCTCTTTTTCTTTGACATCTGACAGGTTTGCACCAATTCAAAGAGCAGCCCATCTTATTTTGCTGCCACCGACTAACCCCCACTGGTTCTGCTGTCTCTCCCTCGTAAAAAAAAAAAAAAAGAAAAACATGCCAACACAAAAATATGCATCTAGGCTGCCCAGGTAATCGTGTATTAATCTGGCATTTGCGGTGGCGTACACAGGTTGTCTGAGCAGTTCATGTATTTCACGATGAGAGGTCTGACTCATGCTGCTCGGAGAACCGTTGTCAGGCGAGTAACCTCGAGCTTTGAATGAACTTGACTGGACATGTTGACCAGGACAAGCGCGAGCCAACGAGCCATGAAAAGCTGATCTGTCAGGAGCGAACACGCCGGCTCGTGTGTTCTTACAGTACTGAAGACATATAGAACAACTTATTCATCACATAAATACCAGATTTACTGGTCTAACTGGATACGATACTGATCCTCGGTGTTGGAGAACAGTTCGAGAAGTTTTCTTAACACTGCTTCACTAACGAAGGTGTGAAAGCCTTTGATTGACATTGTGATTTCTCCACATTTGTGCTGCGTTTCTGAACAATCCTGTTTATTCTGTCATGTCATTCATAAATTGTGGCTTACAACATCCAAAGGTTTGGACGGCCCTGCTCTCTGCTCCACTTTCTGAGCGGTGACACAGCGTGCAGAGAGGCAGCGGCCTCACCTTACCGGAGTTCAAGGCCACAGCAGTGCCCAGCTGGTTTGTCTTTGCACAGTAGTCTAAAAAGAGCAGCGTGTGGACCCCTGTCTCTGCAGCTCCCACCACCCAAAAGGTGCTAAACAGAGCTCAGCAGCGAGGAAGAGGCTGATAGTGTCTTTACTGGCTTGCTCAACGTGAACTGGTGTATACATCCATGTGGATGAGGGGCCAGAGTTGAGCAGCGTGAAACCTGACACCACCTATCAAAGGGTGCAATAATTTAAACTGTCACCCCACTGACAGCCATCTTGATCACATATATCTGAATGAAACATGGCTCATGAGGCTCAAAGTGCTGCAACACGACTCAAAATAATCCTGTTAATGTGAAGCCTGTCTGATAATCCCTATCACTGACATAATCTGCTGCTGGTGGGTAATTACAGCAACGCAAGGGTAAGTTTGCCGTTCACTCTGAGCGCGGGCCTCGCCTGGGTGGAAGCCAATTAACACGTGAAAACACACACACACACACACACACACACACATACATCAACAAAGCGTCCATCAGCAGCAGCAGTTTACATCTCGCCTGTGTTTGGAGCTGGAAACGGACAGAAAGCAGCAGCTCAGAGGAGCGGCCGCCGGGGCAAATGCGGCACAGCGCTCGACATAAAACCTGGTCCCGTTCTGAGACAGACAGTTCAGGGGAGCACCAGAAGAGGAGAGGGGAGGAGGTGGAGACACTCTCTCCCTCCTTCTATCCCCCGTCCCGTTACTTTACCTTGTTGAAGGCGAAAAGCTCCTGTTTTATCTTCTCTCTCTGCGGGTCGGTGCCCTGCCGACGAAACCTAAACTTCATCATCTTGGAGCCGGGCAGGGGGCGGGAGGCAGGAGCGGCGGGGGACGGAGAGGAAAACACGGAGATAGCGTTAACGACCCGGGCTGCTCGGCGGCAGGAGAGGCGGTGCGGCTCGGTCGGACGATGCTAAGCTAGCTAACCGACTAGCCCATGCAGGCTGAAAGCGGGGCTGCGACGCTGCTGCTGCGGGCTGCGGCTCTCCTCCCCTCTCTCCCTCCTGGTGCTGTTTAGGTCGCGGTGGGTTTGACCACAGCCCCCCTCCTCGTCCCGGTTCACACGGACCCCGCTGTCGTTAACCAATGAGGGCGAAGAAATCTGCGAGCAATTACTAAGAAACGCCCACACGGCCAAGCGCTCTGGAGGGGGACGTTCGGTTTGTAGCGCAGGACGCACCGAGGGGACGTCGCATGTAATCCGCCAATGTGATTGGATAAACGGCGAGTCCGTTTCAGAAAATGAAACATCCAAACAGTAAATAGCTTGTAAGAGTTAATAAAGGCAAAGCAAGTGAACTTGTTCACCTTCTATTGTGAAAAATCGTAAATATTTTACGACTGTAATTATAGCAAGACATTTTGGGATGATGTTAATTGCTGGTTGTTTTCTATGCGCCTTGAAAAAAAAGATATGGTATCATCCAAGGAAAGAGGATGAACTAATCCCACATACTGTTATTATAGCTGACAAATTATTTTTGCGTTCGGCAGAATTCATAAAAGTAAACCATTTCTCATGAAAAGAAAAATATTACACTTTTCCTTGAATTTCACAAAGAAAAAAAGCCTAAAGACAGTTGAAACTACACCTTGACCCTGGTTTATCGCAAACCCGCATTCACCAAAGTTATTACAAGTATTTATTTGTTTATCTATTCTTCTTGCTGTATTTATCTATTTCCCATGCTGTGTTTTCATTTTGCTTTCTCTGGTGCCTTTGGATTATACTTGTAAATGTTTTTGTTCATGTTGTTAATAAAGTTCTTTAAAAAAACAAATTCACACATCAGAATAATTTATGCTACGAACTTTAATGTACAACATTATTGACATGCATTACTTATGTACAACGGTTATTAACAAAGCATATATCCACTGTATAAATAATCATTTTAATTAGTGCAAATTGTTCAGTGATGTGGCCAATAACTGTGTGCCAAAACGTGCTTCCCCAAATATGTTTTTCCTGTTGTGTATTTCCCTTGATTTCATGACAGGAAACAAAAAAAAGAACATTAATTGAATTTGTGGCTTGTTTCTCTGGCTGCCTTCTCTTCTTTTCATTTTAAAAACTAATCCAACTTTTTTTTTTTTAAAGTCTTGTGGGTTCACAAATAATTTATGGTGGCTACTCTTGCATGTAGGACCAAGCCTAATGAAAAGTTATTTATCATGTCAAACCACAAGCATCTCTCAATGTTATAGGGAAGTTAAGGTTATCCTTAAGCTTGCAAGCTCGCGTTTACAATGTTCAGTTTCTTTGAGCGGAGCCAACCACACCAGGGTCCCTCAGTGCAAGACCACATTTTAACTCGATTCAAAGGATCACGGCTAATCAAACACACAATTCTTAAAAAGCAGGGAAGTTAAACTCACTTTAAGAGGCTTTATCCATCATTGTCTCTGCCCTGTAAAGCATCCATGGCAGACAAGATATTTAACAGTTTTGGCTAAAAAGGGCAAACTAAAAACATTAATGAGGCCGGTCTGAAAGGATATTTATCCAAGTCTGACTCTCTCTGTTCCTTACATTGCGTCACAGACATGTGTATGTATTAATATCAGGGTGTGTGCGTGTGTGTGTGTGTGCGCGCGCACAGACACTGGGTTGTATGTATATGCCTTTCCCTGCTTTATGTTCATGCTGTGGGAATAATCCCTGAATAATCATTTAAATCTTTTTTTTTTTTTAAAGAATAATGCCTCAAAATTTTCTTGTTCAGGCTTCTCAGATGTTAAAACGCTGTTTGTTTGTTTTTTACTTTTTTCTTACTCTTCTATGATAGTAAACTGATAACTGATTATATTTGGGTTTTGGACTGCTGGTCAAAACTAGCTACTTGAATGTGACAACTTTGGCTTTGGGGAACTGTGATTTGGATGTCTTCACTCTGACATTTTACAGACTGAATGATCAATCAAGAAACTAATCGTTGGTTGCAGCCCTAATTGAATGCACCTGTCATCAACATCATCACAATACATTCATCACATTGCAGAAACCTTTACACATGAAAATATTATAATTTTAAAATAGAGGTAGATACAGTACACTTATGAGCAACTTGTGCTATAGCAGGGTGATTTCGCTTGGTGGCAAGGTGAGTCTCTTTTCTCTGACTGACAACATGTTCTCCATGTGCATGGCAATGACTCGGCACAGCTCCAGGCCCTGACAAACACACATGCACACACACACACGCACACACACACACACACACACACACACACAAACATACAGAAACAGCATGGCATTTAAAGTGAGAGAAAAACACAGAAAACTGACACATACTGTACATATTTTAACCTCTTTCACCAACTCTGAGTGCATGAGTCTCTCTCTCTTACACACACACACACACACACACACACATATATGCACACACCTGTTCCAGCTGTAGCTGTGTGATGCGCTGGTTGAGCAGGTCTCCTATCATGATCTCCACATATGGATAACTGGAGCCTGAAGTTGGTCTCTGGGTGCGAGTTGACTGAACCTCCTTCAGAGGGAAACGCACCATGGCCTCCTAATTACAGACACACACAGACACACACACACACACAAAACCAAACATAACACACATAAATGAATACACATACAAACAGACATATCACACTTACAGACATACCTTGACAGAAAGATATGCACAGATATTAAAAGTAAAATCACATAAAACACAAAATTTAATATCTAGGAATTGTTTGAATTTCTTTTCTCTTTTTTTAAGATAATGAAATGGAAGGATGGGCAGAAGATGACGGCAAACGCAACAACCAGCAGAGGGAGCCAAACCCTTTGTTTTTAAATAATGACGTTTTTGCAATAGTTTGCGTTTATCCAATCCTAAAGATAGAAGTTAAATAAGTAAAAGTCCTGTTTTAAATTCAAACTGTTACACACTTAGCTGCCATGCCTTGCCAGCTGGTCACTGGAATGTGAAGCATGCAGCATGCAACCGACTGGATGCGTGTTTGAGTGGATGAAGTCGTGCATGTGTGATTATGTGTCTGCAACATACATGAGTATCCTTGTTCAGAAAGTGCAGTCCGTTCAGATTTACAGCCAGGATGCAGGGGGCTTGGATGGAGGCGGAGCTACAGCTCTGGATGTAGAAGAAGGAGGAGCCGAACATGGGGAAGGCACTGACCAGACCTGGACAAAAAACAAATAACAACAAAAAAAAAAAAAAAAAAAAAAAAAAAAAAAAAGGCAACCACAAGTCAGCACCTTGGATCAATTACTGTCATCATGACTTTCCAGCACAGAATTCTAAGATCTACTTTGCTGACCTGTTAATAACTCTGAAAAAATTCTATGGGATTCAAATTTGTGTCTTTATGCACACATACACACACACACAGGGTCTTACCAAGGAACTGTGCACGAGCCTGGTGTGGGTTTAAGGGCTGGACCTGCTGCATGTGTTGAGTTGTCATATTCAGCCACGGCTGTGAACCCTGTTTACTGTAGAACGGTGGGGGGACACACTCCTGCACCTCACGGCTAAAACACACACACACACACACACAAAAGCAAACCAGTGATACCTCAGAGGCAGCATATATATTACAAATGTGCTCACTGGCTGGTGTTGTCTGTTTAAGTAGCCTACATGTGTTTGCAGATTTGAGCATATATGCTGCGTGAGGATGCACCTGTGACTGTCATACATGTTTATGGCCATGCGTTGTGGGACAATAGAGTATCTGTTTATCTACAGAGGTTCAGTTGTGTGATGCTAAATGGAAAGCTTCTGCTGCTGCTATCTGTGTTCAGCGTGTCTCTGTGTATTTACAGGGTGGGCAGGTAGATGGTGTCCTTGGCACGGTGCTGTAGGGCAGCCAGTCTGGCTATCTGCTGCAGATGCTGGTCGCTGGCCTTCCCCTGAGGAACCACACTCAGCAAGGCCTTCAGGTAGTCTGGCAACACCTTGAACAAAGGCACAGACAGTAGCAGTAGTAGTAGTAGTAGTAGTTAGTGTTTATTTGACCGCAGGTCACGTCTCGCTTTGTGGCCGGAAATGTTTAAAATCTTGACACATCCTTCCTTGTCAGACTGTGCTAGTTGAAGTGAGCCTGCTGTCACACAAATCCATGTTTCAACAAAGGCAACATTTTCCCTGCAGAAAAAACCCACACAGTGAAAACAGAAAGCCATGGATCTGGTCTTCCTGTGTCGACAGAGACCCCTACTGTATCTCCATCTGATAGTGTGAATCATTATACGAGCCACATATTCCTAACCTTTAAACAGTTAAAATGAAGCATTTTCCGTACTTTGAAGACTTTGTATGAGCAGTAGATCTCTACCTGATTGTAGTGCATGGTGACATACAGTTCATTGTCAAGTTTGAGAGCCAGACTCCATATGACTCTCCTGAACCACAGGCTGTAGTTGGTGTCCACTGGCTCCGCCTCTGTCGCGATGTCCAGAATGTACTCGCGCTTGTTCAAGGGACGCACATTCTGACCTGCGCAGACACGCACCTCAGTTATTGCTGTATGTCAGTGTGTTTGCGTTGTAGGCCGCCACTACGACGAGCGAGATCCTCGTTACCTCTGTGCGTGACCAAAAAGACGGCATATTCGTCCAAAGCTTCTGTCCTGTGCAGTCCCATCTCATAGCAAAGCTCCTCGATGACATCCAAAGCAACCTGAAATAAAGGAATCCTGAATCATGTTTGACCCCTAAATGCAGCATCTGTCTTTTGTTATGTGTAAAAGCAGTCTGTGTGTGTGTGCGTGTGCGCGCACTCATGCCACTCACAGAACACGTCTTGATTTTCAAGTGCCTTTCGATCCCACCTGGCAGCAGGAACAGCTGTCTTTTGGAGCTCCGCCCAGCCTGCACACAATCGACCAATCACAGGGGTTAACGACAGTATGGCGCGTACAGCTGTTACTAAGAGCAGGAAAGCAGCTGCTCCACAAACTCATGCTCAAACATGACAGAAGCAGAAAAATATCAATACTACAATAACATTAGTATTACCATTCCTAACACTTGACCAACTGTAAATATTTGTTTGTAAGTTGGCTATATCACACAGCTTTCTCATTAATATTTGTGACTAGCTCAAAAGATAAAAAGAATTAAGGTGTATATGAATTGGTCAAACATCTAAATAAAACCTGAAAAATTATATTTTTCCATAAAATACGCTAACGTTTAATTTCAATACAATTTAGTGGCTATAGGGATAACATAATATTAGCATTTGTCATTTTTTTTATGTATTCTGAGGAACATATCCTCTATATTGAACAAAACATTTCATCATATATCACAAACATAGTTAATAAAGATAAGAATTCAATCAGTTGATGCAGCAACTAAAGGACAGAAAGATGTACAGACACAGTAAGAAAGTGAAAAAAAATTAATAAGAGGTAGATAAAACTAAAATAAGAATAGAAGTAAAAACGAAAACCACACAAGAGCAATTAAAGACGAAGGGTAAGCTCTGCTCGTCACTATAAACAAGTTTAACTCATATATAAGAAGAACGCATGCATGAATTGGAGACTAACCAGCATAGCTTTGAGTTCCATGCTGTTGGGATACTGTATGCGTCCGCCGTATTGAAAAGTCCTTCTCAGATTCTGCTCACAAGCCTTGGCAATACCTGCCAAAAAAGAGCAGGAACCAATCACCGCTCAGATCATCGGTCGCTAATAACAGACTGGTCACGATGGATCGATGAGTGCGATGTGTTAAGTCACTGATGGATCGTGTACCTTGGTACTGCATCCCGGGGCTGGCACAGGCGTCCTGCAGAAACTTCAACAGAAATGGCTTCATGACATCGGAGCAGCGATGGAAGGCCGTCAGGATGTATAACAGCCTCCATCCTCTCTGACAACTGTCCCTACACAAAAAGATCCACACAGACTGAAGCCACGGCGGCACAGGTGAAGTCCTCTGTCAGCATGTGGTGTAAAATGCAGAGGAGTCTTACGGTTTGGAGCTGGTGTTGGCGGTAACTTGCTTCATCACCTGGCAGTAGGCTTCATCCTTTATCAGGCCATGGTCGCCACTCAACTGCATGTATGAGCACATTCAAATAAAGCTTGTTTTAACACACACACATGCTGGACTTACTTTCTATTATATGTGTGTGTGATTTCGTGTGTACCTTCAGTAAAGTGGTGACCAGGTCCTGCTCAGTCTGACCCTTCAGTGGGAAGTCTCCCATGAACTTCATTATGGCTGGACAGAAACAGTTAACGCGAATGCAAATTATCTCATAAATCTGACCTGAAGACCTGCAAACTATAGAATCAAAATAACATCTGTAGCCACTGACTCCTCCTCCTCCCTCCTCTTCTACGTCCTATCTGCATACAACCGACCTTTCCTCACTCTCCTCTCACCTAAGAAGATGTCAGCAGCCACTCTGTTCATCCCGCTGTCGGAGAAGTCGATCAGGGACTCCTGGATCGGGGACTGGGGAGAAACACATCGCAGCAATACATCATTAGAAATTAAGATAACATATAAAAGAGTACAAAAGATGTTGGCATCGCTGCCTGCGACCCCACGTTTTACCTTAGAGAATTTAACCATGTCAACAGGGTCTCTGCCCTCCTTCCCCTTTTTGGCTTTCTGATCACTGTGGGAAAAACACAGGCAGCACCCAGCGTGAGCCGCACGCCGTTAATGTGAAGACATGTTCGCATTATTTTGGCACATGCATGCTGTGTGTCCGACCTTCTGCTCCTCTGTGCCTCTCTGAAGTACTTCTTGGCAAACTCGGCCATGTGGTACTGGCCGCTGTGCAGGGGCAGGTCGTCCAGGTCGACGCTCACGTTGTCCCCGTACATCTCATTTAGAACCTGATGTGCGCACACACACACACACACACAGACACAGACAGCAGTGAACAGCTACTGTGCAGCAGTGCCACTTAAAGGAGCTCTAAAGATGTAATTATCTACAGAATATTTCCATTTCCATTTCTGGAAACCAAAATATTCCAACATATACTGTATAAACAACACTTGACACCATAATATAGGGGTTTAGTTCATGCTGAAGTCTTTAAGTCATTCTCGCTCTGAGCCTGAAATTTATTTTTCCCTGATGTGCTGTGGAAGCTGAAATTAGCATCATGTTTCTTTGTTGGACAGCAGTTCAGATAAATGCTGATGTAACGTGATTAAACAGCTTCCTGGTCTGCACCTCTGTGGAGAGGTCGAGCTCGTGGGCAGCCACCGCCGAGCCCATCGCCACGGCGATAGCAGCAGACGCAGCGACTCGTCCCTGTCTGTCTCGAGGCTCCACGCGCTCAGCAGGCAGAACCAGGAAGTCCGGGGCAGCCACCGGACGGACGTACTCGCTGGGGAACACTCCCGATTTTCCATACACAGCCCCGAACCGCCAGCCTGAACACACACACACATGCACACAGACACACACACACACAGTGTTGAGCTGAGAGGCTCATATGCAAGAGAAGAAACAAATCAAATGCTACAAACAAAACCAAAACCATCACATGCAAAGCACAGAAAAAGACCACAATGATGCCTTCAAATGTTTCATTGTGTTCAACCAACAGGACAAAACTCAAAAACATTCAGTTCATGTTTTTTGAGTTAATGTTTTTCAGCATGTGAGACAAAGACAAGAAGCAAATACTCAATTCTCATCAAAAAAGGCGGGAGCATTAAAGTTAAGGCTCTACTTTAAAAAAAACAAACCCACACCAACCAGCAAAAAGAAAACAGCAAAGCAAATACACCACACACACACACACACTCTCAGGCTGCCAAACCCACCAAACTCTGGAGTGTCTCTCTTTAGCTCCTCCAGAAGCATGACCTTCTTCCTCACTATGCAGCCGTAATGTTTGCCTGAGCCCACGCACACACATATGAAACACACAGCGTGACAGACACGGCGTAAGGCACAGAGCATCAGACACTTATCGTACATGGCTTACAGAGACAGAAAGCAGGTCTGCAAACATATCACTGGGCCAGTCCTCGCCGTGTGTTTTGTGTGTGCTTTGTGCGTGCGTCTCACCGGCCTCCAGCCCGTCCATGTGCTGCAGTCTGATGATGTCTCCTTTGTGGAAGTTGAGCAGAGTCCTGTCCTCGGTGATGTAGTTCCTCACCGCCACCACGTACTCTGAGTCCTGACAGAGGCACGACAGGTTTGACATTGGCATGCTGTAAACCCCCGGTCCAGGGAGAAGGTGTGAGCCGAAAACATATCATCTCATCCCTTTGAGTCTGCGTGATAGTTCACGTTCAGGTGTTAGCTGGTGTGACTTTCTGTGCGTTAACTTACAGATTTGCCAGTAGAAATATTCAAAGAAATAAAGAAATAAAGGTTGCAATATTTGTCATATTTAGCACAACCTAAACACAAAATCACAGTACAGTACAATACAAAACTAAAAATATATTAAAGAGACACTCCATCAGTTTAACACTTGAAGATCAGTCCTACTCAGTCTGTGGAAACAGCTGTTTAATGTCCACGGTGGACATTATCTGACAAAATAACTCTTATGATGTCATAGTGATGTCATCAGGGTTAGCTCAGATTGGCCCTGAGATTTCACATTTTTAACAGGAAGCTTGTGTTGCGAGCTTGGGAGGTGCCGTTTGAAAGACACAGGCATTTACCAGACAGGTAGGCTCTAACACAAGATGCTATCGAGCTACATTGTGGGAAATGTAGGATCCAGTGTTATTTCATTTTTTAATCTGTCACCCCAACTTCATCAGTCCTGTCCGTCAGATCATCTGAATTCAACAAGCACGCCGCAACACATTGCTGCTCAGGTGACGTGAAAGACTGGATGTCACAGAATGGAGCATACACGTGTAGCTCAGTTAAAAATAACATAAATATGTCCTCAATGCATCGTGACAAATAATACAATCACAACTTTTCTAGTCTGACGTCTTCTCATTTTCAACATGAACACACATCATAATGCCAAAACACCAAACCATAGCACCAGAAGCCCTGCATGTATTACCACGCAGACACACACTCACTCAGACACACTCGCTCAGACGCCCTCTGACCTTCTTAAGCTCTGTGAGGAAGTAGTCGATCATGTGTTTGACCTGCGGGGCCTTGGCCGAGAACAGGATCAGCTTCTCGTTGGTCAGGTTGAACTCCAGCATGTTCTTAGACGGAATCGACACGAACAGGATGTCCGAGTAGCTTACAGGAAGTGATGAGAAACAACTGGGAAGTCAATATTAAGTTACTAAGAAAGGTCAAATCACTGCAGCACCTGACACAGAAGGTTGGAAAGGTCCAGTACCAGTGGCTAATTTCACATCTTCTAATGTTTCCCTTTTTTAATGAGATAATAATGACCATGAAGGCTTGAAATGACTTGCTGTGGCTGACATCACATACACACTATGGCCATGTTTTTGCACAGTCTATGCAGTCACCTGTAAGGCCTCAGCACTCTGAAGTAGTCTGGAGCAGTTGAGCTGCTCCTCACCATCTTCAGCAGCTTGATGCCTTTATGAGACACAGACAGCACCTGTACTCCGGTCCCCACACTGCCCTGAAACACACACACACACACACACACAAAGAGTCACACATACAATTGGTACGAAGGAGGCTGCTTTAGGTTTATTATGCACTTTTTAGTTTAACTCACAGAAGCTGGGAAGAGGCGGGAGAAGTAAATGTCCCACGAGTCTCTGGCCATGGCCACCACCTTCTTCTTCACGTTCTCATCATGCGTTCCTGAAACCTGATCCACTTTGTTCTCAGCTGTCAAAAAAAGGGATGTCAGTGATGACATCCAGAGTGCGAAATATAGAAAAATGTGTCACATACTGCAAATTTATAGAGGAATGCTGTCTCGGGTCAATGAGCCATTATAGCACAGAGTAAAACCATTTAGGGATATGTGTTTTTTTTACCAAATAAAGCTTTCATCTTCTGTCTCTCTTCCTGGGTGATACGGATGCAGGCCTCAGAGGAGGTATCATGTACAACCTGCACAACACAAACACTTTCAGGAAGAAGAATATGCTAAAAACGAAATTATTTGGGTGTGATTTATTCCTACTGTGAATACGTATTAGATCATATGGTGCTAGAATTCTTCCATCTTTCCTATCCAGTCCTTCGTGGCACATTACTGCCACCAACTGTCAGCTAGTGGAATAGCATGACTGTGGAATGTGTGTCCCAAAACGGGCACCCACTCATTAAAACATTGCTCCATTGCACTGTTACTGGTCAAAAGCTCAACAAAAGAACAAAAAGAGCAAGTGAATGTTAATAAATAATGAATACACAAATGAACCTGTCTGAAGATCAGGTCCAGAATCAGTGGGTTGTTGAAGGTCTCTTTAGGATAGAAAACCTACAGACAAAGATCAATAAATGAAATATTTACTTTGGTAAATAATTTCAAGACATTATGACATTAGAGCATCATAATGTTTTTTAATGTTCAGCAGAAGAAGATGTATAAGTAGTTATGATTTTACAGCGTGGATCATTTGTGTTTGTGCGCTCATGAAACGCACCTCTTTCCTCATGTAGAGCTTCCAGGGGACGTTAGAGTAAGTGTAATATTCATCACTGGTCCTGCTGTGGAGTTGAGTCTGAATGATTTCCTTCTCTACTGGCAACTCTCTGGAGACTGTACACATGTATGCAAACACACACACACACACACACACACACACACACGCAGAGGAGTTTGACCCTTGTTACATCGCTTACACATTCACATGCAAGTGTGAAGTGATTCAAGGACGTTCTGTCATTCTGCTGTTTATTACTGTGGATTTATGTCACATTAGTATGTGAAAAGTTCACCTGGAGGAGGGGCGGGGCTTATGTTGGAGTTAGTTCTCCCCGCAGGACGAGACTTGATCGTCTTGGAAACCTTAAGTCCTCCCTCTTCTTTATGTCGGACAGATTGAGGCTTCTTTTGACTCTGAGACAAATGGTCAGATATTATTTTGTGATATTATTATGTTTGTGTGTGTGTGTGTGTGTGTGTGTGTGTGTGTGTGTGGTGGGTGCAGAGTCAGGGTACCGGTTGTGGTGGGTTTGCCATCTGATCTTTAAGAATCTCCATAGCTTCATCATGCGGGTCTGGCTTCTTTGCAAACATCTTTCCATCACTTTTCCTACACACACACACACACACAGAGAGAGAGAGAGAGAGAGAGGATAAGAAACAGTCTTATCAGTCTGGGTGGTTAGGTAAGGGAATCATGAGTGTTACCTTTGTGTGGCAGGACCGACAGAAGTCGTTGTGGCGGCAGGCTGGTGCTGTTTGATGATGTCTTTGATGTCATGGCTGGGGTCCATGCGCTCTGCGTTACTCGGACTGGATCGAACCACATCCTCAGGAGGGGGACCACGTGTTGGACCTGGAATGTCACGTTGCATTAGATCAAGTGTTAATGTTGATAATTCCAGATGTCAAATTGCAAATTGTAAGAAATGACTGAGACTGGGTTTATCAAACGATTGAGAAAGAAAGATGCCACATAGATCCCCAATCAGACTCACAGGGGGACCCCCTTAAAATGATATTCATCGATTTCCTGTATACAGCCACAAATTAGATGCACTGGGCTTTCCAACCTCATATCACAATGTTGCAACGCATCAGTATTTTTTCTACTCCTTTTTGAGTATTTGAGTAACTCTCAGATTCGGGGAACGCATCGAGGAAAGCACGCAGCATCCTGAAGCTTCACTGTAATTACGACATTCACACAGTAACTGGTCCATTTTGTAAAACATACTCATTTTCCGCTGAACAGCAGCAGGCTTGTATGGCGACTGCTCGCTCTCTCTGGTCTGCAGAAACAAACAGGAAGTGACAACAGAAGTGATGAGTTTGCGTTTACTGTATACATGCTGCATGTTTATGTGCATGTTTGCTCACAGGGCTGTGTGTGTGATGAAGCTGTGAGGGAGGCGACTGGGGGGCCGGGGCGACGGGGGGGAAGGAAGACAACATCTGCTGCTGGATCGCAATGGCCTGCATGGTCATCTGCTGGGCCTGCAACATATATGTATATATACATCATGTGAATGAAAGAAAAGGACAGTATATACATTAACAACTAATAGTCCAGCATTTATCGTCAATGTTGACTTTAGAGCTCAGATTTACAACTCACTCAGTGTTAATACGTCACTTATGATCAACTTGCCTATTGTTGATTCTCATTAACGACTATCACTTGAGCTCAATTTGTTTAATGTAGAAGGAATAGTTCTACATGTAGGGCAACACTTTACTTTCTTGCCAAGAGTTAGATGAGAAAATTGATTCCAATCTCATGTCTGTACTGTAAACATGACGCTACAGCCAGTTACCTTAGCTTAGCATAAAGACTGGAGAACTGGTAGCCTCGCTGTGTACAACAGTAACACAATCTGCCCTGGCCAAAAAATAGCCTGGCACATAACCCCTTTAAAAAGGCAAATTGTAATTTTTACACTTGGGTTTTGTACGGATGACACAAAAAAGATGTAAATCTCACTAATTAACAACAATTAAGTGTTGTTAAGTAGATTTTGTTCAGTTTGGACAGAACCAGGCTATCTGTTTCCTCCTGTTTTATGTCTTCTCTGTCCTCAGCTGACAGTGGTGCTGATCTTCTCATCTAACTCTCAACAGGAAAGCTATTAAGTGCATTTAACAAAATGTTTCTTTCATACTTGACATAGTTGAATATTACAGTTTTAAGGTCAGAAACTAGCATTACGTGGAACACTTAAAAGGACGGACGCATACACCAACAGTAGCATTAAGCATTAAGCTGCTCAGGTGAAGCATATGAGTATATGAAGCATGTGTGACAAACCAGAATGATAGCTTGCTGGTTGATGATGGCCTGCTGCTGCTGAGTCAGCACAGCCTGCTCCGATCCTGGAGAAATATCAACATATAAACACAGACGCTGTGAAGTAAAGACGACTATGATTCACTGAGTAAATCTGCTTCAAACACACCACGCTGAGGCAACCTCACAACACACCGCATGATATAAAAACGTCGGTTATGGCTTTTATTGTATATAAACGTAATTTATTGCAACTCCACCACGCCACACGCTTCAGGCCAAACATGCTGGAAAACCGAGCACCACCCGATTGTTGTACCTGGCACACCTGTCATCACAGGCAAGCCTGGAACCACAGACGCGGCAGGGAGCGGGGCCACCCCCGGCAAACCGGGGACGCTAGTGGGGAGGTGGGAGGCTACGTTAGCATCTCTGTCAGCTGCGGGGGCACGAGCGGGTGACGGGGTGGGTGCTACATGTGGGGCAGGAGCGGTGGTGGAAGAGACCTCCTGGCGGTAGGGTTGTGTGGGACGGTTGTATTGGTGGTATTGCTGCTGCTGCTGCTGCTGTTGCTGCTGGGGCTGCTGCTGCTGTTGGAGGTGCTGTTCGTGGTGATGGTGGTGGGAGGGGATTGGCATGGCTGGGATGGGTGGCATCATTCCTCCTGCCACTGGAAGCACTGGCACAGCTTGAGGAGCGACAGGCAGTGAGGGGGTGAGAGTTAAACAGTGCTGCGTCCAGGACTCTGCTTTTACTGGCAATGCTTGCAGTGCAGCACTTTGGTTGAGACTGAAACATCTCAGCAGCTCTGGATTAGCATTAACTTTTGTGGAGACACTCATGGTCATCAGATGATAAAGATTTTACTGACCCTCTGACTTTTCCCTTAGTGCCACTGTGAGGTTCACAGATGCAGTTCAGAAATGTCTTCACAACTATTAGATGGATTGCCATGAAATTTACTACAGATATTCAACGTCCATTGAGGATAAATGACTTTAGTCCTCTGACTTCCCTTCAGATCTACCAGGAGGATAAAGTTTTCACTTAGCTTGACATTTGTCTCATGGAGTTGCATAAAATGTTGTACAGACATTCACGGTTCTCAGATGGGCCCTAATGATGAGTGATCCCCTGACTTTTCATCTGGCGCCATCATTTTTCCAAATAGTTCATTTCTTTGGTTTATGGCAAGATAACTGCAAAACTGGTTTCTGTACTTTGTATGTAGTGATAATCAGCAATTATTAGCATGCTCACGAGCTAAACCTGGTAAGTATTGGCTGCTAAACATTAGCATGCTAGCATTTTTACTGCGAGCATGTTAGCACACTGACTTTAGCATCCTGACTTTGTCTTGTGATGTAAATGTTGCTTTCCATGTGCCCATGATGCAGTCAACGCATCGGCCTTGTAATAAAACAAATTCTGGCCTGGTTACGGCCAGACACACTGCCTTATTGTCTTTTCATTTTTTTAAAAAACATGAGGAAATGTAAGATTGAATATGATATTTGAGAGTTTAGCATGTTCCAAAGCATGTTTCACATAGGTGACCAAAGTATTGGTAAACAATAACTCAAGCTGTATATGAGATGCATAATGTGCAAAGAAATAATAAAAAAGCAGTAGTGTCCTTTGTCCCTTTTTGTTCATGTCGCTGTCAACACTACTGCACCTTGTCCAACAGGGGAGAGATGCATTACATTAGTAATCAGGAGTTCAACATCGGTGTAAAGGCAGAAAACGCCAAGACACTTGAAAATATCTGCTGCACATTCTCCAAAGACAGGACGAAAGAGGGGAGACAATGTCTAGAATCTCAAAAATGTGTGGCCGATAGTGAGATGTGAGGCTTGTACAGCCACAGAGGCGCACAAACACACAAAACCGCATGTAGAGAGAATGAATGAGAGTGACAGACGCCTATAGAGAGTGGTGTCATGTGCGGTCACAGGGAACGGCCGTCTATGCATTATCCATGAGGTCAGACTGCTCATTACAGCATCTAAGCCACAGATTAAGGTTGAAGTGTCCACCTGAACCTTTACACTTCAGCCCTGTTCAGTGTCACGTTAGTCCTCACCCTTAAACAACAGGAAATACACACACAGACACAATAATAATAAATATATTGCTAAAGATCTTTTGTTGTTATAATTTATTGTCTTTTTTCTGTTTGTTAAGCTGCATTGAATTATTTGTTTTTTTATGTCTGAAGTTTTATGGTCTATTTATCTGTTAATTGTTTACTTGGTAACTCATTTTACTGTTGACCACATGTCAATAATTGCCTTGGAAGTGAAGGTTTAAAGCCAGAGACATTTGAAAGTAGGCAGTGTCTTCAGCATTCAGGGGAAGCTCCAAAAGTGAGAAGAGGGTGAACTATTATTCAACCTGAGGCTAACGCTGAGGGTTTAGAACAAACAGAACAAGCTGAATTATTGATGTCAGTGGACAGAGAAAAGATTGAGGGAGTGGAAGACATGGAGGAAACACATGATGCTAAATAACATAAGATAGAAATCTAAAGAAAAACCTGGACAACAGACAATCTGCACTAACACTGGGCACCACTACTGGGATTCACACACACCCTAAAGTCAGTGTCTTACCTCCAGGGTGTATTCCCGGTGGATAAGGCCGACTGGGGGCCGCATGACTCTCCCCTTCTCCTCTTCCTCCTCCTGTGATGCCTACACCTCCTCCGCCCTTCATCCTCGCTGACAGACTTCCAGCCTTTTCCACGTCCTGGTAGCCGGAGAGAAGGAGACGACAGAGATTCAGCTGACGGGAAAGGACGGTTGCAGTTGAGAAAGTAAACTTGGAAGTGTGTGCGTGGGTGTGTGTCTGTGTGTGTGTGTGTGTGTGTGTTTGTTAGAAAAAGGAGAGGGAAGGAGCGAGGGAGGGAGTGGATTGTATTGGTTGATTCAGACCCTCTGTGAGCGAGTCAGTAGAGCTGCAGGAACTGAATACTCCACAGGAAGTACCGTACTCCCTGGAGGAGAAGCTCCAGCCGGTACAAGGCCTCCAACGAAATGTTCTCCAATATAACAAACCCCGCTGTGCCAACGCAACAAAACCACAGATCTATTTTATTTGGAAATAAAAGCTTTCCTGCACCAGTAAGTCAAAAAGTTCAGTCATACATGCACTTATTAAAAAACAAGGGTCTCAAGGACACTATTTTTTGCAGTGGATGCTCATAAAATACCAACTATTAATATGATGTTGTTTTAATTTGAAAAAGTGTTTTTGAGAACTGCCTTTTTTCCTGTTTCCTCTGACTATGCAGAACATGAAGTTGTTGGCGGGCAGCGACCCCCACAGAGCCGTGCATGTGTGCTGCCTGCTGTAGCAGTTGAATACGGTAAGTGGCCCAGTAACCCAATCATCCCTCCTGTCTGCTCCATTCATACACAAACAGAAGCCGTGGATCACATGTTCCATCCGTCCATCAGCGCTCCGATCCATTCACGCTCGCATGGCAGATCAGGTGGAGGCAGCATGACCACACAGTCTTACGCATCTCAGAGTTGCAGCTAATGAGGATTTCCTTTATGTTTGTTTCCCCACCTTATTAATGAACTGATTAGTCTACAAAATGTCAAATGTTGCCAGAATCAGATGTGATGTCTTCAGATTGGTTAAGTTCATTTGGACCAGTCCAAAACCCAACCAAAACCTTGTATTTGTACTTGAGTAAATGTACTTTACATTCCACCACTGGCATATTAATAGACACTCCAAAACTCTCCAAAGAGTCCTCTTTCTTATGTTTGAAGAAATCATACCAGTGGCGTGAGTAAGTAATAAAGGGCCCCAGAGCTCCTCAGTCAAGAAGCAAACACGCACACACATATGCACACACTTAGATTCATTCATTTTTACCGCATTCACCAGACCCATCATGAGAGAAACCCACCTGCCCGACAAACAAAAATATATGTTAATCAACACCCGCAGCCAATCCGACCTGCAAATCACCAACTTTATGTGTTAAAGCAGCACAAATATCATCACAAGTGTCGGGATCGTGTTGTGATCTGCTGCCTGCGCTCTCCAACAGACTGACACAATAACAACAAGTAATCCTTCATCAGACACATTAAGTCTGTAGCTTTGAAGCGTTTTCACCACAGCTCTGCTAGAGGCCCTGTTGCTATCAGGTGTGGCCCGCTCATGATACAGCACCAGTATCTGCACTGTCTATAGCTACGAGCCTGAATCATACATGGTGGAAACTTGCTGTGTGTCTTTAACACATGTTCAAAGCTGCTCTGCTTGTTTCCTCCGATAAGACTGAAAACCATGCAAACCATGAGGACGGTATATAAATTCAGTCCCTATATCAGCTTGAGATGTTTTACAGTGTATCTGACAATTAAACAGAGTAATTCATTAACCGGCTAATGGTTTCAGCACTGATGTATTTCCAGAGCAGAGGGGACAGGATGTTTAGAATGTGTCGTTTGTTGTGGATCAGTGTCAGTACTCACTATGCTGCTGTCTGAGAGGACTGGGTCAAACAGACTGTCCAGGTAGCGGTCCATCCCTCTCTGAGTCTGTCCATCACTGAACGCATCCGACTCTACTGGACACAGTCAGACAGAGAGCAGAGGAGCTTTAACATGGCTGTTACACTTTATATTCATGACATATAATACATATTAATATATGTACTGTATATGTGTGTGTGTGTGTGTGTGTGTGTGTGTTTGTGTGTGTGTGTGTGTGTACCGTGGCTGTAGTAACCATCAGAGTCAGGCAGACTGTAGGCTGGTCTGCTGCTGCTGCTGAGAGGAAAGGCAGGAGGAAGCTCCTCATCTGAATCAAAGCCACTTCCAAACAAAGCACTGACGGGAGGGGAAAGGAAAGGAAAAGAAAGGAAAGGAAAGGAAAGGAAAGGAAAGGAAAGGAAAGGAAAGGAAAGGAAATGAGAGGAGAGGAGGTGAAAGGAAAGGAAAGGAAAGGAAAGGAAAGGAAAGGAAAGAAGAGGCCAGAAAGGAAAGGAAAGGAGAGGAGAGGAGAGGAGAGGAGAGGAGAGGAGAGGAGAGGAGAGGGGGGGGGGGGAGAAGAGCAGAGGAGAGGGAAGAGGAGGAAAGACAAGGAAAGGCAAGGAAAGGAAAGGAGTGTAGAGATGAAAGGAAAGGAATGATAAATTAATTTAAATTCATGTCTTTTGTGTAAATATCTACATTTCACGTATTTGTGCGTGCATGTTTGTGTGTGTGTTTTGTGCACTGACAGACTGGCGTTAGCTCGGACTCTTGCCGGGTCGTCAGTGCTGATGATGAAGTAGCTCTTCTGCTTTGGGAAGTCAGACGGAAGCTCCAGGTCTGCGATCAGGTCCATCACGTAGTCGTGACCCGCTAACTCCACCCACTGGCCATGCTCCTTCATCAGAACTGAACTGCCCCTCCACCAGTCGGACACTCCCCTAGAAGCCAGACCGCATGCTTCAAATACCTGCCTGTACCTTGTTAACACTGCACTCAAAGCATTGTGTACCAGTAAATATAACTGGGCAGACTTTTCTGTCAAATGTAACTAACCTAAATAATTAAATTTAACTTTTGTTTCTTATGCTTAAATATGAGATATCAGCACCTGTGACGCAGTATGTCGCCCGCCAAATCCTCTCCGCTGGTCCAGGAGTGGACCGGACACAAGAATGAACCCCCTACAGAGAGAGATGATCACATGAAATAAACAAACAGCACTGTATCTTCAAATGTTTCTTCTTAAAATCACAACAACTGTTTAGTGACAACAAGCAAAATGCAATAAATTGTGCAATTTAAAGACTGAGAGCCCTGTAGATCTATCACCTGATCCTGACTGGCAATGAATAATCAATGATGAAGGGCTGTAATTGATCCCACTCAACACAAGTGCTGCCAGCAGTCGCTGCCACGCACAGGCTTTTCTTTGAGGTGTGTGCTCATTTAAACTTTCTGTGGCCCCTTATATCTATTATATTTACTTTATTGAATTCGCCTTTTGTTTTTCTTTGCTCATTAGACAGCAAATTGAGAGATATGTTGTAGAACTTTATATAAAGGGAAAAAATTAAATACATTTTGTGAATATTTGTGATTTGTTCCGGTATTAAACCCCAGGAAGAGCAGGAGGTTAAACGTGCATAATGTAATGTTAAAGATAAGGCAAGCTGTATCTCACCATCAACACAGTGCACGTGCAACACCATGTTCGCCTTCTTCCTATTGGCCGTCCACTCCAGCAGCGACAGCGGATAGGTCCGTGCCGTCTCGGGGGTGGAGCCTGAGCTGAGCTGCGTCTTCTGATTGGCTTGGATGAGTCTGTGTTGCAGCAACGCCTGGCAACCAGCAGGGCCGTAATCTGACACGAACCTGGAGAGGAAAAGGGCAGCTGAGTTTATCCTTTTTAGTGGAAGAAAAAACACATTTTGCTCATGTTCGATTAATTTTCAGATTTTTTTTTGTATTATTCTGTGCTACCTGCTACAACATATACAGATGTGGATTTTCACTTTCAAATTTAAAGAACGCCAGTCATTTTTGAGCTCCAGTCAGAATACATAATTTTTGTCAGTCATCTGCTTTTCTTTTATTTACATATATTTTATCATTTCCCAGCCCACATTTGCTTGTGAATGAGTGCCAACGTACATATTTTCATCAGTATGATTCCTGCACACGTGAGGAAGAAACCGTGCCTTACTTCAGCAGGTATTTGTCCATCTTGGGCGACGGGGCGAAGCTGCAGACACACGCCAGCAGCAGCAGCCAGCCTCTCTCGGCGTTGTCGGCGTTAACGTTCCTCCACACCTGGTTGACAACCTGAGCCAGGATCTCGTCCCGTAACCCCGGCGATGACAGTCCCCTCTGGATGATGTAATTCCCAAACATGTTCTCCTGCGCCCCGTTCAGGTGAGGGTCCCCCATGAATCGTAACACCTGGAAGTAAAATAAAGGCGAGAGTCATTAGAGCTAACTTTCACCTCACTGACTAATTATGTGTATTTTTATAACACAGTTTAATTTATATAATTTGAGAGAGAAATACTGCTGTTAGTGTTTTATTGATTTATAGTATCATGTGACTTTGTGTAGCTTCACAAACGGTTTCCTAGAGGACCAACGACAGAAGGACTAGATGATGGTGGGGGTCAAGTTTGAACTCTGGATCCATGAGTAGATTTTTTAGGAAAGGCAGCCCACCATGATAAAGAGCTCCAGAGCTTCTCCCGTCAGGTCCTCCTCCACGCGGGTCAGAGGTGACTCCAGAGGTGCCATCAACATCCCAAACTTTGGTTCCTATAGCAACAAAAGATTTACAGTGTTTAGGGCAGTTCTAAACATTGGTGGTAGAAGTATTCAGATCCTTCACTTAAGCACTAATACCACACTGTAGAAATACTTAGTAAAAGTCCTGCACTGGAAATGTTACTTAAGTAAAAATATTTAAGTATAATCAGGAAAATGTATTTTAATTAAAAGTAAAAGTCCTAAAAACGTCCCAAGTGACTGTTATACTATTATATATTATATCATTAGGTTATTATTATTTATGCATTAATGTAAAAGCAGCATTTTACTGGTTTAGGTCACTGCTCATTTAGTTATTAGATTAGTTGATTAGTTGCCAACTGTTAAATTGATCGCCAGCAATTTTGATCAGTGATCTATCCATTTCAGAAAATCTACATTAATGGAAAGATTAATCAGCATTTAAAATGACTGTTAGCTGTTAGCCTAACTGCCAGTAATCATTATTTTTAGGGATGCACGATAATTATCGGGCCGATAGTTATCGGGCCGATAACAGGAAATTATGATGTCATTCCGATACGTCCGATATCATGACGAACAGCCCCGATAACATATGTGTTTTTGTCAGCACGGCAGTGCCTCGCTCCCACTATGAGACCCGAATGGCCTGCAGTGAATGCTGCATTCAAGTGACTTTAGCATAATCAGAAAAACTCTTTCTCACTGGGAAAAATCAAGAATACCCCTTCATGCCAGAAAACAACTCGTTAACTTGGTCATAATTTTGCTAGTTGCTGACGCAAAGAAGCCACCGGGACTTACGCATCGGCAAGGCTTTCGAAAAGTCCAGAAATTTGCCAAAGATGACCCACGGGCTCAGGTTATTGAAGATTTAATCATGGACGTGATGGTGCTTGACTTACTATGGACTGCCCTTCTTCAGTTTGTTTACATAGATAAGTCGAAGTAAGGGATCATGTATCTTCCTTCAGGATGACATAGAAGCCCGACGCGACGCTTCTCTGTAGGAAACTGCTCACTATACGTTATCCCGCTTAGAACACGGCTTATTACTAAAGCGTTCAATAGTGTGACACAAAATACTGATTAAAACATATTTTATTGATTTAAAATGAGTCTACTCTTGCCTGTCACCGCTCTCACTGCGCAGTGGCTCTGAAAGTAAACACGTACGTTGCCTAGCAACCGCCTGTCACTGTGCGCAGGCCGGCAGGAAAACTTATTTCTTTACAGCTAATCAGCGAAATCATGTCAAATGTGGAGAAGTGACAGGATATCCCTGGCCGCAAGTCCCACTCTGAGCAACAGAGGCATTCCTCCTCTGTTGTCATCGATGAACATTGTCCACAAGAACACCACCAGTTGCCGTTTTCTCGTAGACACGCAGCTGTTTGTTGTTGTTTTGGCCAGCTGTCACAGTGTGATGTCAGTGTGTGATGTCAGTGTGTGATGTCAGTGTGTGATGTCAGTGTGTGTGATGTCACCGTGTGATGTCACCGTGTGATGTCACCGTGTGATATGATGCCACAGCGTGTCATGTCACAGCATGTCATGTCACAGCGTGTCATGTCACTGACATCACCATGTGTAGTCTCGAGGAAACTACCTCTAACGTGGATGATGTCATTTTTGAGCGACGCGCGCTGCGAGCAACCAGACACAACACAGCTAACTCTGCGGCGGTCGGCTAGTTTAGCTGTTGTTTGCGACTGTTACATGTGATGTCAGTGTGTGATGTCAGTTTGATGTCAGTGTGATGTCACTGTGTGATGTCACTGTGTTATCTCTGATGTCACTGTGTGATGTCACACTGTGATGTCAGTGTGTGATGCCACAGTTTGATGTCACAGTTTGATGTCACAGTTTGATGTCACTGTGTGATGTCACTGTGTGATGTCACACTGTGATGTCAGTGTGTGATGTCACAGTTTGATGTCAGTGTGTGACGTCACTGTGTGATGTCACTGTGATGGTCATTTCTAATTATATCATTCTGAGATATTTAAATCATCGTTTGTAGGGATGCATGATAATTATCAGGCCGATAGCAAGAAATGATGACGTCATTCCGATAAGTCCGATATCATCACGAATAGCCCCGATAACATGTATGTTTTTGTCAGCACGGCAGTGCCTCGCTCCCACTATGAGACCCGAATGGCCTGCAGTGAATGCTGCGTTCAAGTGACGTTGGCATAATCAGAAACACTCTCTCACTGGGAAAAATCAAGAATACCCCCACATGCCAGAAAACAACTCGTTAACTCGGTCATAATTTTGCTAGTTGCTGACTTGAATTAATATTCGCAGTATTTTTCCACATGTTATACACAAAAAATAGAAACATGAACTTAAATAGGCCGAAAGAACGACTGGCAAACGAGGGAATGTACGCTACACCTTGAATGCAGCATGCGGCACAGCGTGCTTATGAAAACAGAGTTGAGACTTCTTCAAAGTTTCCGAAGAAGATAGTTCGCTGGTTATTCGCAACAAATGTTCCAAGCGAGTTCCACTAGGAGCGAGAAATTGCACGAGCTTTAATACCTGATCAGTCACCTGAAACATAACCACCGCTTTGACGGAGTTTGGAAAGCGTATGAGGACGCCAAGCCTGCTAAAGACGCTAACGTTAGCAAGGCAGCCGCAAAGAAGCCACCGGGACTTACGCGAAGGCGAGGCTTTCGAAAAGTCCAAGAAATTTGCCAAAGATGACCCACGGGCTCAGGTTATTGAAGATTTAATCATGGACGTGATGGTGCTTGACTTACTATGGACTGCCCTTCTTCAGTTTGTTTACATAGATAAGTCGAAGTAAGGGATCATGTATCTTCCTTCAGGATGACATAGAAGCCCGACGCGACGCTTCTCCGTAGGAAACTGCTCACTATACATTATCCCGCTTAGAACACGGCTTATTACTAAAGCATTCAATAGTGTGACACAAAATACTGATTAAAACATATTTTATTGATTTAAAATGGTCTACTCTTGCCTGTCACCGCTCTCACTGCGCAGTGGCTCTGAAAGTAAACACGTACGTTGCCTAGCAACCGCCTGTCACTGTGCGCAGGCCGGCAGGAAAACTATTTCTTTACAGCTAATCAGCGAAATCATGTCAAATGTGGAGAAGTGATGGGATATCCCAGACCTGAGAGAGACGTAGCTGGAGACAGAGTTTGGTTTACCGCAATTTTTTTGGACTGATGGATAAAAGTCCTGCATCAGCTGATTTCTGCTTTCAGCGTCAGACATTAAAAAATCTGTCTCCAGTTTTGTCTCCACTCAGCAGTCTTTTAGCAGACCGATCGTCCATGCTGTGTTTCTCTTGGTGTTTTTTTCGTGTCTGTCGGCTTCAATCTGGTCAATCTCTGCGTCCTAAAGTCTTTTGTGTCTTAATATCGCTCCTCCTGTTGGTCCAGCGTTGTTTTTTTTACTTTTCTCGTCTTTTTTGCTGGGGACATCATTCTCCAGCCAAGTGTTTGGTCCTCTCCAAACAATTTAAAAATAATGTACGGAAAATGCTCCATATTTTGCCTCTCAAATCAGCTGGCGATGTGTTATTGAGCTTGCTACATTAAGGGATTGCCCCTTTAGTCTGTGACTGTTAGGAACACCGCTGAATTTTCGCGATTGAACAGAATTGAGTTCAAGAGTGCCGTCTTCTAACTTCTGTCAGTTAATATGCACTGTGCATTATTTTTGTTGTCATTGAGGAATGCACTTTCAGTTTGTTTACATAGAAATGTTTGAATCTAACTTGTGCCAGTGCATTAATTTTCTATGTATATTTATTTTTTGTAAACTTCTGGAATACACTTTTTCAGTTTGTAATCCTGATGCATGTATTTGCATCATTTTAAGGGGCCTTTATTTTTTATATCAGTAAGTAATGCACCTTATTTAAATTGATGTGAGATATCAAATAGGTTTGTTTGATAGCTTTAAGAACATGTTTGAGAGGCTTACCAATAGTTTTTCATTGGAAAAATAAATATCTCTTCATTTAAAGAGTCAAAACTGTTTTTGGTTTTGTTCGTGGTATTGATGTCATGATGTTAGGTATATGTGTGTGTTATTGGTTATCGGTATCGGCCTTTAGGAGCTAAAAGTTATCGGTTATCGGTATCGGTTTTAAAAAACAGTTATCGTGCATCCCTAATTATTTTCATCATGGATTAATCGGCTGTTTATTGCCTCATGAATTGATCGACTGTTTGGTTTGTAAAAGTTCTGAAAACAAACAACCAAGAGTCAAAACCTCAAAATGATTAAAAATAAATTAAAATGATTAAAACGGTTAAAACAAAGCGCAGCAAGTCCTCACATTTGAGTGGCTGGAAGCAAGACATGTTTTTACATGAATAATGACAAATACAATTAGCAAAAGAGATGCCCATTAATTTCCTGCTAATCCACTAATTGATTAATGAACTAATCGTTTCAGCTATACTTGTCTATACAGTTGAGTAGTTTAATTTATAAGAAAACTTTACATTTTATAAGCTCTTCATACTTCATGTTTTGTATTCAATTATCTTAATCTGAAAAGTAACTAGTAACTAAAGCTGTTGAATAAATATAGAACAAAAAGTTAAATATTCACCTCTGACAGGTAGTGGAGTAGAGATATAAAGTGGCTCAAATGACTTATAAGTATAAGTACCTCAAAAATCCAGTAAATGTACTTAGATACATTCTACCTCTGGTTTTAATATAATGCAGTAAGTTTCATGACATCATGACTGTAACACTGATGCACATCTCACCCTGAAGTAGATCTGGACGTAGCGGAAGAACGGGTGGTTGTTGATGTCCAGAGGCAGAGTGAGTTGAGCCTCCTCTTGGATGTGAGGAGCTTGAAGCAAAGCCAGACAGTCTGAATGCAACTCCCTCCTGACTGGAGCGAGAGAGATGCGACAGATCAACCAGGATACATGCACTGTGGGAGCATGGAGTCCTTTAAAGCACGTTTCAACATGAAAACTACCAAAACCTGCATATGAACACATACTGTGCTACTCTGTATTGCTGCTGTTGAAGCTGACCTCACATGTTTATACAGTATTTGACATAAATCAGTTGTCATCTTTGCTTATGGTTTATTGATCAGCTGATGCTGCTCACGTCCCGCCCTGTCAGGACTGTTCAGCTCATGTCTGGAGCTGACGCTGCGGGTGCTGATGAGATGAGACGCGTTCAAAGAGCGGAACCAAGTGCTCAGCAGTTTGGTTCATGAATAATACGCGTGACGGGACACTAATGTGGACTTCTCAAAAAGACATTTACAGACCTCCTGCGGTCTGCAGCAACGCGCCCAGCTCTGCAGGGATCACCAAGTGTGTGACGTTCACCACCTCCCTCTTGGCCAGCTCCTGAAAGAGTCATCGCTTTTTTTAATGTGTCTTCAGTGTGACGATAAATTTAGACAAAGTCACCCTTCACGTCTGAGTACCATCTCTCTCCTCTTCCTCTCCTCCTCAGCTTTCCTCTGGGCATTAAACTTCATCTGCAAACAGATCACAGAAATCACACACTGATTATTTACACTTCAACAGTGCAGGACGTGATTTATATGGGCGTGAAAGGTTAGATAAGTTAGATAAGAAAGGTCTTCATGCACCTTGATGTATCGCCTGCGGTTGACGTACATGTGGACGAGGGAGCGGAACCGAACCAGGCTCTCCCTCATCTTCACATAGCGCTTCCTGGAGGGCAGGACGAGAAATGGAGGACCATGAAAGTTTAAATCACCATTAACACATGTAATACCTGACGTCATCCTGGTTTCTAAGAAACTTGGTACTTCATTACAGACTTCACCTTTACCATGTGTTTTTATGGTCAGGCTTTGGTTCAGTAGTATGAGGTTTTTTACTTGGTGGATGTCCTCAGATCAGTTGATAGTTATGAAAGTGGCAGTAGCGGAGCAGCTGACCTTGTGAGGAAGCCTCTGCACTGCGCCTGCAGCCCGATGATCTTCTTGCGGAAGGCCACGAAGCGTTTTCTGACAAAGAACATGCGGGTGTAACGCTGCAGGGTGAGAGCGGCGAGCTGACGGGTGCGCTCCCGTTTACACTCCAACAGCTGGTAGATGTCCTCCTTCAGAAACAGCTGCCATTCACACATTTGACAACAAAAAAAACACAATCAAAATCAAACACAACAAGTGTCACTGTGAAATGAATGTGCATGAACAAATGAGAGGAGAAGCTCACCTTCGTGACGCCAACATGGTACGCTCCTGGTCTGAGCGGACACAGTTTACTGAGCATTATCACACAGTTCTCTCCACTGGCAGCTGGAGGCTCTCGTACCCCCACCAGGGACTTATACCTGGGTATGACACACACACCCACACCCACACCCACACCCACACACACACACACACACAAAAGAAAAAAAGAAAAGAAAAGAAAACAGAATGTGTTGGCGATAATAAATAACATTCATTATGATATTGATACTGGCCATGATAATTTGGTAATGTGTTTTTTTGGCCTGTCTTATAGTCAAAAGGGCTACAGGAATGAGTTGCATCCCATTCTATCTATCACCTCTCATATAAAGCACCCCATGCTTCTTCTATGTGTTCCACACTAACCCCTGATGCTTCTGCTGCAAAGCCAAATGCGTCTCCCTCTGAAAAATCCACCAGAGACTTGACGTTCTGATTCAGACCAACGGGTGAAAAACTTTGCTTTACATGTTGATGCAGATTTGTCACAAAGTGAAGGGAAAAGCATCTTCCCACCACGAGCCTAAACGTCTTAGTTTAGCGTGCTAGCTTGCTAACATTTGCTAATCAGCGCTAAACGCAGAGCAAAGCCGAGGCTGATGGCAATGTCATTAGTTTTGCAGGTATTTGGTCATAAACCCAAGTGTTGGACAAAAATTTAAACTCTGACCTGGTGATGGCGCTAGGTGAAAAATCAGGGTGTGTATATACAGAAGTCCTTTTGATGAGGATGTATGTGTGCATAAAATGTGCAAACCCTCCCAAAACGTGTGTTTAATCTCTGAATCATGTCCATCGAGCAGAGAGGATGCGACAGTGTTTTAAACCCCCCGGCTACGTGATGCCAGTGAATGGGGCGATACTGGGTAAGGCCACAGAGACGCGCCAAAGTGCCTTCCACCATCCAGTGGCTGCACGTGTTACCTGAACAGGAAGACGTAGAATGGCATTCTGACAGGATACCCCTCTCTACGGATCCTAATGGTCTCCAGGATGCCAGAGTGTCTCAGCTGGCTGCTGACCAGCTCGTCCTCAAACACGCCTGGTTGCTAAGCGCAGACGCACATGTGTCACAGTGGAAAAAACAACGGCGTGTTATTACCGACAGGACGCAGCAAGGCTGAACTCATGCATGCAAATGATCGTCAGCACAGACATGTTTGAAAATCTACCTTCATGTTATTTGGCTTTATGCAGCGAACGAAAAACGGGTTGCACCTGAGAGGGAAGGATAAAAGTAAACCAGCTGAATGATAATGTCAGTAACCAGCTCGTTTCCTATGCTAATGCAAGAAATTTGCCACTTGGATTAAATGCATAAATAAATAATAATAAAAAACATAATAACATCTTTGAAAATTCGATGAAGGTTCACCTCTCCATCTTCTCCACCAGCTCCAGCAGGGACTGTTGGAACTTGCTGCTGACGGTGGGAGCTTGGTATCTCCTGGTGACTGTGCTGCTCTTCCTCATGTGTCCTCCCCTCTGCTGACCCGTGACCTCTGCGTGAACCAGGAAGAGGTTTGACACCATCTGGACGCACACAAATACATTCACAACGTTCACACATATTTACTGCAGTTGTTTATGCTCAGGTGAACGAGAATTAGCGCGACCGTACATGCACGCGCTGATCTGAGAGCTGCTCCTCTCACCTTGTTCTTGCTCTGAATGAACAGGTCCAGGACATCCTGACGGACCTGGTCGTAGTTCTTATCGAGGAACTTGTAAACCTGCATCGTCGACATCATGAATTATTAGATGGGATGGATTGTTGACCTGAAATTTGGCTCCAACATTCATATTCCCGCCCCAGATGAACTGGTGATGCCTTAACTTTTCCATTCACTACTATATTTTCATTTAACTCTTGAAAAAGACTCGAGGCATAGCAGTGCACTGGGCTTAAAGCCACTGTCAACATGCTCACAGTGACAATGCTAACATGTTCAACATCTTAGTTTAGCATGTTAGCATGCCAACATTTGCTAATTAACTGAAAATGCAACTGAGGCTGATGGTACTGCTTTGCAGGTATTTGGTCATAAACCAAAGTAGTGGACATTTCATATTTTCACCTGAGGATGACACTAAATGAAAAGGTAAGGCATCACCAAAGTTGTTACAGTTCATCCTGAGGGGGACATGAAGGTGCGTTCCAAATTTCATTGCCATCCATCCAGCAGGCGTTGAGATATTTCATTGGATAATCAAAACTTTGAACGGCTGTTGGTGCCAGAAAAGTCCAAAATCATTCATATTCATCCTCTGGGGACCATGAATGTCGGGACACAGTTTCATGGAAATTAATGGAATAGTGGTCAAGATATTCAGTCTGAACTGGAGTAGCTGATGACTGACTGACCAGCAGGCAGGCAGACATTACCCTCTCTAGAGCAATGCTGCTATTAAACAGGAATATACTCATGGTACAGATCAATGACATTACTGACGTCAGTGAATCCAATAGATTATATTGACACCTGACGGGCCAATAGCACATTCTGTCATTCTGCCAATGAGGAGCTGTGTACCTGGTAGGTGACCCGGCCTGCAAAGTGCTTGATGGTGAACTCTGGGAGGGGCATCTTTGGCTTTAGATACAGCGGGTTGTGGCCATGGTGATAGTGACACTTTTGGAGGAAAGTGTGGTCTGTTGCCTGGCAACAAAGCAGCAGACTCTGAGCGACGTGCACAAAGTTTTAACATATTTAAAATAAAACAGATGTGTGAGGGTCTTCATGTTCTCCTGAGGTTTCTCCTGAGGTTTCTCCTGCCCCACCTGTGGGAAACAGCTCTGGTCGTCCAGAATCCTCAGTATCCCATGAGGCTTAGCGGCAATGAGGTCAATGCAGGGCTGGTTGTCAATGAATGGGATGTCCTGCCAGGGGATCTGTTCCCGGCTGTACTCCTCCTGCACAATGATCACAAACATTTATGTGTATTTTTTTAATGTTTATTTTGTGTATGCATTTCTGTTGTGAAGTGTGTGTGCATGTGTGTGTGAGTAATCCAGTGTCCCTGCAGGTGTGACGTCGGCTCACCTGTTCTTCCCTGAACACAATCCTGTTGAAGAAGAACTGCAGGTACTCGTTTGCATAATTAATGCAAAGCTGCTCGAAGCTGTTGAAGGCCAGATCCTGTTGTTCCCACACACACACACACACACACACACACACACACACACACACACACACACACAGCTGGTATTTCTTAATGGCTTATCTACTATTATTACTACTACTATTCTGCAGTCTTTCTGCTGTGTGACAGACAGCTGGTAAGATGCTGTTCATCCTGCACGAAGGAAAAAAAACACACTTGCTTACCTCAAATCCGTAAATGTCCAAGATGGAGATGGAGAGTGTGTGTTGGCGGGGGTACACCTGAGCGTTGATCCTCTCTGTTAACCAATGGAAAAGCAGCGAGTACAGGATCTTGGCAACAGCATCTCTGGAGAAAGATGTGTGTGAAAGACAGACAGGATGGAGAAGATGAGGAAGATGAGAAATTAAAAATGGTCCATACATAATTCACCATTATCTTTAAGGTGGTGTGAGAAATAATTAATTACAAATTATGAGGTAGGACAGGTTATTAAGGGCCATGTAAGAGCTCAGAGCTCAAGAGCTTTCATACCCTTCCTGTCCAGTGAAAACCACGTATCTCCAAATGTGCTGATTTTGAATGTGAATGTTTCCGATAAACTAAAGGATTAAGTGTTTATCTGTGGTTTGAGAAAACTCTCTTGAAGAAGAGAAAATGCATCGCCTGAAGCACGTGAAAAGCTGAGTCTTTACACTTGTACATGGTTCTCACAGGACAACGATGCTACAAACATATGATGATCTTATAGAATGTGATGCACTGCTGCAGATTAAACTACCCAACAGTGCACAAAGAAGTTAAAATGAGCTCAAACTTAAACATCTACAGCAGCAAACTGCAACATACACATTAATGAGGCAGTCATATTAATCCAAAAACATCATATTTAATAGTAAAACACTTACTGCGAATGAGTAATTTCACTTTTGATATTTTAAGGAAATCTTTCTTATAATATATACAAACTTATTAATGTGAAGGATCTGAATTCGTCCTTTCAGGAAGGTATTACATGTGAAAAACATCTGGAGGAAAAAATAATACATTTTCATGGAGTGCGTGTTGGGTATTGCAGTTGTCTCTCACCTGGCATCAACAGCACTCTCCACAGTCAATGGCGTGTAGATCTTGTCCCTCATTGTCTCCTGTGGAGGAGGCAGCAGTTATTGAGGCAAATAGTCTTATGAGGAGTAACCGGTGAACAACTGCAGCATCGCAACATCTTCCTGATAATCTAAGGCTGCTCAAATCTTGTTCCTGTTTGTTACGAACTGTTCGGAGACCTCCTTCACATCCTCAAACACAATGTCAAATGTTTTATCGCTTAAGCTTTACATGTTAATATTAATATTAATGTTGCCTGATGAGGCCTGGTTGAGCAGACTGGGCTTAAATGACAGCTCCCTCACCCTTCTCGTTTGCTGTTAGGGCGGGACAGTAGGCCTTTCTCCCACCTTTTGACAAATGACATCACTGATGGCTCTGTTGCATTCAAGCATCCCAGTAAGTAATGACGGTAATGAACATGAGCTCTGGTTCTTATGTTCACATCAGGGAAAGATAAATAAAACCCTTGAAAAATGTCGGTCCATCCTCGAGACATTTTAAGCTTCAGCTTCTTGCAAACCGAGACCTCAGCTCAGGCGCCATACGTCAGGTGCTGCAGGCTGCAGTCAGAGCTCATTGCCACATATTCTGTTACAGTCCAAAAAAACCTTTAAATGGATTGAAGTCGTCTTGTGTAGCTGAAGTGCAACAGAAGAGCAGGACACCATGACTGTAGGGTTAAATGTGGTGAATTACCAGAGGGGAGCCAGGGTGAAAAAAGGGTGTGGTTTCTGTTTTTGCTGAAGGGAGGGAAGTCTGATTTTTATTGTTTTTGTACTGGAGGATCTTTTCAGATTTTCCAACCCCTGATAGATATAAAGAGCTGCACAAAGCGCCTGTGCACAGTGACGGTGGTAACAGCTGTCCAGGTAGTATCTCTTGTTTTAAAAATAGAGTAGCTGGAATATTTAGGACGCACTAATCTATGTTAACCACCTTTTCATGTGCAATTTGTTGCATATTACGAACATGATTTTGTTATATTCTTGTTGGATATTAAGGCCGGTACAGTCCCTAAAGTGGGTACCTCATCATCAGTGCTCATCAGTGCCTTTTTTCTCCCACCATTTCTCTCTTTCCCCCGTCTTCTTTTGACCTTGCTGACATCCTCTTTGCTTCCCTCCTTCCACTTGTATTTACTCTCTTATTCATCGAGCGTCTGGGACGCGGAGTCTGATCGGATACAGAATGCTTTGAGACTTGAGACCTTGTCTTCCTTAAATGCACTAGATCATCACACTTAAATGCACACACACACACACACACACACACACACACACACACACACACACACACACACACACACACACACACACACACACCTCATCCAGCCAAAGGAAATGAGTGGATACGACCGACTCCTCTCCTGTTACATAGAAACCATAGGAACGGCTTTGTAGTTAGAAAATCAATTATACAAAAGGCTCATAGTGTGGTGTATAACAGCGTGTATGTGCAAAGGGCATAAGGTGCACCATGATACTTCTAATGTACTCCTCCTCGTCAGAAGCATCAAGCCCATCAGGACAACTGGAATCTGCTTTTTAAACCGGACACTAAACAGGATGTTTCTGGCACAGGGATATGACAGAATGTGGATTAGATAAAATATTTGCCAAGAGGACAAATAATTTGGGTGACTGAAGGTTTTTTCCCCCCAGGATTTACACTTTCCACTTCCACACACAGTGGATGGAGAACTAGAATAGTGTTTTTGTGGATGGTGTTTGCTGAGCCTGTTTCTTTCTTCTTTCTTGCTGTGTGTCACAGCTTCTGCATCCCTCTCTATACTGAGGGAGGTTGTAGACTGGTTCAAGGTTAATGTCTTTCAAGTGCTGCTCTTTTTTGTTTGTGTGAATCCTGTGGAAGAACAATGACAGCTCTGTGAATAACACCAGCGAACGCTGCCTGAAGTAAAGGAGTGTGGCGCGGCAATTCATTTTTCTTCATGTCCCCTAAAGATGTTTGGACGTGAGCCTCTTCAGCTCATTTACAGTAACAGACGAGACAAAACCCAGTGACAGCCAGATTTTTTTATTTCTTATTCTTTTGAATGTGTTTTCAAATGAGATCCTCAGATGTAAAAACACTTTGTGGGTACTCGCCACATACTCGTGTGTGAATTTGATGGATTTCTGCTCCAGACTTCAGTGGATTTGACATGAAGCCAATGACTACAGCCCATTCCTTTCTTTGTTTTGCCTACGGGATGGAGGGAACGCCCTGCCAGCTACACGAAGCAAGTCAAATAATCACATGGAAATATGAGCATGACGACGTGTCCTGCGAACTTGAAATCCTCAAGCAAATGAAAAGCGGTTTTGGACAAGAACTCTCACTGAAAAGGGTTGGTAGCATTAAAAAGTGCGGCTATCTATAAGAATATGAAGCAATCCAATATGACCGGCTGCAAACAATGGTAATAAAGAGATGCTTTCACCGCCTGAAGCATTACTCTACAAAATAACATCGCTCAATAGCGAGTGTGTGAAAACTGTATGTGTCTGTTTATGTCTGTATGTGTGTGCTAAAATGCTTGTTTGTGTCTTGTGTGGACGTGTGTGTAGACTGTAAGTGATGCGCCCAAATACTCAGTGTTGACATCCGTGGTTACATTGTGTTAATTGTTTTCTGAGGTCAGATTTGATTCGTGTTTCCAAACATAACGAATGAATGAGTGAATGAATGAATGATGGAGGTCAGAGGTTAGAGGTGAGACACCCGACAGGTAACTAAAATCCAAGGCACGTCGACACAGTGATGCGTAACGTAGGATGAAAGAGGTCTCAAAGCATATGATACTACAGCTAAAGCTCATTAATTACAAAAGGTGTAACACACTCATAACATATATTTGTTTTTCAGTGCAGGGAGAGGCTGCTGAACTGACAGCATGATGGGTCTATTACTTTACTTCTAAGTCGAATCATGTGATATTATGACTATGCAGTATTTATTATGATCATAATGGCTGTATTATATTGAATAAAATTAGAAAAACATTGCAAATTTTCAAATAAACTGCTGCTTCATCCCTGAGACGCCCCTAAACTCATTTAAAGTAGATTAAGAGCATTATTCAGCACCTTCCAACTGTGTGCAGAACAAAATATCTCTGATTTATCCTGACTCTGAATGGATTTGAAATACAGTGTATTTTACCAGTCTCCAGGAGGCAGATTCTCACTTACCAGGCAGAGGAGCATGTGGTGCTACAGTGAATAGTCTAATGGGGAAGAGTGGATGATTAGTTAAAAGCAAGATAGCCAATGCCCCACAATCCTCTGATGTGTAGAGAGATGCAGCTAGGCTGGAAAAGGTCTTATAAAGTCAGCTATTTGTAAAAGTGTCAGTGACAGCAGTTCGCCTCTTTGTATGGGATCAAGGTGTGTGTCCTTTGTTCTTCATGTGGGTGAACGACACCTAAGGGCGACGCAGCCCCTTTAATGTCAGTGCATGTGTGTGAGAGAGACGCTGGTGTGATGCCAAGTCACTGTACCTGCCCGTCAACAAGAGGTCAAACTCAACTGCAGATGCACTGAGAGTGACTGACAACAGAGCAAACAACCACCCAATTCAAGAATGACAAGGATTCAAAGCTTTTTGATACTGACTGTGACTTTGTAGGTGATGGCTTTCTGAAGTCCCTCTGGAGAGATCTGCAGCAGCTCGGCCACCACTCTGATCTCCTGAGCGCTCACCACCGACGCCACCTCCTGGCCATCAGCCTGTCATGCAGCAAGGGAAGAAAAAGAAAAAACACTAAATTTGTTTTGCTTAAAATCATCCTATTTAAGTGCTTATTATTGTCATTGGTTTTTACACATCATCCTTGTGAAGTTTGGTTCATTTCTCATTTTTAGTTCATTATATTGTACGAAAACAGTACCAAAAATATATGCTGCATATCAGATATATATGTTCTTTTTTGAATTGCCTGATCTGTTTCTAACTAAGTGGTATTAATAACAAAAATAAAAACGAAAAAAGAAAGAAAGATCACTTTGGAAACACTACCTCATGTCTCTGAAAGTAGACGTTGCCCAGGTGCAGTATGGAAGAAAGCACTCTAAAGATGGCAGACTGGTCTTCAGGGGTGAAGCGGAGGATCTCCATGGCAGCAAGCAGACGCAGGAAGTCATCTGCATCATTCTTCCCTGTTATCCCACAATCCCCTCCCTGTGTGGAGAGAGAGAGAGAGAGAGAGGGGGGGCTTGCAGGTGTGGTCTGCAACTCCACATGACATTCCTGGAGAGGCTGATGAATACGCCTTGCTGTGTCTTTCTACCTGGTTGAGGTAATAGTAGGTCTCAGCCTCTTGTAGATACAAAGCCTGCTTCTGCTGCGAGGGAAGACCTGCCAGCATCTCGTAGAAGATGTGATAGTTCCTCTCATCTTTGGCCTGAGGGGGAAACACACATTTAAGACGTTCATATACAGAAAAGTCGACGACGTGTGCGTGCGTGCGTGTGTGTGTCACCTGGAAGACGATACGGGACTTTTCCAGCAGATACTGAGAGGTTATGGCACCACTGATCACACCACTGGACAGAGGGAGAGCAAACAAGAAAAGACAAATTAGATTTGAAAATTATAACAATAATATTAACAATAAACTTTATTAAAACACAGCTACAAAAGAGAAAGTCAGATGAAGTCAGATTCATGTCATACTCACTCCTCCAGAAAGACCTCTATGTATTTCCCGAAGCGACTGGAATTATCGTTCCGTACAGTTTTGGCATTTCCAAAAGATTCCAGCAGAGGAGCCGCCTCGAGGATCTACCAAACACGCAGTGAATCAACAACCTCTATCAGCCGGGTGACAAACATGCTGAAAATATCTGACAGAAACAGCTGGTCTAGAGCGTACATGTCCACTGTATTCTAGGCTTGCCTAAAACAAAGTAGCAAGACATAATTAAAATGTTGATTCTGTGAATGCAAAACATTTGTGAATTCAGATCCTGATCAATCAGGTAGGTGATGGGACAGATTGACAGCAAAACACAGCAACCTGCTATTCTAATGGCTATATGTGAAGATGAGGTGTAAAATGTAAAGCACAAGCCATGCAGGGAACCCCGCTACCTCAATCTGCACCAGGAGGAGCCAGAGACATGGAAGAAAAGACGCACAGAGACGTTAGTCATCCTTGTGTGTGTGTGTGTGTGTGTGCGTGTGTGTGTGTGTGCATGCGCATACCTGTTGCGCAAGATTGCACTTGTGATCTATTGCTGCTAGGTAGCGAAGGACTAGTTTGGTGGCCTCTGTTTTCCCAGATCCGCTCTCCCCACTGAAACACAGTGAAATATAAACTATTAAAAGATAAAATATGAACTGTTTTTGTTCAAGAGCTTGACTACAGCTACAAGAGCTACACTTTAAATCATCCAAAACCAACTCAAACAAGAAGTTATGAGGAAAAAAAGGATGCATTGTCCAGTAGTGACAGTGAGGAGGCCTGTTATTCTGTACATCCCTCACTACAGTTATGCAGAATTCAGACTCATTGTGTTGAAACAGAAGCTCTGTGGCCTCTTGTGCACACAGAGAAACAGACCAATTGTGGGCTTGTGAAAGTCACAGTGTGTACTCTCTGCGCAGAGAGTACACACTGTGATAAACAGGATGGATATATACTGTATCTGAAACATGACTCATCATTAATAACATGTTAAATAAAACACAAAAGAAGTAAACAGCCCATATGTTGTATGTTAAGGCTTTAAGTTTTGATGTGTTCAGTTTTGCAGTTTTGACTGAGCTATTGTTGCAGGTTTAAATGATCTAAATCATATGAATGATATTGTTTATCCTGCTGTATTATTAAATTTCAAGTTTCAGATTTAAGTATAAAAAAACGTACTGCATCTGTCAGATGTTTATTCTAAACTTTAATATGCAAACACATGCATGCATCCAGGATAGCCCCCTACTGAAAATACGATCCTACACTCATCTTTTGAAAGCTTTATTGGAGGAGAACAACGTAATGAATAAACAGGCAAATGAGGAAATTTTACAGCACATGTCATTTCCGACACTTTTACACACTAATGATAAGATCAGCCACCCGCATGAAATGAACTATTTCGGCTCATCAGTCACACTGGTTGCGTGAAATAAAAAACTCCTACAACATAAAGTAGAAAACATTCAAATGCATTTAAGCATCACAGCTACACACAAAATTATGACCCAACTTTGTGTTGTTGTCTCATTCAGATCAACACGTAAAACGACAAGGGCAGAAAACTTGTACTATCTACACTTTTTGGACAAAACTAATGCTGGCATTTAGCATTCTTTAATGGTAAGTAGGACCAGCTTTCTCAGTTTCCATACTGGGCTGTGATAATCCGTTTGCTAAAAGGTAAAGTAGTGGAAAATCCAGTCACTTTGATGGCAAAGCCGAGGAGTGAACATTATCCGCACTTTGAGCACCAGTACACCCGGCTTTTATTAATCACTTAGAGCGTCCATTATTTGATCCTTCTCACCTCCCCACTGGTGCTGGTGGAGTGTTCGACTTAATTGGCTAAGTGATGTGAGGCCAGGCTAATCTTGCATTCGCCAAGGCACACGCTCGTGCTTCACCACTGCCAACAGCTTAGCGCTAAATACTACAATTATGTCAGCTCGGCCAAGGGGGGGATGAGGTGTATGTGTGTGTTGCCCTGTGTGTGTGCGTGTGTGTGTGTATGTAGGGACACCAGCACCTTGACCACATTCCAGCGTAAGGTTTCAGCTCAACGGCTGGTTAGCTAAAAACCGGGCCATTACTGGTCACTGTACACCAGACCGCAGTTACCCCTTCACACGCACCCGGTGACTCGCACACAAACACAGGTTTTGCACACATGCACTTGGACACGCAAACCTCTGAAAGATAATCTGCTCCTGGCCCAGACCCGGCTGGGCTTTCCTTACAGGTGTCTCCTTCCGAACATGGCTAGAGTGTTCCAGGTGTGTGCACGCGTGGGCGTTTGTGTATTTCCTATGATTGTTTCTGTGTGCGAGTGTGTGGAGCTTCTGTGTATGTGTTTGCTTTTACATCTGAGTTAGACGGAAATGAGCTGAGTGTGTGTGTGTGTTTGTGTGTGGAGATGAGCTTTGACACGGAGCGAGACGCCTGTGACGGATAGATGGAGTCCGAGAGGAGTGAAGGAGGCTCTGTCTTAAGTTTGCTGGCCAGAAAACCACAGACAGACACTCATGAATTTACAAACACTAATCCAGCTGGAGATGGAAACCTCACTGTCCAAGAAGCTTCATGCACACTGTCTTTATCAGCGTTAAACCATTACTAAACCATGGAGGGTTACTAATGACATGCAACAAAAATATCTGCATTTTTCAAGACTTTATTATCAATAAAAAACCTTTGTCTACATCAGGTGTAATGTCTGGTCAATGTCTAGAGACTCTTACCTGATTATTATGACCTGGTTGTGTTTGGCATCCATCATTTTGGAATAAGCAGCATTTGCTATGGCAAACAAATGCCTGGAGGAGAAAGACAGTCTGCTGTTAAATATCTAAAGAGATGAAAGCAATGAACTCAAACCAAAATACTCTTCAACACTATTTTATATTCAAATCTTCAGTTTTTCTAACCTTATTTTCCCATTCCTGCCTGCTTTCTTTTAAAAAATCATCTTCCTTTTTATCTTTTATTCTTCTTTCAGTGCAATCAAAATAGAGCAAGATCATTAGTAATAATTTATAGTACAGATGAAATTCAATATAGCAAATTGTTCTACTCTGCTGTGTTTTTTAAATATGAGGATACTGACTACTCTAGCTTGAAATAGTTTGTGTCTGTTTACTGTCCATGCAGTTTGAGGGTGAACGTCACTTACGGAGGGTTCTCTCCCAGAGCACAACCCTTGTACAGCAGCACCATGTCCGTCCCATAGATGTTGTACATCTTATAGGGGTTTACAGACACCAGAATACTACCTATGTATGTCTGAAAGACAGAGAGAGGAGAAAATAAAAAAGTTTTGTAAAATCAACACACAAACGCAAAATAAAGTGATCTGACTTTAGATTTATAGGTTCAAGACATTTTGTGGGTGGTTGTATGTTGGATTTGTGTGATACTTGCATAAATAAGCTCCCGCTCAGATCTGGTCCTTAGGTTCAGCAGAACGGCCCCTTCATGCATCTCCCTAGAGACAAGCATGCTGTTTCAGTAAAACGTAGACCTTCCCAACTCACCCCACCATCTAGATCACATCAGCACTGTGGTGATTGGTCTTAAGGCATGTTGCACCAGTGCAACAATACACTTTTCAGCTTCAAGAACCCATCCTGAATCTTGCAACCCATCATATTTTTGATGCTTCAAAACCAGCCGTTGGTGTGTAAGCCCACTTGGCGTTATGTTAAAGTTAAATAGTTAAATATGACTGCAGTTTATTACTTAAATCATGACAAACCACTGTGTTCAAGTGCTTTGAGCATGACTTTTACTTGTGATTGTAGGTCTCAGTCTCAACGAACAGTTGACTCAGGTATGTGTATGAGCTTTTACTTACTCTAGCTGTGTCATATCCTCCACTCCGTCTTCCTCTCGTTGCTCTCGCTGAGCCACAGTGGGCAGGCTTCTGATTGAGTACATCTAAAACAAGCACACACACACTCAGACATCTGGTCTGATACATGCACACATTCACATGGAAATCATTCTAATCTTGATCGTAACCAGAGTCCCCTCACTGACCAGAGAAATGTGCTTTACACATTTTATATTATTTGTTCATTGTGTCATCATCTGCTTATATTCATTCATATATTCTGCTCTTTCGAAACCATCAGCACGTCATTGAGTTATCCAAATAAGCAATCTTAAATTCTAGGTTTCACAGCATCACACCAAACTGCATCAGCTGCCAACTTCTATGTATGTTGGAGTCATATATCCAAATGTTTACCTTGTCAAACCAGTTCCCCTGTGGTTCCCCCTCCCTGCTGAGATTCCACTCCCCTTGTTCATGTCCCATTTGTCCCTGTCCCATCCGGCTTTGGGGGTCCAGCAGCTCCCCATCTCTATACATGGACCACTTATTGAGGTTCTGCACTGTTCCATGAGGCAGTACCCTCTCTGCACCCCACACGTCCACATCTTGCTGCATTCCCAAACGTTCAGCTCCAGGGCCCTGTGCCCAGTGCTGTTCTGGTCCAGATCCCTGGACCTGGGGTGACACTACAGCATATGAGGGTAGGCGGAAAGAGGCCCCCCGGAGGTGAGCATTCTGCAGGGCACCGGAGAGGTTAAGTGAGCGAGGTTCTGGGGTGCTAGGGGCACCAAGCCGTGCCATGATATTACCATCGGGAAGACGGTACTTTGCCCCACGAAGGTTTGGGTTCTTTGATAGCGCATTAGACAGGTCAAGGGTTTTGGGTGCAGTCGGCTGAGAGTGGGTCATCAGAGTTCCGTCTGGCAAACGGTAGGTGGCAGATCGGAGATTCTGGTTGCGGAGAGCACTGGAAAGATCAAGGGAGCGTGACTCAGAGGTATCAACAGAACCTGGCTGCTTAAAAAGTGATGTGTCTGGGAGTCTGTAGGAGGCACCACGGATGCCGGTGTTCAGCATGGCACCAGAAAGGAGAGGAGAGGTGGGAGCTTGGGGTTGGTTCCGGGAAAACAATGCTGATCCATCTGGGAGCTGAAACTTTGCCTTACGCAGGTTAGCATTCATCAGTGCACTGGATAGCCCTGGTGATGATACTGCACTCTCAGAATTTTGTGTGTCATCTCCCGGGCGTGTTAGAATTGAATCTGGTAATCTATAAGAGCCCTTATGAACGTTACGATTGAGAAGAGCAGTGGAGAGCATAGAAGAGGACGGGGTGACGGGCTCAGGTGCTGGCTCATTTCTTGTAACCAAAGTTCCATCTGGCAGCCTGTATGTGGCTTTACGTACATTGGGGTTCAACAGCGCAGAGGAAAGCATAGGTGAGGAAGAGGAGGGTGCAGGTGTGGGCTCTGTCCTCGTTACAAGAGTGCCATCAGGCAAGCGATACGTGGCCTGTCGTAAACTTGGATTGAGCAAGGCAGAGGACAGCATAGAGGATGAGAGGGGTGATGGACCTGAGGAAGCTTCAGCAGGTTCAGTTCTGGTGACCAATGAGCCATCAGGTAGTCGATATGTGGCTTGGCGAAGGCTTGGGTTCTGTAGGGCATTGGAGAGCATAGAGGGTGACAGCCTCCCACCACCACCTCCACCATCAGCAGTGACAGGAGGCTCAACAGGGCCCCGGGACATTGTCAAGGTGCCACCTGGAAGCCTGAACATGGACCCCTGGATTTGGGCGGTCCGAAGTCCACCAGAGAGAAGAGAGGAGGTGCCTCTGATAGTCCCTTGTTGAGGTGCAGTGGGAGGTGGGGCGGGAGAGACAGGAGACATGGGGGAGAGGTGTCGCTGAAGGGGTGAGGCAAAAGAGGCATTACGTAGCTGGGAGGTAAGCATAGCAGAAGACAAATGTGGAGAGGAGGGTACAGAGGGGGCAGGAAGGGCTGCTGCTTGAGGGGGTGAGAGGACATTTGTGTAAAGGTTGGCATTGCGTTGTAGAGGAGACGTGTAGGAGGCACTGCGCAGGTGGGAGTTCTGCATCAATGCATTGGATAAACCAGGAGTGGCATACTGGCTCACCTCGTGGCTGACCTGTACATCAGCTGACATCACTTCCTGTCCACCAGGTACGGGGGAAGGGCTTCTCTGTAAAGGTGTGGTGATGCTGGCATTCTGTAGATAAGGGTTCTGCAGCCTGCGTCCAAGATAAGGTGATGAGGGTGCAGGCTGAGGGAGGTTTTGAGCGTAGACTTCCTGTGTTTGAGGGAAGGAGTGTCTCTCTAAAGCAGAAGAGTAAGCAGCGGTGGAGTAAGGGATGGAGGAAGGAAGAGGAGAGGGAGGAAAGGGAGCACCTACAACCTGAGGGTGTGGTAAAGCATTTGTAAGCATTGGGGAAGGGCCTGGCTCCATCATTGTGTAGTCATACTGGGTGATACTATGAGATGGTGGGAGAGTACCAGGAGGAAGACCTGGCTGAGGGACTGGAGGATGAAAAGATGGACCTGGACTGTGTGGACTCATAGCCCTGTGGGGTAAAGGGGACGGCAGGTGGGACATATGGTGCATGGGGGAGGCTGAACGGGAGGGCAGAGGAGATGGATGCTGCGGTGGTTGTGGAGATGGAGGTCTACTCTGCAGTCTGCGCACTGATGGCTGGGGGGAAAGGGGACCACTCTGTTTCAGAGATAGCTGTGGCGAAAGAGGAGGTACTGGGGGAGGTGCTCTGAACGACTGCCTAGACTGAAGAGAGGGCTGGGTTCTGGGCATACGGACTAGTGGCTGGCCCCTACCTACAGGTCTGTGGAAGCCTCCTTGGGGAGTACCAATTCGCTTTGACTCCCTTAACCCTGCAGGCCGGGAGCCTGTCCTGGCTAACATAGGTGTTCCAGCTATGCCTCCTATCTGCCCTGAGGGAGGGGCTGGGCCACTGTGGATAGAGGATCTGAATGGGGCTACATGCTGAGTGACAGGGGGTCCATGCCTACTGCGTCTCTGTAAGTATGGGTTAGCTGGGGAGGGTTTTACAGCCCCCATGGGCACGTGACTTCGACCCCCAGCCCCACCTCTCAGCCTGCGAGTAGAGGACCGGGTGGGGAGGGGGCGACTACTGATACGTGATGGGGAAGGGGAGGGAGGACGATGGGGGGAGGTGGGCCGGAAAGTATGGGGGGGGGACTGAGACCTGTCAGGTAGAGGTGGGCTCCGTCTTTGTGGGGATGGGAGGGGTGGAGAGGGGGAACGCCTCATTTTGGATGTTTGTTTTCTACCTTTGAACAAATGTGGTCTGGTAGATGGCAGAGGCACTGCATCTGGAGGGGGTTGCTGTCTAAAAGATAGTCTGGGGGAAGGTGGTGGACTTGCTCTCTTCCTTAGTGATCCTCGGGGTGAAGCTAGCGGGCTAGAAAGTGGAGATTGGGGTCGGACGGTTGATGGAGCCCTACGCAACCCAATACCTCCCCGTCCCCTTGTAAGGGATGGCTGAGTTCTCACTGACATCCCTCTCCTTTGGCTTGGCAGAGGAGGAGGTGGACTGGGTGGTCTCCGCCTGTCAAGCATGGAGGTCGCCCTTTGGCCTGTCACTGAGGCCCGGTGAGCAGGCCCTCTCCTGGTTAAGCGAGGTGAGAGGTAGGGGTCTTGCTGGATGCTTGTTTGGAAGTCCATGTGATGTGGTGAGAGGTGGGGTGAAGGAGGTGCCATTGCCCTAGCTGATCCTGGCCTCAGTGACAGCTGTGGGGATGGATAGGGACTCATTCGCCTCACTGGCCTGGGTGAGGCCACTGGTGAATGCAGCGGTGAATGCATTAGTGGAGGCATCGATGGCTGCATTGGTAGGCCCATTGGTGGCATCTGCCCCATCTGGACCATTTGTGGGTCTTGGGGGAGGGATGGAGAAGGGAAAAATTGACTGGGAGAAACAGAGAAAGGAGGCTGAGCAGGCTGAGGGAGAGAAACATGCTCCTGTTGAATGATCATAGCTGTTGGTGAGGGAGCTTGTCTTGGAAGAATGGGGATTTGTTGTTGGTCCATGACTGTGGGGTAAAGGGGCTGGGCAGGAAAGTGTGTCGGAAAGGGCTGCTCATGGATATCTGACACCATTTCCATATTGTTGAGGGCAAGAGCTGGGGAGGGTGGAGGATACATTGGGGAGGAGGGATAATGAGGAGGAGGAGGTGGTGGCAGGGTTTCCACATCTAGTCTGTCTTTTCCAAATAGCCTCACCTGGGGCCTGGGAACCCTAAACTGCTCTGCTGAAAATGGCTCAGCGAGGGGGTAGGACAGCTGCTCCTGTCCATACAGCTGTCCTGCCTCAGCAGGATCCAGCCCAGCCTCCATATAGAAAGGTTGCTGATAGGGGTTATAAATAGCAGCAGGGTCTGTATATCCCAGCATTGGGTCATTATATAGGTCTGCAACAACATCATAACCTCCACTCATCACGCCATACGGGTCTGACATTCCATAATTATAACCCATATTGTGGTCAAAGTAATCTCCATAGAGCTCAGGCTCATATGGGTCATAAAAACCATACGGCTCTGGCTCCATTACATACAACATTCCATCTTCACCATAGTAATACTGCATCCCTTCATCACCATAGTACTCATCATACTCATTATCGTAATATCCATAAGGGTAACTGTGGTAATCCACGTCATCATCGTAGTAAAACTCATCGTCATAATAAAAATTGCCCTCATCATCATAGTAACCATATTCATCCTCCCACTCGCCATCGTCGTAGTATTCCATTTCCTCTCCATAGGGGTCATATGGGTCATAGGCCCCGTGTTGTCTCATGAAGCCTCTCTGCCTCAACCTGTCATCGTAGTCTTCCTCATATCCATACTCATCATCATCATACTCATAGGCCTCATTATAATAGTGTGTCTGTCTCCCTCTGGTGTTCCTGTTAGCGAATGACAGACGCTTCCGTCCCCGTCCTCCTGCTCGTGTCCCCAGGCGACCATGGCCCTTAGCGGTCAGGAACCTCCCAGTCAGCCAGTTAGTCGCCGCAGCTATCCTTCCCAACATCCAGCTTTTATTCTTCAGCGTCGGCCCTGCTTTCTTTTTCCCAAACATGCCTTTGAACTTCCCTCCCAGGCCCTTTGCTTCTGTTGCCATTTTCCCCTTGCCCCCTAAGCTGGATAGATTCACTGTCTTTTTAGGTGGTGTGCTTTCTTTTGGGGTGTCCTCTTTTTTGTTAAACAAGCTGAAGCCAGACAGACCCGGCTTTTTGTCACCGGAGGGTGATTTACCCCCCAGCCCGGCGAAAAGCTTGCTGGTGCCCAGAAGAGGCTTACCACCAGCAGAGGGCTTCTTTTTCTTGGAGAGTCGCAGGAAGAGACGAGAGGTGCTTTTAAGGTTTCTCTTTGGTTTCGCTTTCTCTGGCTGTTTAGGGGGGAAGCCAAATGGAGAGGCCTTCCCCGTGAGGCCTGTGAGGGCTTTGGAGGCTCCTTTGAGGTGAGACCGGGCATCTGCTGTCTTTTGCGCTTTCGCTGCAGCTATGTTCTTCTTCTGTCCCTCTGCAGCGAAACCCATCATGGCTTTGGAGGCTCCTTTGATGTGGACATCGCTCATCTTTTTCAGGTTTACTGCACCCATTCCTTTCTTCGCCTGTGCCTTCCCCCTCTGTCCTTCCTCATCATCATCAGTTGCAGGTGAGTGTTTAGGAGGCTTAAAGCCCTTCACAGCCATGGCCTTGGATGCACCTTTCAGAGCCGCTTTCCCTTTCCCTTTATCCGCCTTCTTGGTAACTACCTCTTCCTCGCTGTCATCACCCTCTTCCTCCTCAGTCATCACCTCCTCTTCTTCTTCCTCTGACCCCTCCTCTGACTCACTGACGGGCTTCTTTCCCTTTCCCTTCTTCCCATCATCCTTGCCTTTCCCCTTAGCTGGTGGCTCCTCTGCTTTCTTTCCTCCTTTCTTGTCATCCTTCCCTCCTTTTTTATCATCCTTTCCTCCTTTCTTTGGCTCCTCTGACTTGCCTTTCTTGGCAGCTGATTTTGGGTCACCTTTTTTAGGTGGCATAATGACTCCTAACTCAAATCATTCTAAAAAGAAAGATGAGGAAGAACGAGTTCCCAAAATGTGCTAAAGCAGATCAGTATCAATGTCAGTGTTGATATTTACTCTTGAGAAGAAGAGTCCAAATAGTAGCAACATCCTCTCATTCTCAACAGTTTTCACGTCTTCTCTCCTTTTTCCTCCATCTGATCCGTGCCTGCGACACCCCAGAAACACACACTGTGGGACACTCTGTCCCAAGTCGGGTTTTCTATAATGCACACTGAGACAAACAGAAACCACAGTCCTTCAAAACACGATCTAGTAATGGAGTCGGAATCTCAGCCATCAGTGCACGCTCGCATTACAGTTGGTCTTCAAGCCTCAGCAAAGGAGCTGTTGTATCCGAGTATGTAAAAAAAAGACAGAAAGTGTCAAATTTTAAAAAAGCTAATTCTGTTTGACATTAAAATGTTCGATATGAAAAGAAAGCGTCTTACTGGTTACAGCCTCTTTCAGTTTTACCCACTTGTTGCCTCTGGCTCAATGGGTCCATCCAGCATAGCAAAAACACTTGTAAATTCATGGTGCTGTGCCTCTTTATAGGTTTGTAAATAACTTCCCGGGGTCACGCGATGAATAAAAGACCCTGCTATCCCAGTGACAGAGTCTGTGTAGTCCTTTGTGTGTCTCCTATTGTTAGTGCGTCCTGTGAGTCCCGCAGTGAAGCCTCATCTTGGCCGCCGCACCAACTTTGGCAGGATGTCCCCCGAACAAGGAGAACACGGACGTGTGTGCGTCTGCGTGAGTCTCGGCCTTCGGGGGTGTCCTCCTCTTTGTCTGAGGGTGAGTACGTATGTGTGTTGCATTTGTGGTTGTATCCTCCCACATCCACGTCAGCTTGCCTTTGTGACCTCCTGCAACCTTCTGCATCTCTCTCTGGTTACGGCGACTCCGTCCATCCATTGTTCCCCTCAACTTGAGTCCGTGTCATGTCCTCAGCGCATTTGCATGCACATATGAGCATATGTATTGTATGTCCGTGTGTGCATACCCATCATGGTGAGTGTATCCCCAGTTATATTTGCAAAAGGGCACCTTAATGTACCAACTACATTGCCTCGGGGTAACCCTATCTGCAGGCTCGCTCCTGTATGAATAATGCAGGCTGGCTGAGCTGTTGCTAAACTGTGTCTGAGAGGCGAAGCCATGCAGAGCCAAAACACACACACACACACACACACACAAACACACACACACCAGCAGCAGCATCATGGACCATTGTGCATGCTAAAATGTCTATATGAAGATTCAACAGTATGTGCACACACCAACAGCTTGTTCACCTTCGACGTGGGAAGACATAACTCAGGATTCACACGGTCAGGTTACATGGGTTATTTCAGTAAAGCAAGGATTTAAATTGAATAATTAGCTGCTAATTTCGAGCTAATTGAAGTTGTTAACTTAGAGCAACTTTGCACTTAAGCGACCACTCAAATCAGACCCCTCAAAAAGCTCAAAACAAAAAGAAAAGCAGTCGTTTTCTTCACCTCAACACTGCAAAGATCCTCTAAATCCCCAGTCTGTTTCCTGATCCTATACTCAGTGTTGTGCATGAATGAATCATCTTTTAGGTGAATGGTGAACTGATCGTATCACTTTGCAACTGATGAACGTGAGCATCGTTAAATCCTGCGAGAGTTGACACTCATGCACTGGGTTTTAAGGCACCTGGCATACTGAATGGCGAAGGCATGACCTACTCTGCTCCACCTCTGATTTGCTTACCATGATATTCTCACCCGAACCAAACTCACTCCTCATTAGTTGGTGGGTCATGACTTCGCCATCCTGGGGAAAAAAAATGTCATGCCGGCATGGCTGGTGCAACTGCCAATTCAGGCTTGAATGAATATTTGAAGGATTTTTATGAGTAATGTCAGGCACGTCACCACCAAATTTGAAACAACACATTAAGTTGAAGCATCCCACCCGTCTTGGGAAATATATACCTTGTCATCTTTTCTCTCCCGTGACGTGTGATAGCATAAACGCTTGGCGTTAATTCATGGAGGACGGTCTGATGTTAGCTCATTGATAGCGATCTGATGTTAATTCATTGATGACGGGCTGATATTCCAGGAGGTCATCTCAGTGGCAGATATGAATGTTTAATGACTGCCCTGTGTTCTGCCTACGCAGCATGGATAAAACATTCATCGCAGGCTGCTCTAAATATATCACAAAGGGTCAACCTCGCCCTGGCCTGCTCCCCAACCAATATATTATACATACGGGCTCGTGTCAGGGGTTAACAGCCAGACACCACAGAGCAGATGAGGATAGAGAGCAAATGGCAAAAGAGAGAAATCACTCTCTGATAACTGCAAGACATACACTAAAATATTTAATACAGGCAACATGGGAATAGTAAATTATTTCTTAGAAGTTATCAAAAAGAGAAGCTCTTCATCTCTTATGCCAGTTACAGGTAACAGATCCACCTCTCAGTTTTCTCACTGGAGCTGGAAGGACTAATAGTCTTGGCCTAAGATAGGATCTGAGCAGAAATCTGTATCACGTATCCCCAGGAGCAGTGACCATGACAAAACTCTAAACTGTCTGCATGCTGCACAGCAATAACAACAACAGCAGCAGCTGTTGGTATCATCTAACTGCAGATGCAGATAAGGGGATGGAGGAGGAGAGTGGGCACAGAGCAAAGTTCAAAAGTTCCTTCCTGTTCATCAGATACACACACAGCGAAGGTTGTTGGTCACCGAACGGGTAAAGAGACACACAAAGAGATCTATTTGATATGTGTGATATGTATCTGCTGTCTGGCTGATGTGGTCTGTTGACTGAGTGAACTGGTAATGAATAGAGCGCAGATGACAGAGATGGAGGAGGCGGAGAAAGAGGAGAGGGAGCCGGGCAAAGGTAAGGGGGGGAAAGGAGACAAGTGCATCAATGAGCTGCTGATGAATGAACTGCGGATTACATAAATGCTGAAAAGCTGAACTGAAAGAAGCGGGATTGAGGAGAAGTGAAAATGAAAGAAGTGAGAGGGACAGAAAGAGAGTCACAGAGGGGAAGTGATGAAAGGAGGTGAGAGGGGAAAAGCGACGAGGGGGGACGGCAGAAGTAGAAGAGCGGGAGTGAGCGGGAAAGACGGTCACGGTGAGGAGCAGAAGACGGAGCGAGACGGGGGACGACAGGGAGAGAGTGATGTAGAGGGACACTGGAGAGTTAGGGATGAAGGGGAGAGTCTCTTCATCTGCGTGCCAATCACTGACAACACGCTTTCAGCCGACGCACTCAGCGACACAAGACTAATAAAGGAGATCACCTGAGCAGAGCAACGGCAACAGGCTCATTTAATGACTGTGGGCACGCACACACACACACACACACACACACTCAGGCACGCCTTATAATGGAGATTGCATGCGATCACAGCATGCAAGATCTACTCTGAATCATCAGGAGAGACTAACTAGAAATTGAGAGCCACACACACACCACACACGCTCTTTGGTGTGTGGCGTGCAATGCAATTTAATACTTTTGCACATAGGCAGTGCAAACAATACATCACACAGACCAGGGGCTTGGGCCAGATGCATGCCATGTACTTGGCATTTCCTAACAATAGACACTTTAGTGGCTCACACACACATAATAGCATAATCATAATATTATAAGTGCAGAAAAACACAGTCAGTTAATGCAATGCTAGCAGCTCTGCAAGGCTGTAGGCACATCAGCGCTTTGACTTGAACGTCATCATGCTAACATGCTCACACTGACAATGCTAAATCCTACTTGAAAAATAGATGAAAGTGCAAAAGTATAATCAGAAAAATGTACTGCAATGAAAGTGCAGTGGGCTCTCAAACTACTATATATTACAGAACAGATTGTTAACACTGATGCATTTCATGTGTCAGCGGCGCCTGGCTGTAGTTGAGATAGTTTTACCTACTTTACGTACAGTTAGCAGGTTTAGTCCAGTGGTTCCCAACCTCGGGGTCATCGGGCCCCTCCAAAAATGGTCAAAGGTGATAAATCTGAGGGGTCATGAGATATATTTATGTTCATGTTTGGGACTTTTCTATGATTGTAGAAAAGATGTACTTATTGCTGTGATTGTGATTTAATATCGTTGTTGTTTTCCTGTTTACCTGCTTTATGCTGCTATTGGACCCTGTCTTGGCTATGACAGAAACCTCTTCTGGTTTCTGTCTCAATGTGACTTCCTGGTTGATAAAGGTCATACATGCTACTTGTATTACTGTTCGACTGGGGTGAAAGTGAGCTTTTAGCTGTAGTTCTGTATAATGAATCAGATTTCAAGCACTGAAATGTATGTTTATTGTATGTGGTCTCTGTCAAATAAACTTGTGAATAAATGGATTATGCTATAGGTCACAAGTCAAAAAGGTACAAAAACAAGAAACCAGTTTAATCCTTAATATCATTACATCGTAAAATGAAACTAGCAGCCTAGTAGCTGTCATGTTGTGGAGTAGAAGTATAAAGTTGCAGAAAATGGAAATGAAATGGAAAAACTGTGCAGTTCATGAGTACATTGCCTGGAGCCATGTTGAAAACTAAAAACTGTGACTGTGAGGACAGTATACATAGAGGAACCGCAAGCATGAGGGTCAAAGTTACAGCAGCCAGATTATTCAGTCAACCTCACACTGTGCATGGAAACCTTTAACCTGATTATGAATAATACATGTAAAATATGAGGAGGAAAATGACAGACAGAATAAAAGGCAGAGTGACGGAGGGGGAGAAAGAGCGTCTTATCAGACAGAGAAGGTGAGACCGGAGGATGAGGAGGCCGGACTCAGGTTTCCTGTAAGCCTTTAAGACCCATTCAGGTCTAACCTTCGCTGCCACACTACTGTGCCGCCTGACAATGGAGAGACGGCGGCGGCCGCTAACACACCGCAGGCCAGCAGCACAGGATCAAACACGAACACTCGGCTGGAGAGACTGCTATTAATAGACCTGGAAATAAGACGCCTGGATGAGAATAAGATGAAAGTAAGCTCTGACCTTAATGTATTTGTCACAGGTGAATTTAAACTATTAAAAAAGTACATGTGTTAATGCAAAATAAGTGCAGATCCGTCAATTTCTACATCAATACAATGACAAACGACTTGTAATTTAAGGTAATTAGCCGATGCTGTAATGCAGGAATCCCACAGTAACAAGATGCACCTGTGAGGTGATGTGACAGCTCACCAAAGAACAAAAGACAGAAAGACGTTATAGTTGCATTATGGGAAATGTAGGATCAGTGTGTCTGAAGCTCATACAAGGGACTAAAAGTCAGGTTATTTAGGCCTCTGAGGTTTCATTCTGTTTTATAATTTATGGACGCGCTGAATACTAAATCACTGTAGAACTCTCCAGAATCAACTACAGACTTCTGCGCAAAGACGATGTCATATTTAATATTGCAAGCAGTAGTGATGTCTTTGTCAACAGCAGCAACAAGATGCATCATTCATCTGGGTTTGTGACCCAAACTACGACCAATCTCAATGATAAAATTAATACCAATTAATAGATTTTAAACACCAAAACACACTGACAAAAGCAGAATTCCCGCATGGAGCCACCTGACAGACTTTAACTGACTTCATGCAGATTCATCCAAAGAAGAATTCAATCTGTAAATGAATGTCAAGATTTACTTCATCAGTTTGAAAGAAAATTACATTTGCAACGAAGTATTTATATATAGTGGAGAATAGGCTAACTCCCAGTTCTCCCAGAGGACCGCTGTGCTGCTTGAACGTCACTGGTTTGTATAAACCTGAGCTACAACAAGCAGATCAAACAGGAGAAGACCGAGCAAAGCTGAAAAACGCTGAACTGCACATCCTCTCGAAGTGTTGAGATTTGGTGCAGCTTACCTTGTCTCTGTTTTTAAGTGACAGATGTTGATAATTAGAGCTTTTAATGTCCACAAATATCCACCATCATGTCTGATGAAGACATTCGCTTTCTGGAAAAAATCTAACTCGCTGACTCCTGGTCCTCCCCTGGACCCCCTGCTGATGTTTTATAGCCCTATGCATGAACACACACACACACACACACACACACACACACACACATCTTTTATGCAATTACGCAGCTCATCTGGACACACAATGGGCCTTAAATGGTAAACACACCCTCTGTGGCACCAGTGAGGCTTCAGTGATTACCTGTACATCTGCAGGACAAATGTACAATGGTGAGAAGAGAGAGACCACATCCAGGTGTCCGACTACTCTTTGCATCCATACATGCATCAGCGGTGCAGCGATTGGGTTTCTTAACAAACGTGCTGCACTTGTACATGTGCTGCGTGTCTGTGCGTAGCGCTACCTTGGCCCCCAAACAAACAGCTGTGCAGGTCCATTGTGCCTTAATGGCAGGATTACACACACAAACACACACGCATATGCACACACACACTACGCTATCATCCTCCCACACCGGCGTCCCAGTGTCAAAGCCTTGAGAGTGATTTGCTCAGAAACCCCTTCAGTACAATAGGTTGTGAAATGCACACACACATGCACACACGCCGCAAAAGCCATCTCACACAGCTTGCAGATGAAGCTTTGTTAAATGTTACTCTAGTAACCGCTGCAGTTTCAGTGGCCTACAAATGTGAGTTTTATTTTGGATGTGAAATATTTGCAGTAAAAGAGATTGAAGAAGTTCTGATGAGGAAAAAATCTTAATTTCATGTTGCTTTGCTAATTGTCCAACAAGCTCTGATCGCCTCCCATCATCCTCCGTGCTCATACTTAGCGATCTTAGATCCTAATTCTTTGGGCTGCCTGCATGTGCTCCTGCGTGACCTTGCCTGTTTAAATAAAGGTAATATATAAAATACAGTATATAAAATGAAGGAGGGTGTCTGTTTAAAAGCACAAAATTGGTTTGTTTGGGAATGAGTGATGAACAAGTACGTGCTGGATTAGTGCTCCTCTGCACAGCCCTGCTTCTTTATGTGCATCAATGGGCTAATTTAACCCCTCGATAAACATCAGTGCACAAGACATACAGAAACAAGCATTTGTTGAAGAGATTAACTTAACATAAAGGCACATGTAGTCCATATGCTCAGTCCACACACGCAAAAACAAGCCTATTTATCCCTGTTTGCTTATAGAATATACCGTGCACTCCATACAGGTCTTTGTGACAGTGAATGTGCTCACAAGTTGGTGTGCAGAGAGGAAAACATTCATTATGAAGCAGCAAAACGCTGAATAAACAAGGGTTTTCTGCACATACGTTGGCTTAAATCTGCTCTTTGTCTCATCAGTCATGTTTTTTATGGACAAGAGAACCCAAAACAAACACTATCTCCACCAAGTGCTGCTGAAATCCTCCCTTCACCTTGCACCAAAATAACATTTGAGCTCGCTTGGTGATATTTAATTTGGTCACTTCATTTGAGCCAATGTTCCAGGAATATTATTTCCTTAATGTACCATGAATTTGGTATGTTAAGGAAAGATTTTGGCTCATAGTTAGACTTAAATTACGTTAAAACTGGCTGCAGTCAAATTAACTGAATTCTTCACTCGTTTCATGATTGACCAGTTTTGGTGTAACTGCATCTCTTGAAATTCAGATTTAAAAAGTGACTCTATAGTTTTCACTATTCAGGCCACATACTGAGGCTGATTCTCAGCTCAGGTCATCAGCGTCATGTAATAAGCGGGCCGAAGCAGAAGGGGGCAGAAGAGACAAAGCAATCAGGATTGTATTTTTGTGTGTGGCTGAAATCTTTTCTATCAGCCAGAAAGTGCAGACTTTTATGTATTGGCTCAACCAAAAAATGTTGAATACAATGAGTGCATGTAATACTGGGATCCAACAGTAAATCTACTTTTCCTGGACTTTTCAGGCAAGTTTCTGGTTTCAGTGAGACTGTAACACAGTACAGCAGCTGGGATAAGTTGTGTGTAAAAATATTCCATCACATGTGAACTGCTGCTGCATTCTGTAAAACCTCGACGTGAGAATGGATGAAATCACAGCACACACGCAGGAACTGTGACCGTCTATTTACCGCTATCCTCTGGTCAAAATCTGGTTTTAAAGCAATCAACAGGAACTGTCCCTCGTGAACTCTACAAAAAAATTCACTCGTGACACACAAAAAGGAGAAAGGAAAAGGCTGCACACACCACAGCAGCAACATGAAGGATGACATGTAATTATTGCCGTTCAAAGGAGAGGACGGGAGCTCTCAGGTTTCAATCGAGTGTGCTGCAGTTAAGAGTCATGAAGGCGTTGCTGGCTCTTAATGTCATGTGACCTCAGTTTATCATCCATCAAGTCTAACACAGCCAACATGGTATGCAGTAAGAGAGAGAAATAGATAAATTAATGGAATTCGTGGTTGTGAAGTCTTTTTTTTGTTGTGTCGTGTATGTTCTGTACAACATGCACATGATGTGACATTTAGCATCACAAATGATGAGCAGCTCTTAGCTTTCAGTAAAGTAAGACAGCGCAATGTGAAAAAGATTCACAGAAGCTCAGTTTCTGATGCTGTCACATCAGGGCTGCAAGTAGCCTCATGATTACCTTTATCATTAATCTACCCAATGTTGATTAATCAATCACTTGTTCGACCAGAACGTTTTCAGAAATGAGTGAAAAATGTCCACCCCAGTTCCCAGAGGTCACATTTTCAAATGCTTTCTTTTGTCCAATGAACAGTCCCAAACCCAAAGATTTTCAGTTTACTGTGATATAAAACAGAGAAAAGTAGGAAAACTTCATATTTGACAGATAGATAACATGTATCAAAATATAATTATTTTTCTGAATTACCAATTTTTCTAACTAATCAATCAATCAAATGATCAGCTCTACGTCACATATAAAACCATTTGGTTGGGTTACTATTGATTACACTCCCAGGTGACAATGAGTCTGTTTATAAGGAGCAAAGTGAGAGACAAACTGTTTTTTCTAACTCATTAAGGCTGAACTCACTGTGAGAAATACAGCTTTAAACATCCCGCTGAAGGCACCAAACTACATGAAGAAGCCTTATGGAAAGGATTAATTAAAACACCCAGTTCTTGCTTATGTGTACCGGTGCCATACACACATACACACACACACACCCACACACACACATACTTAGTCATGCCATATGGAGCCAAGCAGCATCAAGTGTCATGCCCGCTCCACACAATACACACCCAGCTGACCGAGCGTACCTTTGTTTTTTTCTTTTTCTCCACAGTGTTATCCCTCCATCATTCCTCTCCTCTTCAGGTTATTCCAAAGCAGAATCTCTCCATCCACGATTCACTCTGGCGAGACATCTTTAAGGCATCTTTAAGGCCAGCAGTGTCAACTCAGAGCCCCTCTCTCTCGCTCTCTCTCTCTCTCTCTCTCGTGAAGCCTCCCACTCAGTCCCCCTCTCCCAGACCGAAGAGATGCTTGTGAATATTTAATGGAGCCATTGTGCTTGTGTGTGCGAGTGAATGGGGAGCATTGGCTGGGAGTCCATACTTTCTGGTCAGCCTGCCTTGGAGCGTTGGAGACAGTGACTCAAACAGCTGGGCGGCAGGGTGGAGGGGTCAGAGGTGACTGACCCTCCCCTGCTGTACAGGTGTGCAGGATGCTCATCGGAGGGACACCTGTCACAAAACAACACTGACTTACAGCGAGGCCAAGCAGCACATGTACACATATAGTTAAACTTCCCTCCACTCAGCAAAGTGTTTTGTCTGGATTTGTGTCCTTTGCTGTGCAGGAAGATGATTGATGATTAAAGTAAAAGGCTGTTTACATGAGAGACGTGTACATAAATCAGCAGTTCCACAGTTCACTCTGTGACAAGCGAACGTCCTGCATTCAAAATTTACTGAAGTAAAAGTACAACCATATTAGCATCAAAAGACACTTTAAGCATCAAAAAGTACTCATTAGGCAGAATGGCTTATTTCAGGCTCATATCTATTATTTTATTATAATCATTGATGCATTAATGTGTTCTTCATTGTAATGTTGCAGCTGGGAATGCTAGTGCTAAGAAGTTAGCATCTGATTCAAAACTTACACCTTATTTGCTGAACAATCAATCCTCTTTTTTTGCACCTCATACTGATGTGACAGCATGTTTTACATTTTAGGTGAAACCTTTATTTTATTTGGGAAAAAGCAAAAAAAGTGTGATTTCACTGCTTGTTTCACATCACACTGGACCAGGTCCCTTTCATAAACCACTACAATTAAGACTGGTCAAATCTGGACTAGATTATCCCAGAGAGGCTAAAGGTTTGTGAAACCTTTATTCTATTTATGAAAACACAGAAAAAGCATTTTACTCAAAACTTGGTTCTCTTTTGTACGAATTTTAACTGTCAGATGTGTTTTTTGTTACTTCGCATAATGATTTTGCATTAAAAAAACAATAAGCAGTGTTTGATTGATTGAAACAAACTGTACAGTTAAAAGAAGAGTCTTGATTAGAGGTGGTGGGAAAATGCTCTTGTCATCTGAAGAAAAGGAAACTTTTTTTGATTGTGATGATAAAATACCTCCATATTAACTATGTTTCTGTGCGTCTCCCTGCACCAAATGTTAACTATTTGGCACCATTTCTTGCATTTGTGGTCACAGTGTTGGACTCTAACACTGTCATAACATCCTCATCCATCACAGTCATTTTATCACTGCGTCCGTCTCTGCACAGAGTGTGTCGTAAATCCAGCCTTTGACAAAGAGGCTCAAGAAGATCACGAACTACGAGAGCTGACAGCAGAGAGGCTGATGTCTTCGTCAAGAGCCCTGCAGGCAACAAGCATTGTGTGTGGACGGCAACAACAGTGAATTCTTAAGAGTTTTGTTTAGATTGTTATATTTCATGGAAGTGGGACAAGTTGCACAAATCAGACAAATATCCCACAGCAGATGTGCTCAGTGAAAGCTTTGGGTCTGCTGGTGTTTAATGTCTACAGGGGAGCAGAGGTTGTGTTGTCTGTTGCATCAAAGCACTAATGTAGCTTTAACAAGAAGCAAGAGCAAACAAATAGTTGTCTAATCATAACGCTCTGCTTCTATGTGATGAATAAACTCAGTCATGTCTTCTTCTGTCTTGTGCTGCAGATGGTGCTGATTGATCACAAAACTCCATTTGGAAATGTGTTGTTTGTTGCCAAGGTGCTTGAAAAAAAATGTTTCATATTGCTACGGACTCTGTTTCTGTAGTTGTGTTTGCTGTAGCGCTGACAGAAGCCATTCTGCATAATGATTCATTTAGCATCTCTTACTTTGAATATATTTTGCAACTTACTTCAAAGTACTTGTGGAGGTAAGAAAAGGAGTTTTTTAACAGCGGAGATCTCAGTGTTTTTCAAGAGGCACAGCAAGTACCTCATTGTGTAACTGTCGTCATCGCAGAGATACCCGAGAATCCACACAGGTGAGAAGCCATATTCATCCAATTCAGATGTCAAAAATTTTAAAGCCATGTGGGAGATTCTGTTACATCCCAGACAGCTGAAAAGCTGTTGACTCTGCAAAAACACAGGAGAGCTTTCTCACTTAATGTTGACTTGACAGTCCACATGAGAAGAGACCAGACTGCAAAAACACAGAGAAGCAACACCTGCAGGGAAAGATACTTTCAGACGTCTGATTTGGCAAAGCTTATAAGATCACATACAGGCCAATAGCCTGTATATGCAAAACATGTGGGACACAGTTCAGTAGCTGCATCTCCGTAAGTGAACATAAAAGAAATCCAAGAGGTGAGAAGTCACAGTTTTGCAAAATGCGGGGAAGGTTTCACATGTAGTAGTGGTGTGCTGGTCCACGTGAGAACTCACACAAGTGAAAAGCTGTATCACTGCAGCACAGAGGTGTCAGCTGCAGTTGGAAGCATACAGATCAGAGCATTTATATGGCAGCTACAGTTACAATAGCTTTGCAGGTTAAGATAGTCTAAAAGCAATGATTTTATAAAACAAAATGCTTTTTTAAACTATCCAAAGGCATATTAAGTAGGTAAAACTGACCTCCACATCGACTAGCTGATACATACAAATCTTACAAGTTATTGCATCAGGACTTAAAGTCAAATATTAATCTTATGTAACACTGATAGGAGTCATTCTGCGTGATTATTTTTTATTTAGCTGATATTCTGAATGCATCTCGTAGCAAATTTCCTTGTGAACCGAAGCGAGGTAGATTTTAATCCCTGCTACTGATTTTAAACACACAGGTTTTTAATAAAATGCCGTCACTTAAAAGCGGAACGAAAAGCTCCCGCGCTTCCACTGCCGGAACTTAACAGCGTGACGCCAAGCGGAAGTAAACAACACAAGCGCTATCGCCGGTCGCAGAGGACAGTGGATTGAGTTAGCTGGAAGACGATATTGTCTTTGAAGCGCAGCTAATAATTGAATTTGTAATTAAGCAACAATGTCCTCAGTTGAGTATTTGAGAGAGTTTGTCAGCGAGCGACTAACAGCTGCTGCTGAAGAAATATTCAGAGTTTTTAAAGAAACTATCGTTGAGTACGAGGAGGAGATCCGTCGTCAGCGCAAACTGCTGGACGTCGTGTGGAAACCCGAAATAAAGATACACAGGACAGGTGTGTAAAATAGCGTAAAACACAGGAATGTGATTTAAATATAATACCAATTGTTAAGTAGAGTAGTAGGGATGTATTTGCTCGCACGTCTGTGTTGTTTTCTCTATCATCACAGTAGTGTATTGTTCCTTCTATTTGTCCCTCCAGAGCTCCCACAGCAACGTGTCAGTGAGGAGGAGAAGGAAGAGGAGGAGGAGGAGGAGGAGAAGGAGGTTCTCCCTGAGCAGCAGCTTTGTGACCAGCAGAGGAACTCCAGTCTGGACCTAAAGCCTCCACGGATTAAAGAGGAACAGGAGGAACTCTGCACCAGCCAGGAGGGAGAGCAGCTTGTACTGAAGCAGGAGACGGACACCTTTATGTGGACTCCTACTTATGAGGAAAGCGACCACCTTGAACCAGAACCGAGAAGTGACCACCAGCTCCTCTGTAACAACGGTCATGTTGCTCAGAACCAAGATCAGAAAGGAGACGAGGATGGAGACTCACAGTCAGCTGGAGTTGCAGAGAAAAGCCAAAGTGAAAGTCACAGTGACAAAGTACACTACCCTGACATGTCACATACTGACCACAATGCTCGCACAGGTAAACGGACTTTCAGATGTGACACCTGTGGAAAAGACTTTAATCAGAAGCAGACGCTGCAGAGACACCGGAGACTCCACACAGGTGAGAAGCCATATTCGTGCAAAACATGCGGGAAAGACTTCAGACATGACAGCGTGTTGAAAGGCCACATGAGAACGCACACAGGGGAGAGGCCGTACCTGTGCAAGACCTGTGGGAGAGCTTTCAGACAAAACGGGAACTTGACAGTCCACATGAGGAGGGTGCACTCTGGCGAAAAGCCGTTCGTTTGCAAGACGTGCTGGAGAAGATACGTTGACCTGCCAGCACTGAGAACGCACATGAGAAGAGTCCACGCTGGGGAAAAGCCGCACCTGCACAAGACCTGCGAGAAGAAGTTCACTGATGTTTTGACTGTGAAATCTCATGAGACAGTCCACTGTTTCCCACAGGTCTGAAGTGGCCTGCATCACATTTGTTAGTCAGTGAATAGTTTTTGTTTTTTTCACGTATTATATTTTATAGATCCAACCCTCATCTCCATGTACCCACATGTGAAGAGAATAAAGCACTACAAAGATGGCACCTCTAGATTCTTTTAAGACTTGATCGCCTGTGCATATGGGAACACCTCTGGTGCTGGTTCATCTATCGATATTCAGACGTGCAGCCAGCTGCTCCCCCTTTTTTGATGAAGTGCTTGGTGCATGTGATTCTTTGTTGTGTGTTCAGTTCATATTAATTCAGGTAGCATGCCAACCTTAAATGATGCAGGGCTTTCGGCCCACCCTCTAGGGTCTCTTCATCTCTGTTTGCAGTTCAGCACCGGACAGCGCCGAGTCAGTGACTCTCCGCCTCCCTTAGGCACCAATAGCTCGAAAAAATATGGTTTCAGTGTACTGATTAATCCAATTAGCCCGTATCAACATACACATGATAAAGCTGTGCTAAATCTGTGCCTAAAACTGCCACTGGTTAAAATGAGGCTACGTGACAGAGTCGAGACACATCTCCGCCATCTATTCCTTCACCGTTTTGAGGGTGGACCGACAGCCCTGCACAACTTAGCCACACAGTTCGTCTGCACGTACCAAAAAGCACCAGAGCAACAGTATAATAATCTAGTTATGATTACTGATGAATTTTGGGTGATGTGTTCGTGTAATAATCATCTTACCTTGTGAGGTATATGATCAGATGAACCAAATATCACACATATGTTAGATTAAGCATGATAAGAGGTAAACTGATGTTTAAACTGCAAGCCACTCTCAGTCGTGGTATATGAGATGACACAGGACAGGCCAGCAAGAGGGAGTCCTAGTGTGGAAATGTAATCTTAGGGGACTGTTCAGATGTGAATCCCCAACAGAGGTGGACATATATGGGTGAGAGTGGAGGAATACATTCCTCAGTAAGACAATGTACAGAACATGGCCTTACTTGTGAGTTAGGTAATGGGTGGAGTAGGACAAACCATTATGCTATATATTGTATTGTCTTTATGATAACGGCAGAGTTTTTCTGATCTGACCCTGAAGCTCTCTCAGATGGCCGGCATCTGATCTGATACTGCTTGTTATTAAAGTTCTCTTCAACTCAAGCTTGTATCAGCGGAGTCCTTTCTACATCATCATCACACCACCGCTCAGCAGGACCTGGCCTAGCCCACCTGATAAACATCACTTGCGCATTTGTCCGCGCTGAACACCACACGGCACCTGCTGTCACATCATCCACCCGCCACTTCTTCTTCTGACGTTCATTCAACAAAGTTTAAAACAACAAAACAAAAAACAAAGTTCGTTTTCTCGAGATAATATCTCAGGAAAACAAACTGTTTTCCGAAATAACAAGAAAATATCTTATTATAACGAGACAACATCTCGTTATATCGAGAAAGTGGCTTGTAAAAAAAAAACAAAAAACATGTCCCTTCAGGGCTTCTGTACAAAGTCATTCATACTGTTAAAACTTACAAAACTGTAAAGGCACACTGCTCAGAGCACAAACATCTTTGGGTATAAAACAGCAGCAACAACACATCTCACTTCACATGCTCTCAAGCAAACAAGTGATGGGAGCTGCCCATTAATACATTTAACCTACAGAGGGACAGATCAATGTTTATGACCATTCAACTAACATAAAGGGAACCTGGACTTCACTCTCAAACTGAAACTCAGCATTTCTTTGTATCAGATTGAAACAAATCTTGTTCTGCTCGTTCTCTCTGCTGATCAGCCTTTAGTTCTGCAGTGTCTCCTGATCTGGAGGCCATTTCTTACTATGAATACATTCCTTAAGTCCTTTTGTGATAAAGTGTTTATTATTTGGGTTTGGTTTTTCAACAGTAAGGTATCTAAGGTATGATTAGATCCACACAGAAAACCTCTCTCTTATCTCTTCTGTACTGTCACTAGACCACACATTTACAGTCTTAATGACTAGTTTAGTGGACCAACAAAGAACTCTTCAAGCACCAGTGGAAGAGAGTGCAGTTCCTGGCAGAGACATTCTGGGCAAGATGGCGTAAGGAAATCCTGAGTGCACTCCAGATGCAGCAGAAATGGTGACATAAGAGAGCAAACCTTAAGGAAGGTGATGTTATACTAATGAAGGACATCCAGACAAGAAGGAATAAATGGCTGGGCCCTATTACAAACTTAGGCGGTGTAAATGGTGATTGCTTCCCTGTCGCCCTGTAGCACCCGAGTACGTAATTCTTTATGAAAATAAGAGTTTAAGTATTTAATATTTTACAATAAATCTGTGAACATAATGGACTGTATAAACACTGAGGTCATGCCCGCAGATGAAGTGAATTCCAACTCTTGAGTTGCATCGTTATTCTGCAGCAGCAGCAATATGCTTCATGTGAAAAACGTATTATCTGCAATCCACAGCATGATGTGTATGTGTGTGTGTCTGCGTGTTTCTCTCAGCTGCATCAATAGGAACTTCCCGAGGTGAGGTGCTGTTACAAATACCAATAATACATAAAGGTGAAACTGATTGTGCAATAAAAGAAACACAATTATTCATTGAACTTTTCATGGACTTTATTCTTTTTACCCCATTTTCTCCCTCAATCAATGTAGCTTCTGTATCTTAATCAAAAGGTAAAATCACCACCTCCTGTCCACAAACTCAAATCTGGCCTGTCTCTCTCACTGTGTTTTGTTGATTTTCATATACAAAATAAGAATGGCGGCTATTTTTCATTTCTGTATATCTACTGTACAGGAAATTTCCTTTCGCTATAACTCCTCTGACAAAGGCGTGCCTCCTCCCGCTCAGTCTCTCCGTCCAATCGGAAGTTTTACTTCTTAACTATCTGGATGACGTCCTCGTGCTCCATGATGTGTGTCAGGCCGACCCTCTGAGGGCTGTACTTGGTACTGGTTCCCTGGAGGATCAACAGACAATACACTTCAGACCCTTCATCGTTGTTTGTGTTTTTTTTTTTTAGAAGTAGGGACACAGTGAACTAGATTTCAGAGTAAGATACTGATCAGTGACCAGCGATGAGATTTCAAAGCAGTGAGCAGCCATGGCACAGTAAACACAGCTGGAGCTCAAACAGTAATTTTAATGTAGGAAGTCAATTGAGCACAGTGAGCACGACTGTCAGCACCTCGTATGTCAAACATCTAATCCAAAGTTTGAGAGCTGCAGCTGTGTTTACTGTAGTAATGATTCCAAACGTTCTGTGATATCAAGCATAGATTTTGTAATTATGTTCAGATTTGCTCCTTTTCTGTTGCTGGAGCCTTCACGCCACCATCAACCTGTCTGTCACGTTCTCCCAGCTGTGAGTGTGTACAGCACATTCCTGTTGAACTATCTGCCGTAGGATTAAAACAACCATACTCAAGCATCTTTTGATGTTAATACACATGTTACCACATAAGTATAGCTCATTGTTTAACTTGTCCAGTGCGCAACACGTCAAAGATTTTGTCTCATGCACCCCCACCTGATAGGAAGTTTGACTTGAGGTGTTGTTTTACAGAAAGTGTATGAAACCAATGACAATAATAATCAGATTTTGTTATTGTGTTACTTAGTGAAAATGAATTATTCCCCTTTATTCCCCTCTGGAACCACATACTCAAAGCACGGCTCGACTTATCATCTACTATAACTGGCACACACACACAAAACTGAGCAGAGAATTCTGGCAATGTCCTAATTAGCTGAACTTTCAACATACTTGTGCGGATGTTGTATTGGGACACCTTTGAAACCTCTTTCTGACATCCTCACCACACACTAAAGAGGAACTGCTCTCAGACTGGAGGCGCAGCTGGTCATTTTGTGAGAAATATGACCATAATACCTCTAGTGTATCATTGTGGATGCAACGAACCGGAGGCCTGTTATAATGTTCCTTCATACATGAACAGCCTTGCATTCCAGTTCTGTCCACCTGCTGTTAGATTTCGTAGCAATGACTGTATGCCTACATGACATCCACAAACTGTCATTGTTTATTCTACTCAGTTCAACTTGAGAGATTTAAACATTTTATGGCACAAGAGCACAATAAGTTTCTGAGGGTCACTGCCTCTGAAAACTTGAACTTACCCACACCAGGGCGTATTTGAACTGGCTGGCTAAGGTTCTGTGGATTCGATGGCACTGCAGGCAGAAAACAAAATGAGCATAGTTGCACGCATGTCAGCCACAGTGAGGATACAGCAGGTCTGCTTATTGTAGTGTTACAAATTATGTACAAGTGAACCTTGACCTTGGTGTGTTTTACTCACCACATGTTCTACACTTGCTCCTCTTCTCATGATGATGGCATCATTAAAGTCTGGGCGCTCTGATAGAAAAGGAGGAAATTAATGAAAAAACATCAGTAGATAGAGTAGCAGGCAGATGTTTGGGCACCCTTGGTCAAAATTTCCGGTACTGTAAGTAGCTAAGCGAGTAAAAGATGACTCGATTTCCAAACAGCATAAAGTTAAAGCTCTCCAATCCTTCATGTCACTGTACGAATTCATGTGCATGTGAGAGTCACAATGAGTGAATGAGGGGGAAATGTATACGTACCTCCTCTTTTCTTAGTGTAAATGCAAATCAGAGCCAGGTACTCCCACAACGTCTCTAGAAGGTAATCCAGATTCAGCTTCATGCCACAACTGAAATATACATATGGGCAGAAAAAGCAGGAAGATGTTAATCTACCTCCCACATACAAATGAAAAGAGTAAAAGGCTTCCAACCAGGACTGCTGTAATTCACTCACAGACAGACACGCACACAAAGACACACATCTGACCTGATGACAACACTGTTAGGTCTGCGAGCCAGGCGGTCCACCTCCTCGATGGAGATTTGATCCACCTTATTGTACACCTGAAAATACCACAAAGAATATGAGGGAAACAAAGAGACTCCACAAAAATGTACACAAGCTAAAAAAAAAAGAAAAACAGGCAAAGTTGAACAGATTTGCCAAAAACTTGTAGCACCAAATATAGTAATTTTTCTGTTTTCCCTTCACAAATTAGTATTTTTCTATGGGTTGAAAATATTCAGAAAAACATCATTGGACTTGGACTGAAGCTTCCAAACAGTTAAGATTTTAGAGGTACGAAGCTTTGAGACAACCCACATAATGAGTACTGACATACATATAGGCAAGGCATGTAAACTCTGTTCCCAACGATGACATCGATGAACTCGTCTGGTGTGCTGTCCTCCCTGAAGAGGACTTCTGCGTTAAAGATTTCTGAGGAGAGGGAGTTAAAGAAACCAATCAAATACTACTGTGACTTCTTAAGAAGTCCATAAAAATGAAAAGGGGACCGAAAAGTCGGAAATATGCTGTGTCTTCTGATGCCAGCAGGGTGAAGGATACTGTATTCGTGAAGGATGAGCTGAACGAGCTTCTCTGAGCAGTGAGTGAGAGGGACTGTGGAGTTGTAGGAGAGGCCGCCACCTTTCTTGGGCTGCAAAGAGAGACAAGTCACAAGTTTTAACCAAGGTCAGAACAACAATTCAAGTATTCCTTTGTGGAGATGACAAGCTGGAATGGACGTTTGCAAGTCACACTAAGGATTTTCCCCTGCTAGCTGTAAGGCCCGTTAATGCCAGTGTTGCTACATCAGAAGGTCTGCCCATCCAACACAACCAGAGCGGGGTACCTTCACAGCTCCTGGCCAGATTACCATGTAATTCATATGTAATGTCCTTGTGGTATTTAACAGACAAATCTCTTTGAAACTGGCAGTTGATATTTACGGTCTGTTCTAAACAACTACAACAACTAACAGGAAAATGTACCTTGAAATAAATATTTGGTTTTGTCCTGTTGAGTCTGATGCCCACTGACTCCAACTCTTTTTCTAGAAGTTCTCTAGAAACATAAAAAAGAAGTTAAAGGCAAGAATTTGTTGATGAAAATACTCCTATGCCCTTCAAAGCCCCTCTACACAAACAGTGCATCACACACCTCTGAACATCTCCTTTGGTGGCATCCAACATCATGATGACGACGTCCGCTGTCCTGGCAACAGCAATGACCTGCCGACCTCTACCCTTACCTATAAAACATCAACAATTGTACATGTATACATAACCACAGCCACTGAGGTGTATTGCAATTTGTATTTAAAAGTTACTTAGCAGTGTGTCATTGATCATTTATGACTCTGGCATAACATCACAATAATAAAATATTACAGATCTCCAATGTCTGTTTAGTTTAAGCAAACAAAACAGAAACATGTGGTCGAAGCTTACCTTGAGCAGCACCCTCAATGATTCCTGGCAGATCTAGCAACTGGATGTTGGCCCCTTTGTACTGAAGAGCAACAAATAATAACGTAAATAGCACACTGTTACACAATGTTTAAAACTGCAAGTGTCCAGACATGCAATGGTGTGAATGTGTGTGTACCTCTATGACGCCAGGTATGCAGGTGAGGGTAGTGAACTCATAGGAAGCAGCTTCACTGGCGGTTGATGTCATCAAACTAAGGAAGGTGGACTGCAGGACACAACAGATGATTAAATTAGAGCAGCACATGTTGAATAGTTCAGTTCAGTCATTTCTTTGCATGTGAGATACCTGACATCTCAGGTCCATACCAAAAAAACACAGCCCATTGCACGTGTCATGGTGACGTACCTTACCCACAGACGGGAAACCAATAAGAGCAACACGAGCATCTCCTGATTTCATGACATCGAAGCCCTCGCCTTTGGCCCCCGCTGACTTGGAGGGCTCCAGGAGCTGAGCTCTGTACTTGGCTAGCTTGGCTTTGAGCAAACCCAGATGATACTCAGTGGCTGGAGGAATTATAGAAAAACAAACAAACAATAAATATAATAATAAAAACTCTTACTCTGCTATTAAACAGTAACACTGGAGTTTGGTTTAATTCAATGTAACATATATGATATTACTACCGGATTTAAAATGCATGCGGATTGTTCCTGTAACTGTAGTTGCAACTGTAATCGAGCATACGGTGTCAATTATAGCGCTTGAATTACTGGAAGATTAATGAGTAACACAACACTGACAGACACACTGACACACACATACAGCTGGCTACAAGTTCGTTCATGGTGTTGCTAACAGTTAGCCCCGAGACAGCCCATCTCCTACCTTTGTTTTTCTGTGTCCGAGAGATTTCTCTCTCTATTTCCGCGATTTTCTCCAAGATCCCCATTGTGGCAGTTCAGCTGAGCTACAGCTACACTGTCAGTGAGAGAAAATAAGAACAGAAACGTGTCACTCCATAGTTAGCTTTGTTAGCCACCCGGCTAACCAGCTAACCAGTGTCACTTAAGAGTTGATAAACCGCATGAAAAACAATGGCTTTTCAACACACATGTTTAAATTAGTATCCGCATAAAACACATATAATGATAACAGTTTAAAATGTTGTAAAATTATAGAAATTTACACTTTGACAGATGCTACACTCCGAGGCATGCACACTTCACTGACATCACAAACCGGAACAGGGTCCGTGCCCATTAAAGGTCCGGGTGAAACAAGACACTGTAAGGCAAATTGTGTCGCAGGTATCCTTATCGCTCAAATCGACCGGGAAATGTGCGGCGTAACCATGACATTGTCCGCGCGGTAGAGTTTTTTTTTTTAATCGATAATGTGTCCAGCCAGAGGTGGCTGCGTTTCAACAGCCGGGCTTTCCTGAAGTGTATCGATAGAGCTCAGTCACAGTTATTAGATAATAGTGAACATGGCTGCGCCCACAGCACCGGGAGGATCACACGCCTCCAACCCGTCCGGCTTCGAAGGTTTTCCGTTTGCAGTGGCCGGCCGACCAGCGGAGGACAGCCACGGTAAAGAGAAGGAGCAGACCGGGGATGTTAAAAAGAAGCCCTGCAGGGCTTGTACGGACTTTAAATCATGGATGAAGGTCCAGAAGAAGCAGGCGACAGCTGCTGCACAGGTAACACGAGATCAAGGCGGGTCGGAAGGTTTTTATGGAGGATCTGTGGGGTCATGACTTTTAGAGTCGTAAAGTTTGATTTGACTAGAAGATGGTTTATGAACTGATATGCTTTGTGTTTGAGTTTTATTCTCCCAAGAGCTTAACCAGAGCGTACTGTCCCAGGGTTGTTAAATTAGGTTTCATCCTGTGTTGCCAGAGAGTCTTAGGAGCCACTACAGAAAAAAAACCTTTCATAAGATCTTCATAATTATTTGATACAAGTCTTGTCTGGCTGTGGTGAAGAACCTGCCTGGATATGTATCCACCGAACAACCACTAATCAAAAATAAGCTGATTGACTCTGCTGTGCGTGGCTCTACATATGTATGAATACGCCTCTGTATGATTCTCCAGGAGACTCAGGCTGCAGATACAGAACTGCAACAAGACCCACAGTGTCCACTGGACAGGGGAGAGTTGGGGCGCAACACCTGGTCCTTCCTGCACACTATGGCAGCGTATTACCCCGATCAGCCATCTTCTACCCAGCAGCAGGAGATGGGGCAGTTCATCAACCTTTTCTCCAAGTTCTTCCCCTGTGATGAGTGTGCAGAAGACCTCCGGGGCAGGTCAGACCACAGTGCTGCTTTACATTTGATATGTAGGCACATATCAGCGCTTGGAGCAGCTTTGTGTAAAAAGGATCTTAGCAGGGACTTTGCATACCTTACTCCTGTCATTTCATCTTTGGCTTTAGCGCAAGAAAGCAAAGAGCTGTCACGTTTCCACATTTTCATTCCTCCCCACAGATTGAAAACCAATCAGCCGGACACAAGTAGCCGCCATGCTCTCTCTCAGTGGTTCTGTCACATCCATAATGACATCAACGTCCGGCTGGGAAAGCCTGAGTTCGACTGCTCCCGTGTGGACGAGAGGTGGAAAGATGGATGGAAGGATGGTTCCTGTGACTGAGTCTGCAAAACTGCCTTTGAGTGGAAACGCCACCAAGTGGAGCTCACGTCTCCGCTGTGGAGAAACGTTATGTGAGAAATTGAAGATATGGGTCGTCTTTTCAGGTGTGACTCTGATTTCTCTGTCAAAGCAGTAAATTTAGCCGTTAAAATGTTTCCTGACTTGTAATAAGTTGTTTTTTTCTAGACCGGTCCTAAATATCACATTCTTCAAAAATACTCATTCTGTCAGCTGTCGCTTAGAATATATTTTTGAAATTGTCAGACAAATATATATATTTTACACAGTGATGATTACAAAATGCTTTTTCATTGTAATACCACATGCAGTTTGTTTGTTTGCGTGTGTTGGTAAAACTGCTGTGTTAATTTATTTGCATAATTTAATGCTGAAACTGGAAATTCTGTCATTCTAAAGAGATCATTTAAGTCATTAAATGAAGTAAAAATCCCTTTATTTTGTTGATTACAGCTTCTCAGAGTGATCATTTCGGTGTGTTGATCTCTTTTGGGTAATTCTCAGACAAAAATAAGCAATTTTGAACAACTTTTGGTTCCGGTAACATGTAATGGGCATTTGTCACTATTTTAGACATTAAGCAATAAATAGATATTAGATTAGTGGATTAGCAGGTAATTGCACCTGTTAGTTTAAGCACCATGTGAAGTCTTTTCTCCTCTAGTCAAGGTCCTTTAAGGCCAGAACCTGGCATGTGACCTGATCTGTCGATGCGTTATTAATAATCACTCTGATGATTGATTTTTTTTATCCAAGGAACCAGTAGAGTACACACACACACACACACACACACACACTAAAACAAGTCAAGTGCTTCACTCCCACTATATGTTTTACTACGATCATGATCCTATAAAAGCTTTTTTGTGTTTATTCCACATTCATCCTCTGTTTATTTACATCCACAGGCAGTTTTCATCCTCAAAAGTGGATTGAATTACCCCCTTCCCACTGCTGGTATGTTTATGTGTATCTCCTCTAATTAACATTCCTATTAAAAGATTGATTTTTTTTAAAAAGATGTGACTGACCTCTAGTGGTGGGAGCTATGTGTGCATGGTATGGCACAACAGCAGCTTCAGTTTGCCATTTTCATGACACATGTTTTTACAGTGCCAGGAGATACTGCTTCATTACTGAAATATTACAGACTGAGAAGCAGAGTAATCAGTGTACGTGTGGACTTGTGCACTATTATTAGCAGAACTGTATTTATTATACAATCATAAGATTGTTCAGAGTGTGTATCGGACAATTGATAAACGACTTCTGATACTGTGCTTTGTGAGCATCGTCACGAGACTTTTCTCCATGTCGTATTTCATTTCTTCGCAATGCTTGTGACTGATGAACGAATGAGGCGGGATTTTACGCTCAGCTGACAGTCCTGCAGGCCCGTGTTCAGATGGAGTCCAACTTTTACTGAACTTCTATAGCAGCTGCAGGTCTGTGTCTGCCTTTAAGGACAATGAAGTCGCTGCTTTTTCTGTAAAATCTGAGGGGCGTTCACATTCTACAATTTAGACACACACACACAGTGTTTTTACTCTTTTTATTAGACCTTGACCCAGGGCACAGACAACCCTTGACTGACGTCCCCCCATTATCCCTCATCGCCGTCCCTTTATAATTGTTATTGGTACATTGAGTTTGGTGACCTCACATATACCCATAATGCCTCTGCCCAACTTCAACCTGAGTGTAGGTCTAATCAGGAAGAACAAATGGAAGCACCTGTGTGAGTGTGCAGGTCCTTTAAAACAGACTCTTTTTTGTGTGTGGGGAGCGACTGATGATCTCATCATTTCTAAAATCCCTGCCCTGAGCTGTGAGCCCCTGTTGATTTTTGGTTCGTGGTGGTTTGGTTTAACACACTTCTGTTGAAATGTATGCACCATGTATATTTTCCACACAAGGCCTCTGTACACGATGGGTGTCTGTAAACTCTCTACAACACACAACCCCCTCTATTCTTAGACCCTGGATTCAGATAAGGAAAAGCAATAATGCAGGTATTGATGCAGAGCCTGCCTTAAAGGGACACTCCACTAATTTCACACCTGAAGAAATTTAGAGGTTTGCTTTCTAAAGTCTGAGAAAACAACTGTAAAGATGCCATAGCGACACCGGGGTCATTTCAGATTGGCCTTCAGAATTGCTTTTAACAGAAAACCTGCATTAGGAACTGGGTGCATGGAGTCTGAACTGTGGACGTTCAGTGAGGGGGCTACCATCAAGCGGTGCAGTGTTTTGGGGCTTGAAAGTCAGGGTTTGCTGTAATCTGTAATAGATTATTACCACAGTGTCAGTATCTGCAGCATCTTTGTTTGCTGTGGTGCTCAGCTGCGGGTTAGTGCTCTACTAATCCCTTCTGATCGGCCCCTGTCATTTAAATATTTGTATACGCGATATAATATCCACGCTGGCATCATAGTATTCGATTCTGTCTCAATGGCTTATCACGGCGCGGGCACGTCGGTCCGTGCACCGCCCCCCACGCGCGCTGCGCCCGCGCGCCTCCGGGTGCGCGCAGGACCCGTCCCTACAGCAGAGAGCGGCAGCGCGTCCATCCTGCCGTGGAGCCGGGAGCGTGGAGCCGCGAGGAGCGCACAGAGAGAGAGAGAGCGAGAGAGAGAGACAGAAGATGGACGGAGTGGGATCGTTCGGAGCGGGCCGGGCCGGGTCCACTGTCGACCCGATTGCCTTCGCCAAACAACCGCAGACCATCCTCAGAGTGCTGTCCTGGGTGAGAGCGCGTTTTTCCGGTACTGTTTGCGTGTGGATGTGTGTGTATGGAGGGAGGAGGGGGGGTAGAGGGGTCCTCTCTGTTGTCGTTGCTGCGCGAGACCCGTGACGTGTTCTCACTGCAAATATAGAGCCCAGATATCCAGCGATGGGAGATAAGGAGGGCGTGTAGATGGAAACCATGGCTGGAATGTTTCTATCCGAGTGAATTTCTGTAAAAAATGTACCATACAGGGTGTAACCAAGGCCTGGTGGCTGTCTGACACCCTGACCATTAAATTGATCTCAGTACAGTTTTTCTTTTTGTCTGGGTTAAAAACCGGCCTATCTTCATTAAAAAAAAAAATGAAAACAAAAATCTTGCTTTATAATTGATTTATAAATACAGCCAGAGGTCTGCAGTAGACAGGACCCGGATTGTGGAGAAAATGACAGAGCCAGATCCATAACCCACACATTCCTCAGCCCCCTCCTCTCTGTTATTCAACTATTCTTGTATTCATCCCTAAAATGTATCAATATTTCGTTTATATCGTCAATCCTGTTTCCAGCTAATGATTTTGCTGATTTGCCCTAAACGGTCGTCGTCCGTCATCCCACCAGTGATTGGTCCGCGGTCATCATTACGCACGCAGGGCCGCGGAGACGCGTCGTGCCCTGACGTTTGATGTAACGCATCACCTTTGGGTGACACAGAGAAGGTCTTCTTAGCCGGCGCAGGAATCTCTGTAACGCACCGAGGGCGAGCTAAGATAAGATAATAGCATCCTAACGAGTGTCTGGTTTCATGTGTGTAAGTGTATTATATTTACTTCACACATGCGCGTGCGAGAGGTTAGACAGGATTTTACTACTGAGTCCTCTGGATGCGCTGTCAGCCCACTGCAAAGGGAAAAAGCCCTTCAGTACAAATAGCCTCCATTAATCACTTTAAAACAATTTGGGCTCAAGTGCTTTTAAGTTTAATCGCCTGTTTCCGATTGCAGCTGAAAACTTTCCAAACACATATCCTGCAACATCACATCTTGATTTTCAACAGTGCAGCTGCAATCAGTGGTGGGAGAATATTGCAATCCTTTACCAAAGTAAAAGTACCAATAATAATAATAAAAGTCCTGCATTCAAAATCCTACTCAAGTATTATCTGCAAAACTGACTTATAGTATCAGAAGTGTACTTTTTATGCAGAAAATGGCCCATTTTACTGACATATTGATATAAACCACATTATTAGATTGCTTATATTGATACAACATTGCATCAGAACCATTTCAGTGTGTTAGCTGGTGAAGATGCAGCTTTTTTAAAGAGCAGATTTATGTGCGGTGCATGGAGGTAGTTCATTGCAGTGGTTCCCAAACTATAAAACATCATTAAAAAATACTCAAGTAAAGTGAAGTTATCTAGAAATTGTAAGTAAGTACAGCACTTGTAAAAGTACTTAGTGACTTTCAACCACTGGCTGCAAAGACGAGTAGCAGAAATTACACCAGAAATCCATTGCAGGTAGCGGCAGAGGTGCCACTTTGTCCTTAATGAGCAACAGCATGCTGCTGTTTCAGCTGTGCTCACTCTCGTAACTGGAACAAGCTCTCGTTCCGTTATTGCTAAAGCTGCTGCTCTTCCCAGCTTTAGATACTGCAAATCCTACTGATGACTGCAAGAAGTTTACCAATTCAGGAACAAGGAAATCAAAGTGTAAAGCAGATGAGGCGAGTACAGGGGAAGTGAGCAGAATAAGACGAGGAAAGTATCGCAGATTAATAAAAATATGCAAGAACTGCGAGTTCAAAGAGTCACCGTCACCCAGTCGCTGTGCCTGTGCTCTCATGTTTTTAAAAATCAAGCAAAGAAATTAATGGAAGTTTCCATTTGGAGATCGACTGATGCACATATAAGCAGCTTTATCATGCTGATTCACTAAAAGCGTCCGAGTGTATATCTGCTCAGATTATATCCACACATGTGATTAGTTTAAAATGTGGACCCGACATTATCCCATTGTGTATCCCTCCACCATCATATGACCCAAACCCCCAAGTGTGAGTGCATTTCTGTGTGTGTGTGTGTCACATGGCCCTGTTCTGCCACCGAGTGTTAGTCAGCTGATCGGTGTCAGTGTGTGAGTCCAGAACAGAGGTAGGTAGAAAAACAGAGAGTTAACGTCTGATCAGACCTAAAGACGGGTGTTATTTATAAAAATGAAGCAAAAAAAAAGAAAAATCTATAGCAACCTCTATTGCACTTCCTCTTTTGGTGTGTACACACTGCCTGAGGACTGTGTGATTCTTGATGGGAAGTGAAGCATCCACCTCTGCAGTTAGTCAGAGAGAAAGAGAGGAAATTAGGTTAATGCTGTTGGTCTGAGCACGCTCAAAGAGACGCTCCCGAGCAGTGCTGCCACAAGCCTGTTTCCACCGAGCCTGCAACCATGTTTGTGTGTGTGTTTGTGAAAGAGAGGCAGAGTGACAGAGATGTGTTGATTGTTCAGGCAACAATTTTCATGCTCTTCCATCCTTATCCAATCTCCTCCTCCCTCGTCCTCTTGCGCCCCCTGTCCACAGATATTTTCCCTGGTGGTCTTTGCCTCCATCGTGAACGAGGGCTATGTTAACATGGGCAGCGAGCGTCTCCACTGCGTCTTCAACAAGAACGCGGACGCCTGCAACTACGGTGTGTTCGTGGGCCTGGTGGGCCTGCTGGCGTGCTCCTTCTTCTTCCTGCTCGACTACAAGTTCTCCTCCATCAGCTCTGTCAAAGACAGGAAGAAGGCTATAATGCTTGAGATCGGCTTCTCGGGTGAGGAGGCAATCATGCCCAGAGTCGGCAGAAATAAGCCTGTGCCTGGCATTTCCAGTTTTTCACATATTTCTGAGCGCTTCCCAAGAGTCAGGAGGTGTAACACACAATGTTTGCACTTTCATAGTTAGCCTGTGATTTGTCAAACAGCCAAAAGAGTGTGAGTGAGAGGGTGTATGTGGGCCTTACACACACTGTAGAGGCAAACCCTAAACAATGCCATTATTGATGCTCGATCAGGTTGAAAGGCAGGAGTCACAAGGCTGGGTTTCCTCAGAACGCCAAAAATATAGCCCAACTAGGCCCGCGTTGTTTCATGACCGCTTTCTTGCAGCACAAGACATCAAGAGAAATGAAACCTGTAACCATTCATAAAAGGTAATAGAGAAATCCCAGTATTTTTGGTTTCTAAAGGGAACAAAGAACTGCAGGTGAGGATTTGAGGAATCGACAGTTAAAAAGCCTTCTTTTCTGTTGCAACAAACTGTTTCTGTTCTGCTGCTTTGTGGCAGGTTTCTGGACCTTCCTGTTCTTTGTAAGTTTCTGCTTCCTGGCCAATCAGTGGTCCCGGACCACGGCTGATGAGCTGCCACTCAACCAGGGGGCAGATGCGGCCCGGGCTGCCATCGCCTTCTCCTTCTTCTCCATAATCACCTGGGTGAGAGCGCCACAGAGACATAAGCACGGACGCTCGCAAAGACACACGTGCAACAATGCAAAGATAAGATAAGACAATGGGCTGCTGGGCACAGATGCATGAAAGCCGCCCTCCAGCCTAATGGCAAAAACAACTGCACCCTCAGTATTTTTACACATTTTTCAACCACATCTGGCAGGTCAACATAAATTTAAGTGCTGCCTTTGGTTTAAAACTGCACCTCATTTCAGTCTGTATTTAGTTTATATTGAGCTGAGGTGAGCAACCACAATCAGGACATCCCCATTTTTGCCTGAGAAATCTGACTTTCCAAAGAGAAAAGTTAAGAACACTTCAAACAGAGGCTCTGGATTAGAGGTACCCTGACCTGTTGGGCCCCGGTGCCTGTGCCTGGCAGGCCCCTCTGATAATCCATCCATGACCTAAGATATTGACAGTAATCCATTTTGGCCTGAATTGAAGGTGAGAAACCAGTCATGCATCTGCTGCATCGTGCTTAATATTTTGACTTGAAGGAGTTATGTACGAGGTTTGTGAGTTCAGCGGCTCCATCATCATTGTCTAAACATTTACACTCCGCTTTGGTTGAGCTCAGTGGATCCTCATCACAGTTTTCTCTTTGACATTTTGGGAAATGTGCTGTTCGCTTTTTATGAGAAGGCTGATACCACTCACATTGCGTAAAAGCGTTTCCTTACAGGGAGCAAGCACACCAGCAGATGGAGTGCAAAAAATAAACGAGCAAGGAGGGGTTTTTGTTGTTTTTGGTGCCTCTTGTGAATTTTGTCATTTGCTAAGTCAAGTTACCTTTTGTCACCCTTGTTTCTATATAGTTTGAGGACAGTTTCATATAAGATATCTTATAATCAGATGAGATGTGCCGCTTCTCAGTCACGTAAATTGGTCTCTTGGAGAAGTCAAGGACATCAGCGAGTGCGCGAAACTTAGCAAGGGATTCCTCAAACACCAACATGGAGTCTGAAGTCTGTGCTGGTTGCCTGGCAACTGTGATGCTAATAAGTGGACTTTGTTTCGTTCGGACAGAGGTGGGCTAGTTGTTCAACCCTGTGGCCAATCTTTACTATAAGCTAAGCTAACCAGACCCGTAGCCTTATATTAAAATCTCTATCTTCTCGTCTAACTTTTGAGGAATGTGTGAATAAACATATACCTCAAAATGTCAAACTTCCTTTAAGGCAAGTGAGTTGTATTTCTATAGAAGCAATTACACTATATAAAACAAATTACTTTAAAATCCTGCTTTTGAAGATGTTTCCTGGCTAATATCTGTCTAACTGAGCTTTCATGATTTAGTCTGGCTTACTCTGACGAGCACCTGGAGTTGTTTTTCTGATCTCCTCCATCTGTTGCCCTCTTCTCTGTCCCCCTGCTGCCCCTGTAGGCTGGCCTAACAGTGCGTGCGGTCCAGAAGTATCTACTCGGCACAGACATGACTCTGTTCACCACGGAGCACATGGACGGCGGCGCACCCACCAAGCCATACCCCTCCAATTCACCAGTAGGCGGCACCACTGAGACCACAGAGACCTACCAGAGCCCCCCATTCACCGAGAAGAATGCAGCACCCACGTACCAGGTTCCCATTTACTAGATGAGATAGGCCTGATGGTGGGAGAGGAAGTTCAGGAGAGGGATGAGAGGAAAGTGAAAATTGCTTCCTGTGATATTAGACCTGCAGTTGTTTATGGGTTAATCTGGGCTGAGTTTTCAATAACTGTTAAAAACAGCCTCTCCTTCTTTGTTTCCTCCTCTCGTTCCCTTTCCTTCCTCAACATTCCAGCTTTACCTGCATTTTTCTAGACCTGTATGTCAATCTGAAATTCCTGCTAGTGTCCTCAGATCAGAGCAGACGAGAGAAAAGGAAAACAAGAGGAGGAAATGTAGGAGAAGAGGCCGCTTTGCAGTGTTAACACTATTTTGAAGAAGAAGAAAAAGAGATGAAGGGATCAACAAGTGAGTGACACCACCACAAAGCAGTATTAGATCCCTAAAAATAGTGCACTCACATACAGCACCTTCATCTTATTCTTTTGATTCAATTAAGTGTGAACATCCCCTTTCATGCCAAACAGTACGGGGATTTTTTTATTCTTTTTTTTTAGCTACAGTACAGTCTGGTCTTTCCTCTATCTTTCTCTGCTGCAGTTAAGGTGATCATGTGTATTGAATCTGCATGTTTCCAAACTTAGAGATCAACTAAGTGCCATACTGTACTGTGTGTCTCAGACAGTGACTTAATTTAGTAGATTTCCACATGCTGTAAAAAACAATGACAACAATGTTTTGTGACCAAGTGCAATATCTCACATTCTTATGTAGGTCTGTAGGTAGGTATATGCTGTACTCTAGGTAGGATAGTTATCATCAGTTTAGACCAATTGTAGGCACTGTCTCAAATTACATACTAGTCTTTGAATTGTACTAACAAATCTCAGGCAAATTTCCCAATTAAAATTGTTGATCTGACTGGTGAAGTTTGCAAGATATGGAAAATACTGTATTATCTAAGAGATCCTGAGAGAACTTCTCATCAACAAAAGCTTGTTGACAATTTAAATAAAATTAGTATTGGTCAAGAAGCTTTTATATCATCTTTTCAGGTATTCATGCCCTTCTTTCATGTGGAGGAATCATTATTTGACACATTGTAATGATTGCTGAATTTGTATGATTCTGGTTCATTTGTGTACAAGCGTGAGTTTTCTGAGGTTGGTGACTCTTGAGATTCACTGGGGAAATCTAAATCCACAGTGAATCATCTGTCAGTCTTAAGTTATGTTTCTGTGTCAGTCATGGATGGATTATTGAATGGGACTCCCGGGCACGGGCCAAAGGGGGAAGGGGGGGACTATAAAAACAAGCAAAATGACTACAAAGACACTAAACAATTACAAAGAGACACGAAAAGACCACAAAGTGATGCAAAAATAACTACAAGTATACACAAAATGACTAAAAAGATGCAAAACAACTAGATAACACAAAATGACTATTGTGACTAAGGAGGATCTGGGAGGGAGGAGACAGCTACAGGGGGAAGATGGAGCATCAGTTGGGGCAGAACAAGTCCAGTCTTGAGGGGCCTTAAAATCTCTGGCTACAAAGGACCCGACTCCCAGACTGTGGGGGACCGAAGTGGGTGAATGATCTGGACTCAGTCTTCAATAGACCTGATCAGTCATCTGGCCTTTCCCCTGTCAAGACCTCCCTGCGCAATCCCCATCGTCTACACTCCAAGGACCTCGACAGCTACAGGCCTGTGGCACTGACATCACATCAGATTAAGATCCTGCAGAGGCTGGTTCTTGTCCATCTCTGCCCCCTGGTGATACCATCAATGGACCTGCCACATCTCGCTCATCAACCTGGCATTGGGGTGGATGACGCTGTCATCTACCACCTACATAGATCAGTCTTTCACCTAGGAAAGGCTGGGAGCACTGTGAGAATCACACGCTTTGATTCTTCCAGTGCCTTCAATACCATACGGCCCACACTGTTCTAAAGGACAAGTTGGAGAGCATGGGGTGGACCACCACCTCACAGCACGGATCATGGACTACCTCATCAGCCAACAACAGTATGTGAGGATACAGGACTGTGAGTCCAACATGGTTGTCTGCAGCACAGGGGTCCCACAGGGCACAGTACTGGCTTCCTTCCTCTTCACCCTCTACACTGCAGATATCACGCACAAATCAGCTAACTTCCACCCGCAAAAGTTTTCTGACGACTCTTCAATCATAGATGGGGTCGACGCAGACCACAGACAATTGACCCAGGGATTGTTGGATTGGTGCCGGTGGAACCTCCTCCAGATCAAAGCAGGGAAAGCCAAAGAGCTGGCGGTGGACTTCCGCACTGTGGATTTAACTAAGGATTGTTGTATCTTAACACATACATAAAACAACTACAATGAGACACAAAATGAGTCAAAAGTGACACAAAACAATCAAAAAGTGACAAAAAAAAAAACTACAAATAGATGCAAAACAACTACGAAGAGATTCAGAATGACCATAAAGAGATGTAGGCACGACTTGCAGTTGTCTGAGGTCTTGCTTCTATCTAGGTGGGGTGGGAGGCCTTTCCCATGTCTGTGCTCAGGGTCCTGTTGTCTCATAATCTGTCCATGGTACCAGGGAATGTATAGAGTGTGTTATTTGAGACAGTGTCCTATGCTGAGTGTTTGTTTGTTGTGTGTATAAATTGGGACGACTGGGGATATTCTGGGTAAGTCAGGTCTGATTATGTTTACGTTTTAGAAGCTGCCAAACTGCCCTGCGTTCTTATTGCTGTCTTCTGATTACCACGTTACTACTATGTTGTTAATGTCTACAGGATTTGACATAATCACAAAGCAGGAGGGCAACAGATTTTATTCAGTGAGGGAGATCAGATTGCTGGAGGATTCAGTGCTGTCTCCGGCAAAAGACAAATATGTTTGTCGGATGTGAAGGATCGCTAGCTGGCTAATTCATTGATCCTACAGTCCAACTGAATGAGTTGAGTCAGAATTTGTTGCCATGGTGACAGACACAGGTTTGGGTAGATGTGGCTCACTAAGAGCCCCGATGTAAATGGTAACCATGTCAACCATGTCAGTGTGTAGCAGTGTCTGTGTCGTGGTTCATGTACACTCGCCATCAGCGAATCTGTAGTTTTGCTGTGTGTGTGTGTGTGTGTGTGTGTGTGTGTGTGTGTGTGTGTGTGAGAGAGTGCACGTGTGTTAGCATGAATGAGATACGTGTGGGTCTGTTTGTGTGAAAATGTGTGAATGTGTGTGATTAATTAAATTTTGTGGTGCATAAAAGTTATTTTCTGGAACATGTGTTGTAGTGAAGAGGAGGAAATCACCATGGAATCATGTCCCCAGAATGAAATATATAATCAGAGTCCCTCTCAAGATATTTGAATTACAAAATATGAAACTAAATTCATTTTTTAATGAACAGAGCCAAATATAAAACTTCATGTTAGAGTGATATGATTGACCTGTAGAATGCCTTGCCTGCTATTCTAACTAATCCTGCGTAAACAGGGCCCCCTGCAGACCAAAGAAGGCACTGCAGCAGCAGGAGCGGGGCTCTCAGTTTTTAAAAGTAATCATGATAATAATGCATGGAACTGTTGTATAGAACTCATTATATATTGAATACTATTCAATTTTTTAAGTTGACTCCAAGATGTTTTGCAAAGTGAGATTCGCCAGCCACCAGTGCAGCTGACAGGATTCCCTCCAGTGTAAATCACAGTTTACCGGCAGGATTGTGACTACACACCCAAACAATGCTTTGTTTCTTCAGTGCTGTTATTTCAACCTCATGATCTTGTCGGTCACACGTACACAAGCACCAGTGTGTATATATTTCAACGCTCCAGGGTGAAACTGTACCACAGTGCTGACTGTAACTTACAGTCAACTGTAGTAAAAGAAAAAACTATGTGACCACATTGTCCAGGGCCTTGAGCTACACTGACAGAAAAGTTCAGGCTCCACGTTCTAGTTCTAGTGTAGTTTGAAAGAGATAAGCCCTTCTTCTGAATGCAGGCTCAAGACAAATGGAAATGTCCCTAGTTCCAGCACAAAAAAGATTTAAAATAATTTCAATATAGTCTTATAAAACAGAGCCAAGATCACTCAGTTTAAGATTTACCTGTGAGCATGTTTTTTTTTTAAATATTTTATACCCAACACTATCTGTCAGCGAGTGCATTTTGGGCATCCTCTGTATTATAAAATGAGGGAAAACACAGAAGTACTTTCCTTTCAGGATTTTAGTTCAGGAAAGGGTGCAACAGTGCTGGGTGCTGAGTATTACTGGGTGGAGTTTCAGGTACCTGGGGGGTTTGGTTTGGTTTGAAAAGTGTATTTGGTGCAGTTAAAGGACTATACTTCCTGGTTTTCATGTTGTAGCCTTTTAAAACATCTACTGGCAGTTTTTCATTCCACTATGATATGAGTATCAGCTTGCAGAGACGCAGGACATGAATTGGCCGATGCTTATTGTCTCGCAGGTTTGACCGTCTGATAACTTCTTGGTAACGGAATGATTTTCAGAAGCAGACACGCAAATTTCATACGTTCAAAAAAGTTCCTGCTCAGCGCTCACAAACGCACTAACACTCCACGATAATTAAACTGAATATTAAAATTCTAATCTTTAAGATTTTCATGCAATCAAACCCTATTTTTGATAGTGTTTATGGTAATTTAATGTATTCACATTATGTAATTGCGTACGATCACATATGCTACAATATGAAAAACTGCCAGTATAGTTCTTTAACTCTTGGGTAGTACTGGGCTGCTAGTAACCTGTTAACTGTGGTTAGGTGAGACTGGTGGTATTAGGTACTGTCGGGGTACCGTTAGGTAGTTTGGGTTACTGTCCGGTCAGGTTGTATTATTGTTGTCAGTGCTTCAGTCTCTTCTTCAATCAGTGTGATAGATAAAAATAATACATTTCTCTGTTTTGTGCTCTGGCCCATGTACACTGCCGTGGTATTGGTTGATTGTAAAATTCAGTAAGTTATTGAAGTCAATGGAACCTGTGTGTGATTCTGTCTAGGGTCTGATTTGTCCTGTACTACTGAAAAAAAAAAAAAAAAAACAATATTACTACTGATCATTTATTAACTAGAATGCACTCTTTGTTGGAAATACTTTGTTTGACCACTCTTAAAGGGGCTGTCAGCGCCGAAATCAAAGTTATATGTGATCATGCTGTCGTTTAGTTAGACTGAGATAATAAAAGTTGATGATATGGAGTGACGCTGGCACCATCGGTTATGTGGTTTCCAGTATACAACATTGCATGGATGTTACGATATCTCCCCCCAAATATTGATGATAAAAATTGAACCCCCATTGACCAATAAACGAGTAAACATTGATTCTGTAGCGTGCGACCCCTTTAATGTTTCTTCTGAGCTGTTTCTTCCTGTTCTGAAGGTGTTTGACCTCTTCAGTGTAAAAATGCTGTGTACAGAGATGTGTGTCACTGTCTATTACCTGAATGTCTCTGGACTGCAGTCTGACCGTCACTCCAATAAAAAAGAAAACATGTTTTGGACTGCCTGTTTCTGTCCCTGACTTTAATGTGTGAACACCTGTATTGTCTTTAAAGTGGCATTTTAGGGGGTTGTTTGTAGTGACGAACCTACAGAGAATTATCACCTGAATTTGTAGATTCCCTCTCCTTTATTGACCTTTTAAGTGTATCTTTCAGCTCATCGTTCAGCTGTCTTTACAGCTAAATGATTTACAGTTCTGGTTCACTCTCAGCACGCTTAATAGTGTGTTTTTTGGCCTCAGCAGGCAACTCAGCTTGAAAAACCCATTGACCCCTACCTGCTCAGCACCAAACTGCAGACAGGCACCAACTAGCTGGTGAATAAAGTGGAGCATTTCACAGCTAAAGAGACAGACACACTTGGTAGAGACCAAAAACAGAGCTAAAAAAAAAGACTTCATATTGGATTTACATTCATCAGGTGGCCAGAAACTCGACTCCAAATGAGTTGCTGTTTACAAAAAAGACAGAAAAGAAAATCAGTTATTGCAGGTTTAAATGCAGTTCAACACCTAGATTTGGGAATATTACTTAAGACTGAATGCAGTCTGGTAATCTGTGCGAAGTCATAATCCCAGTTATCAACCAAAATTGAGTAAAATATTACTTCTGGATAGTATCTACAGCATAACAGCAGAGAGGGATGAGAAATGATTAGCAGAATTATTAAAGTTTTAAATGCAAAAAAAGAGAACCTTCTGGGTATCAGTAGTCTGTTTTGGGTTAAAAAAAAATATTTTTCTACATACACTTTATAATATACATGGACCATAGATTATATATATTACAAGTAGCTGATTATAAAGATGCACAGTTTGTGTTGTTTTGTATGGAAAGTAACTGCATTACCCCCCAGCACACACACACATACACACATCTAACAATGATACACAAACTTAAGTCTGCTCACAGAAAACAGCTTTATTTAAGCCTGAAAGAAAAAAAAAAAAAGGAGTAAGATGCTGTATGATGTGTCGACACACTCAATGTGCTCATTAAGACACACACACACACACAAGACGGCCGCACACCCAGGTGGGCAGCGGTGGGTCCTGAGAGAGATGATGAACAGATTGTGTAGCGGATGTAACCTGTTTCACATCATGGCACTGATTAACCAATCCATCAGCCACCAAATCAACCACATCTAACAGTCAGTGATGTAAAAGGAATAAAAAAAACCAAAAACAAATATGACCCAAAATTTGTTCTGACTCCCAACGCAGCTCTTTGTGTCAGACATTATTCTGCATGAAGCAACAAAGAGTTAAAAGTAGCGTGTAATACTACACTTAAATAAATATGGTGCTGAATAGTTGAACCAAACATGTTGTGTTTATTATATCATTAAACCAAGCAGCCCCACTGGGGAATCACACATGTTTCATCAACTGTGATGTTAACAAAATACATTTTGTCATCTTCTGTTAAAGTGAAAACACAAAGCAAAGTAAAAAAATGCAAATCAATACATTTTTTTGTATTCAGGAGCATTGCATTCAAGTTAAGCCTCAGCTTGTCTCCATTCTTTCATTAAATAAACTGACAGTTGCGGTTGGATGTCGCCAGTGCCAGTGCCAGCTGGAGACGTCCTCAGAGGATGTCAGTGGAAATGGTGTCGAAATGGGGCAACCAACCAAACATGACTCCTGCAGAAAGTACAAGCACCATAAACCAACTTAAATTCCAATTCATGATGAGGTATAAGCCCCAAACTCCACTGGGACGTGGTCACACAGGAAACAGGCTGCTGTTTTCTGCACTGGCTGCTGCAGGGCTTTGACGGGGCTGCGGGGGCAACTGAAAATGTGCCCAATCATGGTAAATGGAGCAGAGGGAAAACGAGGGGCTAGGTGATGATACGGCTAATTGACTGCAAGGAAGGGAACTCTTCGCTCTCCCTGATGTGCAGGGTCTTGTGGGAGTTGAAGTCTTTGGGGGCCAGTACCTGTCTGCAAGTGGGACACACCTGGCAGTCCAGCTCGATGGCTGTGTTAGCCACTGTGGTCGGCATCTGCCAGGCGTTCTTCTTGTTCTTGTTTTTCTTTCCTCCTCCAGCGCCTGACTGCTTCTCCATCGCCTTACAGTCTCCGTGGGCAGTCAGGAGCTCCTGCTGCTTGCCAGTGTCCGGCAGAAGCACCAACAGCTCGTTGAAGATGCGGTTAAAATCATCTCCGAGCAGGTCCTTACAGCTGCGGTGGTACTGGGCTGCTGATATCACGCCCTGGGAACAGAGAGAGGGGGTCAGGAGAAGGACGAGCAGACTGAAGACGCCATCAAGCTATCAACACAAAGCCATTTACTGGGAGCTTCAGAAAAGTACTTTTATACACATTTTTGTCTCCATATTTAATAACTAATGTGTACTGGCTAACTAATGGTGGGAATACAAAACTCTGAAGACTACAGCTTTGATTATTACGCATGTTTAAATATGAGTACCTGTCTGAACTGTGCAGAATAGTTTTTGAACTCGTTGAACTTTGACTCATCGTTGTGGAGGTACTTTCTAATAGACTGGATCAGCTCTAGGTTCCTCTGATGGAAGTCATCTGGAACCAAATAACCACTGCTTGACACCTTGGGGGGCCTGGGAAATTAAATTTAAAAACAAATTCAAATTAAAAACCAACATCAACAAGTCAAAAGGAGATCATGTATAAAAAGGCAGGCTGTCTCACGGGTTCACTGCCGAAGGAGCAGGCTCCACCACATTGCTGTTGAGGGGGATCCCGGTGAATCCTGGGGGAGGTTTAGTGGCTGAGAATCCCAGGCCGGGTGGAGGCGGGGGCATAGCAGAGGAAGGGGCAGGAGCTGAGGCCTTCATCGGGAAGGAGCTCTTGAAGCCTGAAAGATAAACACAGTGAGCTGCTACTTCTGCTGCAACAGGATGAGCCCCCAAAAACTGAGCTGCCAGCACTTAAGCTGATGCGTAAGGCGTTAGGCATGACGTGTCGAAGTAAATTTACACAAAGAGCCAAATTTGGGCAACAAGACGAAACGCTGGAGTTAATTTGAGGAGACAATCAATACAGCTGACAGTGACAGCCAGACAACTGTAACACAGACCTCTTTAAGCCTTAATATTGACAAAACAATAATTTTCAAAACTGCCACACAGACGAGAAGTGAAATTAGCTATCGAGACTCCAACAAGTCCGACTGACTTTGCATTTTTAGTGATAAGTTGGAGCATTTCCAATTCACTTCCAGAAAGTCTGTCTGACTTTTGTTTTGGAGACAGCACCTATCAGCCATTACAGCAGGTGCACAGCCAGCATCCAAGAACAAGTCAAACCCCCTCCCAATAAACATTTGATCATGGTATCTAATAATAGGGACAAAAGAAAATGTTGAAAGATGCTGAATGATATTATCATGGTGCTGTACCTGGTGGTGGGTTCTTGGTCATGAGAGCAGGGAACTCTTCCTCCTGCTCAGGAGGGGGGTCTGTGTTGGGATGAGGGGCTACCTTAACTGCCTCACTAATAACGGGTGGTGATTTCTCGGGGTGGCCGTTCGCCAATCCACTTGTCTGTGCCACTGTTACAGCACCGGAAAGGGGTTTGTTCCAAGTTTTCTCGGGGACGTTCTCCTTCTGTGCTGCCGTTTCCACGGAGGCCGCACTGAGAGTTTGCGTTATCCCTGACACTGAAAACACAGACGTAGAGGGAGCGGATGTGTTCTTCTGCTGTTTTTTCTTCTTGCTGGCTTTTGAGGTGGGAGGTTCAGGGTTGGGGGTCGGGTTTGGAGGGTTGGAGGTCACAGTAGGGGGTTTGCTGTTGCCTCCTTTAACGGTGAGCAGAGAGGAGATATCCAACATGGTGGGCACCGAGCGGAACTCCTGCTGAGTCAGTCCTCCTTTCTCATCGTCAGAAGAAGGAGGAGACCGAGTAAATGTCGCTTTCCCATTCTCCCCCACTTTCTTTTTCCTGCGTGAAGACGAAGAGGTTGACGAGGAGAGGAGCTGAGGGCCAGAGGATGCAGATGAGACCGGAGGGGAAGGTCTGGAGGAAGGAGGGGGATGAGAGGTGGGTTTAGCTACAGCGGTATGGTTGGACCAGGCGGACCTGCTGCCGGCTGCAGCTTTGAGGGGCCGGATTTTGGACACGAGGGCGGGGAAATCCTCCTCTTGGAAAGAGGAAGTCTTCTTAGGTTGGGCAGAATAAGCTGGGGTCATGGGTGATGTGACAGCAACAGTTGAGAGGCTAGGGAAGTCGTCTTCCTTTAAAGCTGCGGGGGCTGCCGTTACCGCCGCAGGAGCTGGCTTTACACTGCGAAACACACGACAATAACAACATAAGTTGAACATTTCAACACAAGACGTGTGTAGAGGATTTCAGCTTGTGCTGTGTGTAAAGGGTTACATGGATGTGGCGGCTGTGGCCCCTAAAGCTGGGAAGTCGTCTTCTGGAGTGCTCTTCATTGTTCTCACTGTTAAAGAGGAGGCAAGAAATACGTCAGCACAGCAAATAACTTCCTGCTTCTGCAACACTCGCATCAGCCGTTACAGAACATGAACACGAGCTGCTCAGTAGATTTTTAACATTTTCCTTCTTCACCTGGAGGTTTGCTTGGTGGTTTGGCGTGTCCGGCCCTGTTTCTGGGCTCTTCTGGTTCTGTCCTCTCCATCCTCTCCTCCCGGCAGTGTTTGGGAGCACTCCTCTCCTGCGCCGCTCCTCTCTCCTCCTGTCTGCGCATTGCCATGGATGCCCTCATAGCAGCTGCCACCTCCCTGTCCTCTTCCTCTCTACGTGGACAAGCACACATTCAAATACGCTCAAAAAGAGAAAAGAAACCAAATAACAATAAAAATGCATTGATCTGAGTGCAGCAGCTACTATATTTTTTATGGTTTGCACAGAAAAAGCACTGGTGAAGCCTTTAGAGACTGCAAAGTGCTACACATCAATACAGAAATTACACAGAAAGGAATGTCACACACACACACACATGCAGTGACAGTAGAAGGGGGACGCTCGATTGTGACAAAGCCATGCAGCCATTCATTAAATATTTTCCACTCTCACTCCTCAACAATGACACTGGATGCTTGGCAGCCCGGTCATCAGGCTCATGACAGCGTCCACATCTATCCTGCTAAATTTCTGCATGCTGTCCAATCAACACCGCACTGCTGATTTAGACTCACCGAGAGTACCTCCAGCTCTTCTGTCCCCCGTGAGGCCTCCCCCCTCTACCTCCTCGATTGTGACGCACCTCCTCATAGTCCTCACCTGTCACCAGACCTAAGGACACACACAAACATTTTATTCACATTCAATGCCTTCAAACCACAGATACATCAGCAATAATCCTCTAAACATAAAGAAAAGACTGGTCCCACACACACACAACAATAACATCCTCACTAACTTTCATTTCTCCTCTGTTGTCTCGGGGCGTAGTTGAACTGTAGGTCGATGTGGCGGTTCTGTCGAGCCTCTGCCCGGTTCTTGCTGTGCGCTGCGGCCTTGTGGGCCTTGTAGTCGATCTCAGAGCGGAATGCGTGGGTGAACTGTTCTGTGGCACAGCGGCCTTCCTCACACAGATAGTGACTCTCTCTGAAGTGCTCACTCAGGTACTGATAATCGCTGTTGGAAGCAGGGTTGGAAATGAAATAACTTAAATAACAAGCTTGACCCACTGAGTCACCACACTCCCCTTTCAAAAGCTGATTAATGGCTATATATGGTTTTTGCGTGCGTTTGAAATTGTTCCACACACCTGTAGTATTCCTGGGAACCGTCTGCATCACAGAAATGGCAGAAGTAGTGGTCCCTGCGCAAGTGTTTAAGCAGCTCATCGTTATCAAGGTAACGGTCATCGCAGAACTTGCAGAGCGGGTGTCCCCTGTGGCTCGTGTCGTCCGGGTCTCCATGTGCTCGGTGGCGTGCGAGTTCCTTTCGGTTGTACCACTTGCGCTCGTGGGAGAAGATCTGGTTGGAGAAGTAAAGTTTAAACAACATATCTCTGACAGCACTGTGATTGTTGATATGCTGGAATAATAATTGTTCCACCTGATTTACATGCACAATATTAATATTACTTCAAGATGGAAATGTTTATATTTAATTAGCATCATATGGACATAATGTAATAAGTCCTCAAAACGTTCCAATAAGTAGTTCCTACTCCTTTTCCTTGTATGGAGAACCAAGAGAGTCTTGCAGTTTAATGGGGCATAACAAGAACTGTCCATCAATAAAATACATAATGTAGATCGCTGCAAAGAGAACAATAAAAGGCTGCATGACAGGTGGTGCGGGGAGCTATTACATAGATCAATATTTACTGAGAATTCTAAAATGTCAATCTAAAAATAACCTTATTTCCTGACAGTCATCTGACGGCAAACATATTCATAGTAAGCTTGACAAGGATGTGGTTTCTCTTTCAATCAATAACAAGATTAGCAACATTTCTTCCAATACCAGTTTAACAATGTGCTAATTTATGCTGCTTCTAACATAACTAAAAATGGCATTATAATGTGCAAGATCTTCTGTAATCAACTGGAGTTGTAGTTAATGGTTAAGTACCACGGTCAAGAATAAGGCTTTGGTGCCCTCGGGTGGTGCAAAATGTAACTGCACATTGTGATGAAGTTTAGCACAGGATTTTTAATTTTACATTATAAAAACAATAATTGAGATCTACCTACTCAAGAATATCCAGTCTGATCAGTATGTTAAAACTGTGCAGACTGCTTGTTCTACAAGTGTGGGCTGTATCTCAGGGGCATTACGACTGTGACCAGTGACTGACACGCCCCTGGGCGGGCTGGTTCGGGGTCAGTGTACCTTCAGATGCTTTGTGCAGAGCTTGCAACAGAAGAGCTCGTGCTGCTTCCTCATGTGGTGCTCCAGCTCCTCGAACTTTGAGAAGACTTTAGGCTCTGAACAGCGGAGGCACTCCGGCAACAGCAGATGCCTGATAAAACATTCACACACAGAAAATTCAATCAGCGTCGAGCAAACACACAATCAGAAACCACAGTCCGGATTAAAACCAAACCAAATGAGCTCCTGGTAACACAGAGACACTGTTCTTTTTCTTGTACGCGACTGACTTAATTGCTCTGAGTAATCAAACAATTCTATTCAATATTATCTCAGTTTAGTTGAAGACACTGTTCAAATAGTTAGTTTGTGATTTCTACTGCTGGTTAACGGAGACAAATGCCTGCATCTGTACCTGGCTGCTATATATTTGCACATAACACTCACTGATAGCAAACTTCGGTATGCACACATTTACTTTACCACTTTTATAAATGGGAGACACAAGCTGGCCTGTATTATTGCCAGTTAGAAGTTTACACCATTCAGTGTTATTTTTAATTCTGTGATACAATGATGCACTGCTCCTGAGTAATGATCTGTAAATGATCTTCTGTGCTGCCACAGCAGAAGTCTGCCTGTCTGATTTTTGCCATGCACATATGCACATGCCAGAACTCTGAGACGCAGACGTGTAAGTGCCATGAAATCAGGTTGTTGTTTCCGTTTTTAAAAAGATACATGTAGTCATGTCAGCTAGGTTTCTTTTAATCCCTTACTCTGATTATGATCTCTTTTTTGAGGGTCTGGTAGAACAAGTGTAACCAGCATATGAATAGTGGTTGACAATGATAGAGAATGTACCTGTACTGGGCATAGATCTTCTCGTCACTGAAATAGATATCATGCTTCTTCTCACAGGTGAACTGCTGGTAGGGTAGACATGAGAAGGCCTCCAGTTTTTTCACAAACACCACCTGAGAACAATGTGACAGTCAGAACCTAAGACCATTGCATGACACAGACACTCTTAGGGGAAAGTGGAGGGATAAAAGGCTTGTAGTTCACGGTTTAAAAGGATTCACAATATTTATATTCTGAGGCAGGAGCCCCTGCTGAAGAATTTAGTAAAACTGAACATCATTTTAGGAGGATCACAAGGATCTTATAATGTGAGAGGTAACCTATAGAATTATAGGAATACATTCACCTTATAGAGGCCAGACAAATTATATAGTTCACTGCATATGTACTTAAAGGTTCTGCCAAATTAAGCACTTCAAAACATTTTTTGTCCATGGCAACATCAAGCTGTAATAGCAGTTAATAATTAACTTTTTAAAGTATCTATAGCTGACTTTTGAATGGAGTGCTGGGCCCTTATTGCTATCACACAGCTGAGTTCACAAGTTGGCTTAAGTCCATTTAGCTAGCTAGCTACCTGTACCTGAGAGGATCGACCCCAACGAGGAAATGTGAGACTGACAGACACGCAATTTACCTTTAAAAAGCAGCCGAGAAATAACAACTAGCGAGCTACCCACCACCGCTGACCCATTTAAACGTACCCACGTTGGTTTGTTTGAGAAATGACAGCTGACATGTTCTGCTAGCTTAGATGTACTGACAGTTCACTGAAGCACAAATTCACTGTCACATTAAATAAAGGGGATAAGGCCTGCTGGACCAGCACACTGTCAACTGCTCATTTGCGGAGGCCAACCTGTTAGCTAACTCTACCTGCCTTAAGGTAGAGCTAACTAGCTAACCCTATACTGATAGACATGCTAGTGTTAGCGTGAACTAGCTACCTTAGCTAAGCAAATGACAGCGAGAAAAAAGTCGTGTGAGCAGTTGGTGGACACCGTTGGCTGCTTTGACTTGTTTACCACCAATGTTTTCCATTTATTATGAATCCGGCTAAGATTTTATCGTACAAATATCTGCTAATTTTTCTCCAATAACACAACCACAACGATGCGGCCTAGCTAGCCCCACCAGGCGTCATCCACGAGCCGGAGTAGCGAGGAAGTGCGTACCTTGTCGAGCTCCTCCCGGCAGACGGCGCAGTACTTCTGGTCGCACAGCACCCTCATTTTGGTGGAGCAGCGGTAGCAAACAGGGTGGTCGCATTTTCCTAAGGCGAAGATGTCGACTTCTTGGCAGCACAGCACACAGTGCTTCTCTGTTTCTTTTGTGGTTGATGAATCCATTGTGGCGAAAAGGCACGAAGCAACTTTAACACTATTTGTTATTAAGGGAGAGCCACGGCCGCTGAAGTGCTTACGTAATTCTGAAAGTCTGAGCTACTGCCGCGTCTCTTAACTGCCGTACCGCTGATCTGTACAGCATGTGGATGGGCGAGCAAGCCTCCTGCGGGGGGCGGCTCACACCCATCGCACAAGTGTCTATCAGCGCAGCCGATCATGACCGGTACACGTGTGTCCCATGGTGTATGTATGTGTGTGAGTGTGTGTGACACCGGTCTGAGCCTATCAGCCAATGCTGATAGGAGGCACAGCACTTTGGGAAATATTAACACGCGCCTCAAAGTCCTACTTTAAAACACGCTCCAGAAACATGTGATTTCGTTTCTGTTCAAGTGAAACTCACAAATGACTCTCTTGTTTCTGATCAGAGCCTGGTGTTGTTTGTTTTGATACCAGTATATAACTGCGAGTGGACCCTGGAGTCTGTAGCCGTGGCGTGTACACAGACTTTGGCGGATCAGCTCTTATTGCATTCAGTCTGGATCTGCATTGAGGAAGTGTTTATTGTTAGATCCCCAGGAGATCACCTGCTCTGTTTAGGATCTTACCAAGTTAGAACAATAATAAGCAGTATGTGAAAATGAAAACATCCATTTAATCGTTTCAAGAAGACTTTAAGAGAAAATTCGCAGGCATCAGTTCATTCCCTAACAACAACTCTATGTAAAAGTGAGTCACGTTAAAGTGACTTCAGCGGTTTAAGGAGATTTAAAGCCATGGGAGTTGTGTAATCTGATGCCATGACTCTGAATCTGTCAGAGGATTTCCATTTTTTCATCATCACGATTTTTACAGAAGGACAATGTAACAAAATCAGTATTATTTTTAAAGTATTTGCACAATGAGGGCACCATTAAACAATCACTGTTTTCAGGAAAGGGAAGTCTCCATCATGAGGTCTGTAAGCAGTGATGAATACAGTCAGCCAGTGCTTTAATGAGGTGAAGCGTCCATGGTTGTGAAGTGACTTGCTGGCTAGCGTCTCTTATAGTGGTTGCTGCTCAGTCCCATGACTCTGAAAGTGCAGCTGGCGATCTTCTCATAGAGAAGGAACATGAGGGCAGCAGTCAGCACCGTCTGCAGCAGCTTGGCCTCCAGGCCTTTGAACAGACCCAACATGCCATACTTCCTATAGAGGGACACCAGGGTGAGAACATGGAACATATGTATGTCAAATATGAATACATGAAAGAGCAGAAGTCTTTGTTAACATTAATTCATGAAGATGGCATATCGTGTACTGAAGCTAAAGAAAGAGCTGCATAATTATGGGTATAATACTAAATACACCAGGCCTGACACGCAAGTCATGTACAGAGAGTCTTTCTCCAAAGGGGAAAAATACTAATTTGGTCTGAAATCATAACATCTTAATCTGGATGAATTTGGACCTTTATGATACAGAAATGAACTAACATAAAATATAAAACTAAACTTTTCACAATGCAAAATGTATATTCTAGTCACCAAATCATCTTCATCATCTCTTCAGATTTTATGATTTTACTGACATATTTCAACACAGCATCTTAATCTTCAGGTCATTTTTGGGTAATCTGGGTGTTTGTTATCACCCAGGTTACATGAAAGCAATCTGATGATTTTGGTCATGTATGAAGACTGTCAAAGTTGGTTTACCACACGTTTTCACAATTTAGAACAAAGTCCTTGTTATTCAACTGCTCCAAGTCAAAATTCATCATTGTATTATGTATTAAATCTATAGAGAAGGACTTCAATTAGAGCCATGACATTATTTGACAGTAATATGTAATGTGTATGTGTGTGTGTGTGTGTGTGTGTGTGTGTGTGTGTGTGTGTGTGTGTGTGTGTGTGCGCATGTGTGTGTACCCACCTGACTCGATTGACCAACAGACACTTGATAGTCCTCAGACTGGTCAGTAGTTTAGACTTGTCCTTTGACTCCTTTAGCTGACCAAACTGCAGTGATATAAAAACAAAAACAAACATTTGCTGTTAAAGCTCTAAAGTGAAGAATTCTTCTGTCTGATTATAGCATCTTTTCATGTATTCTGCTGCCATAGACATTTGTTTGAAGACAAATGGGAAAACTCTCAGGCGTAGTAGACACACACAACCTACCCTAAGAATGGACTGTATTGTCTGCAGTGGGTAAGTAACAATGGTGGCCACGGCTTTGGCAACAGCGCCGATGATCAAGACCTCAACAGATAACAGCTTGGAGGAAAAAAGAAGAAACCTTGTTAGATTTTTGTGCAATTTCATACTATTAGTGAAGGAGTGGCAGCCTAAAGGCCTGAGGAGTATACTTGTCTGGGTGGGTTCAAATAAGATAAGACTTTATTAATCCCCAGCCAGGGAAATTCGGGCGTTAGAGGCAGCAGGCAATAGCAGTTGGGGAAAAAAATAGCAACAGAATAGAGAAATGCAAAATACAAAATAAAAACTGAGTATATATATGTACATTTTATACTGAGGACTGTATAAAAGAAAAAACAATATATAAAAAATATACATTGCCACAAATAACTATAAGAAATATTGCCATAAAAATATACTGCCAAAGATTCTATAGACTTTCGCAGTTTTTACACAAATTGCACATGGGAAAATGTCAACACTAAGTGGTTCAGTGGAGCAACACTTTACCCTTCTTTACCATGAGCAGTAGATTATCTTTAACCAACATATTTATCCACAATTGCTGCATAAAAATGTCAAACTGCATTTGGTATGAAATCAGGCACACATTCTCAGCCAAACTTTGTGCTTCCCTCACCTCTGTTTAAGCCAGAAATCATGTGAACTGAATTACCAAGTGTCTGCATATCGAGTGTCTACTCATCCAGATGATGGGATGACCTGAAGTGGCTTACCTTCTTTACTTTTCCATTGGTTCATTGCAAGAACATACGTGTGTTTTCCATTTATTGCATAACCATGATGTAACTATAATATTACTGATTTCTTATTATTATTAAGTAGAACTTGGCAAGTTTTCAATGATTTCTACACCATTTTCCTATCAAGGGCAATTTTTCTAATATTCTTTGTTGGGCACCCTGAGAAATATATTCACGGGAGTGGTACACACAGTGGGGGATGGGGTATTACTGGTGATTGGGTGTCATGTGAGAAGTTTATTATGCGTGCGACGTCTGATGGTAGAGATGCTGATGATTCTACTCGCAGCAGAGTCTTTGCAAAAGACAGTTTGAAAAGAGCTGCTCACAGTGGCAGGTCATTGCTTTGCAGTTCAATTATTTCGTGTTGCAGGTTGTCAGGCAGATCAGCTTGTTCCACATTAAACAGTGTAGCAAATATGTTCAGTTGCTTTTGTTTACTTTTCATGTCCCGAACGTCTTACCAAATGCCTTAGGGAGTTTTAACACTTAGCAGCATATTCAGATGCTTTTGTTCTTGCAGAGAAGGAAAATACACAGTGTTAGCTGTTCTTTCCAGTTGCACCTGCCACAGCATTAATTTCACTTCAGATGATTTCACATTTAAAGGCAGAGAGCTGAGAAGCTGCTGGAGATTGAGGTTCAGCTGTGTCCACCATGCAGGTCAAAGCACACAGACACTTGCTATCACTGAGTTTCCACGTTACGTTTTCCTTCATCTGTATGAATTATTCCAACTGACACTTTGGAACAGTTTACTTTGACTGGTGCGAGCAGCTCCATAGTAACAACCAGGCTCTCCATCACAAATTCTTCTTCTGAATGAGGTTTCAGCTTCTTAGCCATTAGCTCGCTCAGCAGATTCAGATGTTTCTGTACTCCTAATCCCTGCCTCATCTCTCTCCGTCTGTCACTCACCTCTCTGAGAACTGCTCTCCTCAGCTGCCTCTTCAGTCCTTCATAAATCATGAACTGGATGGCGGGGTTCAACACCAGCAGCAGGGACGGGAAGGTCCCGTTCCACAGCGCTCCCACGCCCTCATCGCGGACGATCTGCACAAATGCATCTGCAAAACACAAGAGCTCAAATGAGGCTTTATTGGAAAAAAAAATTTTTCGTACTGTGTGTGGTGAATATAGGCATGATCTGACAATGACCATTTACCCCAAATCCCAGAGTAGTTGGTGGGTCGTACGTCTGCACTGCGAAACTTGGAACCTTGAAGCTTCAGCCTGGTGTTGACAACCCATAGAGGAGTGGTAACCAGTACGTTTACAACACCTAGAGACACAGAGGCAAATAAAAATGAACACTACCACCAAAGCAAACACTTTCTTGCCCCGAGTCACTAAAACAATGCTTTAATGATCTGAGTTGACAAGGCTTACCTGCAGCAATGCCTATGATTAAGTCAGCGCTGTGTGATGACTGCCTTCCCCTCAGCACGCTAGCCTTGAGGCTGTGGAAGCAGTAGAAGTAGACAAAGTTGGAGCAGCACAGGCTGCAGATGACCGGGAACCAACCTCTGTACGGAGCTAGTCTGCAGCGGGGGACAGTAAACACAGGAGCACATTATAGAGCCCATACCGCTATACTACAGTAGACATATGGTGCTTGTGATGTGAGAGCGTATAGGGTAAACATTAGGAACATTGAAACTGTTCAACTTTATTGCCAGCATATGTTGTACTCAATATTGCTTTGGGTACACTGTGACAACAGTGCAAATGTATGTATGTAAACATAGGATGACAAAGCTAACACATAAAATCAAGAATTTATTGGCAAGTAACTAAATTAAATCTAGTCGAAGAACATTTTCACTCACAGTCCTTCTTCTTTGACAATTTCTGCCAGAATGGCTGGAGTCGATCTGGCTTTCCGATTTTCATCCACTGAATACAAACAAGAAGACAACTTGTTTTGAATAAATGCATCATTACTATTATAATAACTCTAGATAAGACTGCACCAGGACTGTTTCTTACCTTGAAGCCTTAGTCTGGCAGTATCTAGAGGGAAGAATACTGTCATGGCAGTCACGCTTCCCTAAAAAGTGAAGAGACTCAGTTTACGGCTATAATTCCGCTTTCTTCCATATGGAAGAAATCTTACACCAAACGCCATTCACAAATCTTACAATTTAAAGGGATATTAACATGTAAAGCACAAAAGACGCACTAAGACCAAGACACTATATTTTCTGAATGATGATAACACAATATTCAATTCGGCAAGTTCGGTTTGGTTTATGTACTAGCAGATATTGCTGAGTGGACAGATTGGTGACAACATTTCAAGGTTTACAAATCTTTGTCTATTCTTATGAAATGTGGCGCCATCGGGACTAAGACATCAGAGCACGTTCAATGTTGGGTGCAGTTCTGCGGACGATTTATAGCGAAGGCTCACCAACTATACTGTTACAGCTGCTGTCATTATACACTCAATGAAAGAAATGAAGAGTGAAAGTAAGGCTAACTTACCACTGCTCCTGACACAGCATGAACCAAACTCTCATACGAGAAAACGGCGGAGCTCATTCTGAACTTATTTCGTGGTTCCCACCTTTTGTTCGACTAAAATAAACCAAATGAAAATAATGTTCCTTGAAGAAAACGGATGCTATACCCTCACGACATTACCCGTCTATGGTACTACCTGTTTTTGGCTCAGACGTACGGTTACAGCGGTTTTTGGTACCTCGCTTCCTAGCGGCTGACTTGTGGACGCTTGTGTACGGTGCACAGTGGCATTATGGGTAATGTAGTTCTAGTCACGGTGCTCTTTTTAAAGTTTCAATACATCAGCTCAGTATTCAAAATGTCTTTAATTTCTTGTTCTTTTACGTTTTAGACATGTCTGTAGGATCTATCCAAGCAGGATCTCAATGTCCTAATAGAAGCTGGATGACATAATGCATTAATACTAATGTTTTAACTTTCTGCAATTTATAAGCAATATTTGTGTTGTTAAAGGGGGAGTCCGGACTGTTTGAAACTCAGTGATTGTAAGTGTCTTTCATGGCGGACACTGCCATGTAGCTCGCAGAGCTGAACCTCAAGCTCTGGAAAGTGGAAACACTGTATTTCCCTACTCTGCAGGAACAAAAGCCTATCTGAATATGCTGCCGAGGGTGAAAACTTCTTCAGGCATTAGGTGAGAAGTTTCAGGACATGAAAAGTAAACAATAGAATGGAACATATTTGCTAAGCTGTTCAATGTTGAATCATCTAATTTGCCTGACAACCAACAACATGAAATAATAGAGCTGAAGCAATGACCTACGACTGTGAGCAGTTCTTTTCTTTAAAACTGATTCTGACAAAGATTCAGTTCTGCTCAAGACTGGCTGACATTTTCAATCCACTCCTCCTTTGAATTCTTTGCAGAACTGACTGCAGGTGTGATTTAAAATGCACTGAAAAATGTGCAATTATGGTAAGACTGGCATCTCAAAGATACCTTTTATGCATTTGCAGCAGGCTACAGTTTATCATCTATGGGTGGTAATTGACTCGAAAAAGGGAGTAACTACAGCCCCATGATGGTTGTCTCAGGGTGCAGCAACAGAACACAGCAACAGCAGTCACCCTGAAGTGCGACAGATCCCTTGCTTCATGACTGCAGTGATGTATGGCAGCTGTTATCAGGGCCAGTGGTTACTATTTTTCTGGTCACAGGCTGTTTATTCAAAACGATAATGCAATAACTGCGCCACAGACCTTTGGTGGCCTTTCTCCATCAAACTCTTCTCACACAGTCTCTCAGTGTTTGATCCGTGCTGCTCTAGACAAATTAACAGCAGCTGTGCCACAGTATTATTTCCATTTTATTATTATATAGATATTCAGTGCCCTGGAAGTGTTTCTGTGTCCTTTCCCTGACTGGTATCTTATCTTTTCAGTAAATTTATGACAGATTTGTTTGTTTGTCTTATGGTGCTGATTTTGCAAACCAGCAGTTGGATCCTCCACGTGCAGGTTTATTTAACCTAAAATTTATTGATTACATACATTTGATTTACATTCAACCTTATATGCTCCTTTGGAAACAACTGGCTGCAACAGCAATGCTTCAGAGAGGGGTCGGAATTCTTGTTCAACCTTTTTATGTAGCTTTTTATGTCGGTGCTGAACTAACATTCATTTGTAGATTCAAATACAGTGCAGTGGGTGATTTGCTTTTACATGCATGCAAAAAAGCCTAGGAGATAATCTGTTTCTTCCTCTCTTTTTTGCAGGCTGCAGAGTTTCAGAGGAGATCCTCCGTCTGGTGCCAAACGTGAGTGCAACATGCTGTTTCTGATGTGATTTTAATGTCTTAAACATCAGCACTGGCATTTCATAGCAATTCTTCATTTTCTAGGAATGGTTCATTTTGCTAAGTACAGTAGAATCAACTTATAGGAGCAGATTTACACTACTCGTATGTCTGTACAGTGAAGATGAAGGTACAGACAGCAGCCAGTTAGCTTATCTTATTGTATTGCATTATATCTCATTTGTAAAACCTGTACAAAAAAGTGTGAAAATGTCATAGTTGGATAGGGGGTTACGTGCCGGTCTATTTCTTAGCTGGATGTGGACCCTTCCAGGAGTCTCCACTGTGACAACAATGCTCCAGGAAGTTACTGTGCTTGACCAAGAAATGGGAAGGGGTGTTTCTTCGTGAACTTCTAAGTTTTAAAACTTTTTTTACAACCCTTATGTAAATAAATGTTATACTGTATATTGCATTAAATCAAATGTTAACACTGTGAATGCTTTGTTGTTATGGTGCAGTATTCAAGCTGGTCAGGAGTTGATTTGAGGAGGGGTGGAAGGGGATGCCATCCTCTCTGATGGAAGACTTGACAAAATTCACCCCTCTTTTAAATAACACAGAAATATGACATCCTGCGGGTTTTGAGTAAGGGGTGCCAAATTTACAGGTTTACCAGCTCTGTGAAACGCGAGTGCAATTCTGCTGTTTTGCTGTGACTCAACAACACAACGATATTTTTAATGCCACCACAATATTGCAAGTGATATTCAATTAATAACTTTAATAGACTTCATGACAGCAAAAAATACACAAAAACACAAAACATAACTGACGACAGCTGATCAAGGTGAATGACGCTCCCTGGACGTCTGTGAGTCCCACTCTTGCAAATAAGAAGTAGCTACTGTATTGTAGCACCTTGCAGCAAGCAGGTCCGAAAAACAGTGATTTTGCCTAATTAGCAATTATTCAGGAAGATGTAAGAAAAGCTGACCTGGAATGTCAGCCTGTCATTATGGACCAATGTGACAGAGTGAAGCCTTAACATTAAATCATATTATTACATGTAAAAAAGTCCACTGTGACAAAAAACAACCAGACAGCTGTTCAGCTCAGAGCTTTTCTTTACCTGCCCAACGAGAGAGATGAACAGAGGTGAACAGGGAATTCCATGTATGTTAAAGCCATGCAGTCAATGTGACAACACCAATGGTTGTGTGATCTGACCACATATAGCATAAACTTGTTATAAAAAGCACCAATTAAAAAATCTTACACTTTTGGGGGTGGGATGTGTACAAGATGAATGAATGGCATCTACCCCACCACTGGCTTACCAACATGAACTGGGAGTGAGGCACTTAACTCTCAGACTACTGCGGTGGAGCTGCTCAGTGACTCACTGTAAAACACTGGTCATAGTGGGCAGCTGCCGCTTGTATGAACTGTTAAAGACAGCAGCAGCTTACATGCTCACACGCGTGTTTTCTAACATATGTTTGCGACTGGTTTGAATTTGTGACATTTAAATACAACGCAGGTGGTCAATGAGATGGAGCATGCATGCTCAACCTGGCCTTTATAAGTAAACAGCTAAAATAAATATAAATAAATTATGACACATCAGTCTCCTGCCCATTCACTCAGCCACTCCTGACACTGCCTCCTCTGCTCCTCACTCTCCTCCTCAGTCCTCTGTTCCCTGCTTCCTTTCCTCCTCTCCTCCTTCGTTCTCGCCCTCTCTCTCTCCTCCTCTTTGATCTTCCTGTCCTCCTCCACCCTCTGCTCCAGCAGGGCCTCCACAGTGGGCGCCAGTGTTCGTAACGAGCGCTGCGGGAGCCACTTGGGATCCACCGTGGGGACAAAGGGGTCTCCGGCAAAGACCAACAGAGGCTGAGGGTCCAGGGGAATGTGGAGAAGGTGGGCGTGCAGCATCATGCGGTAGGGGGCGTCATCCGCCCCCGAGCTGTAGGTGAAGTCCCCGACAATGGGGTGGCCTATTGCGCTGCAGTGGACCCTCAACTGGTGGGTTCGGCCTGGGGGGAGAATGGCAGCGAGGAGCTCAGGTGAGCTGTACCCAATGATCATAATCAAATGGCCGGGCAAGATTAATAGAAGCTACATAAATATCAAATGTTCCACTGTTTGGCTAACCACTGGTCCAAACTTCAAAGTGAAAAAAACTTACTGTTCCAGAAATGTAAACTTCCTCTAATCCAAATAAGATTTGTTTCTCAGTAAGGTGAAAAGAAGAAATCCTTCATTTCCCTTATATGACAAGAGGCAAATGAGTGTTGTTACCTGTGAGTGGCTGCAGTAGCACCTTGGTAACAGGGTCTCCATCATACAAGCCATACTCCAGCACCGTCAGCTCAGTTTGGCAAGGCTTAGGGTTCTCACAGCCTGACGAGAAGGATGGAGAAAGATCAATAACATTCTGATCAATTCTACACAAGCTTCTGAAAAGATTTTTGACTTTTGAATGAATGAGTAGCCCGGCAGTGTAAATATTTCAGTCACGCCAAGCCTCAACATACTACTCAACAATTCATTTCCACCACTACCAATCATCTTAAACTCCATGTGTATAAATATTAGATTTTTTAACTCCATATGCAAGTTTTTACTTTCTGTGTGAACTACCTTGAAGACATTGCCTTGTGATGACAACAATTTGTGTGGAGAAACACACACACAAACCAACATTACTGAAAAAAAGTTGGTGTTTCAAGTCAGAAATTTAAGATTTGAAACGTCTTTGAACATGCACACACACACACATACACACACACTGCAGGCCAAGCCAGGATCGTCTACCTTCTGTTCCCTCAATACACATCATGTGTGTTTTTCCTTCTGTGGAGTTCTTGCCGATGGAGAATTCCAAAGTTTGTGTCTCTTCTTGCACCCAGCCACGTACCTGGGAGGAAAAATGTTTTAAATTGATTTTATTTCCTTGCAGATGTTTTTAATCACACCACATACAGACAGATATATGGTAATAGCTCTGCTGTGTGCATGTGTGTAATTGTGCTTGTCTTACATACCAGGGCGAGGTAGGCCTTGGTGACAGTGCGGTCCTTGAAGCAGCGGTACGCTCGGCCGGCAGCGGCCTTATTGAGGGCGACACAAAGAGCCCCACTCGTGGAGAAATCCAACTGATGACAGAACCTGTTGGGGAAAGAGAGAGAAATATGTTGAGGCTATTACTCTTGATGAGCATGATGTATGTGAGCTAACCTTGTTCCTATTAGTGTGATTCTGACCTGAATCCATAGTAGGTGCTGGGGTCTGCCAGCTGAGGGAAGCGATGCCGAAGTTGTGCCTGCACGGTGTGTTTCTCATACCACATCTTGCTGTCAATGCGGATGTCCCAGTGCTTGTCCACCACGATGTAGTCATCGCTCTGGTACAGCACACGAAGGCTCTCCAGGCTGGCAGCCTCAGTGGTCATCCTGCGCAGCCTTTAACTGACACAGCTCATCCAGCCCTGCAGATGTATGTAGCTGTCTTCATGACTGAATCAGGCAGTGGTGCAATAAGCACTTAAATCAAAGTATAAATAATATGATGTAAAACAATTCTACTGAAATTAAAAGTATCATCAGCCAAATTTACTTGCGTAACAAGAGTAAAATTATTCATTGTGAAGACTGTCCCCTTTCATAGTGTTACATTATTGCTTTACTATTATGGACTATTATGGATGCCTTCATGTGTAGGCAGCATCTTATGTTTCGATTGCAAAACTTCAATATTAGACTGTGTATCAGGTTTTAAATAAATGCAGCTGTTAGTGGAGTGAAAACTATAACATTCCTGTCTGTGTGGTACAAGTAGAAAGAAGCATACAATGGAAATAAAGTAAAAGTACATGAAGTTGTACTTAAGCATCCTTGAGTAAATGTGCTTAGCTTCCACCACTGGAATGAGGCAGGCAGAGAGTGTGGTTCAAAATGAAAACACTGGCAGCAACTCATGAAATGACCGGACTGCGAACGAACACTAAAAGGCTGTAAGACAGCCTCATTAACATTAATGTAAGAGAAGCTCTTAACCACATTAACATCAACACAAAATTCAGCTCGACATCAGAGATTATGTGAGAGGAACAGGCAGCTGGTCCTAGCCTCTCCTACAGCGGAGGTTGCTTTCTTTTCTCTAATAAATTAAGTGTCTTCTGCCGTAACTGTAAGGTACAATGCACAAATGCTCTGTAGTGACACCGCCCCTGCTAACGTTGCTTCCAATAGACAGGAAGAAAACTTTCTGGTTAAGTGGCAGCAAATATAATGCAGTAGTTAGCATGTTAGCACCGTTGGTTTGCTAACTACTGTGTGCTAACAACATATGATAACTAGCCTGTGCTTGCGTCATAATACCGCGACTGTCTGGTTAACTATCACGAATCACTAGCCAAGACTGTTTTTTATGACATACCAAAAGTAAGCGTACATTTACAAAAAAGACAGATGTAAATAAATCCACAAGTGGTGCGCGAAAGCTCCGTCTTCTTCTTTGTTTATTATGGCGGATACTAACCAATGTGAGAGCTGTATGGCGCCATCTACTGTACTGGAGTGTGTAACATTATGGCTTTCTGTCCTAACAGGGGTTTATGTCAAAAAGTAGGATTGTGTTGTTATGTGGCTGTTCGCTGAGTAAGACCCAGACCAGATTTTTTTTTTTTTTTAACATTTTTGAATGTTACAGATTTGAAAGGTGTTCAAGTAGTCCAGTAAATCTCCAAGCACTACTATGCATTGCACCACATCTCTGAAATTTACATAAAACTGTTATGTTATGTTGGTCTTCTTGTGCACATTACCACACCATTACCCACATACCCACCCATTCCCACTGCTACCTTTGCACCAAAACCTGTCTATTATACTCATATTGTACATATTGTATGTGTTGTGTATATAATTGCATATATATTTTTGTGTATATAAGTGGGTCTGTACATAACTATATATCTTCATTGTGAATATGATTCAGATTTGATGCATCCTTAAGTGCAACTTTTACTATGTATGTTGTTCCAATCGATAAATGTTACAAAACTAGACATGTTTCTGTGTAGGTCGTTTGGGGGAGGCTAGAACTGGATTTCATTGTCCAATCCTGTACTTAATATTGACACTTAAGATAAGTGTCAATCAGCTTCTGTGGTCAGATTGTTTCTGTGAATTTCCTCTAGTTTAGTGGTTCCTTACCTTTTTCCCTCATGTTCACATTTTACATATGGCATATGTGTTGTGGGCAGTTCCACCAGTTGTTCCTCCTCAGATTGTTTTCAGTTCAATTCAGTTTTATTTATATAACAGAAGACAACAGAAGCTGTCCCAGGAGACTTTCCATATAGCTGGTACAGCCCAAACTCTTTATCTACAGAGACCCAACAATTCCCTCATGAGCGAGCACTTGGCGACAGTGCTGAGGAAAAAGAAAGCACAAAGGCTCTGGAGAAGAAGCCAAGTTAGTACCGTGCTGAGTCGGACATGAATGCTGACAGACGGAGAGGGAGAGAAGAACAGAGGAGCTCGTGGATGATTAGAAGTCCCCTGACAGTCTAATCTTATAGCAGCATAACAAGAGGCTAGTCTAGCAAGCCTGAGCCGGCCCCAACTGTAAGCTTTATCAGAAGGAAAGTTTTAAACCTACTCTTGAATGTAGAGATGGTGTCTGCCTCCCGGACAGAGACTGGAAGATACTCCCATCCTGCATTATGGGAACGCAGTTCTGCTGGGGTAATAGGGTACTATGAGCTCTTTAAGACTTTGTAGATAAGGAGAAGGATTTTAAATTGTATTCTGGATCTTACAGGGAGCCAGTGCAGAGCGGCTAATATCAGAGACATATGATCTATTTTCCTTAATTTTGTCAACATGGATTCTAGATCAGCTGGAGTGTACGTAAGTTTCATTTGGACAACATTTAGAGGTCAGAAGTGGTAAAATTAAGTTCACAAAAGTCAAAGAATAAATGAAAGTAAAAAGGAATGATAAGATATGTGTAACTGAACTCTATATTTGCTTCTTTCTTATCCTTTTAACTACCTTGTGACCCCTTAGACCCATTAGGAGGACCTGACCACCATGTTGGGAACAGCTATAGATGCTCTGGTTTCCTCCCGTAGTCTAAAGACATGCAGGTCAGGTGAAGTGGAGACTAACAGACCTTCAGGTGTTACCACAACATCATGACAGCACGCATTGCATTGCGGTACCCCCATGCAGTTGCAGGGCCTCAGTGTTGTGCAGGCTGACTCACTGCTATCAGCCTCACTGAGGAATTTCCTGCTAGAAAAAGCTTCAGTGTTTGCTGTGAGGACGACCCACAGACTATAAGTGCCAATGTGTTTCTCTCAGCCTAATATCATGTTCAATAAAGCAGATCACTCTAACTTCTCCTGAGCAGTTTGTTAAAATCGACTCTTCGTATTCACGTTATGGATTGTGACAATACGATCAAGCCTTGAGCTGCAGAAGTCTTGACACGGGGGATTATGCATATTGCATTTGTTTCATCTGTTTCTGCTCCGTCAGTGGGTAGGCCTACTGTTCCAGGCCACTCACCCATTATTTGTGACGTCCATAATCCCCAACCTCAACCTCCCCTCCACACTTTTATCTGCATCACTGGCTCCGATGACACGCTCCATCCAGTATTGTGAGCATGTGGTATTTGAGATAATGGAGTTGTTGTTTTTCTGTGCTTTGCATTTCATCGCCGCAGTGCATGTGATACTGCGGGCGAGCAGTGCTTCTGTTACCACTTGAATTATTGTTATCGGCAAAGCGTAGCAGCAAGGTCCAGGGCCAAGGCCAGAAAGGGTGGCCAGGGGTGGCATGGCCCCCCTCCAGGAATCTGATTGGCCAAAGGGGCAGAAGGTGGTAGGTGCTTGGTTTGTGAGTATAAATGAACGCAGCACAACAAGAATTGACTGAATCTGAAGCAGAAAAAATGTATTAAACACACATGTTGATGATCTATCATGTAAATTCAAGGCATATTTTTAGTTTCTGTTGCGCCACAATTTTGAGGGACAACAGTGGTGCAGTGGCGCCGCAATTTATTAATCTAGTATAGATTGAAATGTCCATCAAAATATTAAGGCCGTCTACGATTAATGGTTAGTGAATGACATGTGCTGTTGGTCTCCAGCCTCCAGGTTTAGAGAGGGGCAGTCCGTATGTGTGCATGGATTACACAGCCTGGTAACTTCATTAATTATTGAAATCCTCCTACACGCACCAGGATTTAACGGTCATTTACCTTCTGTGCTTTTTACCTGCCAGACCGGTAAGATGTCAGACACACATTCTGACCGTCGAGATGCACTTGAATTATTTGGTAAAGAGCGACCGTCCTCAGAAACCCAGTGAACCTGTGGGTCTCCTCCTGTTCTTTCAGCTCTCCCTCGAGCTTGGCAGGTCTAAGGTAGTTATTTGTTATTATTTCATATCAGAATATTTAAAGCTGTGTATTTCCTCCTCTGAATAAACAGTTCAACCATTGATCATCTGCAGTTTATTATTGCCTATAAGTGGAGCTTTTATTATCCAGTATGGAGGATTCAGGGTGGATCTACAGGCAGAGATGGAACATAATATTAATCAGTATGATTTCATGAGTGAAAAGTCACCTGAAAATAAGAATCGCTGAGTTCTCATGACCTTAGAACGAGCTCTTTATGTCTACGGAGGGAGCAGGTCCTCGTCCACTGCTGAGTTTCGACAGTAGCCCAGCACAGACAAACCAAACGCCGGCTCCAGTGAGCTCCTTTCTTACTTTTCATGAGTTTCACTGCCAGCGTAGGTTCTCCTACATGCCTGGAAAGGTGAGATGAGGCAAGAGGTTGCAATCTGCATCCTCATCACTAGATGCCACTAAATCCCACACACTGGTCCTTTAAATTTGAGTGTAACAAGAATTATCGCCCCTGTAGCGTAATCATCCTCTGTGCTGTGGATCCATATTTTCATCTTGTTCCAAACACTAATAATTTCTCCACAATAATTCCATCGTGCTGTGACCTCCTCGTAGCTCGAAGCTAACAAATGATTAGCAACGTGCTGATTGTTTGGAACATACTGTGCTGAAACACATGACTGGAGAGCAGACTCTTTCACTACTGCAAGTAATCCCTGAACGTAGCCAGGTATGTGCTGTCAGCTAAGAAGATCAAGAATCATTATGTAATTGGCATTTCATAACCCAGTCTGGTTTCCACTGTGTGTGTGTGTGTGTGTGTGGGTGGGTGTGGGTGTAAAACAGACAGGTGTTATTACAGAACAGGATTCAAATGTGGTGTTGGATTTATGGTTATTGTTGCATAACTTTTCAGAGCAAATCATCTTAGAGAGCTGAGTGGCAGATTGGCATGTTTACCTGGGCGCATCACGCACACACACACACTCACACACACACACACACATGCACGTGGCACTACGCAGTTTCAGTGGAAATCACAAACGTTTCAGTCAGATGACAGAGAAGACGGAGAGGAGAGAAGCTTCGCTGACAGACATTGGAGACATTCATTATAATCCCTCTCAATAACAAGGATCTATATTTCTCCTTCATCCTAAACTGGATGTTCTTTTGCTCGATTAACTATAAAATCTCAACCATTAAGTGGAAACACTGCCACATTTCAGATTAGCTGCTTGTGAAGAGACTAGAGGACGAGTGGTTTATCTTTTGTTTTCTGCTCCGTGAATGAAACCCCACCTGGATGTCGTGTTTCTCTGGATTTAGATGACTCCATGCTGTCCAAGCCGACTTTCTCCATCTTGGATTTTTGCACTCTTTGAATCTTATGAGGAGTTTAAAAGCAAGGTGCAGGACTGGGACAGGTCTGATAAATGTGCCTATAATACCAGCCGTGTCTCAGGTGTGGTCTGTTCCCTCCGCAGGCGTGAGTATATGTCCTGTTTTAGAGCAGTGCTGAGTTGATCGTTGAAAGGTGTGACCTTGCAGACCGTCTGTCCACCATGCAGAATAAGTCATTTCTGCAGGCTCGCTGTGAAGAGCCCATAATGACCTCAGACTGGGGCGTCCCTCTGCTGCTGGCGCTGCTGCTGCTGGCGCTGCTCTACGCCTTCCTCTACCTGCCGGCTACGGCCCAGCGAGCCCTGCTGGAGCAGGCGCTCAGGAGCAACAACACGACCACGGCGGTGACCACACCCGGCAAAGAGGACTGGCTCACAGACGAGTAGGACAGATGGGAACAGAGCTTTATCGATGGATAAGTAGACATGTGACAGCAGAGCGGCCATGGACGCTGACCTTGAGTAGATGGTGTGGTTTTACCATCCTGCAGGACAAAATGACAATACGAAGCAGATCGATCAAGTCATCGTGATTCAGTGTGCACTTTGGATTACCTGTGCTCCCAAAACCCTCCTCATACGTGACTGCATTTCTGCTCTGCATGAGCTACAAGTGACTGAACGGCATCAAAGGACACAAAAAGAAGCAAAAAAATCTTAGAAAACCAAATACTAAGAGACACTTTAAGTAGGCGCCCGTCCAACCACCACCAAATGCACCCACAGTTAGATGATAAGATTGATGCCTCTCTCATGTCTGTCAATATGAAGCTACAGATAGCAGCTAGTTAGCTTAGCTTAGCTTCTATGTCCAAACATTAAAAAAAAATCCTACCAGCCAAGATCACTCATTAAGATTGTACATCCACAACAGATTGTGCAAACAAGATGTAATGTGTTACTCGCGTGTGAGTGCATGGTTTCAATCTACTTCTGGGCAAGAAAGCATCTACATCTCAACTGACTTAATTTTCCAAGCGTTGCTTTAAAATGACCAAGATGTGGCGCTCATACACGTTATTATACAAATACTACACTCTCTAAAACTCTGTTTTGTCCAATTTGCTAATTTCTCGGCCTATTGTAGAGTGGAAAGACCCCGAGACAGCAAGAGTAACTTAATTTTGGTTTTGTTGCGAGTCACAATACTGACAGTATTTCAATATGAGCCAAATATGAATCAAGTGAAGGGACACTTATTGATCTGCTAAATGGGTAGGCTGGATTAATGGCTTTGAGTAGTAATGAGGATTTGCGTCTAGTTCTTTCTTGTATCAGTTATTTTGCAGCACAGTGACAGACTGGTGAATATTCTACAGCTGGATTCATCTCTTTGCATCACCTAAAAACTGACTTGAAAACAGCAATAACATGCGTGTGTTGTATGACTCTGAGCATAAAATCTGTTGCATTATTTCATTCTGGAGACCACAGCGTTTCAGACAGTGAGGAAGTGCCTCATCTCACTGGGGCACATCTGAAATGACATGTTGGAACTGTCACCAAGGACATTTCTGTGTGTAACATTTTACTCATACAGTGTAGTTGAATATAGTGTTGTGAATCGTGTGACATAATAAAACACCATAAAGACATAATGTCTTCCCTGTGACTACCAACAGGAAATCCACAGGCGTATCTGAGTGAAAGCTGTGGCTCATTATGAATGTGTCTGACAAAGCACTAGCATGTTAAGTGAAACTATTATCACGATCAAAGACTGCACACCCATTGCAATTCATGTAAAGCTGAAATTCCTGTTTGATTGTTAAAGAGTAGTTGGCTTTGGGTTCAAAATAGTATTTAGTTGAAGAGATTGATGCCACTTGCATGTCTGTACAGTAAATATGAAGCTATGCTGGCAGCAGCTGGTTAGCTTAGCTCAGCACAAAGCCTGGACAAACTGTGCAGAAATTCTTTGGTTTTGCATAACAACTGCTGCATCAGCTGTCCAGGTGACTGCTCACAGGTGATCTTGAAGCTGGATGTGGAGGTCCTGTGCTGGCGCGCTTACACGTGGTCTGTGGTTGTGAGACCGGTCGGATTAACTGCAAAATTCTCAGAAAGGACATTGGAGGCTGCTGATGTTAATGAAATAAACATGCGGTTCACAGGTCCGGTGAAGGTTCGTGCAGTCAACCAGGCGCTCCCTGTGACCCTGCGTTGTGTGATAAAACTGCACATTTTTAGAGGGCCAAAGGCACACCTGTGCAGTAATCATGCTGTCCAATCATCATCTTGATATGCCGCACCTGTTAGATGGATTATCTTGGAAAGTAGAAGTGTTCACTGAAGCACATTTTAACAGATATGTGTACAAAATTTGAGGGAAAAAGGTCGTGTGAGTGCATAAGAAAGAAAAGTGTTCCCTTTCTGTTTTTTCTTCAGATGAGATACGCTATCAATGTTGTCATCCAACTAGACCAAGAAATTGAATAAGCATATTTTGTGCATGCAGGACAAATATGTCAAATGAGACATCTTACTGGTTGCTTGAATCGCCTTTATTAAAAGATACAGGATACTTGATTTGACACCAATATTTGAGGATGCAGCACTTGATCGTTACAGGCTGGAGCGTTAGACACAGACAGATGTTTCCAGCTGTCTGTGCCTTTTAAAAATATCCCTGTAAATACTGTATCTGCAGTATATGGCAACCATTGACATCTGGATATTGCGTCAGTATCTTTTTTTTTTTTTAAATCACATTAAATTTTAGAATAAAGTCGTAAAAAAGGAAGAGAGAATCTTGCTAAACCATGCAACACCCAACAAGCCAACATTTACAGTTAGTCTTAGATCACAATGATTTCAAATGGTATTTCAATGTTCAATATGTTCAGCAACAATGACAATATCATATCCAAAGACTTAACACAATAATGATGTTTCTTATTTTTTAAGGAGAATTAATTCATCCCTTTATATACTTCTAAGACAGTACTCCATCTTTCAGCTACCATCTTAAAATGTTTCGTTAATGTTCAAAGCAGGATTTTATTCACATCTTGTGTCCTTGGTGTACAAGAGAGGTTTACAAAGGGCTAATTTTATTCTTTTTTACTGAGCGAATAGTATCAAATCCAAGGACGTGCATGCATCTCTTTCTACAATATGCACAGTTCAGTTACAGTCTTCAATGGGTCTGCTCTTTCAAAAAGCTCCACAGAGACTCGAGAAAACTGATGCTTTGAAAGCAAACTGCAACGTTAAAATACACCATGTTTGAATTTGAGAAACACAAGTCAAAGATCCTGTGCACGGGGAAGAGGTGATTCATCTTTTCATACTAGTTAATTCCCAATCAGCACCCTATGACGTGGGATGCAAAGATGTGCTGTAACTAACACCATGGGTGCGCTACAGTTCACGTCCCTCAAACTGTGAGGAAAGATGTAACAGAGAGAAAAAATGAATAACTTCTTCTTCTTCTTGTATTATCTATTATGTATTCTTCATTATTTGAGGGATGATGGTGCTCTCAGTTCAGGAACTACAGTTCCCCCTAGCCCGAACCCTAACCCTTTGGGCGATGCAAACAGGGATTATAATGTTGCCATGGTTTCAGTGAGTTGTGTGATGGGCTACAAGGCTACAACTTCAGCCCACAACACAACAACCTTTTTTTGCGTGTAAGTGTTACACTTTGGCAAATTGGCATTGTTAAAAACACCCCGAACGAGCCGTTAGCAGTACCCGTGGATATTCAGACAACTGTCACTGAATTATTGTGATGGTCAAGAAACTGTAAAAACGTGATGAGTCAAATTCTGAAGTTATAAGGAGCGTCTTTTCCCCATGATTTCTAAGTGGATTTATGGATGTCTATTCAGGATGTACGCTGGCGATTATGATATCCTCAGAAAGTTTAGTCACGCTAAATCTTAAAATGTGTGAATCATGTCTGTGCGTTCAGATTTGGCCGAGTTATGATTAAGATAAGGAGTACAGATTTTCTCTGCTGTGTTGTTGACCCTGTTGGTGAGGGGGCAAAACCAGCTGGACGCACTACGACAACTAACTTCCCTTTGCTCTCACCTGTCCCGTTCGTCTCACACAGTGTCTCTGCCGCTGCTCTGCGCTCCCATTTCAACTCTCTGTTACTGCTAAACCTTTTAACGATCTATAATTCCTGATGAGCATCCAAATACAATCTGTATTTGCATACTTCACCTCTTCTCTTTGGAGCAGTCTGTTTGACAGATATTGAATGTGTGTGATTATGCATTGTATATATTGTACTTCCCTTTGCACCTCAAACTGACTTCCTGTAAATGCTTTATGAAGGCGGGGATTCATGAAAGGATGAGAGGGAGGAAGGTGAAAGTAAACGGAAAGGCAGGTGGACCACATCGGATAGAGTGGACATAGATTTAGAGGAATCTGGAGAAAGAACGTAACTGCAGGGACAGACGGCAGAGAGCGGGGGGGCTCTCTTCTCTGAAAGTCCCTGTCGCTCATGGGTTTCAGGACACCTGCCTTAAACAGACCGGGAAGAAAAAGTAGAGGAGGAGAACAAGAAGGAAGAGGAGGAGGAGTAGAGCCTCCTGAGTCGGGCCGCTGCGAGGCTGCTCCCACAGGGCGAAGTGGAAGAGGCTGAAAGAGGGGGGAGAAAAGAGGGACAGGAAGGAGTGAAAGAAGGGGGGAGTAGCATCATCTCTCTCACTCTCCCTCCCTCTGTTAATTCCAGTCCTTGTTGATATCGAGGTTCCACTCCCAGTCCAAGTAGACGGTCTTGTCGTCGTCGATGAAGCGGGAATGGATCTCATAGTGGCCGCGTGCCATCATGCCTTTGGGCGCCTCGTTAACCGGGCTTAGAAACTCATGCGCCACTTCCTTTGGGCCGTAGCTTCCCACCATGTAGGATATCTTGTCGTTGACTGGAAGATACAAAACGGACGCTCAGTGAACAGAGCCTGTATTTATCAAAGTGCTAAAAGTGAGATTTCAGACTTAAAGGTACTTCAAGTGATTTCACATGAGTCATTTGGGTCTGGCAACCTCAAGTTTTAGAAAGGAGTGAGCTCACCCGAGCCCACTCCTCATCGTTTCTACATTAGTCACCTTTAGCAATAATATAAGAGCATCCGTTTTTAAAAACCGTCCACCGTGAGTGCAATAATTGTGAAAATAAAAGCTGTTCATCAAATATCTCACTTGAAAATGCTCTTAAATTTAAGAAAGCTTAAAAGGTGCTGTATATTGTTTGTTAACAGTCGATGCTGGATGGCTGTATTTGTAAAAATCATATCATTCATAGTGATGAATAATGCATTAGCTGAATCTTTTATTCAGGATCGGGTAGTTTTAGCATATTATTTGCATGTGATCTGAACGTTCAACAGGATATCACACCACATTTTTTCTTTTTTTTTTTTGCATTCATCAGGAGTGCAAACAGCAGAAGAAGAGCTGGCATTTATTTTGTTTGCACTCACTTTCAATGCACCACCGCTATCTGCACTGGACATGTACTTAATTCTCCTTATAGCAGCAGAATCTCTTCCCTGCTTCAGTTCGGCTCCATCTTTTCTTTTCTTTTTGTCTTATGTATACACTTCATAATGAATGCATTGCATTTACTTGACAAGTCTTTAACACAAACAAAATAATCTTTACAAAGAAATATATATATTTTTTTAATCTAATCACTTTATCATCACAATCATTGAGGAGACCGGATGGGTAGTCTTGTGCGTGGTCTTAACAGGGCACAGTACATTTGACATATGGTGGCTGATTTGGACTTACCGTTCACTCCTTTTCTGCGGACTACGTGATTGTACCTCAGGCCAGAGACGATTTCTCTCTCCACCTGCAGACACACACGGTTTCATCAAATCTAGTGGTGATGTGGTCCATTATTCCTCTGTGCTCACAGATACACATCCATCCATCCATCCATTTGTTCCATCCATTATCCGTCCATTACATTGAGGACTCACATGAAACAGATATGAGTGGTTAAAACTGAAGCAGTGGAGGCCGAGATATCCTTCCAAAAACAATGTATACTACATTACCCATAATACAACTTAACAGCTTCCTTTATGGAGTGCCTTCGAAATGCCCGCATCAACTCACACCTTCCGTCTTTTTAACAGGCACAGGTATTTCTAACAGCAAGTTCGTAAAATCAGTGGAGTGCCCCTTTAATAACTTGTTGTGAATGCATTTTTCAGTTGCAGGTAAACATCTATTCATACTTAAGGAATACTCTAAAGGTTAAACAAAACGTGACAATTTCTACTCTTTCATGAACACGTCAGGCAGAATGCACGCTCAGACTACTGAGCTTTCGTGTTCTGGGTGATGCTGCATTCAGAGACGCAGTGAAGCCGTTTGTCCAGCAGGTGTCCTCGCAGCAGAACGCGCTCCCTCGCTCTCTGAGCTATTTGGTCATTCTCTGCACATCTCCCTCTCCCTTCAGGGCCAAGTCCCAGGAGTACTGCTTCTAGTCTGTCCACAGTCTGTCCACACACACACACACACACACACACACACACACACACAATCGCTGACCTCTTTTCTCTCTATAGCCATCCGGAGTCTTCATTTCAACAAAAACCTGTGTATTCAGTTGGCCCCTACATTTTTTACTGATGCTAAATAAAGTTCTCACCCTCTCACGTTCTTGTCTTGTCTCATTTTTTATCTTCTTTTGTTTTAGCAGCGTTCACCCAATTCTGAGTGTCCTATCCAGTACAGACACATTTCCCACAATCTGAATCACTCTCAGACAGTTAATGCAGGCAACACCTGATCTGGTTTTCAGCCTGTACCTGAGTGTTTCTTTGAAGCTCCAAACAGTTACAACAACTACTGAATCGAGTGTAGTTCGGATAAGGACAACTGACCTCTAAACAGTCCTAACCCATTATAAAACAGCCAGCGGTGATGTGCATTCCGTGGTCGATATTGTTGTTTGCTGGTGCATCTTCCTTATTACTGAGGCAAACTGGGCAAATCTAAACATATTTAATAATTATTAGTGTTATCATTGTTCCGTAAACATCCTCTCTAGCCACTGGGCACACTCCTTTTCTCATGGATATCTGTTCTGCATTTCCTCTCAAATATGCTTCTTCGTCCCCAGTCTGCATTTATTTATAGCGGGCATGAGCTTGGGAAATAGCTGCTGTGTGTTTACAGTGAGAGGTTTATTTGTAACAGAGCTGGGACGGAGAGGGGAACGTGGTGTGAGAGAGTATGGAGAGCAAAAAGCGAAAGGCCAGACTGATGCTGTCATCCACAGAGCCACGTCGCAAGCATGGCTGAAATCAAACATATGGAAAAGTAAAGGCTTTCTAATTTTAGGAATCTAAAAAATAATCAATAGCCAGACTTTAGAAGCTAACTTACTGACAAAGTTGCTTATCCAGCATTAATCCTTACTGGCACTACAAATTGAAACGGCACTGAAAGGACTCATTAAATATGATAATGGCCTTGTTTGATATTGTGGTTTGATTGTATAGAGCATGGTGACTTACTCAGCACGGTCTCGCTCCTCTTCTACCTCTTCATCGCTTACAGTAAATACCTCATCGTCTGTTTGTTCATCCCACCCATACACATACACAGTAATCCATCCATGCTGTAATGTGCGGCATCCACCTCTGTGACTGCATCTATCCCTCTTACCTTGAAGTCTAGCTTTATTCTGTACAACGCTCCCTCCTTCAAGACAAGGGTCGTCTCCTTCAGAGCTTTCAGGTCTCCTGCACAAACAACAACAGAGAAACATCACTCATTGGTCAACATGACACGTATGACATCACCTCCTGGTGATGGTATCTCAAAATGATTCACTGTATGGTCACACTGCTGTTGATTTACACCCCCAACTGTGCATCAGATCGTCATAATTCTCCCCAGTTACTAAATCTGTCCCCCCACCAAACTTTGTTTATTCGATTTCCACACAAACGGTGCATGAAATGGGAATGTTAAGCTCAATTAAAATTCTAAATGAATGCAAAATAGATGCAGAGAAAAAAGGAACATGAATGGTCAAAGAAACAAAACCAAAATACATGCACAGAAAAGGGATTTTGTCACCAATGAGGAATAAAAAGGCACATAGTTGCTTGAATTAATTCACTTTAAAATACAGAATTTAGCATGGAAGTTTGCCTTGGAAGCCAATTCTTATAGCAGCTGTGGAATATGCACTAGTGTGTTTGCTTAGTGGTGTGAAATATGATGAGCTGGGTGAATGATAAATTCTTTCAAATATACACACAACCACACAAAGCATTTTCCTCTCATGTTTGCAGCTAAGGAGAGGAATTAAAGGCATGCTAAAAAGTGGGGTTAATGCCCCAGTATAGTTCTGACATTCCAGTTCTTAAGTGTTACTGGTAAAACCAGAAAAGCTGCTTTGTACAATTAAAACTGTCTTTGTTGTGCCGTGGAGTTGAATGGGTTCATACTGAAGGGGGGAAAAGTATTTTGAGCCATTGTAAAAGCGCACCACAATCAGAAATGCATCCACTGCCTAATCACTTTATATCTCAATTTAAACCCGACCATCAGCCCTGAGTGCTTCCTAATGGACAGAGAGAAACAGAGGAAGGAGGGGAGTGGAGATGAAGGAGAGATAGAGGAACGGGGTGAATAAAAGCAGACAGCAGTGATGTGTGGAAGACGGACATGCAAAGAAAGGAAGTGACCCACAGAGCACATAGTACATCGCGCCCTCAGAGGAGCTCTACACAGGGTTAGACGTTTGACTCCCATGTGTGTCACCCGTATTAAATATATATGGACGTTTAGGCACTTTAAGTAAAAGCCTCCAAGAAACGGCATATTGCTCTTTCTGATGAAAATCTCTGCTTATGTTGACAGTTTTCACTTTGACTGAGAATCGGCACGTCCCCCTGAGGTTCAGGAGCCTTATTCCATCACATGACAGACTTTAACTCCCCATTAGATAAAAACTAAAATGTACGTTATCGAGCTAATAAAGCTGTTCCTCAGTGGCTGACACTGTTCACCGCTCCATCTCTGTCTCAATCCAGTTTCATTCAGTCTGCCTCCCTCTATGAACTGCAGTACGTGTCTCCTCCCTGTGCCTCGTCTCCTCTTCTTCTTTCTCCCGTCTCAGGAGACGAAGAGAGAAAAGAGAAAAGATGCCGGCCTCCCCTGGGAGCGTCTGACTGAGAAAATAGGTCAGTGTGGAGAGCTGTCTACCTGTTCTCTGCACACACACACACACACACACACACATATGCAATATGTACTCATGCAAGTATGCACGGAAGGATGCACATGTGGAGGCAAATGCACACACAGTAATCTACTCATTGTAGTGAAATCAGCCAGAAAAGCATTTAGGCAATATATGAACTGAAAAATGCCTGTTACACCATGTTAGTTTACTTATGACCTATTAACAATACAATTTTTGTAGCTGCATGAGGTACCAGTAGACATGCATTTACTGCAACCTGCAACTTAACCCCAAATTATCAGTCGTTTACTCTGCAGAATAAAATCTTGATACATGATCAGTTTATGAAAAATGATGCATTCTTGCAGGCTCAACTAAACGCTTGTTTGTCAAGTAGATAATAATAGCGCCACCTTGATCAGCGACAGCGTAACAAGACGTAGAGTCTACAGCCGTGTTGGCAGCTCTATGAGGCTGTGCTTTGACACACAGTGAGCTGAGCTAAACGCTAATGTCAGCATGCTATCCCGTGTTGATGTTTAGCAGATGTTTGTTTTTGTTTAGTTTGTTAGCATGTTAAAATGTGCTAATCAGCACTAAATGGCTAAAAATGCTGCCTACATATAAATGCAGTAATAATCTATGATAATAATATATTTATTAATTTAACACTCTAAGGACCATTCTGGATAACGAGTACTTTAACTCTTACATATATACAATTTTTAAAGCATGACTATAACTTGTAATGGGTATTTCTTCATCCTGATATTGCTATGTAATTAAATAAATGGATTAAATACAGCACTCCTTCTATCGATAATATCAAACACTGCAGTCCAATGATAAGTCTGATTTCATGTCAGCTGGGACGCTGTTAAGAACCTTCATTGCTGCAGTTTCTCTCTTTAATTAGATTTAGTGAAATTAGTCACTAAGAATGTTGGATGACAAATGAGCAATAGGTTTATAGGAGACAACCGTCATTAAATTCAGATAAAAGGGGGATTAGACACTGGCCCTCGGTCCAAACACTCATCCTCTTCCTCCTCTGCTTTTTGCACATGGAAGGTGTTCAGGCAAGCATCCAGTTCGCAGGGAGCGACCCTGCCCACCTTCGAAAGATTCCTCCCATTTTTACATGAATTTCACAAAACAAAATCCCCTTTAAAGCGGCCACCTATTACTGACCCAGCGCACATAGTAAATGTGCAGTGAAGATGGGGGCCGCTTGCTCGGCACAAGCGTGTGTGAAAATGTGCAGCAGCGTGCGTGCTCAGCACAACTACCCTGAACCCCGGGAACATGAAAGTTTAACAAAGCCGGTGCTTACATTTAGGGCACCAGAGCGCTGAAAAGTCAAGGATATTGCTTGGTGTAGCGCAGTCTGGCAGCGGGCCACACGGTACAGAATGTGACACGCTATATATCATAGACCAAATGTTGCATTAGGCCTTGTAGCATGGACATGTGGTTGTGTAGTGTGTTATCAGCTGAGACATAGAATTAAAAAAATATGGCTCAAGAATAAAGCTGGGATATTGTCTTCATTTCAGAATGTGGCAGCAGTACTGTTGCAGTGAAATCACTTCACAGAGAGATAAGGGTTTACAGCACACTTTATAGTAAAATATTAAATGTTTGTTGTAAAATATAAAACATGGCCTTAAAGTTTGACGTTCAACATACGCTCCCAACCAATCTAGGTCACAGTATTGTGCTTACAGTGTTATGTTTTTTGCATGTGTGGCCCCTCAAGGCATTGAATCCTTATCTTGGGCTTTCGTATTGCTGCATCCCCCGAGACACACAAACATGACAGGAGTCGTCCGTATGCTGCCAGCTCACCCTGATAAAAGCGCATCAACGTTCGGGCTATTGATCTAAACAGAAGCAACAACTGAAATGACAAAGAAACTGAATGAATCTAAAAGGAAAGTCGCAGTCTGGCAGCGGCGATGATTAAATGGCAGCGATACGCTGAGGGATGGATTCAAAATGAGGACGAGCAAGTGTTGCGAGACAGAAAATGAAGCGAGGCGAGAAAAATATGAGCGGTCAGTCCCGTTTTCTCTCTCAAATAAGGCTCCTCAGCTAACCCGGGGATTTATTTCATATCTGTTTGATCATTAGATTGCTTGTATTTGTTGCCTTCTGAGGTTGCTTTTTTTTTTGCTACTGTGTGTCGCTGAGCTCCGAGATCCAAGCAATTATAAAGCAGAATTACATTATTTATTATAGTTAAGATTTTGGGATATACTCTTACAGAGTTCTTTAGACTGCACAATATTTTTGCGTGTTAAGATGGTCACTATGCTGGATTAGGCGATTATAGAGTCATAAATTCTTCCGGGGGCAAAGATGTAAAGACAGAATGGCGTCCAAAGCGGTGTGTATGATAGTGGCTGTCATGTGTTTGGAAAAGCAAAATGATGGTGACCTCTCCTCCTTGAATGGCTGTTTCGCTGCAACCTACTTTAGTAACAATGATGTGTAAATGCTTCCGTGGACGTAAAAAACATTATATCATAAACTTGACTACATTGGACCACAGAGCAAATGCTCCGCGCAGCACCTGCCCTGTTGTTGTCTGTTGGCTCCAAGGCTCAGTGCGACTCAGAGAGTTCACACCTTCTGACTGCATCAGCGAGCAGTCGTGAACTGAGGAGTTACGGTTGAGAGAGGCAGAAGTTAAAGGACTCCGATGGGACTACAACACAAGCGTGCAGCCAGCATCTCAGTCTGTGTCTCCTCCCTCTTCTGCACTTTAAAGTGTGGAGCAGTCACCTCTGCCGTGGTGCAGCGTATTCGCTATGTTCACCCTCTCTGACATGAACACGCGCACACACATGCAGAGCAGTAAAAGCCTGTCATCACTTAGAGCACCGTGCTGCACTGGTAACAGCCCATAGTGTATAATGAGGCCTCTAATTCATTCAGCCGCCGATGGAAAGTCCATTTCACATCCAGCCTGGTGCCGGCTCGGCTATCTGACTGCAACATGATACACCAGCAGGACCGATTATTACGCCGCTGCTTACTCTGTAGATTAATGACTAAAGACGCTTTTCTCTCACACAGCATCCAGCTATCCCTCTTTTTCTCTTTACCTGTGCAACACGGACCTAATCTTCATTTGAACAGCTTTCAGGGGAAATCTGGAAAAAGGCTAGTTTTCAGTATTTTCAGCAAGATTTTCATTACATTACATTAGAAGAACAACAATGAATATAGGGTCATTAGGATACAGTGGAATCAAGTCTTTCCAAAAGAGGCCCCGAAAGAGCAATTCCTTGCGGTTTGTTTTCGGCCTGTAAGGGCGAAGAGCAGGCACTGAGATGTAGTGGGTCTAATATTACAGGAGGGACACTCTCAAAGCCTTTAATCTCACAGCGTAATCAGCAGGGACCTCCTTCACAAATGGTCATTGATCACAAAAAGCAGATACATTGGCAAGTCCTACGGGGCTCGCGAGTTCATGCACAGGTCACATGTATGTTTGTTTTGATCAGAAAAACATATTTTGATTATGGTTCTTAATTATGTGGTGAATCCCTGTGATTTAGACCCTCCCTGCCTGGATAATGCATGTGTCTTTTAAAGGGATATTGCTGCAGTTTGGTATTGCACTTGCATTGGGGAACATAGATTCGTCAGATTAAAAAAAGAAATGTTGTGCAGACGACGTCCTGACTTTTAGCCTTTTAGTATGGGGAAAGATCTAAAAATGCTGCATCCTACATTTCTATATTTCAAATGAATGGCATCTGCCATTAGACCCTCCCTGCCTGGTAAACGCCCACATCTTTTAAACAAATCTTAATCTTAAATCTCATCCGATCACATCGCTAAGACGTCATCAGGGTTAATATAGGCTGTTTAGTGCTCCAAGTGAAGCTGAACATCATGTCTATAATCGGTGGACTGCCCCTTTAAACTCCACGCCCCCAGTTTGTAACACAATCTTTCTGTTAAAAACTTGTGCCCAACTCCAACCTGAGAATACTCAATTGATTTTCCATCCGCCTTTCTCTTCCTCCATCAGCTATGATTGAGATCAGATGTGAAAGCTTTAGATCCGTCTGGTGGGGGAGAACAGCGTGCTCTTCCCAGTTCATGCAATTCAGCAGATCTTCCATTACTCACTGAAACACGCACATTAAAGGCTGCCAGATACTTTCTATCTGTCTGTGTTTGAATCAGAGGACACCGCATAGTACAAAGTCAGCATTGCCTAGCAACCGGGTGACCTTTCCTATTAGCAGTCTGAGACTGTGTCTTTATCGGTGTGAACGTGCATGTATGTGTAGTGGTGCATGTGATAGGCAGGGAAATCCTCAGGCAAAGGAAAAATCAGAGCAGTGAAATCAGGAAGAGATTCACACGCACTCAGACGAACATGCGCAGCCACAGCAACTGTTGTCTCGTTTATCAGACACACCCTGACACACAAGTCAATGCAGCCACCTGATTACCATGCACACACACACACAAACAGACACACACACACACACACACTCACGCATACACATAAACTTGCAGCCGCCTCACTCTCCTTCCCTGCATGTCGCTTTCGCCCCGCACCCCGGGGAAGATGTCAATACTGCCCACTAAACAAACAGCCTGTCAAGCCTGGACACACCCACTGCAGTGTTTCTGCACATAGAATGCAGCACGGTGGGTTGGGATGCCTTGCTCCGGGGCACACCAGTGATTTGTGACACCATTTTGGAAGTGAGGGTACAGCAGCACCGCACCACATCCACGACTTAAGGGAGAAAAGTGGTGGACGGGGAAGAATAAAGGGAAGCGTGAAAGGGTGGTGGAAGGAAAGCGTACTTGTCAGGTCCATGGTGATCGGCTCAGGAGCCTCGTCAGAGAGCAGGGTCAGCCTGGTCACCCGGACGTTCGGCACAGAGAGGTCTGCAGAGGAAATGCAGTGCGGTTATTGCAGCATTCACTCATATATTTGTTCATTTTGTTAAAGGCACTGTTTGACCCTTTGCTTTCTTGCAGAGATGAGAAGATTGATACCACGCTCATATGTGTCCTTTGTGAGGAAATGATTGTATTAGCTTAGCATAAAGACTGGAACCAGGGAGAAACAGATAGCTGGGCTCATTATAGAACACATTATATATAGTTTGTTTAATCCATTCACAAACAGAAATGCAAACATGACAAATTGTGGCTGTTGGGTGGTTAGTGCTGGAACTATTTCTTCATATATTAGTCCTGTCAAGCTTGGAAAGACAGTGATAGTGATTCACTGATCTGGGGATAAATAAAAAGAGAGTCTACAGCCATGCTAGCGGCTTTCCGTGTATACAGAAATTTGGACCTGAGGGCGACACAAGATGAAAACTCAGAGCATCACCAAGGTTATTGCATCATTGCAATCCGTGGAGTAGTTATTGGGACGTTTTACTCAGAAACTGCACATGTCAATACGTTACACATGTAATGCTGAAATGACAAAATCAGTTAAGATAAGGCAGTTTATGGACTGGACTGTCCAAAACTTGTATTGTGGGCTAACATCAGGATTCAGCATGGACAGATTAAAAGATAAATGGCCTCTGCGCCCCTCTCTGCTTTTCCTTTCTCTCATTGCAGCCTTTAACACTGTATTCAATGTTGCCAGGATGTGTATGAGGTGGTGTTCAGATACAGCAGTGGGGGAGTCAGAGCTGTTCTACTGATATCAGCTGTCACGGCCCGGAAGCTGGATTAGAGATGCTGAGGCAAGCAGGTCTGTTCCAGTATGTGTGTGTGTGTGTGTGTGTTTGATCAGAAGTTGATGACTGCGAGGAACTATGCACCAAGCCGTTACATTGAGTGAATGGTATTATTAAAGCTGCAGTAACACTGCATGAATAACCAGCTCTTCTATCACAGGTAGATGACAAACAACACACCTGCTGTAACTGGCTCCATCCCCAGCAGGGTCTTCTTGTACCTGACCAGACTCTCGTCCTCTTTGTCCAGTTCCAGAATCTCCGTCAGAGACTTCTGGGCCGGATGATGGTAGTTGAGTTTTTTCTCATCCTCGTCCTCCTCAATGGAGAAGTCATTGTTGTCAGCCATTAGACCTTCCAGAGAGAAGGGAGGAGATTATTAAAGGGACATTTTTAGTATTTCAGTATTAGCAGGTGTTTTTTTTCAAACCGGTTCCCAACCTTTTCTGACGTCTGACACATCCCCACATGTACAAAAATTGTTTCATGGAACTAAAGTGGCATTTTTTGGTAATTTTTTGGTCACACAATTACCATTTGGAGTGGCAGAAGCTGTATATTTCAACCATTACCTACCGTTAGCTAGCCAGCCACTAGCTTAACTATTCCCCATTTATCCATCACTTAAGCTAGCTACCTATTTTAACTACTAGGCTACGTTTAGCTTTGCATTTCTACTGTAGGTAACTAATTCAAGTGTTTACCCATTCACGTAATTTATATTGCAATGTCTTATAATTTTAAGTACGGTAGTTCACCAATTATCCACTAACTGTTTCAACTGTCCATTAGTTTTGGCAAAAAATTACTTTTAGCTACCAGAGCCATTTAGCAATACTTTTAGATAACATTTTCTAACTGTTCATTAATTATTCAACTACTTGCAAACTATTACATTGGCTTAAGGAATTAATTTCATGTAATAGTTTCAACATTTTAAAGCACTACTTTAGCTTACTGTTTCAATCGCTTGTCCATTAATTTTAGCTAAAAAATACTTTTAGCCAACATAATGATTTAGCATTAGTTTTAGCTAGCATTTTCAACTGTTTATCTGTTATTTAACTACAAGCTAACTGTTTCAGCAGCTTAAAGCATTACTTTTAGCTAACTATTTGAACAGTTTATCCATTACTTTTTGCCAACAATTACAATCTCACAGTTATCGCTATATAATGTCAAACTTGCGCACCATACATCCTCAAAAATTATCATAAAATGCATTTGTTTTTGCTAGCTACAGTTTTTAACATGTATCTACAGTGCAAGAAACATGGACAGTTGTATGAATTGATGGGTTTGTTGTGAGTATAAGATGAGAAGAAGCTGTCTTTTGCTTATAATTTATATAATGCTGGTGTTATTATATTGCATTTTCTTTGTTACACATGGGTATAAAGTCGTCTCAGTTTAAAACTGCATTGTCTCTGTCAGCCAAGGGAAGGTGGTAGGTGACTCTAACCTTTAACACTAAAAAACTAAAAATAAATCTTCTCACTGGCAGTCACCTGGAAAATGCAAAGAGGGGAAAGGTGCACAACATCTGCAGCAGAGCTCATCTGCAGTAAATATTTCTGTTCTATTTCAGAGACTGAAAACTCAACCAGCACAGGCAAGATTGCTTTACTGTCGGGGATAAGATGCATATTACTCTATGTAGGGCAGCTCCAGCCATCCGGGGTTTGATTTCATCAGGGATTTTGATTCAATATTGGGTTTTACAGACATTCGATAATGTGTTCTGCAAGCATCTCACTCTAATCCGCACCTCCAGAGAGCGAATACTAGCAGACAGGAATAGCTAAAATACCTGGAGGGATTTGGTTAGACAAAAACACAGTTGTCACTCGTCATGAAAACACAGCACTTTTATGTGAACTGGCTGACAAAACAAGCGCTTCTGCAAAACTGTTAACAGTAACCATTTTGAACACATATCACAATAAAGGTGAGACATTTATACCAAAAAGATAAAGTACAACACAGCCTCTTATTTACCGAGAAGCACCAGTGTCCACACTGAAAAAGGTGATGTGCTATTGGACGTTTTCATGTGATATGAAAATCAGATTAAAAAGACTTTAAAGCTTGCTAATCCATCAGAGTGGGCATAATGTCAGCGTTTATTTCTGTCCGGTTGCAGTGATGTTGTTATGATGCACTGACATCATGACTGCACTCAAAGCCTAGCACGGGCAATAATGTAACTTTGACCACAATCAAAGCAGACATGATAAATGTACTCAATAATGAACGTCGTCAAGGACTCAAGTTACAAGTCTTTATGTTTGTCATCATATGTTTGTGTGATTGTACTCGACATTTCTTTCAAACTTCGCATCAGTGATTGTGGAATAAACGAATAAATAACCATTTTATGGTTGAGGAGAGGGGCGCGTATATGTTCTCTCATCGGCTTACAAGGACAACACCCATACATCCACACACACACACAGATCATTTCAGTACAATAGAACGTTGCATGGCTGCCAACATGAATGTACAGTGCATACCTCTAGACTCCAATTATCTGGAGAACAGAACATACGGAGTTGAGCTGCGCTGCGGACGTCTATTTACTGTGCCGTAACAGGCTTGTGTAATAGCCTCTGGTTCTGTTTTCACTGTTCATAATGAGACAGCTCGCTGTACATCAGCTCCGGTCTGTGTGTAGAGGTAATTGGATGACACAGACAGTAGACAAATGCACACACAAACACACACCTTGGTAACAAACATACCTACCAAAAGCATTTAAATGCGCGGTCAGACAGTGTTACAGATTCTGTAAACATTAGAGGAAATCAAATGCGTTACATGGGGGCATAACGACCCCAACACAAGTGTCAACACACACACGCAGATGCACACGTGTACCCGTGCGCTCCTCTGTGTTTGTGGCTGCACCCCACCCAGTCAGCGCCAAACCCGGCTGCCTTTGCGTGTCACCATGGCAACCCTTTCAACTCCCCTTGCAGTGACATCACCTTTGGTGTGGATCTGTTTTATACGACTGAATATTCACAGTGGAGTATTTATTTTAACACTTGCAGCAAGAGAGATTAATGGCACATCAGTTTTAATACACCCTGCATTCACACACACACACACACACACACACACGTAGTACATGAGTATTCCCATAAATCTATATTTAACAGGATGTTTTCTTGCATGGTTATAACCTCCTCCTTTTTGGAGTATATGTCATTTAACACACTGTTCAAAACTGTTAGCATGGAACGCTACAGCTAATGACCTTCTTGGTTCAACACATGGATCTATCTCGGTGGACAGTTTTAAGGTGAGACCTTCCCTCAAATGGTACCCAACACAAATGTTTATCCCTGATTTACGAGGACTTGGATTGCGTACGGGCAGATTAGTTTCTGTTTTAAGATCTCAGAGGAATATGAGGAAGCATGGCTCCACCGCTGAAAGAAAAAACACAAAGAGCTTGACTTTGACACTTCCAAACAGTCTCAAAGCAAATTGATAAAAAAAATATTAACACCGATGCTGATTTTCTCCTCCTCGCCTCTACACACACTTTACATTAAACTCTACACCGTGTCAGATATGGTACATGACTTCATAAATGATTCACCCAGCTGTATTTACATATCAAACTCTGCAGCCAGCCCCCACACGAGCGTGCGTGTGCACACGTGTGCGCATGCTGCAGCGTAAAACATGTTCCTGAGCTGCTGTTAAAACAAGTTTTTGCTCACTGACATCTGAGAGCTCCTCTTTGATCTCCAGACTGCTGACCTGTCACAGTAACCGCATCAATTAACATTTATTTGAAAAGGCAGGGTTTGGTCCACAGAGATACGGTCTCTTTTACAACTGAGTGTTTTAATATGGATTCCTTTAAAGTTGTAGCATGTGGTAGTAGAAACCTGTCAGCCTCCGAAGAAAAAAATCTCATTTGTTTTAACATCAGTTACAATGAGTCTGCCCCAGTGAATCTGAATCTGGATCTGTTTTTTACGCTATTTTTGAAAAAGATGTAGGTACAAATATTTACAATTGTACAATCTATCTTATTAAAGGTACACTGTGCAGGATTTTCTTAAAAAATAATGTATAGACTCAAAAAATAATCCCTCTCAAGCATCAGTGTGTGACGGCGCCTTCTGCCTGCATTTTCTTATTTTCTCATTATTTGTAGTGTATTTGGTTGTGTAGCCACCAGCCAATAACATTGCACAGGTGCGGTTGGGACTCTAAAGAAAGGTTCTTCTTTGTCGTTCACTCTTTAGGCCTAATATGTTTTATCAGTTATTAAAGGAAGAGAAAAAAAAAACTCCTCTCATTGCCCAAACATGAAAAAGCAGCTGAATTAAGCCTTAACATGCAGGGCTAAAACCCTCCATATTGTGTGAATCTGGTGTTAGAAACAAGCTAACACTTGCAAACAGCCAGCCGTGTGTGTGCATGTGTGTCTGTCCTTCTGCATGTGTGGACATATGTGTGTGGTTCTCCAACTGCAACTTCAGCCCCTCCATCTGCGATGTGATATTAGCGGGTGGATTTTCTTTGATGCACATAAAACCGCCTCATTACCCCGGCAGCTTCTGACGGCACATTCTGCATCATTACACAAACGGCTGCTGTAAAATGTGTGCTACAAGTGTAGATCAGCACTCTGTGTTGTTGCAGGAAGCTTCAAATCATGGATGGTAAGGAATTTCATTGATTCATTCAATTTGTTTTAATATTCAGAAAAAGTGAAGAGGGATGCTGCTGATCTAATCGGCCAGTAACTTAGTTTATATTAGGTTATTTATATTAAGAGTGTCGTCACCTGCTGAGTTCTGACCCAGTCGCCAAATCAAACCACACTTTTAGGATTTTTTCTTTCCATACTAAGACAGAGGATCCACTCTCATCCAGTGTGTACAGCCATAATACACAGACTCACTGTCTGTTGATAGTTAAACCAACATGCTTAGTGAAAATCAACACAGCAATCTGTTTGGAAGGGGAGAGGTGGCTTCAGGGGAAGAGGGATTCAAAGAGGACTGCTCACATGAGACCTCAAACACACACACACACACACACACACAAGTGGATGGATACACTTCTACGCGTCTTTGGTATACACTTTCAAATCTAAAAACAAAAACAAGCTTTCTGGGAAAAGATGTTGCTGTTGATTATTTTAAATGTAATCTCTCAGTGCTGTGGACACCACGGACCGATTATTGTACTGAGGTGATGAGCTCATGCGCTGGGAAGAACGAGGGCTCACGCAGGCTTGTTTGTCCAAAATACAAAGGAAAAAAAACCCACTTTGGTCAAGTCCAGTTTTGGTGTGTGGCCAACCCTTTCATCATTTCTGATCCTTCTGCGCTTGCTTGCCAGCAGTTAGATGAGAAGATCAATACCACTCTCATTTCTGTGCAATAAATATGAAGTTACAGCCGTCAACCAGTTAACTTCGTGTCAAGACTGGAAGAGCTCTGTCCAGAGGCGACCAAAGTCTCTTTTGTTTAGATCGGCTTAATTAATGCAAAACCTGACCTGAAAAAATGTCAACTTACAACTTTTTTCACAGGGTTTGGGACCATTTCTGAGAGCAGGAACTTCTTGCAGCCTCTGCGCAGAGCTGGGAAACAGTCCAGCGAATTGACATTTTTACACCGCATGAATCAACAGATGAGATCTAACTTGTTGCTGGTTGGCAGATTTTGTTACCTTCAGACAGAGCTAGGCTAACTGTTTCCCCCTGCTTCCAGTCTTTATGCTAAGCTAAGCTAACCGGCCGCTGGCTGTAGCCTTGTATCTAACAGTCAGGTGTTAGAGTGGTGTTGTAATAATTGTAATTCCCTCTAAGTCTTAAGTTTAAGAGGTTTGTTCAAATGATGCAAATAAAGAAAAAGTCTTGTTCTGACATTTATTGAAAATGCTGTATCACAAATGGGGCATTATCGCACACACTGAACAGGAAATGTTTAATTTCAACAGTTTAACTTCAGTAATCGAAGTTAAACTGCTCTCCTTTTTGCCTCAACAGCCTTCCTCCGTTTTAATAATCACTTTCTGTCTGCCTCCTCTTTCCTTAACCCAGATAACTGTTCACTGTGTCAGGAAAACACTTCTTTCTCACTATGTGTGTGTTTGGTACATATGTGTGTGAGTGTGTGTGTGTTGATTCGCTGTTTTTTATAGTCCTTTGAGGCCCGCTGTCACTGCTCTGTTCTAATACTATAACGAGACCTCTGGGACACTGAAACACACATATATAAAAAGGGACACACACACCCTGGAAGATAAAAAGGGATCTCTCAGTGCTCTGCAAAGACAATAACAGCTTTTACAATGAAGGAAAAGGCAGTAAAGGGAAGAATGACCAACATAACGTCATTACAGCAGGCTGTGAGAGCAGGCTTTGCTTCTCTCTCCGAGGCTGCCGCCGGTGCACGGCCCTTCCTGCCACAACGCGACCAGAATCGATCTGTCACCCGCGAGCTTTCTGTGTGAGGCTGCAGACAGCCCGTCAACACTGGAGACACTCATAACACTTCATCATGCTAACCAGCAAATCGTTGGGATCTCATTTCCAATGTTTCCTTGTCGATGACAGGCTGAGACGACAAACAAATGACGGCAGCTGCTGAGGTTCGGCACGCTGACACTGACTGACACTGCAGCTTCTGTGGAGAACTGAATCCACGGCTTAATGCGCTTTGCTGGTGATCCTACAGTTGTCAGTGGTGGTTAGGGTGTGATGCATCTTTGTGATGCTAAAATGTCTTGTTATTTATCATGCAAGCCAATGTATCAATCAGGCTCTGCAACATATATCCTCTTTGCGGCAGTATTCCAGTTTACATGTATTTTTGCTATTAAAAATTGAACCTCAGAGATAAACATTTGAGAGGTTTTATCGCAGAAGAAATTCAATGTGTCAACTTGTAATTGCAGCCTGTGGCCACAGTGGCCGCTGTTCTGCAAAAGTCACAAAGTCTTGGAGACAAGGGGTCGCGATTAGCACAGACATGTCTGTACTGACAGTTTTAGGCAGCAGAGATTAAAAACTGGACAAAAACTAATGTCAGGAAAAAGAAATGGTGAATTTTACGGACAGGGACGAAAACAAGCACTGCTGCACTTGTAAATTTTCATGGGAGCTGTCGTTTCTTCTGTGCTCACCAAGTAATCCATGTTTCACTTTGTTAAAACCAACAAGATTATTACTTTTTTTAGTAGCGATTGCTGTACTGGATGCAGATCTGTCTCAGAAAGCGAAAAGTAAAGCTCAGGAGCACGCTTTGTATCTCAAAAAGACAGATGAAAGAAATGCTGAATGAGTTACACAAGCTAGAGGAACAGTGGCGGTGAGGCAGAGGTGACGTCAGGACTTCAGCTCTCTACAGACATAAAGCAAAATGAAGGTACACACACACACACACAGAGAGAGAGAGAGCAATATGTCCTCAGCTGCTCTGTCAGCCTTGTTTAGACAGCAGGCTGTCTAATTGACTGACTTGATTGGTCTCGTATGTGTCTGCTCTCCCGTACAACCTCATTTATCACTACTGGGATGGAAAAAAAAGGTGGAGGGATGATGTGAGGAGCAGATACAGTACAGTTTCTTAAACACATCTGACAGGCTGACAGCCTGTGTGTGTGTGTGTGTGTGTGTAGCAGAAGTGAGCAGGCAAAGAAGGAAGAGAGGGAATAAGACAAGCTGAAAGTGAGGAAGGAAGGAAAGACAGAAGAGTGAAGGATGGAGTGTTATTTAATCTGGAAGAAAGAGGAGAAGTGACAGAGGGAAGACAAAAGGAGGGAAGTAAAGAAAGAAAGACGAAGGTAAAAGGTGAGGGAGGATGAGAGAGACGCAGGAATGTAACATCAGTCCTACTCAGCCTCAAAAAACAAAAGACTGAGGGAGGGACGAGAGAGGAAGGGAAGGATGGGGAGTTTCAAAATGCAGAGAAAATAAAGAGAGAGAGAGAAAAAGGAAGAGAAAAGGATTTCAATTAGCTTGTTTGAGGGCTTGTTCCTCGCTGCCGGCGCTGGTGTTTGCTGATTGACAGCTCGGGAAGAGTGTTCTGCCACATGGGCCTCACCCACTCTTTCACACACACACACGCACACACACACACACACACACACTCTCTAACACCCTGAGCTGCTCTCCCTTCTTTCCTGGAAACAGCTGCTGACAGAACATGTCGATCTGAACCGCCAACGTTCCCCTTTGTCTCCTTTCTCTCATGTTTACTCCCTCCTCCTCTTTTTCCTGGTGCAGGAAATCCTCTCCTCCTTTTTCTCCTCCTCATCTCCCGCTCGCTCTCCTCTCACCGCTTTGACCTCCTCTCCCTCCTCCCCTCCTCCTAACTTCACCTCCTCATCCCTTCCGCTCTCCTCCAAACCCTCTCTCCCGCTCTGCTTCTCGGCCTCCTTCCACCTCGCTTCGTCATTTTGCTCCCTGCTCTCGCCATTTATCTTCCACTCAGTCACCTCCCACGTTCCTTTCAAAATCTCCCCCTCCTACTCCTTTTTTTCAAAATTCAATCTCAGCCAAGTGTTTTTGACAAGATTCGATGTGTCATATCCACCAAAACCTGTGCAGACGCAGCTAAAATCCCTTCAGTTCCCTGTGAACGCTTTGTCCTTACTTGAAGCCTCAAAAACAGCAAAGAACATATTATATTTCGTAATATTCGACATATTTGGAGTGATCAGCTATCGAATGATTCAGTGTTTCAAAAGTGGCTCTCTGAGATGTTTAAGAAATGAGGGGACGGTTGGAGTTTAGGGAGCCCGGCAGTGAAGGAGTGAATCGGCAGCAGTAACAGACTGAAAGCTTTGACATGGGGTTGGTGACTCCTTGGATCCAGACGGGAGCAGAGCGATCAATTCAAATTGCTGTTTGAAATTCATGGAGCTAATGGAATAAATTATTCACGGCCGCCTCAGATCTTAAATCACGCTTCACTTCCAAGAGCTTCTCTTGAAGATGATCTCTCCTTTTCTTCTGGTTCTGCTCTTGTAGTCGTCGGTCTGTTTTTTTCTGCATCTTTTTTCGCTCTTTCCCTCTCGCTCTGCCTCTCCGTCGCTCTTTTCAAATTACTTGTCTTGTTCTATTTATCTCGCAAAACACACCCTCTCATACACACACCTGTGTGAGGGGAAACCCCAGGACTGTTCCACCATCTGTAACTGCTCAGTACTACTGCAGTGTGGTGAGCACACACATGAATGCACGCACGCACACACGCATGCACACACACACACACAAACACAGAGGGGTACCTTGCCAAACAAATATATTACTGTTGCAAATACAAAAAAAATAATGTTAGAAATAACAGACAATGGTAACATCATTTGACTCCTCGCTCGCTCGCACACACACACACACATGCACACACACACGCACACACACACACAGCTGCTTGCTCCTTTGCCAACATCTCCCATGGACGCACACCCTTTGGCGTGTGTGTGTGTGTGAATGTGAGCAGAAACATAATTACAAAATCTGGCAGCACACATGCACAGATAAACATGCACATACACACATTCACACACACACACACACACGCACAGGAGATAGTGTAGGATGTGATCAATAGTTATTGATCTACCACCTTTGGCTTGTCTTGGCAGCGCTTCATGTTAGACATAAAAATGTCCACACCCGCCAGGATTGAGACAAATGGCACACACACACACATTTGACCATACACACAGAAGAAAACACACACACGCACACACAGTTTTAAATTAATCTCTATATTATGAACCATTTAAAGCAAACATCATAAAAGAGATCAATTAACACAGTGTAATAACTTGGGTCACTGAACTTATACTAATTAAGTAGAACACAAACACACACACACACAAATACACAAACTCATCCACCGCCTCACCTCTGTAGCACACAGTTAGCCACAGCAGCTCCAGCACCTGACCCCCAAACTCACACACGTCCAAGCCCAGCATGGTGCCTCTCTACGGGGGCTGCGCCCTGTGCGACGGCTGGCAGGAGAAGAACCAGAGGAGCGCGGAACCTCCACAGGTAGCAGCGAAGTAGCAGAGCAGGTGCGGATTAAAGAGGAGAGCATCCACAAAAAGTCATGGATCGGAAAGAACAGGGGTGGGGAGGGGGTCAGACGAGCATCTCCTCCCCAGAGGAAATGGGGAAAAAAAATGTAGTTGTAGGGGTTGAAGGGGACGAGGAAAAGGGCTGGCGTGAGGGAGACGGAGGCAGAGAGGCAGGGAGGGTATCCTTGGGTGTGGGTGTGGATGTGATGGGGATGTGTGTGAGCGAGAGAGAGAGAGAGGATGGAGGGAGGGAAGGTGAGGGAGAACCAGCCGGCTTTCTTCACTTCTTCTCTTTGGTAAACTAGAGCAAGAAAGAAAGAAATCTTCAGGCTGAAATGCTGTCAGCTGTTTTTTTTCCCCCCTTTTTGTTTGTCTGCATGCAGGAGCGAGGACGCTGGGAGCGAGCGGTGGCAGGAAGACGCTGGTTTAGCCGGCAGAGCTGTCTGCAGCAGCGTGTGTGTGTGTGTGTGTGTGTGTGTGTTACTCAGACACTGGCTATCGATTCGCAGACGAGCAGCGAACCCCTCCCCTCCTCCTCCTCCTCCTCCTCCTCCTCGTGTCATCAGCCCAGAGACTGCAATGAGCTCATCCTTTACCCCCTCCCTCTTTCTCTCTTTCCCTCCTCCTCGCCCCCCCCCTCTCTTTTTCCACACCTCATCCCTTCTCACGCACCACCCCCTTCAACTCTTTCATGCTTTTATTTTCCCCTTCATTTTTCATCACTTTTATGAATCCTCATGTGGTGTCCACTCTCTCCCTCCACCTATTCATCACTGTGTCACGCCATCTCTCTCTGTGTCTCTATTTGTCTTCCCCACTCCCTCTTCTTCTTCTTCTTCATTCCCCTCTGTGTTTCGGTGACCACACCCTGCCAGCAGTATGCTTCAATCATGACTCTTACGCTCTTATTTCCACTCAGTCTTTTTCTCCCATCATCATTTTGTCCTTTTCTCTCCTCAGTCTCTCCCCGCCTCTCTTCTGAGCCATGAGAGGGAGGCTGTGGTACTGTAGAATACAAAGGGGGTTGCTTCTCCTCACTTGGCAATCAGACACACACCCTTTCCCACACGTCTGCACACACACACACACACACACCTTGTTAATCTGTCATTCAGCACTTGTTCAGCTGTCATGTTATGTGAGACAACTTCTCTCTTCCTCTGTCTTTCACACTCCAGCAAACCTTGGCATGATGCTATTTTGCATCCACATATGCACGTTTACTTAAAGCCATCAGAAATGAGAAATGAGAGTGACTGACTGCTGCTGCTCCGGTGAATTTCCCTGAATATGTGCCCACAGTGTTGGACTTAAAGGGCAAATTCCACACATCAGCCGCGAGCTGACCCAGATTTGTTTCGTCACATTGCAATTAATGTTTAAAGTCAAGAAAGTGACTGAGAAAGAGCTGGTTTCTAGCGGTGGAACGGGCCAGTTTGATAAACGAGGGACGTCAAAAAACAAAAACAAAAGCAAAACAAAAAAACCCACCGAGGCAGAGGAGACAGAGCCGAGGCTGCGTCTTGATCCAAACTCAATTTGGCGATAGCTTCCTCTCTGCTTTCTTGCCAGCGAAAAGCAGCGAGCTCATATTGGAGCAGGGAGAGGACGTTTACAGGTTTGAGCTGGACCAATATATTTGGGTCAGTATTGGTCTTTCATTGAATAATAGATCTCAGTCGTGGTTCACTGCTGATCACATAAATGACTTAGAGACAGTATTTTTGGTTGACTTAAAAAACAACCTCAAGTCATTAACATGTAGATCAGTGACAGCATGTACTTCCCCTCATGAAGGTTCAGAATATTGACATATAATATCAGCTCTGGCAAAATATTGGGTGTATTTTACAAATATACAATTTAGAGCATTTAATTTGCACTCTTTGTATCAACAACCTTTTATATTTTGCACAAACTGGGACATTCCCAGCTGCCGACAATAATAGTCTCAATTTACTTTGTCAAAACAGATTTTTGCAAAACCACTGAATACTGAACAACATACATGCAATAAGTTACAAGTTTCTGAAATATAGAAAAGAAAAGTCTGCACAGACACAAACTCAGTCTGATTTTGAGCCCAAAGGGTAAACAAGAGGCGAACACGGATTGCAGGCCAACCTGACATGACCTGCCTGAGAGCTTCAGCCAAAACCAGCGCAGTCTGTAATGTGAAGCACAGCTGGAGGTCAGTGTAGATGGTGAGGTCACTGTTCTCTCAGCCACGATACGACAAAATCATGACTAACAGAGATCACACTGAGAGAGATCATTTCATAAACATAGTGTGTTTCGCCATAGAAAAAATCCTCTAAAACAGGTAAAAACCTGGAGCCTCATTGTACAAATCCATCACTTCAAAATGGTTAACGACAGTAAAAACTGATTTAATGTCGCCGCCTCGCCCCACCAATCGCCCCTGTCAGTGTCAGCAGCACGTCTTCCTCCTGTCTGTCCTGTAAACCCATTATATCCATATTGCTTTATGGAAATATAAATCAGCAGCGGCGGCAGTGGTCCCCGCTGGGATGAGTGGCGTCTATAAAATGCGTGCTTGAACAAAGTAGTCCTGGATGGTGTCGTAAAGAGTGTCTCAGTGTAAGGAGCCCCCCAGGGTTCAGCCACGCAGACCCACATTTTTTACTCCAACAGGAAAACCCTGATAAAACGCTCGGCAGGCATCAGCCGAGGACCTGCTGCGCTGAGGTATTATCTTCATAACATGGAGTCAGTAGTTCAACGCTCAGCTGAACCGGTGCATCACTCATCTGTTTAGGCCCAGACAGAGCTGAATATAGCTATATGTATACTGGATATAAATACAGCTGGGTATGACAACAGTGTAAACAAAGACTAAACAACATTTCACCATCAGATTAACAATAAATTAAATACAAAAGCATGCAGGCCAGCGTTAAAGACATTTTGGTCATTTTGGCCGTCTTGCCGAGAGTAACACGAGAAGATTGACACCACTCTTATGCTTGCACGCTAAATATGAAGCTACAGCTTAGCTTAGCATAACGACTGGAAATAGGGGGGAAACAGCAAGCCCGGTTCTGTCCAGAAGAAACAAAATCCTTCTACCAGCACTTCTAAAGCTCACTAATGAACACATTGAATCACGCTGGTTTAATTCGTACACAAACGTGCACAGTAAAACCAACAAGGCGTGGTTTTCCAGTTATGTCGTCTCTGAACAGCCAGTTCAGCTGTTCAAAGCTCATTTAAAGCTCCTGTTGTCTAAGCACTGTCCTGGGTACCAGGAGAAAATAGTCTTCATTATCTCACGCGCTGTCTATAAGATCATGGTCAAAAGTTGCTTTATCATCTCAATAAGGTACACGGCAGCGCTGACGGCCGAGGAAAAACAATCATCATAAGAAAACACACCTCAAATTGAATTCGAGGACTGATATCACATGGATTTGCAAACGTAATCTGCATTGATTTGGTAAATTATTCCGTTAAGCTGGGGGTTCATGAGCTCCGGTAATTGCTTTCTCTCTCTCTCTCTCTCTCTCTGTCACACACACACACACACACACACACACAGCATGTAAGCTATACACTTGGGCTGTGTGTCTAAATGGTTTCCCGAGATCATATTGGGTGGGGGGTGTTTATCTCTGCTTAGTGTGGAAAGAATAGCCCAACTCATTTGGAGCGTATTCAACCGTAAACGCCTGATTTAGTCAGAATGAGAATAAGTCAGACGCTGATTCTCTGAAGAAATGAATAATTACTTGATGTAGTAAAGGTATTCGCTGGGCAACGACGGATACATACAAAGGTGCTTGTCGAGCAGTGATTGGATAAGTATGGAGGGATGGAGGGTGAAAATCAAGTTTGTCAGGGGATGAAGGAATGTGTAAGAGGCTTTTTTGTCAGGTGATGACAGAGACAAGGAGATTCAGAGGGTATTATTAGCAGTAATGGGACACGTAACCACAGACTGTGCAGTATATCATGATAAATACGCACCTTCTGTAACTATACACACAAAAAGTCACGCACGATACAAATACCTTCCTATGTTGGTCATGTTTTTCTTGTTACCATTTCAACTTGTCATTAAAGTTTTAATACCATTAATTACTACAATTTACATTTTAAGTGGACTAAATGTTTTAAACGAATTCTGTAACATTATCATCCAAGTTGTAACTGTAATGAACAGTAGAGTGAATTATCAGGAACACTTATTACGTTAATTTTTTTTTAATAGTGAAAAGAAGAAGAAAGAAGATAAGACATCAAAGGTATAAAACACCAAAAACATATCAGAAAACGATCATAATACATCCACCATACATTTCTCAAGCATTTGGTTTGAGAGAGATCTGCAGCTTTAATTCAACTGTGCAGGCAGCCGGTGGGATGTAGTCATTTAGAGGAGCAGGATCGACAACTAAAGGTGCCACAGGGTCCTTTTTGGTGACACCTAACACCTAAAATGTAAAGCATGCTGTGAATGCTTCAGCAGTAAATGTCATGTGTCCACCCTCAGGGCTGATTTTAAGTATTTTGCAAAAGTCTGGCATACCTGTGTGCCATCCTGAACGCAGCACATCTTTACAACACTTTGTCCCCTGAATGTAAGCAGCTGAGGTGAGTGACACAGTCTCAACACCCCTAAACTTGTCATTGCCAAAGTGTGCAAAATATTCTTGTAATTACTGGTATCTTTTTTAAAAAAAACAAAACAAAACAATGCTGTGCTTCAAATCTTACATCAATACATAACATTAATTTAGGCTGCAGCTTGCCTGTCAGTAACATAAGACCTGTCGATTTGATAAACAGCAGTAAAGCCTTTTCTAATGCTACAACGTTGGTGTATGATAACCTTGAAATCACATCTCTAGTTGTTAATTAATGTTTCAGAAATAATGTAAAAACCAACGGATACTTGCCTCTTTCACACGCTTCGGTCTCTCCTCTTGTGTTCCTGTGGAGCTTTGGGGCGCAACGTCAAACAAAAGGTGGAGGTGTTCTTCCGCCTCATGATGAAGTCCACTGATCCATGAATTGAATTCTTTCATATACTGCTACAGAATAGCAGCGTATAGCAGTATGACTGCACAGAATTTGTATGCAGTTACAACGTTTCTGTCCATTATCAGCGGCGACTAGAAGCCGTTCTATTCCCTCGTTCTCAGAGAGTCAAGTCAATGAATGATTTTTAGTTCAAAATTAATTTAAAAAAACATTTGAGTTTTATATTCAAAACATATCACTGTACATCAAGTTTAATAACTAAAGAGGGATGTCATTTCTTAAAGTGTGGCTACCCCATTTAATCATATCATCTTATGTACCACAAAACCAGCAGCCCCCATTCTAAACACTGATCTCTGTATATTTGGTTTTACAATTTCTGAATAAAGTCATATTTGAAATGAATTTTACCTTTTTTGATGAGGGCGAGAGGGACTCCACGAAAGTTGTGCTGGCAGCAGAAGTCGCAGCTTATTTGTGTAGGGACGGATGACTTTAATACCCTCGGGGCTGACAGCAGGTCCACCCCTCTCTTCACAGCATTTCATTTGTACACTTCCTGGTTGTGTGTACATCTATTGCATTTACCACAAACCAGGACATTCCTGCCTATAATCACAGCCTTAGTTTGTATTTGTATGTAGGCTAAAAGGCTAAAGGCAGGGTCCACGGGTAGAATAGTCTGCAATCTGTTTGTGAGCCCAAGGGGTAAGCGAGAGCTGCCCGACAGGTCGAGCAGAAACTACTGCAGGCTCACTCAGGAATGGGAAAAATAGCCGCAGGGCAGTTTAGCCACTGAGGTTTGTGCCTCCAGATGTGATGGAGAGAGGCAGATGCTGTATGTTAAGGCAAGCGCTGAGACGAGAAACACATTTTCCAAAACGCACCTACAGCTATTTCACGCTTCAGATCATCACTGCAAATATTTAGTCTGACCGTAGTGGTCCAGCACCTTAATGAAAGCCCCTGTTCAGCCATGATGCCGGCTCACTGACTGTCTCACACCCTGTTACACCTGTTTGTCTTTAGGTTGCTGCCATTAAGTCATGCAGCTGAAAGAAACTCATGCTCTGTTTCACAGTGTCATTGCAGCGGTGGAAAGGAACTAAGTGCATTAACTCAAGAACAAGTTTTAGGTACGTGTACTTTACTAAAGTAAGTGCAGCACTTTTCTTTGTGAAAGAGTATTTCTACGCTGGAGAATACCAGCGTGGTTCTTTAAACACTGTGCTCTGAGCCATACTACAGTAAAACGATGATTAATAGAGATTATTTTAAAGAGATTTCATTTAATAGAATAGAAGTATGTTTCACGATAGCCAAGCACAAGATAGCCAAGCACAAGTCACTTGGCTCTTTGGATAAAATCACACAGCACTGAAGTGTTTCTCTCCATAAAAAGAAAAATCCCCTCAAACCGGAAAAACCTGGAGCCTCATTGTACAAATCCGTCACTTCAAAATGGTTAACGACAGTAAAAACTGATTTAATGTCGCCGCCTCGCCCCACCAATCGCCCCTGTCAGTGTCAGCAGTACGTCTTCCTCCTGTCTGTCCTAAAGCAAGCAGCGCTGTAAACCCATTATATCCATATTGCTTTATGGAAATATAAATCAGCAGCGGCGGCAGTGGTCCCCGGTGGGATGAGTGGCGTCTATAAAATGCGTGCTTGAACAAAGTAGTCCTGGATGGTGTCGTAAAGAGTGTCTCAGCGTAAGGAGCCCCCCAGGGTTCAGCCACGCAGACCCCAGCAGCAGAAACCCCTGACAAAATGCTCAGCAGGCCTCGGCCGACATTTCCAATACAGAACTTTTTCCTTGTAATCAAGTATTTTGACGTTGCTGAGATGTCACACAGATGACTAAAGACTTTTACTGTGATGAGGACAATGAGCTGAGATGCTGATTCATTTAACACAAAGGCAGTTTTGACATCTCACATTAAATACTAAAACGAATGATGGCTGAACTCCGTTAAGCTGCTTGAGTTTCAGGGTCCTGGTATTGTGCATGCTGGCTCACTGTCGCGCTGTCATGACTAATTATGTTTTCACACTAAAATTAGAGTCAAACCTACAGACACAAGTTTTTTTATCGTATATAAACCTGTTGAAAATAGGTGATTTTTCAGATGTGCCACGTGCGACGTCACAAATGAAGTGGAAAACAGGGAGCAGCTGAAAGCAGAATGGAGGCAATGGTAGCCAAAAACTGCAGTTCCTCTAATGGCCACTTGAGGCTGGCTCCAAATCCCCATAGACCCCCATATAAACATGTTTACAGCCTGCTACAAAAAACAGTTTTGGTCTCTGCAGCTAATTTGGTGAAGGAAGTGAAGATCGCAACATGAAGATAAACACACAAATAGACAGGACAAAAAAAAACAGCATTTTTTAGGCAGCAGCAGAGGACATTCCTCAGAGCATTCCACACGTCTCCAGCAGACGAGTTAACGAAGCTCCTCAGAGCCTCCAGGTAACGCTGGAGGAGTCATTTTGCTCCGCCCTGAGCTCGTTCAATACCTGAATAGTCGTGTCCACAAATATCAGGTTGCCTAAAAGGCTCAGTGGCAGTCAGACTGCCCTTTGTCCTCCTTCTTTTCAGCTGATTGATGAGTGTACTTTAGGCTGTCTGTTAATACAGCCTGGATGGTAATTTCTCCAGAAAGTCAGACCGTTTCAAAGCAAAAGCCAATAGAAATGTATAGAGCTGCAGCAGCCAGAGCCAGGCTAGCTGTTTCCCCATGTTTCCAGTCTTTATGCAATGCTAAGATAACTGACAGTAGCTCACTACAGACATGAGTGTGGTATTGTAATTCTGTGATGTTTGCAGTCATGACAATAATAATCCAGATACATCCTGATAAAATCCTGTTATCCAATCCAGACATCACCTTCAATACGCACAACTAATGATGATACATGTAAAATGATAATGATGATGAGTATCCTATATGTATCACATATAGGATTATTACATTAGAAGATTTGCTTCTGTATCATCTGAACAAACAATGTGGCTAAATCTGAAAATGTAAAACTGCACACGCCAATGAACTGAACATAGTGTGCTGATGTTTTTATTGCGTATCTAAAAGTGTAAATAAAGAAGCAAAAAGCATGCATAGCCATCCCATTTGATCTAACTGCTCCCTTATATATATATTTAGTGTGGACACTGGCTTCACAGATGTGTGTTACTTATTGTTTATGACTCTGTTGTAATCTTCATCATATTTGACACAGCAGAATTCTAATAAATACCATAATTCTTGAATGCAACCATTCACAGCAACACGTTTCTTGTTATTCTAAAAAAAAAAAAAAAAGGGCATTACATCCATATTTGAAGCTAAAGAGAGACTTTGAGAGGCATGTGAATGGAACAAGTGCAAAAAGGGCAACTTTTGGACAAGGACTGAAAATGCTGCAGGCATGTCATGTTTAGCAAACAAGCCTCAGGGGTGTATGGTATGGGTTTCTTTCCAAAGTTGCAGGATGAAATCGGTGCACCACAGCAGGTACACACACACACACATTCTGTTGCACATCAGTGCTGGAGGAGATGAAGGCTACAGCTTGACAGTATGTTGCTGAAGTGGTTAGTAGAGCATCAGTTTATTGTGAATTACTCACACAGACTTAATTGCATTTGAAAATACAGCATAGTCTGCTTTGCGAGCTAGTTGGCTAGTACCAGCTAAAGTTAGTAGCCCTCCCTCAATCTGGTTGTTTATCCCTCTGGCCCGCTAGCTGGTCATGATTTACGGTAGCACAGCAGCCTATTTAATATTCACAAAGGAGAGCTGTGTGAATGCTGCAGCGGTTCCCTCTGACATATGACCACTTCAGACCAATCAAGGGATGACAATGATGACGACGATCAGGCAGCACAACAGTTGCAGTTGTTCTCTAAATCAATTTGCATTGTTGATTGTAGTCAATTCATGTGAATTTATGCCTCTTAAAAGAGTGAAGCTGACAAGATTTTGCTCTGTTTCAAGAAAAGTCTAGGGAAGGACCGCCATGCCCCCTGCACTAATTGTGACCCCTGAGAATTTTGGCTTGCATGTTGATCTAGTTGGCATGTACGGGTGGAGCAAGTGTTTATCTGACCTTTTTCTGACATCTAGTGGCCGATGGGAGAAGTGATATCAGTGGTCGGCAGGTGTGTATGAGAGAGAGAGAAATTCCTCAGGGCATTACTCAGGGTATCTGTTACAGCCAGGTGTTTTAGTTTTAGGTGCAAGTTCAGTGAGTAATTCTCCATGTTGAGAATGAATTGGTGGATCCAGTGAGCTGTGTTATCAGTACTGTACTGCATATGGTGCACGATTTCCCCTGTGGGCTGGCACTGCTTGTCAGATCACATTTTATTTCCTCTGCTGAGTGTGTCTGCTGCATAACTAATCATCTTACAGAATAGTATCTACTGCCATCTTTCGATGGAACAAGTGTTTAATCCAGAGACACTGCCCTGTAATTTAAAGGTCACAGGTCTGATCCTGGCAAGCAAATTCTTTCAGGGGGCTAAGTTCTGCACTCTGAGGTCATCTCTGTTTGGAAAAGAGTGTTTATAAATGCCACATGACAGGTAAATCTGGTTTACATGTCCTCAGATTAAACAGATAAACAAAATAACATTAGATAAATTTCAACTTTATTACTTCACAAAAGGTTCATCCAGTGGTTATAAAATCGAGCATAGTCTATATTTTAACATTCAGAACTGTACAACAAAACAAAGAAATTGAAAAAAAAAAAAAAAAATCAAGAATAAAACCAATGAAGTGCACAAAGACAAAAATTAACACTGACACTTGAAGAAATGTTTAGTTTTATAAATTGATCAAATAAAATAATCCGAAAAACAGAGTATCTGTGTTTTGTGTGGCGGCCTGACTGGGCAGGAATAAACTGATTGGTTTAAACAGAAGGTATGTGGTAACAACAGATTACATTCACATTGAGCTTCAGGAGGGACACTTGTGGGTATTTCTCAACAAAAAAAACTTTTTTCAGTAGTAGATCAAAGTGCAAACATTTTCAGTTGTGAAAAATGATGTTTGTACCTCTGAGTTTTAATCAATTTTTTACTGACAGTAGTACAAATATAAATATATATGTATACTCATTAAAGCTGACAGACAGAGGGAAAGATCTGTATCTGTGTTTCATAACAGATCTCTCTTGCTAAAACTGCCTCCCACGTTTGTGGAGGTGTCTTGAATTATGGAACATGTAGAATCCAGATCACACATTAAGTTAAAACAAGCGTTCAACATCAACAATAAATAACAGCATTCGCTCAGTGCAAAACTACACAAGAATGGAAAATACTGCCTTTTCTAACAACGCCGAAAAGCACAAAAAACAGTCAGTGAAGTTGTCGACATTATAAACCGACTCTTGAACGCTCACTCAAAATCAGGCTTTCAAAGCAAAACACCACACTCGAAATGTCTCCTTCAGTTCAAAGATACAAAGCATCCACTTGAATTCTTTAAAAACATGATTTATCAGTGTAAGAACTGATTAATAGTGTATCATCGCATCATCGTAACATCACTCGATGAGGAAAGTAACGCTGAACTGTTTACGTGATGTTGAGGAGGCAGAAGAAGACTAAGATCAGACAGAGATTGATATGTGTGGATGTTTGCGTGAACAAAACAATTTACCAGCAAACACACATCAAACGGAGTCTCCTCTTGTCCAGCTGGCAGAGGTCCGGTCATTCTGACTTTATTTGACCCCATACAACACAAACAAGTTACCAAAGCCTTATGCTAAGGTACCATTTGATGCCTCACACAACTATTATAATAATAATAATAATAATCATTGTTATTATTATTATTATAATGGAAGTCTGGAACTTAGAATCCTTTCAAAGTAAATCACCTGACACAGGCTGAAAAGAGCTAATTTAATTGAGTCTTTAGTCTTGAGTATTTAATGAGTCTTTTTGTTAATAACCCTAATCTGTTAAGGGGTTTCCTTGTGTTGTCATGGTGACCGTTTTGGCATCAAAGAATAGACCTCTTGTGGGCCCTTGATGGTTGTCCTTTTAGGCTGCATAGCTGGTGGGCAACAGCTTATGAGGCATGAGGTGGTCAAAGTTCATGGATTTGTGTGTGTGTGTGTGTGTACACTATGTCTGGGCCAGCTGAAGTTCCTCCAGTCCGTGCTTTCCCAGGTGATATCTGGCCAAGTCTTTCCTGGTCACCAGTCCAACCACCTGCAGAGGGCCACAAACCAAAAAAACATGACATCGGGACAATGATGGTGATCATCGTGGCATTCAGCAGCATGAAAGTGTTAAACAGCATAAGGAGATGTTCTTGTGAAGGCTAAAAAACACACAGGGAAATAAAAAAAGACACACGGTCTTACCCTGTTATCATCCACCACCACCAGGTGTCGGAGTCCCAGCGCTCTGAACAGCTTAAACACACGAGGCAGAGATGTTTCCTGCAAGCAAGCCGCCTCTTTTAACTTCCACTTCCACAGTCATTTAGTCAGTTAAACAAAACCTTACGCTTCAACACCAAAGAAACCAAACTGAGATTTAGTAAATCCCTATAACAGAGCACACTAAGAAACACTTTCAACTGAGGGGAAAAAAATGAAGACGTCTCATGTATAGACATTTAGCAGCATAGCATCTGTGAGACAGCTACAAGTTAAAAACTGGGGCAAGTCTTTGCTTGTGTGTGAGTGTGTGTGTACCTGTAGCACGGTGTAAGGCGTCGCGTTCATGAACTCAGTGAGGTCCATCATACACTCCCTCTCGTCCTGGGAGACGTGGATGCTCTGGATCGGGGGGAAGCGGGGATATGCGTCCCTGAAGTCCTTCAGCTGGAGCTTCCTCTGGGTGAGCCGGGACCGGGCCAACTCCACGAACACCTGCCAGGACAGAGCAGGGACCGCTGTGACCGACTGCATTTAAACTACCACACCGAGGACGCGTCTGTAAATGCTGCCAGCGTCTTTGTCTTATCGCTGCTGTTACCTTGTGCTTGAGAAGGACAATGAGCTGAGAGCGGAGGATGAGGCCGCAGAGCTTCGCTGGCTGAATGGGAGAGAGGAGAACAGAAGAAGAAAGGGAGGTGTGATTCATGAAAGGAAATGTTTTTATGCTATTCTGTGAGCTCAACCTCGAAATCAGAATCCCTTTCTGGTTCAGTACTTTCAGACAATGATGTTCAGTGGCAGGAGTTGTCTCAGATCTCTTATTTACTGCTGTATGAGCTGGTATTTCTGCATCATTTTTCAAAAGATTTCTCCCTTGAAAAACTGTTGATTATTGGTCAAAAAAATGGCATCTTAAGAGAGACCAAAATTGCTTTTCCTGTTGATATTTTAGACTGATATCTTGGAAATATTACATAATTATTACAAGTTTTCTAAAAGTTGATCACTTTTGAAAACGCTGCATTATCTAATTAAATATGCACTAATTAGCATAAATGTCCGGAACACCAGAACTGACATCTGAACTAAAATAAACACCAAAATGTGTATTTTGGATGTTTTCTGACAGAAGACTGACAGAAAACATGCTGTCGAAGCACAATACCCAAACGTTCTAACTGCCTAGTGCATCAGTGCATCTGGTGGACAGAATTTACCCATCGGAGGATCCAAGCAGGTTAAAACCATCATTTTCTTTATTTAAGTCAGTTTATTGCTGTACTGAAAAAACAAACTCAATTACAAACGTACCTCGTCACTACCGGTCACCTGCATGACGACTGGGAAGCCGTTGTGATTGGTCGACGTGTTGCTAAGGATGTCCACGATGGTTCCCACCTTCTCTATCCTGTTTAAACAGGTGACTGGAGAACTCATCACCTCTCTGGATGTAAGCAATGAGAGAATGAGGAAAAGCAGACAGTGAGAAAGTGCCAAGCACAAGTCCAATTCTAACATCTAAAATCTAAAGTCATAGTTCACTCGGATCTTTACAAGAAGGAACATGTGTCTTTAATTAACACTGTAATCACTACACCACATAATTTGATAATCATCCAATCAGAATGGCCGTCACGCAGCCATCAACAAACAGACAGGAGCTTACCTGGCGGTCAGCCAGTGGGAGGTGGCAGGAGCCTCCCAGTGCAGGAAGGGAACGCTCTGCAACTTGATGTGGATATCATACAGACCCTGAAGCAGGAAAAGACAGCTTACTGACACTGTGTGCCAATTCTATACAACATGCCAACTGTAAACAGTATGCACTATATACCTGTCTTTGCAGAAAACTAACTATACACACACAGTCAGATTTCAGAGGCATTTGCTGATTAAACAAAATGGAACAGTGAGGGAGGCAGGTACACGTGTCTGTACCTCTTTACTCACCTCTACAAAGTAGTCTCCTACTATCTTGGCCGTCATGAGGACGAGCATGATGGGAAGGCCGTATGTGACGTTTCCTGTAGCCTCCACCATGATGACAGTCAAACTGAGAGTCATCCTCACAATGCCACCTGCGCAGATTGATTATTTAAAGAAGAGCTAAGATGAGACGACAGCCTGTATTTAAAGCTCTCAACATGTATGTGTCGCTGTGGCCAGAATATTCTGGTCCAATTCTAATTTCCTAAAAAACGCTAAACATGGTAAGGATTAACATGACTCACCTAATTGAGCTGCAGCTCCAATTAGGGCATATTTACCAGGATCAGCCCAGATCTAACAAAATACACAAAATTAAACAGGGCATCATATCATCTGGAATATCATTTAAGTTCAAGAGGAAGACCTCGACTCAACATTTTTTCGAAAAATCTGCTTCCAGTATATATTTTCCTTTCACTTTTGTATTATAAGAAATGAGATGGTGGAACTCAGGTGTTAAAAACTACTATTTTCAACATGTCTCTTCTTCAGGAAACCCAAAAAGAAAAGAAATGTACACATCAGCATCAGCTGCTAAAAAGCTGTACCAAACACCAATGCTCAGGATATATAAATAGTCAGGAGTTATGGGAAATATGGTTTGAAGTTTGAGAAACCCCACTAACATGAGACAGAAACTACAGTTTTACACTCTTCCAACAATGAAGTGGCCTGTTTTCACTACAGGAGCTGGCAGGTGTTGTCCTCGTGCTACAGAGTGAAGCTTAATGCGCACACACACACACACACACTAACCGAGCCAGTGGAGGTGATGGAGGCCAGCAGTATTCCACACAGTCTTCCCCAGGCTGCTCCTATTAGCAGTGAAGGGATGAAGACTCCGGCAGACACCGCCAGGCCGTAGGTCCAACACGCCAGGAAGAAATAAGTCAGAGTGAACAAACCCAGCGTCAACGGATTGTAGGTTCCTTTAAGAAAGCGAGGAAGCAGAGGGTGATGTAAGGAAATGATAAACGAGCACAATGTTTCCAGTTTTATTTATTATTATATATTTCCCTTCACTTGGGCCCAAATACAAAACAACAGGGAGAAAAAATGTCTGGTGCACATGTTTGGACATTATTTTAGCAAGCCAACAGCTTCACCTGGCTGGTTGTGGAACAGACTACGAACACTTCTCTCAGGAGTGTTGAAGAAGGCTGTTGCCATGGAGTTATACTCCCCATCTGCACAGAACAACTAAAAGAGAGGGAGAGAGAGAGAGAGAAAATGATAATAGTGAGACGACGAGAGAAAGAAAAGGAGGCACAAAGAGCTGTCTTTCCTGTTTTTGTGTCCTTGTTGAAGCTTTTACGTGCTGTCTCCCTGCTGACATACATTAGAAAAGATAAGGATCAACAAAGGATTGTCAAACACATCCTGTATCTTGGATCAACCCTGAGATTGAATCTGTTCTTCTATTTAAATGTATCTAGCATTGCCTCTATTATTTGAACTAAGAGTCTAGGGCCATGCTGGCTAGTGTGAGGCTACACTTCAGCAAAAAGGTGCTTTTTAGCTGAATGATAAGTAAGCATGCTAATATGCGCACTATAACGACTAGGGCGCTGATGTTAAGCATATATATTGTTAGCCATGGTCATCATCTTAGGTTACATACTAGCTAACATTTGCTAATTAGTGCTAAACATGCGGTACACGTGAGGCTGATGGGAATGTCATCAGTTTATGTTTGGACCTGTTAGTGACCCTAAATGATCTTTTGGCACTTTTGGTCTTCTGCACAGGCAAACCTGGAATATCTGATGCTTTCATGTTGGAAAGCCTCATATCCAATGTACGTATTTACTAACGCCTATGGGTGGCGATGTCTGGACACACAAATCTGATGTGATCACTTGCAGATAGTCTGTTTTAGGACTTGATGTGAAAAGCAAATCTGATTTGCTTGCAGTCTCGACAAAGCCAAAGATTCAGTGTGAGGATGGCGTATCTGTTCTGAATTCGCACATGTTGCTGAAATCATGAACATCATCAAAGTGCATTTTTAAACTGTGGTGACACAGGACTACAACACCATCTAACTGACTTCCTCAGTCTTAACACCATCATCTAAAACTTGAAAAGTCAGAAAGAGATTGTGTTCAGACTGCTGACATAGGTGACATTTGTTAGAGGGGGGTGTGTGTGTGTGTGTGTGTGTACCTGCAGTGGATACTCTTCAGTGTGCTCTGGCCCCAGAGGCTGACAGTCATTGGAGAAGTAAATCATGGTGAATGACACTGTTGCAGTCACAGCAGCAACCAACATGGCCTCCATCACTTGCAAGCAAGGGCGATGAACGTACCTGTGACACACACACAGACACACACACACGCACACACAAGGGGAATATCTTCAAGTCCTTCACATAAAGGCTTTAATGAACCAGAAAGTTCCGAAACAATGACTTATTGTGACGAGGCTGCTCTGAATGGAAAACAAAGCTTCTCTTCTCTCTCTCATTGTGAGCCTTCAGGTGAAGTGGCAGCATAAATGTCAAGTGGAGGCAAGATCTGTTAGGAAGTGTGACACAAATACCGACTTTATCCTTACACTCACACACTGTGTCCGATGACAGAGGAGTAGTTTAAGAAGCAGGACTGCCCAGACTGGTACTGAATATAATACAGTGAGCAGATACTTTTCAACAAAAGCCACATATCAGGACATGAATGTCATTTTATTTATTTCCAGTTAGGCTGACAAATGTTACACAAAACACTAAATCTTACAATTAAATGTTTTCTGCAATTATTTGTATTTGGTTGACTGTTTATCAGAGGCTTTGTATGCAGCCTACTCAACATTTATGTATTTAAATAACAAGACAATACACTTCACTAGATTACTTTCAGTATTTGAATCACTTTTCAGACATTAAGTACCAAGCCTTGGCACTTAATCTAGTAAATATTTGTTCTGACAAATTACAGCTACAACTAGTAAATTAAGGCATATTCATTCTCCTCACAGGCAAAATAAATGGAGGTGTTTTTTGGTCTACTTTTATTATGATATATACTGTGTGTATATATTTTTCCTCAGCTGTGTGTGCAGGTTTATGCTGCTGCCTCGTATTCACTTGTACTGTATTACTGACTGGTGTGCCATTACTATTGTATGATTATTGTGTGATTATTATGATACATATCTCACAATCACCAAAATCTGAATTCCCTCGAGGTGACGGACAACCTGAAAACAGGCCACCGGCCACAGCTGTCGCTGGCACAGAGGCACAAAAGACAAAGTTTGCAATAGCAATACTACTACATCTAAAAAAATAATTAATAATAATACAGAGCATGTGCATAGCATAATGCAGTTTTGAGTTCTTCTGATCAGTCAGACTGTAACTCATGCTATCTTGGTTTATCACAGACAGATCATTATTACTATCCAAGAACATATATCTGCATCATAAACTACTTCAACTTGTGAAAAGTCTAATTTGTTGTTGCTAGAACAGCTTTCCACACAATTATCATAAAATCTGTAAACAAGGAAGCAGGAACTGCAGGCATCTTAGCAGAAGTCCCCTCCCAGAGCAAGTCTCCCAGTGAGCATACCTGTTCTCACTCTCTATTTTTAAACACTTCAAGCACAACATGTCTGAAAATTTCCCCGTCTTGCACCCCACCCTGCCTTTGACAGGCAACAGCAAAGCCTTCACGCTTCTATGTGTTGTTTTTATTGGCACACTGATCATACAAAGCAACCCCTCATGTTTCACGTGACCCTTTGCTCAAAGTTTTTTTTCCCTCGAGTTGTTTTGTGCTTGTAAGTATTCGACACCTTTCTAAGCCTTACCTGATCCTGAAGATGGTCAGCCAGTAGTTGAGAACATTAAACAGAGCTCCCAGTAATCCACCTGCACAGGAGGGGGATGAAAAAAAGAAAATACACACACACACACACAGGCTGTCATGTTTCAAACTTGAAAAACTGGCTAATGTGTCTAATTTCTCCTTAGTTAAACTTGAGTCAAGTGCATCCTGTGAAGAACAGAATAAGTGTTTTTACCTATAGCTCCCATCGCGATGAATAAGGGAATCTCATAGAGGTTATAGGCCACACTCTGAAAAAGGACAAAATTACATCACGTCATCTTTTACAATGACAAACAACATAGAGCTGGAAAAATACACAATATATACGTTTCTCACATCACTCTCAAAGCGTCCAAAGTTGATGAGACCCGGGTTGGAAAGGTCCCCTGGATTGTTGTGATAGATACTGAGGAAGAAGTTCAGGGTGAACGTCGAGATCATGGAGGCGAAGAACTGCAGGTGAAGATGCAGGAACAAGAAGGAGGGTGAGAAATGAAAAGGGAAGGAGCCAAAAAACACAAACATTTGTCATCCTCAAACTTCAACCCTTGACAAAACTGCATGACATTAATGAGTTTACGAAGGCGGTGCACGTGGGACAGCGTGACTTACTATCCTCCACGTCAGCATCTGGTTCCAGAACGAAGCTCCCTCCTCCAGAGAGAACAAAACACCACCTGTCGACCGAAGAGACAAAATCACAGTCATTTTAACAAAACAATCCCTTTGATCAACGTATGCCTGATGAGTGTATGCCAAGTTGGCTGGTAGCATCACACATCAAAAATGTGTGCAGACGCGTCAGTGACTCTGCACATTTTAATTATAATATTTTTCTGCGTTCAATACATTAGTGCTAAATAAATATTCATTGGCACCAAAAACAAAGAGATGCTGCTGGGTGCTAATGTGCGCACTAGAATGTTTTTTGATTACCTGTGGATATTTATTTTGTTGATACATTTTTTATGTGTAGTGGAGATCTACTAAACAGAGACAGTGCAGACAATAACGTTACTTTTAAATTGTTCTCACTTAAGTTCTGTCTCATTTGTTATTATTAAATTGTTGTATAATGAAAAAAATGATATCAGCATTATATATCAGCCATCAGTTGCTCTGCTCTATAAATAAAGGCATCTGTAAATGAAAAACCCATATTGGTTAACTATTAGTGACGGTATATCGCTATTCCTATTCACTGGAGAGCAAGCATTTTACAGGGAGTTTCCTCAGAGGTTTCTTTGTCTTCAGTTTGGGCACGCTGCCATATTGTTGGACTGTTGGCTTTATAGCAGCTAAACTCTAAACTGCCCACTAAACTGTGGCAGATAAACAACAAAGCACATGTTTCTTCTGTGTTCTGGGAAAAGTGCTTTTACCGACTGGTGCTCCAAACGCAGCTGAAACTCCGGCAGCAGCTCCAGCAGACACAAAGTCCCGCTTTTCTGTGTCTCTCCGGAAGTATTCAAAGATCTACAAACACACACACACACATACACACACTTATTACTAGTTACAGATCATTCTTACTCAAACACAAACACACACACACACACACACACACACACACACACACACACACACACACACACAGACACACACAGACACACACAGACACACACAGACACACACACACACACACACACAGACACACCTTGAAGTCTCTCTTTAAAGAGGTGCTCCTGCCCTGGGAGACTCCTGCAGCTACAACAGCACCAGAGTGAATCATGGGCCCTTCCTAAAGGGATTGTGGGTAAACAAGAGGACAGCAATGAACAAGACTTAGCAGTTATTTATATACAAAGTCAATTCATACAAAATCCCACATTTCCAACTATGAAAGCTCAAAACATTAGTCTGCAGTCTGCAGGTTTGTAAATATTCTGAATCAGCATTTGGGGCAGTCAGCGAGGGTTAATGTTTACCTTTCCGACAGCAAGACCGCCAACCACTGAGCAGATGACACCGCACACTTTCACCACCAGTGTCTGTGGATGACAAACACACAAGATGTTGAGGGCATGACAGCCCTTCCTGTTCAAAAACAGTGGCTTAATCACATCCATTCATGTGTGTGTGTGTGTGTGTGTGTGTGTGTGTGTGTGTGTGAGTGTGTGTTTTATGTGTCTGCACCTTGAGTCGTACCACCCTGGGAATCTTCACTCCATTCAGGTAACATTTTATCTGAGGAATACCACTTCCTGCTGCTATGGGCTGGAGGAGACACAGGAAGAGGTGAGGGGGTTAAACAGGGGCAGGATGTTACACTGAAGAGGCCTACAGTGTTTATGATTGCAGGAGCAATATCTGAAGAGGTGATCAGAGAACAGTGGCATTTGCGTATTCAGAATGAAACCAGAAATATTCACTCACTGGTTATCATGAGACCCGGCACTAACAGCTGACATGGCACACTTTGTGGGAATAAAATCCAGACTGAACCACTTCTTTGATCAGTGTGGTTGCAGGAGAAACCTCACTTAAAAACCCTCAGCTGGCCCGGCTAAGTGGCTAATAAACTGTGGCTAACCAGAGAGGCAGGAATAGAGAAGCATTTATCTTGAAAAACTTCCAGTATTACGCACTGTTGGGCTCAAACTGGTGTAGACATGCTATTGCCCAATTACTTTTCACTTCCAAATCTGTTTGAATGGTTTGTCATTCATGCTTTTTTGACACACTTCTCCTAAATCCAGTCCTTCACACTCGAGGAACACACAAAGGAGGAACTGAAATAAAGACAGGAATTGTGCTTCTAAAACAGAAGTTGGGACTATTACAGAGAGGTCACATTATTTCTCCTCCAGCCTTACCTCAAAAAATGCAACTATGATGGCCCCCACCATGACAAAGGCGGAGTTTAAGACAGCCCAGAGGATGAGAGAGATCGACAGGCCGCCCACCTCTGTAAACCTCTCAATGTCTGTGAGGGGCCAGAGGTCAAGGAAAGTTTGGGGGTCCTTAAGGCTCGTGGCTTAAATTAGCCAAACGTGGCCACACTGTTCAGCAGCCAATTATGATGTCTCATTAGCTCTTATGAACAACACAGGGTGAAGACATTAACACCATTTCAATGAAAGTAATGCCTACTTTGGCACATAATGACAGCCAGATGGGTTAAAGATGAGATATTTTAAAACATATGATGCTAGATGTACTATTTCCTGTACTCATGCAAAAAATGGAGAATTTGTTGTGGCCAACACCTGTGCACAACACCCTGCAACAGCTGAATCCCTTCAAACAAATTAACTTCCAGTCACTGCACTGTCTGTGCTGTGCTGTCCTAGCGCAGTAAAGTCCAGCCATCTGGCACAAGTTGTACAAATCTTCAGGATACTCTCTTTGACCACTTGGTATTTGATCCCAGCCAGCTCTTCCACCACGATGTCAATGAAACAGGCGATTAGGCCGGTCAGAAAGCCGATTAGACCGCAGACCACCCAGCGACTGATCTCCAGACAGCGAAAACCCTAAAAATACAACATGAGGAGGTACAGGAAAAAGGCACGGTGAGATGAAAGAGAGGAGGAGAGTTGAGAGAATGAAAGCAGATTAAAAGAAGGAAAACATGGATTTATTCACAGTAAAACATTGAGGTAGCATAACTCATGGTGAGTTCCACTCTGCTCACCATGTAACTCATCCTTCTCTCCTCCTCCAGAAACAGCTGGTTCTCAATGTTATCATAGTCCAGACTCTGGAATAACACACACATAGCAAATTAATATAACGAATCAGGAAAATGAAGCGAAAGGTAACAATGTTTAATTCTATTTTTCAATGTTTCTGGCAATGTGACAAAACTGAACATGTACTTGTGTGCATATACTTTTTAGATCAATGTCAGCAACTTGATGGCATACCAAAAATATGGTAATACAAATCTGATTTGATCAACTGTTGCCAGTTTCCAGCCTGTATAAGAAGATTACTGCCCCATTTCTTGCACCAACATTCATCCTACAGGGAGTCACTGAAGTTGCAGAATTCTACACAAACACACACACTCATACACTGTAGAAGCTTTCGTTAAAAACAGTGTCATCAAATGTCATCCAGGGTTTCCAAGATCACCTAATAATCATCATTCTGTTTGGCAAGCGGGTTGTTTTACCTCAAATTTAAGCGACAGCAGCTTCTCATTGTGAGGAATCTCTTTAGGTCGCCCCCTAAGAGAGTCCTGCAGGGGAAAACACAGAAAAACCACACAAACACTGAGCTTTGACCTCTGACCTGTTGGATCATGTGAGGGACAGCACGGAGCTAAGAACTGAGTTACTGGCATCCGAGGAATCACGCATTTCAGATACAACAACAGTGAGCACAGCAGCATCTCACAAGCATTTGAAACAACAAGAGGAAGACATTTTTTAATCTCAAAGGTCACTTCAGAAGAAAAAGAGAGGATAGGTCTGACAGAGTTTATCTAACGATTCTGGAGCACAGTGAGGTTGGAAAAAAAACAACAGACCAGTGTTTCCTCCAGAAGATTTAGCATAAAGCTAAGAAAGAGCCAATTATTGTGGGTGTGTTTTTCAATGCTAACACTTACTATTTGGTGTTGAAGGAAACACTGGTGGATAAGAGAGCTTTCTGACACACATATCAAGCCAGCTTCAGGCAATTCAGAAGAACTACATTTCATGCTTACATGCAATGTTAAGTGGGCCTCTGTCACACGGCTATGGCCCATCTGTGCAGCCACATAATCAGCAGCAAATCAAGCAGCTACGTGAGAGAGTTGACATTCCCATAAACAGGCCAAAGCACTGTGTGGGGAAATAAACGTCTGCCTACGGCATACAGCAATCAAGCAAATCACATGCATGGCATAACATTCCCATCAGCCAGTGAAAACAGAACTGAATCTGATGGTTTCTGTCATGGAGGGAAACGGACGTGATGTCTTCAGCCATAAAGTCCTGTACTGGGTTTTAACTGTGATGATGATTAAACCCGACTCTGATATTTTCATATCCATTTGATAAGGTCTTGGCTAAACTGCCTGTTGCTCTGTACTTAAATGTTATGTTTTTTGTTTTTTTTCTGTTTTTTGTTGTATTTTTTTTTTAATCAGTGACCAGTGCGTGGGATCCATTTCTGAAAATGCGAAATGGTTGAGCGGTCAGAGTCGAACACATTATCAAACACATCGTCTGCATCAATTTATCATTTGCAATGCATCATGGTGGAAACTGTGAGACAGTTTCCAAGCACGTGCCTATCATGCAGACTGGATGAGTCAACCGTCACTGTGCTGATTTGACCTCTCAGCAGGTCATTTCTCTGTCAGATTTCTCACATTAGGCCTAAGGTGTATTCAGTAGGGAGAAACTGAGATTAAATGAAATACGATTTTATCTGAAGCCTCACTTTATCTCATGCTGCATCTCACAAATCAGGCCTCAAGACTCCATGAATGCACAAACGCAGCCTGAGTTTGACTAAACTCACATTACACCAACTGTTAAATCCCCCTACATGTTGACAAACCTAATCGCTTCCCATTGATTTGGTTGTAGATAGGTGGGGATTTATTATTACAGCGGATGAACTAACGACACTTCAGGAGTCTAAGAGAGGTGCTGCTAAGGTTCTTGATGGTTGATGATCAACAGGAGCGACAGACACAGAGAGAAAGAGTGCGATCCAGCCCGAACTTTACCTCATCTGACGTCATCTCCTCCTCCAAATCCACCGTGCTGAGTCTGCCTATCTGAAATATACCGCGTCCTTCAGACAGCTACAGACATCACAGACAGCAACAGAAATATATGTATGTGTCTGAGTGTGGCAATTTCAGGGCTGATGTTTGAACATCACACAGATGGTGCTACTCAGTTCAGAGTAACAGAGACCAAGAAGAATAAGCAACTAACACCGAATCTATGATACAGCACTCTGCTGACTACTGTACAACGAAGCCCTACACTAGCAGAAATACTGTATATTCAGTCATATCTGACACAAGAGCAAGTTAATGTACATATCTAAAAGTCTACTTTTGTTTCTTTCAAATTCAAATAACTCTTACTTAAATAAATTCACAAAAGAAGAGCAAGTAGTTTACTTCCACCTATGGTCCTGATGGACTGGGAAGTCACTGACTAGTCCTGGTAGCAGCAGTAGAGGAAACGGGAACTTGGGTTTTCCAGTGTTTCTATTTTAGCTGGACAGGTGACGTCCTTCAGTCCAAATATAGCAGGTCTCATATCATTATCAGAGTCTGATATTGACTTTTAGTGTTATTCTTTCCTCTAACATTATAAAGGCACCCTTGCAGAGGAATAAAATACTATCTATAACAGGATAAGATTATCTTGCTGTAATCCAATGCAACCTCATTAGATGACTTGGGAAGGTAGTTTCAAATAAGCTACTGAAAAGTCCAAGTATCAACTATTGGAGGGACTATCTTATCAAAACTCTCTGTGATCTGATTACTGAACTAAACATTTTGTAGAGAACTGAATTTAATTACGTGCATCGTGTAATTAATTACATTAACGCTAAGTTCCTTACTTTTATGCAGTTACGCCCCGTCCCAAGCAAAGCTTTTTGTTGCCTCTAATACCCAACTGCAAGCATACGGTAACACAAGAAAACACACCCCTAAATGAACGCTGTGTATGCGGCAGTGCATTAAAATTAATCACAAGCATTCATGACCCATGCAGCATTTAAAATAAGTTTGTAGTTGTGAATAAATGACACAGCATCTTCTTAATGCTGCAAAACAACCGTTAGGCTAACTAAGCCAAACATGCTAGCTGTACCTGTCTGGAGTGTCTGGGCTGTTCGGAGCCGTTGAGCAGCGGGGTCCCCTCTCCGGTTGCCCCGGACTCGTCAGCTCGGCTGGACCACGACACTTTCTTCGTAATGTTGGCCATGGTGGCCTCCGGTAGCTTGCCGCCCTAAATGTCGCTAATTTAGTTCATTAATTGCAGTTTTTTGCTGGCTAACTACTGTTCCTCAGCTCCCCATGACCATTCCTGTAACTCGTGACGTTTTGTACGGCTCGCACGCAGGGACAAAAATATCCGCTTTGGCGCGTTGGCTACTGGGATTTGTAGTTTTAATGTTCAGGCCTCTTTTTTCCACAAATTAGGGACTAAAACGAAAGAGTTGCAAGAATGATTGCTTTGTAGACCAGATCATACACAATTTGAAGACAATTGGACTCATGCAACCAGCAAACCAAGCACACGATGAGTTTTACTAAATTTATTCATGTAAAAATAAGCATTGAACTTTTCTATTGGCAATCCAAAAAAAAGACACATCTTCACTCATACAGTGGCCGTCAACTTAAAAAAACATCCACAAACAGGTAAGAAAGAAAGTGCAGCATCACTGACAAAAAAAATAGCCAATACTAATATGAATAATTATTGGCTGTTTTATTATATAACGTTATATGTGTCTTAGAGATCAGAAGGAATATGTTTTGTATGCTGAGACCAGTGATACTGTGATCCTATATTGTGCTCTGGTTATTACTCAAGGTCTAGCATTCAAAAAACTGTCATGGACTATCCAGAGGGGTACAATTATAGGAAAATCATTAAATTCACCATTTGAAGAGCTTCCTTCCAAATTACCTATCCGCTAAGGGGAAATCTTACCAACAAGCATCATTCTAGGATCCTTTCTAGTGTTTAATGGTTATTAAATAGGTTATTATTGTTAATCAATCTGAGAAGTTCCGGTGAATCACCAACCCTGCTTAAGTGTCCCCGAGTGAGGCACTGCTGATACTTCTCAACAGTACAGTAAATTGTTATAAATTTTACTGATAATACTTACATACTTTTACTTAAGTAAGGCTTTAGGTCTTTTACTTATAATGGAGTATTTTCACATTGTGGTATAGATGCTTTTACGCATGTAATACTTTCACCACTGCTATCTTTAAGTCTAATAACAATATACCAGTGTGTGCGTATCCAAGGAACATGAAACAATGAAATATAAAAGAGAATAAGCTTTTATTCTGCCATTTATAGGCAGGTTGGCAAGAGACAACATTCCCTACAGAAAAGCTTTGGGATGAAACTCACACACAGTGCTCTAAACATTCACATGCCACCTGCTGCACCTCCCCATGTACCTCCTTTATGTCTTCCATGTCAAGCACCACCCCTCTGGGCACACCTCGTCCTTGTGCCACCCCTTCCACCTCTGAAGGACTCAGCACCCGGTTCCACACCCTGAACCCCGCTACTTGCCCAGAAAACCCCTCTGCAGGGTCAAATCCTCCACCAACGGTGTCCTGTTCCTGGCCCAGCACCACTGATCCACCACCCGGAATCTCCCAGCCCTTCCTGAAGTTGGAGCCTGAGGAGGTGAGGCGCTGGTCAATGTAGTGCCAGAATCGACCCTGGATGGAGGACCAGACAATGCAGAGGTGGTGCCAGCGAGCGTCCAGGAGCGACGATACAGGGAGACGACGATAGACGGGGTCTCCGATGACAAAGTCCAGGGAGGGGGTGGAGGAGGAGACGTAGGAAGAAGGTGAGAACGCAGAAGAGGAGGGGTGGGAAAATGATGGAGAGGAAGCAGAGAGGGATGCAGATGAAGCAGAAGAGTTGCGTCCATACAGAACTAACTGGTTGTCGTTGTCATCTGTGGCGTAAGAGAGCAGCGTGCCGACATGCGAGGCCTCCACACGGAGCCACAAACACACAGAGAGTTCAGGAAGGTTGGGGAGAGTCAGAGAGAAGGTGACATAGTTCTCAACTGCAGCCGTGGGGAAGAACAGCATGGAGTCCACATTACAGACTGCAGACAGAGGATGAGAGAAGAGGCATATTCAGTCTAATGCTAAGTCTTATCTCTCTGGAGAAACAATATCTCATCTTTTTGGAAGTATTTTGATTAATGGTTAAGTTACAGTTTAAGGCTATGAAAGTCTCCTTATGTACTGTACACTCATACAAAATGATTAAAAACATCTTCCTTAAAGGAATATTTAATGTAAAAGGGCTTGCTTACGGGGCAGGGTGAGTCAAATTGCCATTTCTCCTTCACAATACGATTACACGTCAGATGGGATTGGGATTTATGACTGTAACATCAAACCCACCAATCCATTGTAGAAGTTCAGACCATTACTTACTGGTTGCATCCTTTTTGGGAACGGGTCTCGCAGGGATCTTTTGCCTCGCTGGAAGCTGGAGGAGGTTGTGGATCACTGAAGACTCCACTTTTGTGTCATGTTCTCCCTCTTGTCCTCCATCCCACCCACTCATCCTTGGCTGATAAGACTCAGACTGAGGCCCAGGCAGGTCCAGGCGGGTCCTGCTCTGTTTGTCTTTGTTGGGTTCAGGTTGGGTTGGAGCCTGGGACAGGTTCTGGGGCCAAGAGGGGCGACTGGGGTTGTGTAACTGATGATGTCTCTGATGATATAATTTAGGCTGGGATTGTTGTTGGACCTCAGACTGGATCTGAGCATGAGGATAAGGCACAGTCTGGTGAGACTGTAGCTGCTCCTGCTGGATAGGGTAAGGCCTTATGTGGGCCTGTACCTGGATCTGTGACTGGGGACGGGAAGGGTAAGGCTGGGCCAGGTAATCTGTGGGTGTCTGCTTCTGGGCCTTTGAATGTTTAGGCTGGTTTGGTGTTGCCTGGAATTGAGAGGGCTGTAGGGGGTTTCTGCTCTGAACTGAGACCTGAGAGTGATTATCAGTCTCAGAGTAGATGATACCTTCTGGTCTAGGTTGGGTACGTTCATCCAGAATCCTTCCAGGCCTCCCTCCTCTATGTGTCTGGCCTCTCCTGCGTGGTTCATAGTATTTCCTTGGTGTGATGTTGGAGTCGAGGGGCTCTCCCGCCCTCCACAGCCCTCTGGTTGTCCCTCCTCCATTCCACTGCAGGACCTCCCCAAGCTGGCCCTCCAGCCGGGTCACACGCAGGGCCTGGTTTTTCAGGGAGTCCTGTAACCCTTTTAGGCCAATGAGCAGCTCGTCACGCTGGGCCTGAAGGGCCGTTAACCTTTCCTCTTGGCTCTGGAGCTCCAGGGTGAGGTTGAAGAAGTCCTGACCAGGATCAGGCTTCTGTTTCTGGGCGTGGCGACGGCTCTCCCTCACATTCCTCTCAATTAAAGCCAGACGGCCCTCCATCCGCTTACTCTTCTTCTCAAGTTTCCTCTGGCTCTCTCTGGAATATAATCAACAGGAGGAAAATTGTGTTAAATTTTTGTTTTATTGTCGTTGAAAATGCAGCATGTACAATCAGGCCTGGCACAAGTTAATTTTTTTTATAATTTTGACTCACTCAGTAGATGGGTAAGGTTTATTAATGGTAATGATGATGATAACTCAATATCATACAGTATTTATAGAATTGATAAATATCAACATATCTTGAAAAATATGATGCCATATATTAAAACTACTTCAACATATGGAAATACTTCACATACATTTTGAAGTACATGCCAAGATATTCTCCTTACTCTTTATAGATTATTTAAAAAAATCATGGTCATACACCTATTTTTCTATATTTTTTATATATGATAATTAAATGAAAGATATACTGTATGGTAATATATTTTGCAATACATAAAAAGCATCAGTTATTGAAATCTGAAATGTACTGCGTATGTAATATTTAATGTATTTCACACATTTTGCTGCATAAGAAGAAATAAATGTAATCAGAGGATGGTGTCTAAAAGCTGTTCTGTTCATCATTACTTCCCAACCCCACAAAATAACAGATGCTAGAAGGAAAAGCCGCCCACTCGAAATGTACTTGATCAAAAGTTTGATGATGCATTTACATTCTGTTCTTGTTAAAGTAAACTGGACTAATGTTAGCTCTAATCGCCCTCTCTGCTCCGCTCCAATCTGCTCCGGACTTTCCATGATGCCTTTACTTGCCAAATACAACCAGTGGGGATTTGTCCAACATATATCGGCCTTTAGTATTTGTTCTTGATATCTAACCTGAGACCCTCCATTTCCTGCGCTGTGCTCTGCTTCAGTTGTTCGAGGTCCTCTGACATGTGGTGCCAGTGGTCACTCAGGGCCTGAACACGACTCCCCAGCTCCCCCGAGGAGTTTCTGTTCTGGTTCAAGGCCAGCATGTCCAAACGGGCTTGGGTCAGTGCCTGGAACTGCTGAAACTGACAGAAAAGAAATGTCCTTTGACAAGCCTTTCTGCAGCTGTCGGGTAATTGATTTGAAGGTCAGGAAAATATTCGAAACCTCCAGAAGAAGAAAAAAATCGCATTACATGTACATGATGACTTTTCCTCTCGGGCGATCATCATTGTTGCAACCATTCCAGCTACCCACAGCACTTAAACAAAGCGACTAATTGTATACAGCATCTAGCTAACCAACAAAGGTAGGACAGAGACAGTGAAGTTGAGGAAAAGTGGTTTGAGGTTAAAACTCTTAGCTAAAGTGCTTTGGAGGCTAATTATTAATTATTATCACAAACAACAAAACACATACACGATACATTTAAATATGTGATTTAAAGCTGGTTTAAACACATCAAATCATGTGAATTCACTAGAGTCAGTAGCTGCAGAGATGGCAGTCGGTGACTTAGCTAGGCTAGTTAGCTTTTAACTGGATTAGCTTAAGTTTATCTGGTGTGGGGCTACTTTTTCCTCCATTATGATATATTTTATATATTATGAAAATTCATCTAAAGTCTTCTTAATTTGGCATATAAACTCAAAAGATTAATTTTTTCAATCACAGGGGAGAATAGAGAGGTTAGCTTTAGCGTTGAGGCTAACTCATCAGGTAACGCATTTTGTATGGTTTAATATTTTTGTTTGACAAAAGAGAAAGATTGTGTTGAAGGCCAGAATCTAAATGTTGACCAAAACAGTAGTTTGCTGCAGGATTTTGGCTTGGTGGGACAGATATGACAAAAATCTTTTGTTAGCTTTCTGAATGAAGTCCTATCCTTCATGCTCGAGGATTTTAAGAAATAATATAAACTTTGTTAGGTTAATGCAGATTTAATCATACTGTTTCATAATAACATGTTACTTGTCTTGTTGTTTGTGGTTTTATTGAATTTAGTAAATGGGAAATGCACTTCAGCTTCTATTATAATAATTTCAGCTTCTATTATAATAAGAACACATACACATGCATAATAAGTCATGGAAAAACATAAAGCAAACCGCAGGAAGCCCCATTTTTGCAGGGGAATTACCTGTGATAACCTGTTTAGGCTGATTAAAGTTAATGTAGCACTAACTGTTAAGACACTGCTGTAAGCAAAACAGTTGAAAAATACTACTTTCACACCATAACCACCCTAAAAAGATGCAGCATAGCACACACAGTCTGATTGGAACCGACCTGCTCGTTGAGTCGTCGCAGTTTCTGGGATACAGGATCAACTCCCTGCACCTTAACGGGCTGAATTTGCAGGAGAAGCATGCGGACCAGAATCAGGGGCCAGCGGCCGAGCCTGAGGCTGCCCATGGTGCGATGGAGTTGGGTCAGATGCAGCTCGGAGACTGGGTCCCTGTCTGAACTTCTGGAGGTGAAGGAACAAATAGAAGAGAGAAAGACATAGCTGAAAAGGGCTGGTCTTGATTCACACTGTATACACACAATAAACAGGCGCGCGCACACGCATACACAAAAGCACACCCACAAGCTGGGACAAGAGCACACTTTCCATTTTCTACAACATCACTGGGGCTCTCAGGGGAAATGCAGGAAATGGATTTAACAGGTAGTCAGCTTCTCTGTGCCTCTCTCTCACACTCCTACACCAGCGAACACAAAGACAAGAGAAATAAACTGCTCTAAACAATGTCCGGACTGATGTCCAGGGTGTTTGCTAAGATGTACAACACTGCAGAAGTTCAAAATGTGACCTTCCTGATTTCTGTTTGTTGCTCCAAGTTGAGTTCACGCCACTGGATCTTCTGTTATTCATTAAAATCTTTTATTAGGACAAATGATTACTGCTGGTTATTAATCAGCAGAAGTAGAAAAAAGGATTTCTGACTTTTTAACTTCAACAAACCAACAATGTGGTCTTACTAAATAACACACATCTCCATCAATTTAAGTGTGTGCTTTCATTTTTGTGTGTATGTGAATGTAGTTTTGCGTGTGCTGGTAATGCAACAGTAAATCCCATGATGCGTGGGCTGTTGCAGAAGCAGCCTGTACTTTCCTCTTCCTCCTGACTCAACTGGCACAGGGATCTGGTTCTCTTCCTCTTCTTCTGCTTTCTCTTCGATTGGCCCAATCCAGGAATCGTGCTGCTGATCCCTCCCTTCTGCTTTCTGCTCACGGCCAAGTTGCAACACTTTGGCTTTATTTACACTGGGCTGTCGAAAATTCATTACTGACTACAACAATCTGACCAATATGGTTCTAAACAATCGATTTGACTCTGTCGGTATCCAACATTTTGAGCCAGCGACAGATTAAAAGTCAACTCAGGTTCACCTGTGAAAGTCCAGTGTAAACCCAGTTTTCAGTTTCATTTTCATTATGACCACTTTTGGCTCGCCTCGGTCGGTTTCACTCTGTCAGCCTGGAAATCCCTCAACCACACGCAATCCACAGGAGGACTGAGTCCATCACTTGAACACGGTAGATCTGAGATGTGTTGTTAAACAAAACATCGTCAACGTCTTTATACTTCAACTAGCTTGCTTTCATTTTTCTTCCTCACCCGTAAAGAAGGATCACCTTTCTTGGAAGCTTCACTGCAGCTTGAAGGACTTTTCCTCTTGCAGTGTTTTTTTTAGGGGGCAGCTTTTTTTGACTTAAGTAATATTTCATCCCTTTGTGAGGAGAACAAACGTTACAGATCCTGAAGCAGATTGTACAAATCGGACAGCTTTGATGAAGGCTCCTGCTGCAGACATGGATGAAGAGACTCCGCTGCTGAACACAAGACCACCTTCACCTGAATCCAAGGTCGGAAATATTTCACTTCTTTGAATTGATCTTAAAATCTCATCAGTAGCTCAGAGATTTAGTCTGTGTTTGATTGATTTAATATGAACAAAAAAGATGAATTCTCCATCACTTGTTTAGGGATTACAGTCTGATCATTGTGAGGAAGCCTGAACATTCACAGTGAAATTTAGTGTTTGTTTGCAAGTTAGGCAGTTTCACAAAAATAAAGAATTGTTTCAAGCCTAAAAAGTCAGCCTCTCTGTACCCACAGGTATGCTCAGAGCTAAGAGCCATGTTTCCATACAACAGCCAGTGACACCTGGTGGACCAGGCACACCAAGAGGCAAAAAAAAGGCAAAACATAGCTCGTAACAGGCAGGTTTTCAACAATGCTGTGGAGCAAGTAATGAGAAAGCTTAGATTACATTGTCAGTCTTATAGGAAACTATCCTGAGCTCGACTGAGCACGTCACATTATCAAGCCGCAGCACGTGAGCTCTGCTACATGTCTGCACTGCTCTGAGATTTCATATTACTGGAAGTTTTTTGTTTTGTTACACTCCTGTAAAGTGTCCTGTAACAGTTGAATCTGCATGCATTTTCTACCGGAGTGAAGGGAGCCAGGCAGTTTGACAATTAGTTAAATCTGAGTCGCAGTCACAGCTGCAGAGAGTCTAGACCAGCGACAGGAAGCAGTCACAAGAACGTTGTCCAAGACTATAAAAAGCTGATTCTTAGAAGGCGCAATCATGATACACATGCGTGTCCAAAAAAGAAGCAAACAGCTAAGTTGCAAACTTTGCTTAACAGAGAAAAAGCTCAACTCATCAACTCAAGGCATGACTCACGCTCATGTGCACTCAGCTACATGCACATCCTTCCCTCCTAATTGACCAGCAGTGACTCCCTTAAACAGAGCCTGCAGTCAGTCCAGGCTGAAGCACACTTAATCTGCAGCGTCTCTGTGTTTCACACCTAAAACAGGTTAATGAGAAATGTTTGCTTGTATCGCTAAGCGTCGGCAGTGCAACCAGGCCTTCAATATTCCTCTCTATTTTGCAAGGAAAACTGTAAAAGCAGGAAGTGCTTGGTTGTCGCTCCCTGTGAGTCTTGGCATTCTTGCATTGTGAGCGTGGTCAGATAGTTAGTCCAGATAGTAAGTGCTTGTTGATGACCCCGACTGACAGTGACATGATGGTGGTCTGACTGGGAAACGGTGATCGGCAGTTTAAATCCTGCACTCTCAGAATGCACACTGAAACTGAAGGTTTCAGTGGATTAAACCAGAAGTTAAGTTACCTAAAAGTCCTAAACCTGCCCTCATCTAGACGACACTGTGATGAGTTCATGCTGGCATGTTCTGCTGGTTAGCTTTGAGTCAACAAAGGAAACAAAATACACACACTGAGTTTATAGTCTTATGAATCTGCTTATCTATTCAATTTATTTATATGAAAACAATAATATAATCATATTTGCTTTCATTTCAAAAAGAACATTTTTTATGAGAAAGCTCTAAGATTCATAAATCTGACTTTTGTTCCTTTTCTGTATCAGCTGCAGTGTATTTCAGTAAAGTATGTATGCAGTTTATCTGAAGTAAGGATAAACAACAGGAGAAGTTTTAACTTGTCCACATCCTTCCACCCCAGATCAACAACTCCAAACTGTTCCTGGCCGTCTTCTCGGCTGTCCTGGGGAACTTCAGCTTCGGTTACTCCATGGTCTACTCGTCCCCGGTCCTGCCAAAGCTCAAGAGCCCCGATGCGGATCCCCGGCTCAGGATGGACACGAACCAGGCTGCCTGGTTTGGCTCAATCTACACACTGGGGGCAGCAGCCGGAGGGCTGGGGGCCATGCTGCTCAACGACATGATTGGACGGAAACTGAGCATCATGATGTCAGCAGTGCCGTCGACTGTTGGGTGGGTCTCATTAACGACATACAGTACATATAGCATTAACAGTACATTCAAGTACTGTACTTAAGTACAATTTTGAGGAGTATTTTCATGTTAAGCTACTTTAAAACTGCATTTCAGAGGGAAATACGACACTTTTTATGACACTGGATTTATTTGACAGCTACGCAGGTGTTTTAAATTACTCTGGCTGACTAGACCTCCAGTCAGGTGGAGGTATTCTAGGAATGACACGCCATCAAACTCTTTGAAGTAATAAGAATGATAACAGAGCATCTTGCCCAGAGGTGAGGGAGATGTCAGTTAAGTGCAGCACTTTGACCACGCCCACACAGTTATGTGAGAAGGTCTAATTAGGCAACAAAAGTGAAAACACCTGTGTGGGTAGGCTACACTTAAGCAGCAGCTTTAATAAGCTTTAGATAAATGATCTCTTAATAAAATATGATACAAATTACATAAACTACTGAACAGTACAATCAGCAGTTAGATTTGAGGGGGGATGAGGAGGGATACCACCCCCTTTGTGAGCAAAATGATCAAAATGCAGACCCCTTGTTAACTGCCTTTTTTGTCTGATCATTTCTATGTGACTTCTATGACATAGTTTCTGGTTAAATGTACATTATTGTTTATAGAAGTCCATTCTCACTTCTGTTTATATCATGCTTTTTAATTACGTCCACTGTGATGTTAGAAAACCTTACTGAACCTTTTCTCTGTTCTGAATGAACTGAAAACCTGACACGCTGTTAAATCGGTCACATCACAGGTCCTGTGTGAGACTGCATGGACTGTTTGTTGTAAAAAAAAAAAAAATGTGTGTATGTGTCTTAGATACATGCTGCTTGGAGGGGCTGTGGACCTGTGGATGCTCCATGTGGGCCGTTTCCTCACAGGCGTTGCCGGGGGGATGACCGCAGCATCCATTCCTGTAGGTTACAGAAACTTTTTGTTTTTCATTTTTTAGTCCCAGACAGAGTTTGGTATGATTTTCATGTGCCCGTGTGACTCTGTGGGTGCTTTTTGTGTGTCATTGTTGCACAGGTTTATATCTCAGAGATCTCACACAAAGCAGTGAGAGGGGGTCTGGGCTCCTGCCCTCAGATCACTGCCGTGTTTGGGGCCCTGTCCCTCTACGCCCTGGGTAGGAACAAGCCAGAACTGCTGCATAAACACTAATGTACAATATTGTTGTTCTGTACAACCCTGATTCCAAAAAGTCTCTTTTCCTGCCCTCTCTTGCTGTCATAATCTTAGTATCACGTATGATGTGCAGGTCTGGTGGTACCGTGGCGGTGGCTGGCAGTGGCGGGGGAGCTGCCGGCTGTGCTGATGGTTGTGCTGCTGGTGTTCATGCCCTGCTCCCCCAGGAGGCTCCTCTCTTTGGGCAGAGAGCAGCAAGCTGAGAAGGCCCTCCGCTGGCTGAGGGGCAAGCACTACGACACACACATCGAGCTGCTTGCCATTCAAGTATGAGGCACATTACCATTCTACTGTGTTTCTAATAACTAAAGCACTGCCGTTAAAAAGGTCAGCTAAACAGACACTCTGATATAAGTTTAAAGGATGAGACAGGTGAGGTTTTAAGGGAACATTGACTTCAGTGGTTTACATGTTGGAGGCAAATATCTTCTACTTTTAATAAATTACTATTACTATTTTTAATAAATACAAAGTAGTGAAGACACATGTGTTTATGTGTTTATCTGTGTGTCTCCCAAAACAGCACAGCATCAACACACAGGGTAGAGTCACATGGTCGCAGCTGGCCACACCCGTCTACTACCGGCCAATCCTCATCTCAGTGGTGATGCGTTTCCTGCAGCAGATGACGGGCATCACGCCCATCCTGGTCTACCTGGAGCCCATCTTTTCCCAAAGCAAAGTCTCCCTGGAGCCAAGGTTGGACATCTATCATTTATGTATTTATAGATTTATTCCACTTATGTTGGCATTCTTCTTCTTCTTTTGTCTTCTGACTTTATTAGCATTATTAATTAATTAATTAATCAATTTGAAAAAGAAGTGTGCATGATGCAAATACTGACCTATCCTGGTTCTGTGCCTGTCAGGTACGATGCTGCCCTTGTGGGTGCGGTCCGCCTCTTTTCTGTTGCCATAGCAGCCTTTTTAATGGACAGGGCAGGACGCAAGGCCCTGCTGTACACGTCGAGCATGCTGATGTTCCTGTCCGCTCTGACTCTCACCATGATCTCCCACACCACGGCCTGCCCTCCAAGCCCCGCCCCTTACAATGGCACTGTGAGTCTGGACTACAGCGGCCATAGTGACACTGGAAGCACCGCAGCGGGCATCATTCCTCTCATCAGCACCATGGTGTTTATATTTGGTAAGTGTTGCCACCACTGGCTGAAATATCTCAACCGCCATTGGACAGATTGGCATGAAATTTGCCTCAGATATTTAAGCTCCATGCAGGATGAATTGTAATAATTTTGGTGATGCACCACCATCAGGTCAAATTTCAATCAATACATTGATTTATGACTAAATACCTGAAAAACTAATTACTTTCCCATTAGCCTTAGTGGTACTTTGTGTTTAGTGCTAATTAGCAAATGTTAGCGCACTAACTTACTAAATAGCATGGTAAGCATACCTGCTAATCAGCATGTGAGCTGTGTCATTGTGAGCATGTTAGCATTTAGCTCAATGCAATCTCACAGTGCCACTAGCATGGCTGCAGATTCTTGTTTTTGGTTCATTACGGTTCACACTGGCCAGGTACAAGCAAACTAGAGGCTGTAAACACACACATACCGTTAGGCTGTCTGGCAAAGATCTGATAACCTGTCAGGATGTGTCTTCTTATTAAACCAGTGTGCTGTTTTAACCTCTGTATTGTCCCAACAAGTTAAAGACTGTTATGTCCTTGGGTCATTTTGTTATACTTGGCTCTTGAAGCATGACGAAAATCTGTCTATTACATAACACAACGCCAGCCTCATCATGCTCATAAAACCTTGTATTTTGGCTTGTTTAGTTAAATTGGTTTCAATTGAGCCGATGTTCTCAGAACTTACTTAATTTTGGAAATTTTCAAGGATATTGTTAACAAATCATTTTAGTGCCTTTCTTATACAACATGGTTGTTTTTATTTCAGCAAATGCAACAGTCTGAAAAACTTCTCACAACGCAGCATGGTGTCACCGTGCCCTAACGAAACGCTATACATGCGCTTTTATTGTATTGCTTTGTAATCACATTATTGGTTGTCTCCTAGGATACGCCATGGGATGGGGCCCAATCACATGGTTGCTGATGTCAGAGGTGTTGCCTCTGGTTGCCAGGGGCGTGGCTTCGGGTCTGTGTGTCACTGTGAGCTGGCTCACGGCGTTCATGCTCACACACACCTTCACACACCTGGTGGACAGGTACGGCCTGTACGTGCCCTACCTGTGTTTTACGGTGGTGTGCGTGCTCTGTCTGCTGTTCAACGCCGTGTGCATCCCAGAGACTCGCAACCGCTCACTGGAGGAAATCGAGAACTATTTTAGGACAGGACGCACGTTTACCATCCGCCGGAGTCATTCCACTGCACAGTCGAGCTGAAGCTAAAGATCCCTTTTATCAAAGAATGAGTTATTCCTATTATGTACTCCTAAACAGGGCTACTGTAAAGAGATTTTTGAATTTAATATGGAACAATCGGTACTAAGGGTCTAAGAGCACAGATGGACCAATGTAATTCAAAGATCACTACGGCTGAGTTCAGCAGATTGAAAACAAGATGGTACGCCGTGTAAAACATGAATAAAACTTGCTAATCCTTTTTGACATATACTCAATTAAAAACAGCACAAAGACAATATATTTAATGTTCCACCTTATCAACTTCATTGATTTTTGTAAATATCTGCTTATTCTGAACAAGTTGGTACAGGAACGACTAAAGACTGGGAAAGTTGTGGAACGCTCCAAAAACACCTGTTTGGATCATTCCACAGGTAAACAGGTTGATTGGTAACAGGTGATATCATGATTGGGTATGAAAGGGGCATCCTGGAAAGGCTCAGTCATTCACAAGAGAGGGTGGAGCGAGGTTCACCACTGAACACATGATTGTATAAAGGATGTTACTACATGGACTCAGGAACACACAAAAATGTTGTCTGTAAACATAGTTTGTTTGCAAATGATTGCATTCTGTATTTATTTCTCAAACTTTTTGGAATCAGGGTTGTACCATAGATATATAAAAAAAACACAATTGTGTCAGGTCAGATCCAGTGTGCACAGAGTGATTAGCTCTATGGAGAATAAAGACAACTTATTGGTTTATGAGCATCGATAGAGAGACAGATTGTCATCTACATAAACATCATCATCAGAGAGTCCAAACCCCAGTCACACGAGTGTCACTCTGTTTGGCTGGCTGGTGATCTCTGTGAGGTGCAATGCAGAGAAGTTACATCTGTTTCAGGTTGGGTTAATAATTTGTTATATCAATATGTTTTGAAGGATCAAAAAACTGTCTACTTGTCAATAAAAGAATCAACATTTGAATGAATTTATTCGAATCACACTGTGTATGTTGCATTGATTGACATGTACTATAAAGCAACTGAATAGTGAAATATACCTACAAGGTCATTAACCATGTGCACAAACAAGTTGCCAGGAAAAAAAAAAAAAGTTCATCATCTTCTCTGGGCCTAAAAGAGTGGACGGGAAGTAATGTCAGCGGCACACGCTGGTGGCTCAGCAGGCCGGGTCACATGCCGCAGTGCGTTCTCGGTGTCCTGGGTTTGAGTCTGACTCACAGCCAGTGATGCACATCTCATCCTCCGATCCCTCCGGTCACAGCACAGGACTCATCTTTGTGTAGCTCAATTACAGCTGCTGACAGGTGGTGTACAGTTTGACTACAGACAGAAGATAAATGGACACAGAAGCATGGGGAAAAGTCTGAAAGTAAAAGATGCTCCTGTGTCAGTAATGAATTGTACACAGTCATACATACAGAGTAACATACAGAAATTACTGAAAGCACTCTTTATTAAGAATGGAAGATCATACTAGACAGTAGAAAATAAATCATATAAATATGCACCCTCAAACATTTTAGACCCCTCTGACACTGCAGAGTAGTACTGGTAGTACTGCAAAGAATGGGACTGCAGTTCACTGTCAGATGTTAGCAGATGTTACTCCCCTCATTCTGAAGGGGCATACTCAATAATGCAGGGATAAGCATGTGCCAGTGTTATGTAAGCCTGCATGGTGTTTGATTGACATGCCAAGTTTTATCAAAGAAGGTATGATTCAACTTGTGGAGACTCACTTTCTTCATGGGGACAAAACAAGTCCCCATAACGTAAATCTTAAACTTTTAAGGTGAAGACTTCATGTAGTGTTAGGGTTTGGTTAGGTTCATCTTAAGTTTAAGGTTAAGGTAAGAGTTAGGGTTAGACAAGTAGTGGTTATGGTTAGTGTAAGTCTCCAGGAAATGAATGTAAGTCTATGTAATGTCCCCAAAAGTGATGAAAATAATGTGAGTTGTCTGTGTGTGTGTCTGTGTGTGTGTGTGTGTGTGTGTGTATACACTTGTACAGCTATCTTTGTGAGAACCTATTAGAGTTTTATACCTCAGGAGGACACTTTTGGAAAGTGAGGACATTTTGGCCGGTCCTCACTCATGGACAGACCAGCAGGGCTGTTAGGGGTTCAGACTTGGTTTTAAGGGTTAGGGTCGGGCGTTTCATTGTTGTAGGGTAAAGGGCTGGGGAATGTAGGACATCAGCGAGGGTCCTGACAAGTACAGAAGTACAAAAAATGGCACGTAAAAAACAGTAGTTTAAGGAATGTGACTTGTCGCTACCTGATGGTGTATTTTTGTCATGGGGTTAATGGATTCATCAAAGATAGATGGTGTTGCCACTCCAGCAGCTACTTCAGGGATCTAAAACAGTCAAATAATCTGGTTTCAGATGGCTGTCCTGCTGCTGGTGCAGTTCTATGGCTGCTTAAATGGCATTGTTGCATCTGTTGAATTTTGTCAACCATTTACAGGCATATTTTATCTGCTCCCAAACGTTAGCTTGTTGCTAACTAAGCTAGCCACAACACAATGGTGGTCTGAAGCTAATGTGTTAACATTACCTAAGTGGCATTTGAAGTGCTGAATTACTGTTGGGATGTATTTTGCTGTTTTCACTTTGACTCTTGTCAATGTGCGTTTTCTAGATTAGATTGAGATCAATAATCGATAGAATAAACCATTTATGAGACGATGTACCACTTGGCTGAGACTAATGTAAAGACTTTGGCACTCTGTTAAACTAATCGGCACGCTAGACGTGACATATTCCTCTAATAACTGGCCTGCTTGAAGTGATATCAAAAGGTGACATCTATAAGCATGCACTCATCCCGTTGAAAGATACATGTTTGTGTAGATGAGGTGTTTTTGTCAACGTAACATTAAAGATTAATCACTTTTGTGCTTGCATTTTCTTGTTACTCACATTTATCTTTTTTTAGTAAACACTGCACTGTTTAGTCACTTATTCCTCTAAAAAAAAAAAAAGAATACAACATTGAAATTCCAGCAACACGGAACAAAAAGAGACATTAAAAGATCCTCCGGTGTGCGATTTAATTATTTAACTGCTGTACAGGACAAAACGTTCATCCATTCAAACAAAACAGGAGTTGAATTGTCATGCTGTCGTCCATATGAAAGTGTAAGAGAACTGAAGGACAGGTAGACAGGTGCATAGATTAACAGATTGATAACAAGAAAGACTGACAAGCATAGGGGTAGAAAGAGAGGCAGACAGAAAAGACAGCAGGTAGACTGAGATACCCTCATACAGTAGCTTTTAACTTCCATTCACTCAGTATTTATACCTGCTGAGTCAGAGGCTATTTTTGTATATATGATTATACCCACCTCCTTCTGTCTTTCCCCTCCCTCCCTTTCTCCATTGCTTCCTCCCTCTTCACCACCTGCCTGCTGCCTGCAGTGAGTGACTGTTTTTTGCCATTTGATAGTGTTTTTTGTCATTGTTGAAAAGCATGCATAAAATCATTGCATCATATTATAAAAATGAGTTGATATGAGTGTGTCCTTGCACATTGAGGTCAGGGAAAAGTTGAAAACAGCAAAAGAATCACCTCATGTGTTGATATCCTGGGTGAATGTACAATCAATAGGCCAATAAACTTAAACAAATTCATTTAGTTCTCTTCACAGAAATGAATGAAATGCTGAGATGTAGGCCTAATGTGTATTTTTTAAAAAGGTTTTCTTACATCCCTTAAAACCAAGAAAGTCTTGCAACCGCTGTGAAGTTTAGGTGACCCCAAGTGGACATTATAATCTCCAGGTTGGAAACCCTTGGACGCATAATGTGATCACCCAACAACAGAAAGCAATTCACCTCCACAACTACAAGAAGATCCTCCACTCCCCCACCATCAAAAACAAATAAGCGAAACAAAAGAATAGAACAGTTTTCTCTGAGGTGTGCCACAAGGTTCAATCATAGGACCACTTCATGACTTGTTGTTAAATTATGCCATTGAAATTTCCATCATAGAACTGATGTTCTTGACATTAGATATGCTGATTTTAGTTCAGCATTAGTTCAGCAGCCACTCTAGTCTAATAAATACACTAATATCAAGGCGTATAAAATATAAGCCAACACGAAGCAACTAAAAGAAGCACAAAATATTACTTGTCATGTTACCTCCTGTCAAGTCTGAATATTGCCAGAATTAGATTGATTCTATTTCTCAGTGGTACAGAAAGAAAAAATACTTTCATATTTTCGCCTCTGCTTGCATTTTCACTTGACACAATTCACAGTTTTACATACTTAAAAATGTATTTCCTAATGCTTTGACAAACACTTCAGGCTCAGAATTGCTTTTAACTCAAAGAGTAGTTTTAAGGCCTTTAAGGCCAAGTAAGGCTCACTGCTGTCATTGTCAACTTATCTAAGCTTGGTTGTTCTCCACATGAACAGTTAAGGTCTCTCTTATACTTATTTCATTTAATTTGACCTATTGTTGGTACTTTTACCTGTACTTGTGGTTTCAAAAGTGTCATGTGGCTCAAGCTGAATACTATTACTATTATTAAGTGGTTCTAATGTTAGTAGCACCAACAGAAATTGGTTTCTGTGGGTTTCCCCTCTCTTTAATAGGAATAATTGGATATGGCAAATGTCTAAACTGTTATTCTCAGCGTCTGCATTACCACCATCATTAACATTGTGTCAAGTCTATAAAGTAAAGAAGGGATCAACCCTGCTCTGTAATCACTTAACCATGTCCCAGTTTATACAAGACACACATAGACACACACACACCTCACTCTTTTTACAGAATGTAAAATTCTGAAGTTAAGGATTGGTCTATTCTCTGGAATGCTGTTCATCAGGCCCATCGAAACACACACACACTCACAGACGCACACACACACACACACACCTCACCCACTTGACATCATAAACAGAGGCAACACCCCACACTCTCACACACACACCTTTACTATTGTGATAGTCTACTGGCAATAACTGAGATGTTTTGAGGTAAATTTGATTTGAAATGTATATATTTATATTTTAAATAATAAATAGTTTGAAACACCTAAAACACTGAGATAGTTTGTGATGAAACTGTAATCTGTCACATTCACTGGCAACATACAAAGTGACTCATTTAATGAGAGTCAAAATGTGTTGCAGGAACAGAATATAATACGTTTGTTTCCACAGACATACCTTTATATCTATTTCACACAGATTAATTTTGTCTGACTATTTTGCAACATTTGGAGATTTTGGAATCTTTATTACTAAAGCCCCTGATGGTTTTGAATGAGTGCCCGCTTAACATTAATCTGTCATAATAATAGGTCAGCAGAGTTGACGCAGTCAGCGTCACCAGGGTCATTGATTCAATTCCCGACACATGATGGAAATGAAAGTTATTGTTCAGCCTGCCCCAACATACCTGTAATGTGTACATAGGCAAGGCACTCACCTCCCAGCAGTACTCTGTGATCCAGTGACCAACAGCCAAAAAATGTGGTTGAGCTGGCCTGCTCCCAGCTGGCTGAAAGAAAATGCTGGTCTTCCCAGATATCTTTTGAGCTGGAATTCAATGGCATCAACAAAACAAAACAAAATAGGTTTGTATATTGCAAATAAAATCAAGTGTGCCATGGTCGCACAGGAAAATGCAATCAAAAGGCATGAAAGAACCTAATTTGGCATCAATTACTGCACTGTACACACTTCGTAGAATAAAATCATTCACCAACTCCTAGTAGTCTGTCATCTACCACTGTCAAATGATTGGTAGGATTTATAGACACTGTAAGCCCTTTGTGTGTGTGTCATGTGTTAATGATTTACCATAATGTTTGTTTGCAGCACCATAGTAAATAAACGTTTAAAAAGAGCCTCATGCATCGTGCCAGCCTTTACGGAAAGGTCTAACTTACACTAACCCCCTTTTTCTGCTGTGAGTTAAAGAGGCCTGATACCGCTCCATCTACACACTCTTTCTGTTTGGTGTAACAGCCTGCAGCTGATAGCATAGCTTAGCATAAAGAGTGGAAACAGGTGGAAACCACATGTGGTTGCCTGGCAACTGGTCCAAGACAAAAAAAAATGTTTCAAAATGTTGTTTTTTGTGCAGATGAAGTAAACAACATGCAACATGTTAATCAGTGAGCTCTAGAGGTGCTGGTAGGTGGATTTTGTAACCCTTTGCACAGAGGCAGGCTAGCTGTTATCCCTGTTTCTGGTCTTTATGCTAAGCTAAGCTAACAGCTTGCTGACTGTAGCCTTTTATCGAAATGACGAACATATAAGTGGCATTTTCTCATCTAATTTTCTGCAAGAAAGCAATTAAGCATAATTCCCAAAATGCTGAACTTTTGCTTTAAACTAGGTTTTTTATTGCTTATCAGTGCCCACAAATCAGAGCATAGCACAATAGTACAGCTTTGACACTTCAGTAATTCTTCACAAATTCGAGCACAACAAATCAAAAGCCTTTGTGGACGCGGCTTCTTTGGATAAAATCTTATTTAAATGTGTGTTTGCTCCAATGTGTTGCAGTTCTGGATGCTGGAAATAAGACATTCTGGTGAGCTTTGCCCCAGATCAGCTCTCAGGACTCCCAAACTACTGAAAACTACATTTACTTTTCTTTCTACATCTTGTTTAATCAACTACATTTAGCAGCTGATCAATCATTCATTTAAATGTATCACGGCATTCCCTCTTACAGCAAATAGGTGAGTTGGCTCAAAGATTTCACTCATCTCAATGGGGAGTTTGTTGGGGGCTATGGTCAAATGTTAACATGTGTAAACGTATGTCACTCAAACCTTGAGCATTTCCCTCAGGACACATTCCAGGACAAAAACCGTGATCCCCTCCAGTCTGTGCCATATAGTCTGCTGTAGCAATACAAAGCAGCAGGAAGGAAACTGGTTATTCTCACTTAACAGAGTCTCTCTCTCACACACACACCCTCAATAATCTCCCAGAAACAAAGAACAACTTAAAAAGAAGAGCAGAACAGCTTCTGAACACACCGAGTGACTCATTCCCTCTGCATATTCATGTCTCCGTCGGTGAGGGCGGTGCTGTGGGCGTGACCAGGGAGGGGCGCGTAGAGGTACAGGTGAGACAGGTGGACCCGTCAGCTACAACGCCTGGACTCTACATCAGCAGCAGCCTACACACACACCTCTGCATACTGACTGCAACATCGGGCGAAGGTAAGGCTGTCAGAAATGAATACGAGGATTTGAATGATTCTGATTTTCTGTTTCTTGAGGGTCTAAAAACTGAAGATGTAACAGGAGTTAATACTCATGTCTGTGAGGTTTGACGTTTGTGCCACACAGACATACGGATGAGATGATTTCAACGTTTAACTATCTCATGCGGAAAAACAAAACAAAAAAAAAAACTTGTTTGCTGGCAGAAAAACACACATAGAAAGTTTGCCAAGTTATTCTGCAAAGAAGAAGAAGTGAGAGGCAAAAATCAACAGTCCATTAAATGCTGGAGCAGGATTTAATGATAATTATCAGAAAAGAAGAAAAAATGCTACTAACAATATATTTTGTTTTGTCAAAGACAGACTTGTCATGTCCATCTTTAAATCTCACATGAAATCACTGATAATGAATCTGTCGTGACCTAAATCTGTTGTCTTGTACTGTTGGAACGTGACCAGCAGGTTTTATTAGCTCCAGCTCAGCCTGAAGGAACGATCCAGCACGTAATTTTAACTCTAATGTTTATTCGTGGTCACTTTTGGGTTTTATGTTTGTTAATTTTTACCATTATAGGTTTTAGTATGTTAGGCTTTTGGATAATACGTACAGGCTGTGGGTGGAGCCCAGGGCCCATACAGCTGTGCACATAGTCCAGCTGTTGTTCAGTGGTTCAGACTCTGGTATGTCCAGGTTTGAAGCGAACTTGTCATTCAGCTGAACTACTCGTTTGTAGTTCAGTGGCATTACAGTATTTTTAACAAGAGACGGTCTGCTGAAGAATCTTTACACCAATACTTCATGTCAAAAATCCTGAATGTACTTTATAGTTTTAACATCATATAATATGTTGTTGTGAAATAAGTTTAATGAATTAACAAATGCAGCAAATGTATTATAATAGTAAGTATTCTAATTTCCAGGATGTCTGTGAGCTACTGCCCAGTATCATGGAGTGAACCTTAGTTTTGGGGGGGGGTTTCCGTGTGTGACTGGCCTGGGGTCAGATCAGAATGAAGGCGTTACTGAAAATCAGACAGCACCACGAGGGGAAAAATGACGTTTAACTTGTTCTGGATGGGTTAAATGTCTTCATAGCAGCGGCTTGATGAACACCGCGTCTTTCTCTGAAGTGATACGTGATTAACTGGGTAATTTCCACTTTTTAAATTGCCCTATTGCTTTGTCAGCTCATCATTAAAATGCATCATGGGAGTAGACAGCGGACATTCCTCCCTCTCCCACACACACACAGTCAGGTTTGACCAGCACAGACGCAGCATACAGTGAGGCCACACCTATGACTCGGCTGTGTCTCAGGGTGTCAACATACAGCGAGTTTCACTGAACTCAACAGATGAGTTTCTCGGCCCTCTTAACCACGGATCACCAGATTCCAAATCAATCACCCAAAGTCTAAATATCCATTTTTAGATTTTCAACTCATCTGACAGATTAAGATGGCTGGGGGGTTATAATTCTTCCTCCATGAATCCACTCCCAGGCACCTGCCTCGGTGATGAAGCTTCAGAGGAAGCAAGCTGACCTGCCACGGCCCTCTCTCGACCTCTGTTTTATTAGCAGCCACTAACTTTCCCCCTTTGTGGATTTTAAAGCATCTCTGCAATGTGGTAGAGCAATTTTTCTGAATCCGCAACCTGTTGCTGCCTCCATCAGCAGCCTTATATCCCATCTTTTGACAACAACACCACCACATAGCAACTGTTTAGCTATTGGACATAGTTAGCAATCTGTCTATATATATGTTGGTTTTATTCTCATTTGTTTGTTCTTGTGTTTATTTATTGCTTGGACGTCATTTCAGTTCAATTCATTTTCTATATAACTTACACAGGGTTCTTGAACGCACCATGAACGCTGCAGCCACTTTGCAGAGCTTCTCCCAGCATTATTGGAATAAAACAAATAATACTCCACAAGAAAAGGAAAAATAGGACTCAGAGGCTGCTGGAAACAACGTCACAGAATTTTACTTGACGAACCTGAACCAAACACGCCCCAAACTTTCTAATTAATGTCGCAGCAACTGCTGGACTGGAGCCAAGGAGTGAAAGAGCAACTCAGCCAGTTATTCAACATCAGTGCTCTTGCTTTGACAATGAGCTTCTACTGTAGCTCTTTGTGAAAGCACACGTGTGTCTGGTTGCTGCAGGGAGTCATGCCGGAATGGAATGAGCCTTAAAGCGCCGAGGAGACACAGAAACACATTTTGGGAATTTTTGGTTTACATTTACGCCCTTTAGCGCCCGTGTATATTCAGTCGCCACTTTTCAATTGACAACTGTCATTCACTCGACATGTCAGATGAGCTCACTCGACATGATTTAAGAGTTGCGCAGCAGTTCAGTCTGCAGCGACACACCCTCAGTCTGTGACACAGAGAGCGAAGCATGCAGCTCGGTCGCATTCCTGCACCGAAATATGGGTGTATGAAGTCAGTCTGTCATCTTTAAGTCCAAACTCTGATGACAAGTGAAGAACTGTGGTTCCAACTCAATGCATGAAATGAATGACTGAATGACTGACTGAGCAACGTGTGCGTTAGTTTGAGAAAGAGAAAGAAACTGAGATTTACAATGTGTATACAGAGAGGATGCTACACTATAATCAAGCTAGTGCGTGTGCTCTGTGTGTATTTGTGAGGATGTGTTTGACGGTCCTGACAACGTCAAAGGGCTTTGGTTTTTGAAGGGTCAGACTTGGTTTTAAGAGTTAGGTTCAGGTTAGGGTTAAGCATTTAGGTGTGATGGCTATGCTTAGGGTATGGGCCCAGAGAAAGCATTATGTCAAGTGTCCTCACAAGGATAGAAGAACAAGGTTGTGTGTGTGTGTGTGTGTGTGTGTGTGTTTGACAGAGAGAGGGACAAAGGATGCTTAGTCATGCTGTGTTTTTGTGTTTATATGTAAAGAGAGACACAATTAGACTAAGGGGACAAAAGACTTAGATGTTTTTTTCCTGCATGAGATCATTACATAAAACTGGTCACATGACTTTTGTGTTTCAATGGGCCTAAAAACCAGACGGACAACAGAGAGAGAGCGCGGCGGTGAACGACAGTAGCTCTGTCAGGGCCAGTGTTAAGGTGTGAGGTTACTCATCTGTCATTGAGTACGTAAAAAGCATTGTATAAGTGAGCCCATCAAAATGTCACATAAGCAACTCAAAACCGCACTTGAGAAAATGCGCTTTGTTACTTTAAAGCTGCATTTACAACAGTAATAAAACAGAGGGGCGGAAAATTAGTTCCACACTCTGCTGTGACCCATATAGTTGACTAATTATCAAGTTTTAACGAGACAGCCTTTGGTCATTTGTGGGTCGGATTGGTCTCACATGACAAGAGCACTAATTATGTTTTAATGAGGCCACGTCGCACTCCGAGAGATTTGGCTCATCTCAGTCCTGAGCTGCGGCGTAATAACAGTAATTACTGTAGATCTTCTGGACTGACATCACAGACGTTCAACTCTGAATTTGACCTTTAATCAAACTTAATTCATGTTTGTGTTAGTCTCCCTCCCTGACTGCCGTCCTCTGTTTTCAGCTGCGTGTTGTGGATGATCTGTCTTATCTCCACGGCTCACTTGTCCCCTTTGGCTTTGTGAGTGCTTGCCGGCGGTGTGGAGTAGAAATGTAGCATATTGAAGTTAGACAGAAACAACCAGAGACTGACCACACCGATCTCTGACATGCAAAGGACTTACAGTACATGCAGTTTGTTCATGTAGCTCGGTACTTTAAATATATGTTGAACAAGTGTGCTTAAATGAAGGTGTGGCAGCTTCTTCAGAGGACGCCTGCAGCTTACAGAGAGGCCGCTGCTTGTTATTTTATTGACCAAGGAATTAGCGTGTGAGATGTAACCCTTAAAGCATTAAGTGTATGTAACTCTCAATATAGTAGATTTAATTGTTGGTGGTGGGGTCCGCCGTTCTGCAGGCACAGAGATTTACAGGAAACAATGCAGCATGTAATCCATCTTAATTGCTGTTTCTAAAGTTTTGTCTCATAATGCTGCAGCAGTGGAAACATATTGTACTGCAGCTGCACTGTTTTGTTTGATACAGAATGCTGTCAAGTCTTGTCACATAAGTGAAAGAAAGTTGATGTATTCCAGTTTTACAGCTAATATTAAAAAAGAGAGGTCTGTCTTTTCATGGGTGATGACAATTCTGTTGCAGATTAAGCCTGAGCAAAACGGGCAAATGAGGATGACTCGGATAAATCAGCACGGAAAAAAATAAATAAAACAAAACAAATCTGTGCGTCCTGTCAGTAGGCTTGAATCTGTCAGTGCGAACAGACAAAGAGGCTTAAAAAAAATCCTTCGGATGAGCCGCCACACTTAAAACCTGTCAGCCATCAGACCCCAGACAGAGTCCCGCCCAGGCATCTCCCTCCAGGGCTACTGACAGGAAACATCCACACAATGCAGCACAAACGCCCTGAGCTGACAACTACCTGCTTGATTTAAGAGATGACAGACACTTCCAGCAGAGGCTGACAGATGTTTTTGAGCTCCATCAGTCAGGCATTGGCTCCACCTGGTGGTAGAAAGTGGCATCATAGTTGCTTCAGAAAGGTGGGAGAGGGGGTGGGAACGCACTGTTACAGAGCTAAGGCAGGTGTTAGGTATGTTTCATGGGGTTTTACTGTTTAATGTCTTCTTGAGGTGCACACTTTGTAACAATCCTCCTCTCTTCCTGCAGCACAATGAGTGCAGATGGAAGAAAAGAACCGCCTCCTTATGTCATACCAGGTAAACCAAAGCACAGCATGTCCACACACACACACACACACACACACACACACACACACACACACACACACACACACACCTTCATCATCATCAAAAACAGATTAAATCCATCTCGTCTTTGGCTCACCTCTTCTGGTTTTCATTTTTCTTTCCTCGCTCTCTGGTCCAGTTGAAGGTCAGGGGGATGGAGTGAAGGTTTACCACCTCCACAGCCCATTCACACCTCCCACCACACAGGAAAGCTCAACTGCCACGCCAGGTAAACTCACACCTGATTCTAACGTCTCAGTGAAGCGCATGTTCAACCTGACCTTAGCTACAGTTTATTCAAGCGCATGGCTAATCAACTTTCCCATTTCCTTCCCTCTTTCCCCTCTTGTCTTCTCCTCCTCTTCATCATTCTGCCTCCCCCGTCTCTCCTCCTTTCTACCCCCATCAGTGTACACCAGCGGAGGAGGCACCTTCGGTGCAGGTTTCGATTCTGAAGATGGCAAAAGGAAGTTTGTGAGCTACGACACAGCGTTGGGGAGTAACCCCGGCATGACGACCTGTGCTTCCTGCCAGCAGCAGGTCATGACCAACGTCACCTACAAAGCAGGGACGTATGCCTGGCTGATGTGCTTACTCTTCATCTGCTGCGGGTGAGTGTGTGGCAGAGGGTGCTGGTTGTTGTTGCCATGGCCACATTGACCTGCTTGGGGGCTCCAGGGCAAAAACAATTGCTGCGTGCAGTGCATATATGCAGCCCAGAGACCGCCCAGTACAGACCCAACACAAGGCCACATCATTAGTTTATAATCTAACAAGAGAGGGACGGTTACAGTTACAGCAACCCCGGGGGTGAAAATGAAAATGATAGCATTATTATTTTTGACTTATGTATGTATTATTTGGATTAAATGTAAAATAAAATGCAACAATCCAGTTCCCATTTTTATTTTCACATGCAAAATTCGAATGCTGTCGAGAAATTACGTTTTCATTTTTAAGTTTGCATTGTCACTTTAATTCAGTCCCTATGGGCTTCCATAGATACTTTCCCTGTCTCCATATGCAGTGAACATGACGGACGATGCAGAGACATAGTGCGCTTAAAAAAGATCTTAGTGCTGTGGATGAATATGTGCTTATCAGAAAAAGGTCCAAAAATAAAGCCGGCTTTATCGCAGAAAGTTAAAGGCATTAACTATTTAGATGTTTTTGTGCAGTTATCCTAATTCAAATTTAGGGTTTCAGGATAGAAGGTGTAACATGCTGAGCCCTGAAACAAAGTTTGAAATGAAAGTGCTTTTTAATGTCATTAAACCACAGTGTTTATTGCTAAGGGACTGTATGAAAATTTTAAGGTCTAAAATTTAGGTGAAAAAATGGGAATGTTAACATTTACTTTGTATTGATCATTTTAAAAAAAAACAAAAGGACATCAAGGTGTGTTTAGCCATATGCAAAGGACAACATGTGTCATTTTTGAGTTTTATTGAGGCTTTCAGTCCAGAGGAGGAATCACAGAAAATATAAATAACACTTTGGAGGGTCTTGCTTTTTGACTAAATGAAATGCAAAATTCAGCCGCTCTCCACAGGCCAGTAATTTTCATACAGTCCCTATAAGTGAACAACAAATGAACAAAACTAGCCATTTAAAACATTAAAAAAAAGCAAATTCCATCACACAGCTGCATGACACTAACTGTGTGTGTGTGTGTGTGTGTGTGTGTGTGTGCTGTAGGTTAGTGCTGTGCTGCTGCCTGATTCCTTTCTTCATGAAAAAGTTCAAGGATGCGTACCACACCTGCCCCCGCTGCAACAGAGTCCTGCACGTCGAGAAGAAAAAATGCTGCAAATGACGAACATGAGGGCAGAAATGGACCCATAGAAATCTGAAATGACATTCTGTCACCGTTGTCTGTGTTTGGGATGTAGCTTATTTCTATGGATGAGCCATTGCATTAGCTTAGGCTGAGGCAAGCATCATATTATAGCAAACAGACTGGGAGTGATTGTGTCGCCGGAGCTTTTAAACCTCTGGCAAGTTAAATCAAGCACAGCCCATGCACTTTTTGGGAGCCGTTTTATTTTTGTCCCGTTCCAGCAGAATAAAAAACACTTTCTCACACTTTCTCTGCCGTACTCACAAACTTCTGCATATATTATGTTGTTAAAATGAAGGCTTGTACATAAACTTTGTCAGATACTTTATGTCTCAAGGGATTGTTCATTTGAAATTGAAACGGACGAGCTGTCCATTGGAAGGGGTGGTCACAGCTTCTGAGTAAAGAGCAGCACTGTAAAACAAGCCAGCACAAGAGTGAATTACACCAGAGCAGGGAGAGAAAAGCTGAATATTTGCTCATCAGTTACTGCACGATGAACTGGTGTTGGCACACTCCAGAACGAAATTAGACCAATGTGGCTTTTTTTATATGTTGTCAGCCCTGAAATTACTGAGCATGCTTGGACTCTGTTATGTCCTGTTATTAACTATTTTATAACATTATTTCTCTAATAAAAGCAGACCATATAGACGATACACGCTGTGTGCATTTTTGTCTTTTTTTTCTTGCTGTCGTTGATATTACTATATTAAAATCTAATTCAAAATAAACAGATTTGGAAATACTTGTCATTCACTTGAGAGAGGGTATGAACTTGTAAAACGAAAAGTTACTAGTAACTAAAGCTGTTAGACAAATGTTGTGAAGTAAAAAACTAAAAAAAAAAACAAAAATTTCCGGAGCTTTCGGTCATATCACACAGCCTTCCTCTTTTTAATCTCCATTCCAACCAAACCAAAATGGTTGTGACATCGTTGAGGCTATCAGAAATACTTTTACATGACAGCTGGGCAAATTGCATCAGTGAGGGAAGACATTTGATATTATCAAAAGCTCCGGAAGAGCTACTCAAGGGACTTTGTGTGAGATTGTTTTGTCAACTGCAGCCACCTCTGCCATTTCTGTGACATAACCAGTAATACCGATGAATTCTGCATTAAATTATATTTTTAGCCATGCTAGCACAAAATGCTAAGTGGATGGCAACGTTGGCCTGTCCGCCATTTTGTCCAGAGTGAAACTATCGGATGCCAGGAGTTACAGCACAGACGTTGCTCTTCCTCAGAATGAACGCTAACACCTTTTTTTGACGTCCTGCCCGCTGGCACCATCATCAGGTCAATACTTTTGTTTGTTCAATCTTTGGTTAATGACCACATAGCCCACCTGCAAAACTACTGACAGGTTCAATGCTAATTAGCAAATGTTTGCATGCTAACACACCAACAGCGAGCATGGTAAACATCACACCTGCTGCACATCAGCAAGCCAGCGTGCTGATGTCAGCATCTTTTATCTCGACATCACTCTCAGCTCCGGTGGGGGCTGTTCCGAATATGAACGCGACCTCTGACCTTTCTCTTCTGAGGTTTATGGAAACATTTGCTGCATGCAGGCACGTTTTTGACAGACGATTCTCAGCCGTCCAAGAATAAGATATGCACAAGTCGTAATTTGAAGGCGACTTTAAATCTTGACAGAGAAGTTCGACTTTTTGGGAAATACGCTTTTGTGCCAGGAGTTTGATGTAATGCCAACTTTCTCATCTATCCTCGCCTCTAACTCTCCATCAAAATGGCGAATAAGCGTACTTCCCGAAAGGTCCAACTATTCCTCTAACGGTGTTTCGGGTCGAGCACTGGTATGGACAAGCAGCAGTGTTTTTGTTTTTATAGAAAATTTTATTCAACATACATTTTCCAGCAAAAAGGCAATATACAGGAATAGTTGTCGTACACTGCTGCTACACTGAGGATTTTAAACTGGAAAAGATCAAATTAAGGTGTGATTCTGCAGGTCATCTTTGTACTGCTTTTTAACAAGACAAAACCAATGCAGTTAGTTTTGAAAAGAAAAAAAAATCCAAATGTAACAGAAAAAAAAATCGTCAATGGTACATCAGGAACGCAAAGAAAAAGAGAAAACCTTACACATAAGAAATATGGACACCTGGCTCCTTCTGTACCCAACAACAAAGGCGTGTGTTTCTCTTAAATTTTACACGTTCATATTTTTAAATATACAATTCTTAAATGTTGTCTTTACAGAGCCAGCTATGCGCTATTAGGGGAGCATTCCATCTGTGCTTTAAAGGAAACAAACAAACAAAAGAAAATAATTCATAGGACTTAAAGTGTTTCTTACAATGCTGGTTTTGTCTCTACACAATCCTCAAACCTGTGGGGCTCAAAGCGTTTGAGGCTCCCTACCAAGCATAGCGCAGTTACTGCTCCCCATCACCTGGAGGCGACAGTTTCAATCGAGAGAAGAAGATGTCGAAGCTCGTGTGTGTTTGCGTTCAGGAGGAATGACCGAGAGACATTAAACCCCCCCTCACCGAAAAACAAGAATGGAAGAGAAAGCCAAGGCGGTCATGTCCGTGCATGTGTATGTGTGTGTGTGTGTGTGTGTTCCTTTAAAGCCACCGAGCAACTCAAAACCACGAACAAACTGTACATCTGCCCATCCTGAGAGACCTCTGACATTAAGTGCCAACGTGCAAGATGAAATACAGACAAATTTTCCTCCTTATTTTTCTTTCCCATTTATTTTTAAACAGATGCTGTGAATTTTTATTTTATTATACAAGATCTGCAGAAAGAGACAAAAAAAAAAGTATTCACTTTTCCTCCAACCAAACTAAGTGAGAAAGAAGTGCGTGTAAACTTGGAAATACTTGTTTTGTTGCACTAAAGATGGGAGCAGAAAATATAAAGAACAACTAGTGAGCCTCGGGATGGACGCCAGTTCGCTGTTTTTCTGTCAGTTAGTCCTCGCAAACATCCTTCCATCAAACTCTCCACACAGCAGCATGATGCCTCTTCAAACAACTCTTTATTTAAAAACAACCCCCCCAAAAAAACTGAAGGAAAAAAAGCCAGTGAGTGGGGTGGGAAAAGGAAAAAACAAAACAAACTAAGTTTAGAAGTTCATATATATATATTTATGTATATATATATATATACTTATATTTATACTGTGTCCCACTTCCTCTTCTCTCTCCCCTTTTTTTATATTAAAATCCAATTTAATTTCTCCCATTTCCAGACAGGCAAAAAAAAAACAAAAACAAAAAAAAAAACAGGCAGTCAACAGGTAGAGAAGCTGGGGTGGTGGTGGTAGGGGGTGGAGACAGCCTCAAACGTAGAGAGGGATGATAAAAAAAAAACTAAAATAAACAACGAAATCAACAGTCAGGAGGTGGTTGGTGCAGTTTATTTTGTGGTTGAAGGATAATCCGTCAGCTGCAGCAAGATCCATATCGCTGAAGACATAGTGCCGGTGTAGAGCTGTAGAGGTGTCCAGGCGGGGTGTTAAAAGTGATGAACACACACACACGCGCACACGCATGCATGCATGCATGCACACGAGCACGCGCACACACACACACACACACACGGACGCCCACGCAGTCTCGCACACACAAACAAACACACACGCACACACACACGGTTGGTTACAGTCTGTGGTTATGGTGTGTTAAAGTAGGTAGGGAGGAAGGCGGAGCAGGAGGAGGAGGATGAGGAGGACAAAGAGGAAGGGCGGGCTGCTTTAGTTGTGGATCTTGATTGCTTTCTCCAGGTAGGTGTAGCGACCTCTCTTTGGAGCTTTGTTGAAATGATCCAACCCTAGCCAGGGGCGCGGGTGGGACATGTTACCTGGAGGGAGGCGCGACAGAGACAGAGTTCATCTGTAGCAGCAGTGACAGTAAAACACATGAACAACAAACAGCAGCCAGCCACTCGTCTATGATACTGAAGAATGTTTTAACATTTTTAGCTCAAGAAATGCTAATGAAAATCCTCAGATGAGACTTTTTAGTATTTAGAAGTCTTATAAACACTTAATAAATGTTTCTAGCACACTAAAGTCAAAGTCCAAAGTACACTATAAAAAATGTCTGTAGATTTATTGGTGAAAAACGTCAACCATGACAGTAAAAGACCATAAAATCTAAATAGGTTGAATACAGTTTCTTTAACAGTGAAACATATACAATACTGTATATTGAATATTTGGTTTAAACCAAAGCAATCATTTCAGCATCTCTTTTCTGTACAAATACATTATTCCACTGTTAAATACTTAACAGGTAATAATCTGTGGTAATAATGCCAGAATATGTAATACATACAACAGCCAACACTTTCTTGCAGTTTTTGCATCTTTTTTCTAAAAACTACATTTTGTCACTGTTAACCTTTGTGTTGGTAACAAAAGTTCATGGTGTGTGAGCTAACACTACACTACAAACGACGCTGCACCTTTCAGAATGAAAATAAGACCTTCATCTTTTAATGCAACAACTTGACCTTTTTAATGTAGCCAGCATCACGACACCGCATCATGGATGTTCCTGCATACACTCACAAACCACTCAAGATTTGCTACTGATCCACTTTCTAACCACTCGACTGATGCTGGAGGAATTTACATCAACCTTCAGAGGAGGATGAATGATTCAGGAGGACCCCTGAAATGCAGGGGTCCTGTTACATGCCAGGGGTTACAGACTCTATTGTGTCAGTTTTAATATTATCACAGTAAAGAGCCATCATGCTACACTTGCTGAATTAATTATGCTATGAGTGGATACCCAGTTTGGGCCTGTGGGCCACTAATTGCCTACAGCTACACCAGACCATGACTAGATAGTACAGCTACATCAGTAGCTACATAACCAATCACTGCTTCCTGTGTCCTGCAGCAGTACGTTCAGTACTGTGACTGAGGAAGACAGGCTTAAGGCCAAGGGTCAATGTTACGTAGGGTTGTTCATTTTAATTCTGGATTAAAAAGCCAAGTATTTTTTGTGAAGTGAAGTCTGTAGGTGAAGTCAAAGTTTGCAAGGTATTACTGCAAGGAATTATTTAGATTATGACGACATTTGTGTTCCAGATGGCTACTAACGCTGCCAGAGCACAGACCATGTTTAGCGGTCAGTGCAGAGCCCAAAGAGGATCTGCAGCACATTACTGAAGGAAACTTTCTGCCAACTCTATCCAAGCCTGACGACTTGTTGCTGCCTTGGCCCATAACAGGAAGTGTATTGAAATTAGCACAGTTTACATAACATTTAAAAACTGTTGTCACATCACGGCGCCAACTATTAATTAAATGATAGGTGACAGTTCAACAGAGCAACATTGCATCATTCAGGGTTAAATGTTTTTAAATCTCCTTTGTTCTTCTGTTACAGACTCCAACCTCAGTGTGTCCCTCTCCAGTGTCTGTCTGTTCTCCTCCACCCTTGGTCTTTCCCTCCCTCAGCCTCACCCACAACCACCTCATTACCCTCAGGAGGCTTTTCCACATTTGTGCCAAACTGGGAGAGTCTCTAGATACCCCTGCAGAAGCTCCCTGAAGAGCTAGCACCGAGTATGGAAAAACAGAGAAGACCTCATCCACGACTATGACAAGAGTAAAGACCTTGGTTTCTGAAATTATCAAGATGCATAATAATACAGACGAGTGCAAAGCTACAGAGATAAGCAAAGGAAGCAGGTAGGTAGCACTCATTGTGGGATTTTGGGCTTTCTGAATCTGTTACCTCTTTCAGCAGCTCCTGAACTCATATTTATAGTTTGATAATTTAATGAATTTAGTGACCCTGAATGACGTTCCAGTTTCTCGGACATCATGTCCATGTGAGACTCTACCTCATGTGGTGTGCCCTCTTCAGTCAAGTCTGGGCTCAGTGACTCATTACTGAGTGTTTAAGCTCAACAACATCAACACTGCCATTCGAGTATACTGGACAAGTTATACGATCAGTCCAGCAGTAGCCGTATGCATTTTACCATATTTTTCCCAATGATATTCTGGCGACCGCAGCTGCTAGTAATTTACTGCAAAGTTGAATTTTGCGAGAAAATACTGTAACAGTATACTGTCGTACTGTGTTGCCAACAGTGTGGCCTCACATTTAAATGACTGATCTCTCAGGACTGTCCTTGTGATGCAGTGCAGCCTGCTGCATTCGTTACGTTGCTACCATGAGGACAGTAACAGTAACAACAGCGGCTGTGTTAGTAGTAGCAGTAAATACCTGGCTGTGGTTCAAAGTCCTTCAGGTTGACCTCATACTCCTCTTCAGTGATGTACTGATGCCGCCCCATCATCACAATCGCAAACTTGAACTGAGAACGAACACACACACACACAATTTTTTTTGTCATTATTCACCACAAAAAAAACATTTTAAAATGCATTCAATACTCAATAATTTCTTCTTGTACAAGCAAAGAGTGATGTTGTACCTTCTCAAATTCTTTCTCCTGAATGTCCAGCATGGTCTGGATCCTCCTCATCACCTCCCGAAATGACTCGCCCTGTTAGAGGGGGGGTAGGGGTGGGAGTCAAGAAAGGAAACAAGCAGACAAACAGAACGTGTAGTTGAGTAACTGAGTAGTCCATTATGTTAAGTAGACTAGAACTTTCACACATGTAGAAACACACATGATGAATGTGTGCGATTAGTCGACCCTTGCTGGTCGGCTCCAGAAATACTCGTCGGTTAAACTATTATTTTAGCAATGCTTTCAAACTGCTCATGCAGAGCAACAAAGGGCAAGCCAAAATCTCGAGGCACACCTGTATTCATATATATACAAAGTAGTTTCTATAAACACCTGTTATCATTACTCTCATCACTGTAAACGTTTATTTTCATTCATAAATGCCAAAACAGCGTAACAAATGCAGTCCTCTTGAAATATTAAATGACAAAACATTTCAAGAAGTAATCTGAAACTGTTAATTGGACAGATCACGAAATTAAAAATGAGGCAACAGAACTGTACGTAAAGTGTGTGTGTGTCATTCCACAGTTCCAGAGGCCAGTCCACGTGGTAATGAGTCCCATTTGGTTTTCTCCACAACCCCAAAACAAATCAGTCTAATCAAGACAACAAAACACCTCCTGGTTTTAGAGCAGATCCCCTTCAAAGCTCCATAAAATTTGCAATCTGACTTGGAAATACATGCACCAGATTCCTTGTTCTCCTCCTGACACAGACTCCACAGACAAGTCTTATGTTTTACCACAAGTTGTATAATAATGCAATAACAATGTATGGTTGCCACAATCTTTTCTATTTTCAATGTCATCTAATCACGTTTACTTGAGATAGCTGAGTGGCGATCTGATTGCCAGAGCGTGGCTGGAGTGGGAGGGGGTGGGGCGAGTTGCATCACAGCACGCTGTGTTTGCGTGGACAACTTGGGGTCAAGAAATGTAACAGTCATCACACTATTGGCTAAAACTATAAACCAGAACAAAAATAACAATAAACCACCATGAAGAGACACATTACAAACACTAACAAATGGCAACATCTCTATTTCAAACATAAAACAGCAAACTTAACAAACTACTCAGTCCAGCACAGCATTATGGGAAATGTGGGTCGTTGAGGTCTCTGGCTCTTTCCACAGAGCATCGCACTATGCTTGGATAAATATATTTATTCAGTGTTCTGCTATTGGGCATCAACCTTGCGTTTACAGGCATACTGTTGAAAAAATAGACTTGGAGCGTAATTAAACTCTTCAGGTCGCAGTTATACCTGTAAGACACAGCTGAGACGCCGGCCTGCAAGGTGCTGGTGCAGACAGAGCTGCACAGATTAAATGGATAGATACACTAGAAGTCTAGACATGGGGTTAGTGTCAAAGAAAATCTTATATTTGTGGATATTATGGGTTTTACCCGGATGCCAAAGGTGAGCTGAAGGAGATTACACAGCCTGTCTACAAGCTATGTAAAAGTCTGTGCTTGTGCAAAAATATCACAGCATTAAAATCTTTAACATCACCATCCAAATCATATCCATAATGTTACCTATTCTAACAGAGGGCAGAGCAAAGCTTTGGTGACAATTTAGGATACGAGCTGTCAGATTTAAAATCCACATGTCACTCATGCTGATTAATGGGGCTCAGCAGGTAGATGTGCTGCTCCACAAGAATCCTCTCTAAATGCACAGTGGGGCGCGTATTCCAGAGATTATTTTCATAACATCTTAGTTCTGATAGCAAGTTAGTTAAAATCACCTTAATACTTGTGAAGAAAAGACATGGCCCAGTATTCAATCGTAGATATGCGACACACCACTTGGGAACCACCGTGTTAATGTACACATTTAAATTGCAGGAAAATGTGCAATGCTCATAACACACGCCACAAAGTGCCACACATTTCAGCACCATTTAACGTATCATTTGGCGATTAAAGAATGTGATTAACACTTTCAAATGACTCTTATATGCAATACTTTTTCGGACAAACCTTACAAATTTAATTGCGCTCAATTTTGCCTCAAGTGTTTTCTTACTTTTGGGCTTGTCAACTCGTCGAACTTCCATTTGAATATCAGGGAATTTAGTCGTTGGGAGCATCCCTAACACACACCTGTCTGATCTTGAGCAAGAAGGGGATCCCGAAGGTGCCGAAGACTTCCTTGTGGAAGTGAGCGACGGGGATTAGCATTTCACTGTCCTTGTCCAAGTCCACCTGGTCCAAAGGAATCTCCTAAGTGACAGAAGAGAACAGGAAAAGTGAGAGAGAGAAGATTTAGTCAAGTCAGTTTTTAACTCTAGAGCAGGTTAGGAAATGGGTGTATGGTCAACTCAAAACTAACACTACTTTAAAGAGCAATTCCACTCAGTTCCTTTATTGTCGTCAGTGTCAGGATGTGGTCAGTTCAAGCAGACAGAATTGCTCAGCGTAGCTGACTTTCAGCCAGAAGGTTTTTCAAACTTGGTATAAAGTTCATCAATAACAACTGAATCGAATTACTCTGAAGAGGTACAACCCTGCACATGATGGCTGCCAAAGTGGCTGCCTGTGCAGAAAAACTTAGCGGACCATGTTAAAAAATGTATCTGTCATGCTCATAGCCTGTTACATGGAGGAGTTACGAGAGGAAAGATGACTAAAAATAAACTACAAAGAGAGGAGAGAGAGGGTGGAAAAGCCTCACACACACACTTACCTCTATTCTGAAGGTGCGGCTGGCAGCCGGAGATAAACATTCTAGCAGCTCCTCCTCCTGGTGAACCCCAATGATTTTATAGCTTACTATCTCTAACAGCCTGCAGGAAGAGACAGAGAGAGAGAGCCGACAGCGGAAGAGAAGATTAATTCTCCACAGTAACTGATATATCAGAGCACGAAATCACATTAAAAAAGGACTAACATAAAAATTAGTCAACAAAATTAATAATTGGACTCAGATATTAAAATCCCAGAGTTGCTAGGGACCGCTCCTTCATGAAAATGAAATTAATCTGCGCAGGCTGTGATTGCTGCTGTTTATCTGAGCTGATAGCATGGTAAAGGACAACATGGAATGAACTCTCTGAACTGGCCCTGACCCAAGATACACTGGGGAAAAAATTCCTGGTATATGAAGAAGTTTGTGACTTAGAGATTAATATTTGGGCTGAACTAAGTGAGTGACTTACACTCACTCACTTCTCATGATGGCAGATCATCACACACCTTGATGATCTGCCATCATGAGAAATTTTATCTGCATACGTATGTGTTTGCTAATGCTACAGCTGTGATTGGAAATGTCTTAAGACTGCATAAAAACAGCTGATATGACAGAGTGATAGTGTTGAGACTATTTTTTCTTTTATAGTACATATTATAGTAATATTCACTTTCATAATGTTCGTCATATGCTAAGTTTCCATACGGTAGGATACCTGCAGCTGTCAAATACATCTAAATGCATGACACTAAAACAATCTCTCACACACACACACACACTCCTGCAGGGTGGATACCTGAGCTTCTCAGAGCCTTTTTCAGAGAGCTCCACTGCCTTTTTACATTCTTCCAAAAGGTCCCGCACACAGCCATGCTTGTCAGGGTAGAGGGTGATCTCCTGCAGCAAACACATACACATCGTTTACGTCTGTGCTGGAATCACACAAAACATCTGACTTATGTGTGCATTATGTGGCTGTTCAGAGTGTGTGAGAGTGTGTGTTTTACCTCCTCTCTGAACTGGCTGTTGAGCCATATGGATTTAAAACTCCTCCTGTTCTCAAAGTCTGTAATCTTCATCTTTAACTGTGGATGCATAAAGGGACAAGAAAAGAATCAGAAGGACATTTGCCGAGTTGCTGCATTCAAAACAGCCTTTTCAGTTTGCAGGCGGACCTCACTTCCCACATCTGTGCGCTGCCAGAGAGGCTGGAGGTGCAGCTGATTTACTTGGAAATAATATATTGATGGAAGATGATGAATGCGTGGCCCATCTTTTCTGAGTTTGTCTTTTTCACACTTGGGGACATCTACCTAGGCTGACAGCTATACGCTGGCTTAGATAGCTTTAGCTTTGTTGGCTCAGGTAGGACAATCTCGTACAAAGTAAGTCACATCATTAACGGCAGCTGGCCTGACACTTCCGTGGTGGAACATCAGCCGGTTCACTGTCTGATGTAAATCTGCTTCTGCATCTCAAGTATGGTTTACTGTGCAGACATAATGAAACTGTTCGTGTGCTTAACTGTCAGGACAGCAAAAACATCTTTGATTAGTAAGACAAACGGTAATAAGTATGATCAGAAAATGCACAGAGGAAATATTAATGACAGTTGATGGTAGGCCTGCCACTAACAATTACGCTTATAATTGACTAATCTGCAAATAATTTTCTCAGTTAATCAATTGCTCTGTTGGTCTGCAAGACATCAGGAAACAGTGAAAAAGGCCCTAATGCTGTCCTGCCAACAGCCCCAATGCCTAAAATATACTGCTATCTACTTGAATGTAAGACAAGAAAAACAGCAAATTCTAACTTCTCAGACAAATGCTTCATCTGTTATCAGAAGAGTAGCCAAATAAATGTCTGCTGAACAGCCTATCGATTAATCGCTGCAGCTCATGTTTAAAGACACAGCTAGAATGACAAATAGAAATACAGAAAAGAATGAACAGATTTTAAGACAAAACAAAGAAATGTTAAGATAAAGTCTGGATAAATAGGATGAACAACATAAGAAACAGTGAAAATGTATAAATTAAAAAAAGAACAGATGACAGGAATTCCTGAAACCAGTAAAGCCACCTTTTCCTAAACACTTTATACAACACTACTAAACAAGTTACTAAACACAATAAAAGAGTTGACAAGCCTTTCCTACCTGCTGGTAGTACAGCTTCTTTGGCTGCCGAGGTTTGAAGAATTGCAGCAGGTCCCGCAGCGTTCCCTCATAGTTGTGTCTGAGAGGATTCCCTGGACCGTCCCTGTACCTGGCCACCACACCACCAGGCAGGGGGGGAGGACGACGAAGGGGAGGAAAGAAAGATGACAGGAGAAAAGAAACAGGGGGTGGGGGGAAAAAAGAAGTGAAGGAGGAGAGAAAAGATGGGAGGGGAGTGGGGTGAACAAGAGGGAAAGATGAGAAAATTCAGAGGGATGCAGAGGCAGAACAGAGGAGCAATGGTGAGGGAGGCAGAGTGGGAGGAGTTAGAGGAAAACAACAGAGAAAGGTGGGGGGGGACAGGTTACGCAACATTTCTACTGCAAGTAATCAAAGCAAAGGCAAACATGACAAAACCCATGAAAATGAAAATAGAAAGAAAATAGCGTATAAATATAATAGACACATTTCTGCTTTTTATGTCAAGCAAGAAAATCTTTTAAAAATGATTCAATGAATCAAAATTCACTCAATATCAACTGAAGAGATGCGCTGTTTTTACTACATACCATGGTGAAACTGACTGTAATGGCAACAACACCACCAACAACCCCAGTTACTGTCAATACAGTGAAAATCGCTATGAATGATTTCCTTACACCGTCCAGAACACTGCAAGTTAAGCTTTTCCGCTTTTTAAATGGGAACAATTACTCGTCAGCGAAAGCATAATTGGTCTATTAGGCACAAAACAAATACGATAACTCTCTCCCTCGTGCCCCGTTGTTTCCCTTATTCTCTTCTGATGTACCCCTTTTATATTCATAACTCTGACAATGATACATTTTTATTCCTTACGGCTTGACATGCACCTTCTGTGTCTGTGTCAGCCTCACTGATCACGTGAAATGATAACTGTGTGTGTGTGTGTGTGTGTGTGTGTGTGTGTGTGTGTGTGTGTGGATGAGACAAGCCTCCTACCCCTGTGACTTGAAGAACTGCAGCAGCATGGGATCTGTGTTCAGCCTCTGCGCTACTGTCTTGGCCACCTGACAAACAGACAACACAAACATTACAAGAAGGATCACCGCAGGGCTGCCAGGTTTCATCTGTGCCTGCTAACTGAAATGCTTTGGCAGGTTTTATGCATTTAGAACATCAAGCACTTGAGCTTTCTAGAAGATATTTCAAAGATCCACACTGTTTTAAGGCACAAAATCCCAACTCTCTAATGTTGTGAAGTTTCATACATAAGTTTCATACAAAATAGCACTAAATTACCAAATAATCTGCAGGTTGCCAGACGTTCACTTGACCAATTTTACAATTGCAATCAGTTTTCCTTGGATATTTCTGTTGTGGTTTAACGTCAGTACAAATTAACATGACAGAATAATTTCCAAATATTCATTAATTTTTGAAAGGCTCAGTTGTGTGGTTTTTTTCTCTTTAGGAAGCTGATGTATTCTTTTCAACAGAGCTGATGCAGACATACTGAAATAACAAACTTCAAACCGAGTGCCTGAATGGCCCACACCTGAAAATAGTTCATGCGGTTAGAGAGCGTGACCACGAAGCCAGGGTCGTTGTGGATGGTCTTGTCACAGAAAATGACATCAACACGGTGATAGAGATCCCGGAAATAGTCCTTTGCTGTCGGCAGCTCACTGCTGTCGTTCTCTGGGTCGTCCCTGCGCGATTGGAGGGAGGTAGGACGATGGATTAATTGAGATACAGAATGTTTAGTGTTTACAAGGAGGCAGAAAAGAGAAAGGGGAGGACAGTAGACAAAGAATCAACAGAGGTAGATGGAAGAACAGGTAGCAGGAGGCACAAAGATGGAAAGAAATGATGAAGAGGGTATGAAGCAGTAAAGGAACAACTAAATTTTAAAACAATATTTCTGTTTTTTTCTCAAATCTAGCATTATTTACATTCATGTTTACTTGCTCGCCGCCCATTCAACTGTTAAATGAAAATTCTAAATACACTGTGATATAAATTAGCTCACACTGTAGATCCCAATTTAGACACACAAACAGTCTTACTTCTGGAAGACAATGATGTCCCCGTCCATGAGCTCATCCAGGGCCTTGTCCAGAGAGACATCATAGTCCTGTATTCGCTCTGTTAGATTGGGCTTTACTTCCTGTAACACACACATCATGGGAAATGTAGTTAAAGTGGAGCTGTGTCTGCACACAGGAGTATTTGGTTGAGGATATGTAAACGAGCAAAGCTGCAGAAGGACGAGTGTGAGGAAACGAGACTCTGCATACGACAGTGTGAAAGTGTGCACGAGAGAGTTTGTGAGGCGAAGCCTGTGTGTGTCAGAAGAGCATGAGAACGTGACTGTGTGAAGGAGCGAGTGAAGAGTGAGAACAAGTGAGAAAAAGGAAAGAGGAATGTGCCAGCGAGTGAGCGCTACATAAATAGATCACCTCATAGAGGATAAGGCTAGTTTCCTGCTGAAACCCTGCTCTCTCACACATGACTGGCAGAAGGTCTCCTGGTTACAGAGAGAAAAGAGCAGCAGAAACACAATTTAAACAGTGCTTTTTTTACTTTAAGTAAGACTGTGTGTTGAGCTTAAAACAGACTTGCATGTTGCCACCACTTACTTATTTTGCAGGATATAGGTGTGTAGATATGTCCACAATAATTTAAGCTTCTGGTTTTGGGATCATACATCTTCAGGAACAACATGACATCATCTGAAAAGAAAGAGACAAAGTCACAAACAATACAGTAGCACCAATAACAACACCTTGGTCGAAACAAGGAAAACACTGCATGTCAAACAAATTGCTTAAATGACCACAAGTAGTGTTCCAATTAAAACATAAGACATTTTCAATACACCCCAGTGGGTCTTGTGAAGCTGCATTTCTAGTAATTCTAGTAAACCTTTAAAATTAAGTAGATGAATGGTGTAGAGGTCACGCTGCAGTGTGACAAGATTACAATTGAGACTTTTGCACTTAAGTCCCTGTGCGCTCTAAATCAAATGCCATTGACAAAGTAAAGTGACACAATCTGTAAATCACTGCAGAAAAACACAGATGAATGAGGGTGGTGTGTGGGACTTACGGTCTTTGTCAAACTTGGGTAACGTGGCCCCGCTGGCCGCCATCTCTGGATCCACAGTCTCCAGAAATATTGTCCAGGGATTCTCGTTGTCGCTCAAGTCAATCATCTGAAAAGCAAATGTGCACTAACTTTAAAAAACGATGAATACATTTATTTACGGGAGTGGAAGACACAGTCATGCACAGTAGTGTATGCATACATGGGCACCAATGCTCAAGTAACACTGTCACACATACACTAATGTGGCTCCAGGAACCAGTGACTACTAGATCACATGTGGGCCATTTTCAATCATTTTTCAATCAACTAATTGGTTCAGCTGCTCAGCTCCCTCAGTTGCTTTCTCCTGGTAAACTAAACTAGAAAATTCCCCCTGGGAAATTTTGAAAGGGACACGGGGTGTGTTGGAGCCGACAAAATTATCTACGTTTTAAAGTTTGAATGAAGTCTCTAGGACAAAGTATGGCCGAGCAGCGGACAATTGAAAAAGGCTGAAATTTGAGGAAATTTCCCCATTCATTTCTTTTGGGAAATTTATCGCAGTTGTTTGCGTCTTACGTCGGCCTTCGATGGTCATAGCTCGAAAACCGTAAGAGATATCAAAATGTGCCGAGGGTCATTTTGAGCCGACAAAATTATCTACGTTTTAAAGTTTGAATGAAGTCTCTAGGAGAAACTATGGCGAAGCAGCGGACAATTGAAAAAGGCTGCAATGTGAGAAAACTGCAGATATCAGAGGTAGTCAGTCCCTGATTAATGAATTGCTCTCAGCTGTGTTTCTGTAGCTTTCTCCTTGTCTGTCTCTGTTGAGAACCTCAGCTGTCTGTGTCTGCTTCTCTCCTCTGCTTCATGTCTCTGTTAACATGAATTAATGAACTGAATCAATAAACATGAATGGAGCTAATGCTAACGGAGCTAACAGAGCTAACACTAACGGAGCTAACAGCTAACGGTGCGAATAGAGCTAACGGCGCTAACGCTAACAGAGCTAACTGTGCTAACAGAGCTAATAGAGCTAACGGCGTTAACAAGGGGGCGGGGGGATGGGATTTTTCATTATGCATTTGTCTGTGTGTGTGTGTGTTTGTGTATCTGTCATTGTGTGTGACTGCGTATGTGTGTGTCTTCGTCTGTTTGTGTGTGTGTGTCTGCTTGAACTACACAAGCAGCCCAACCAGCTCCTACATGGAGATGTGTCTGGTATATGTGTGTCTGAATGTGTGTGTGTGTGTGTGTGTGTGTGTGTGTGTGTGTGCGTGTGCGTGTGTGCGTGTGTAACTTCTGCCCCACCTGCTGATAATTACCTCTGCACCTCTCCCACTGTTTACCTGTTCCTGTTCAGTTTTGACGTGCTTGTTTTTAAATCACTTTTTAGCTGTTGGTTAGCCCTTTTTGTGTGTGCATTTGTGTGACTACTGTCTCAACCTCTTTGGCAAAGAGCTTTCTGAAGCTGAGTTTAACTGCTTGTTGGACGGAGATTGTTTTCAAACAATGCCCTTGTTTTGACTGAGCTCGTTAAGATAATCACTCTCAGGCTGGTTGTCCTGCAGATGTGTGTGCGTGGGTTATTGACCGGTGTGTGTGTGTAAATGACAGTTGCACCTGTTAAACTCTTCCCTTGAAAAGCGGCTTTTTCGCTGTCGGTTTCTTCCGAACAACTTGCGATTGTGTCAAAACCGTAGCTGCTATCAAAAACCCGATTACACTGTGAGATGCGGACAAGTCTGGGCCAGATGTACGTGTGTTTTATGTCCAGATATTCTTTAGAAAAATGACAAAATGGTCGACTTAAAAAGACTCTGCGACTCAGAGAACAGGAGTTTGTATTGTATGCAGTGAGATTTGGGTTCGGCGAACCTCCTGAACTAAATCCTCTGGTGAGAGAACCGTACCTCGTATCAGAGTGTACTATAGATCATCGGACTCCCGAGAACTTCCTGAGTCCGACCATCTCCTCGTTTTATTCCTGACACAACAACTTTTCGTTTTATGGCGATCTAAAGACAGGAGGCATTTCTGCTTTGCTCACAAAACAGCTCTGAATTTTAACATGGGACTTAATGGGAGAGCAGGAGGGAGCTGGCTGCACAAAAAGTCTCACTATTTAAATTCAGTAAGTCTCTCGGCTTTTTCGAGGACATCACACGAAAGAGGACAAGTTTGTCTACAAACTGATCCCAAAATTATGCGTGTAGAGTGTAATTTGTGGCCGTAGCGACGAGAAAAAGAGAAGATTTTCAGATCGTTTTTAGACTCTGTGCCACTCTAGCACGCACTCTAGCACGAACATTCCGTGCAATATACACCCATTATAATCTCAAAATTTCCCTCCAAACGATCACTGTCATTGAACAGTGACTGATCAAAAACTATAGGACCAATCAAAATGTGGATGAACACACCAATAGACCAGACTTGGGTCTACATTTTAAAGTTGAAATGAAGTCTCTCGGTGAATGTATGCCTGAGCTACAGATGTTTGAAAAACTCCAATTTCAATCTTGTTTTTTTCACCTGTCCCATTCATTTCTTATGGGATAAATTTGAGAAAAGTAATAGCACACCGATCCCGAACAATACGCACGTTTTGATATATAATTTGCGAGGGTTTTCTCAAAGCTGCGGGACGAGTTAAGGGACGAAAACTTGGAGGAGGATGAAAAATAAGAAGAAGAAGAAGAAGAAGAAGAAGAAGAAACGCGCGGGATAGTAATAAGTGACTCGGGGCGTAGCCCCGAGTCACTGGCTCCTGCAGCTATTTCATAGCTGTAGGAGCCAGTGACTCGGGACGTTGCCCCGTGTCCCTAACTAAATTAAACACGTCCCAGAACTACAAATGTACTGGATGCACAGCAATAATACAGTGGAAGCTTTTCACTGGACTGAATGTAAAACTGAACACAAAAATGGTTCACAAAATGTCCAAATAGCATAAATACCTACACAGCTTAAACCCACAAATAGCTCTTGGAGACACAAACACTTACAGACTTGTTGCAGTCGGCCTCGTAGTCAAGCATGGCGGGTCGCTTGGTTCCATTGCTCCGGGCCTGCATGGGCCACAGTCTCATCTGGTCCTGTGGGAATCCCTGCAGCAAATCAAAAAGGTGGGCTTAATTTCATTTGCATTTTGATAAAGATGAATGGAAAAGCCAAAAAGGGAAGTTGCTACGGCTGCTGAAAACAAGACATATGAATGGTTTTACAAGAGATGAGGCAAGAAGTGTCATGGCAGGTTTCTAGACTGAGCCATTTAGCTGCAGTTTGTGAGCATTTGCCCCCAACATCCTGCTCTGTTTTTCCCCCTCACACACATTCTTGAGTCTCTCACCATGGTCTGGGAGAGGTTCTGGACAAACTCTTGCAGCGTGGAGCTCTTCAGGACCTTGAAGACTGTGTACTTCACCTTCTCCTCATCATACATGTCATTGCCCTGATGTCCACAGAATTGGTCCTCTGTCACCATCTGGCCAGAGGAGGAAGAACACAGGAAGAAAACAACCTCAGTGACAGTAAAATGGAATCAAGAGAACCAAACGCCCGCGGGAAACAAGAAAATAGGCACACATTTGCCCAAACTGCAGTAAAGTGTCTGTGGGCTGGACACCCTAATCTAGCTGGGCACTGAAGCTGCATGTACTTCTGTATTCCACACATTCAAAACTGCAAGAGGAATGCCCATATATTGATGCAGAACGTGTTTAATCGCAAACTTAAAGGATGTAACAGCCTTTCCAGGTTTTGTCTTGGTTACACATTTTGTCATACACAAAACAACTCGATCAGTTAAACAAATGTGAAAAAGATTGTACTCCACAGCGTGACAGGCAAAATGCAAACTGGATTTATCATACAATCTACCACTGACATGTATTTGTTCCTCCTATTGACTCTCCAGGAGGAAGTAATGAAGAGACATTAGCCTTTGACCTGGCTCTATACCAAATAATAAAGGCAGAGCAGGTGACATCTTTGAACAGAATAAATCTTTATCTTTGAACAAGCCGTTTCCTCATCTTTACTCACTACTCTTCTCACCATCTTGACCACACTGTGCCTGCCACAGTGCAGCTAGAGGACCTACATTCTTGCCTGCGGCTGACAGAGAAAACAACTGCAGACTCTGCTTCACAGAAAGCAATCCCTGGCACTTGAAGAGACCTCTATGTATGTATGTGCCACTATAAAAGTATGTCACAATAACAACCACAGCACTAACATCATATTGCCTTAATGCAATATACATATTGTATTCATAAAAGTGCTAATGCACAACCATACTAGTTCCGGTCAGCTTTTGACAGTAGATTTGTATGCTGTAATCTGGTCAGATAAGGCATTTCATCCAACTATGAGACATATCCAACTACTTTTTTGGATGCAATTATTTTTTTGTTAAAAAACAAAGCAGGGTGCTTGGCAGAGCTTCATGTTCACCTTGTATAAACGACTATTGTGGAATCTTCTCAGAAAAATACAGATAGACTATAGAAAACAATCGATATGGTCTTATCCACGGCAACAAAAGACATATTAAGCACCATTTCAATTCTAAATCTTATTTGTTATTCACTCTTGCAAACCTAATGTAATGAGCACCACTTCCCTCGCATCAGTATGTAAGACTAAACCCAGCATGAGCCCAGTCTGCTGGTTTGTCTGTTGACACTGTGATAGTGCTACACTGCTTTACAGTCCCATCCTAATTAAAAACAGCCATCAAAGTACTTTGAGTCTGCAAAGTATAACAGCACCTTCAATAGCACTCCTGGTTTCCTACCTGGACCTGCATGTAGAGGTGAGCCTCTTGGCGCTCCTTCCTCTTCTGTGCCTCCACCCTTTTCTCCTCCTGCAGACGTTCCACAAGCTGCTGGGGAATGTCCACGTCAGTCATCGGCTGGAGCACCTCACCTATAGATTCAAGCGAGCATTAAAAAGCAGACAGAGTACAATACAACAAGATTTTTATTTACTATAGTCACAGTGGAAACCCTCTTACATGCTTCAAATTTAAATAGAATACTGTACTTAAGGGCAGACTGGCAGAGCAGGGGAGATGAATCTTTCATGTATTTATGGGACAGTCTCTCTAGAACCAGCATTTGTTTACTATTACCTAAAGAGCAGAAGTAGAGGGAGTATGTTACTTACTGAGTTTGGACTCACGGATGTAGACCAACATGTATGCATTGGTGCAGTGGCGTACTGAGAGGTCATCATCATGTCCACCGTAGTTGTGCTCAATGGCCTCCTCCTTGGTGCACCGCGACACCACATCATCATCAAACTTGCACCACTGGAGAGAGAGAGATATAGAAAGAATGATGGACAAGAGGGGGGAGGTGGTGGAGAGATGAGGAGGATAGGGGAGCAAGAGTGGGGCAAAAAGTATAGAGGAAAGGAGAAAACCAGAGAGCACTTAAGATGACCATTTATGTTAAATCATTTTGACATGCTTTCAATCAACCCCTATACCAACATGCTCATAATGCTAACATAAGGTGATGTCTGATCACCTTATGTCAGAACATCTATAAATGTCTTAAAAGGATGACTAGTACAGGGATGCTCAACCAGTTGTTACACTATTACAAATACACTGCACTAATATGTGAGTGTGAGTCAGGAGTTCTGCAGGTGAGTGAGAGTTGCTAAGGGTGGTGGGTGAGTGGGTGTGTAAGTAGGTATTATACATGCTACTACTTTGAATTTTTGGATTTAACATTGGGTGTGAAAAAACAATACAAGGAGTGAGTTTATAAGCTCAAGTTTAAATGATGTCACATGCATTGTTAGCCACAAACGCTGGACTCTTGTCACCAATATTTATCTGAGTATGGAGCTAATTCAACACTGGTGTTGAATAGCTCGCTCTTTGGTGAAATACCCTTCTGCTGAATATCTGAGCATTAATTGACAACATGGAGTCTGAGTGGGTAGCTCAGAAAATGCTTCCTATAAGTGGCTATTTTGAGTTTAATGTCAGTTCTATAGGAGACGTATATCTCATATCTAAACAAGTTGAGCATCCCAAGTCATGACAAACACAGGCAGTATTCTTAATGCAAATGTTTCTCAAAACTACAGCTACTCGTGCAGAAACCCCAACCATGCCCACAGAATTTTTGGGTGAAAGGTGCATAAAAAAATTGTTCTCACTATTGGTTCCTTGACACTCACTTTGCCGTCTCCTTTTGGGTTAAGATAGACGACGTAGTGACCGCCATGGTTGTCCCCGCTGTGCACTAGCACTGCATGCAGGATGTAGTTGGCTGGGTCCTTAGAGTCTGGCTTCTGAAGGAATTCATCCAGGGGCAACTGATCTGGAAACTCAAACCTACAGAAGAATGAGGAGAGGAGAGAGAAGCAGAGAAGATAGACAGACAAATGATGGGGATGGGGAGAGAGGAGGGATTGATGTGTGAGAAATGGAGAAAGGGAAGATGGAAATCCAGGACAAAGAGGCAGGGAGGGAGAGATTGGAGAAGATAGGAGATGGCAGGCGAGAAGAAAGGGAGGGAAAGGCACGAAGACAAAAGAAATAGAGGAGAGGAAATTGAAAAGAGAAGGGTCAAATATTAAGACAAAGAACAACATATTCCTGCAAGAAAGACAGCAAGAGTTCAGTGTGTGCGTGTGTGAGGATACATGTACAAACACCTAAGGGGGCCAGGTGCTGATGGCGGTGTCACAAGGATGACTCAGAGCCCCTGTGGGATGCTACAGGGGAAAATTAGCTTGACAGGATGGCTGCACATGTGTGCGTGTCCTGAAAGTGTCACATTATCCTGGTGGATTGTTAAAACACCATTAGCTGCCACAAAGCTTTACACAGAATGATACGGCCTACAGGGCAAAAAAAAAAAAAAAAAAACCTCTCAATGACTCACTTCCTCACTGTCTTAGCACAGTAGGTCAGGGCATGCTGCTCAGAGAGAGAAGGCTTAAGAGCCAGCTCTGGAAGCATACAGCTCTTTTAACTTATGTTAACATGGACTAAGACTGTCTCTGAAAGGATGTCTGACCACCGGCCACTGACACAGTGTGTGAGCATAATGAAAAGAAAGTACATGTGAGCGTGTTAGAGTGAGGTCTGGTGTGTTTCTTCTACCTGTCGTTGATCTTGATGTTTTGGTCGGTCTGTGGGTCATACATGAACCTCATCAGCTGCAGATGAAGGATTGGAGGGAAGGTAAGGAACTTCACTCCCTTTTCTGCTTCCTGCAACACAGACATGCCATTGACATTTGTTCTCCAACCCTTAACGTGTGCAGCACTATGTAACTTATCAGAATGGCATTGTTTTCCAGCTTATCGATCTGATCATTCAGATGCCTCTCAGGTGCTTTGCAAACACGTGCCTTAAATTCACAGCCAACATTTCAACATCTGTGTACAGCCTGCAGTGCATTACACTTTAAAATTTCACTATGTCCTTATGAAGTCAACAGGGTCCTGCTTTATCAATTAATGACACATGTGACAAAAATGTTGGGATTTAAATGAGCATAAAGAGAAACTGAGATCTAGCCAAAATAGATCAAACTAAAAGTAAGCAACTAAAACAAACTGGAGACAAAAGGCACACAAAAAAATTGCATCCAGTCATGGTGAAACCTCACCTGCAGTCCATGCTCTCCTGCGTCGTATTTGTTGTCTCCGTCTAACTGTTCGGTTGCAACATAATCTTTGAATGACTCAAATACTGGAAATAAGCACATCAAGAAAACATCCAAATTGGTTACTTCAAAATCAACAACTGATGGGCAACAACATTTAAACATATATATATATATATATATAAATATATATATAGATATGGACATATAGATATAGATAGGTAGATATAAATAACAGTAAACAGTCTCCTCTTGCAGCAAGAAATGCAACACCTTTTCAATATATGGGGAAATATCATGGCAAAGTCAGTTTAAACCAATGCAATGTATTTCAGTGAAAGATCAGCTGATTCTGCAGTGCCACTGTTCCATTGTTTGAGAAAAGCCATGAAGTTGTGTTGGCGTTGCTACTCACTGTTCTTCTTTCCTTTTATACTAAGCTGGATGTCATAGTAGTCCTCTATCCGCTCTGACCGGTAGTCCACATGCTTACACTGGATGTATGACTGGAGAGTAACACACACACACACACACACACACAGGTCAGACTATATGATACAATTGGCAAGTTAAAAATATTATTTCTAAGAGGGACGCTTCTTGATTTAACCTCATTCTATTCTTAAACTGACCTTGTTCCAGGCTACATCCTGTGCCAAGTCAGACTACTTCAAATCATCAGTATGTTAACAAAATCTGCAGCAGTATTTACATAATGCATGCCAGGCTGACATTACCCTGAAAACCCTCACTTTCAACAAATAAACAGGATAAATCTCACTCAAAAATCATTTGTCTTTTTGAGATGAAACTCAGGTTAGACTGAGACTATAAAAAACGTGACCGTAGCCATCAAGACAAGTCAGACATGAAGATGAGGAAAGGCAGAAAGAGAAACATACCACCATCTTTCCTCTGAAGAGCTTGGGGATGGTTCCCTCAACACAAGTGCCTTTCATTTTGTTCTCCACATTGTCTAGGAGCTGGAACAGACACACACACACACACACAGTAAAGTCAGTGACTATTCAGCATGCACACGCTTACACACCCAAATTCATTAAGAGACTATGAGAGCACTCACCACTCTGCACAGCTCCTGTACATCATGTTGCATGAAGCTATCTAGTGTTTCCCATCTTCACACAGGAGAGAGAAAAAAGACAGCAAGGTAGTTAGATATACTCATGGATCAGGAAAGATTTGTGGCTGGTAACCATTTTAAAATTCTTCTAAAAATAATGTTTAACACAATCTTAAAGTGTTTGCACCTACAAACTAGTGTGAAGATCTTTCTGATGTTATCATCAGAGTATCTTACTTTCTCCTCCAACTTCAATGTTTCCAGCATTTCAGTCCCAACAAGAAAATAAAGAGAAAATACTAAAAGTGCTTCACAGAGTGAAAGATAACAAATATTGGTTTGACTTCTTCACCTCCATCTGTGTCACATTGAGACAAAAGACCGATGAGCTGCCACTAACAAAAAAAGTGTACCCTACCCGAAGGACTTGGTGAGTTTCTTGGTGCCGACGGGTTTGTCGCTGTGTTGCAGCTCGTAGAAAACCCTCTGCAGTGCCAGGGGAACGCTCTTGGACGAGTCATCTCCCTCTGTGGGCATCATGTACACCGCCTGGGAAGAGAGTCAGCGGGATTCACACCAGGATTAGGTATTAGGAATATATATATATAATATAGCAGGAATAGATGTGGCAAGGGACACTCCCAGCAGATGGCGGCAATGTGACGCTTATGGATGCCAACCGCCATAAACTAAGCAGCAGAAGAAGATGGGGCAAGGCTAGGTCTGTGTGTTCACGGTGGAAGACTTATTGTACGTAACATGACGAGTGAGGAGCTGTTTTTGACCGATGTTCTTAGAATGTATTTAATAGTCACCAAGTTTGTAAAACAAGCAATACTTTTTTTTGCGATTGGCTGACCAAACAAGTCGCTGATTAAATATGTCATCAGTGGAGTCTTGTGATTGGTTCTCAAGATCCCGGTGTACGTAACCCTTAATGTGCTTGTCCCCTGCAGCGTTACTACTTTCATTCACACACAGCCGCATCGACATTTTCCCTGAAACATCCTTGGTCTTGGAGGTAGGAAACTTCTGATTCCTGTTTGCGTTCACAGATGATCCCATGCAGGAAAAGTTCCTGAACATTTCAAGGATCGACTGCATGTGTGAAAAGAGCATTGGACTATGGCGAATTAAAGGGCCCCACGACATGAATTAACAGAGCAGACTCTAATAGGGGAAGTAGCAGCACATGCAGGTTGGAATTTCTGTATACATATTTACATACATATACCTATATTTGTGATTGGCCTTTAATATTTGTGACAACATGTGGACAAAAGATACAAACACTGAACTGAAACTCTAGTGCACACATACATACATGAAAAATACATCTTCACTGGGTCAGCTTAGGCCAATGCACTAAGCTAACACGTAAGATAACACCCTACCCGTCGTAGCTGGTTGGTGAAGAAGAGAGTCTGTAGCAGGCTATTCATGTAGCAGGTAGCTCCCTGGTTCTTCAGTCCAACATAGCCTGTGTGTTTCTTAGAGTCCCAGCTGGTTACAGAGGGAAAGCTGGTGTTAGGCTTATAATTCAGAAAACCTGAACAGAGAAATAAAACATGGGAAGCCTGTTCAAAGCCCCAGAGAAAGCTTAGAGCTACGTACGCCACTCCATGTGGGGCATCTGCCTGGACATAGACTTCAAAGGTGACTTTGTCATCATCGATGAAGCCCCTCTCTGGATCAGTAACATCCTGAAACACAACAACACCAAAATCAATCGATGGGAAGGGTAGAAGTTAAAGAGTTTACTTATATTTTTACCCTTAACTATGACAAAGAACCAGCACAGAGAGCCAAATTGACAATGAGCAATTAGCATGCTGCCAGCCCTGTCAATACAGCCTCTTTTATCCACCCAATCAACAAGTAAATGAAAACTGAGTTTTTCCCCACTGTCTCCTATAGCATGTGTCTATTCAATCAGCCTCTTTGCCACAAAGCCAATGTTTCTTTGGTGGTACTTGTCCTACCTAAAAACCTTATCCGGCTGTTAATATTAATCTGCCATGGATTTGTCACTTTCTCTACTTACACTCCAGGACATGAAGTTGGAGAAACCCCAATCATTCTCTTTGTGGAAGAACAGGTGACTGATCCTGCGGCTGAAGGACTTCTCGTCATCTTTGTAATTGATGATCTTCAGCATGGCCTGTGCATGGCATGACCATGACCTGAAACACCAAGAATAGGATCAACAAAACAAATGGTGAGCCAGGTAAGCAAGTTAACACAGTAAGGTCTCAGGAGCCAATTTCACTTGCTTTCATTCCATGTTTGACGGAGGCGACTTTAACCATAAAAAGCCACTGGGGTATACAAAACACTTCTCCTTGACTAGAAGATCATGTCATCAGGATTGCCACTGGCCATGAAACCAAAGCCAGGTTTAGAAAAAATCCCTCCACAGACCAGTATCTCTACTAATTGATGTCAATTAAAGATACATTCAAAACACAAAAGTATTCACCTCGTTGACTAAAACACAGCGGCCTGTGCAGTCTTTTTAGGATTGTCAGTATAAATCTGTGTATAATCAACTTATGACAAGTGGCTACTGTATCCTTAAGGTCCTAAATTTTTACTGAATATTCCTGAGTGTTCAGTTCTGTCAATTATTAAAAAAGGGGGGAATATATCAGATTGGGACCCCTCTGAAGGGCAGGGTGCCCTGTCCATTTGTAACCCACTGCTAAGATAACTGTTGCACTGATGCTTTACTGGTTGCAGCACGGAGAAAGACATAATTGAAAAAACTAATATGACATCTGGGCTGGTGTTGGCCCAAAGACAGATGGGAGACAATAACAATTTGGAGGAAGGTTTGATGGTCTGATGAGACCAAAGTAGAGCTTTCTGCCCGTCATACTAAATGCTACTTTTGACATAATCCAAACACTGCTCAGAAGCGCCCCATGTCAACCATGAAACATGTTGGTGGGATGATTATAAGGTCTTTTCAGGCTTTTGCAACTCGAAAATTTATACAAAAACAGTAGGCTAATACTGGAGGAATGGTGATGAAAATATTTCATTTTTCTATCGATACTCAATGCAGCTTCACACTGACGTGAAAGAGTCTTTCAGTGTCAAAGAAAGCAGAATTATGTCAACTGTGACTCAAGGTTATGAAACACAGAAAAATGGGCACATATGGGAAGGCAGCAATTCATATAGGCACCGTTATGTTGACGTTTAACTGTAGTATATGTCCTACACTAATAGTATAGCCTAACTTTCGATTTTTAACTGTGTTCAGACCTTTTTAATGAAATGTCAGCACTGATAATACATGTCTGCACTGATTAGAAAACCAGTTGTGTAAAAGGTGCAGAATCTGATATTGGTGTTGTTCCATCATAATCATGTTGCTTCTGGAGCATCATTACAACTGACCAATCATGTTATTGTGATGTCATAGCTTTGCGACTTGGGAAAAAGACACATATGGGAGAAGCTAGCTTCTTTTAACATGCGGTTAATGATTTGGAAGAGTCTATTTTAGCGCAAACCATGATCTTTTCCTAAACCTAACCAAGTAGTTTTGTTGTGTCAACATAACCAAACTGTAACAGAAAACTGAAAATAAAAAAAGAAACTGAAAATAATAAGTGAAGTGGGTCAACACACAATCAGATAACAATATGACAGTAAGTTCCACAAAGAAGTGAACCTCAGTCTCCCTCCCGGGTGAAAGTCCTACGCATGACTCAGTCATCCACTTCTACCTGTTCCTAACCTCCATGTGGACTTTTTCGCTTTTTGCTCAGTTGCAATGACAGTCCTGGAGCAAAAGTAATCATGATGTTGTGGGAACATCAACACAGCGAGATCAGATAAACTGTAAAAGGTGGCCTCGTAAAAAATAATTCATTACAATGGAAACTGGTCATTTATCGTTATCTAGGCAACACTATTTGTGAATGTGTACCAGGACCACCAAAGGTTTCAGGTGTGTGTCTGTGTGTCTCTGCAATGTCCCCCAAATCCCTCGTCCCACCAAGACACCTACGTGGAGTCTGATTCTGCATTACACTGCAGGAAGAAGCCCACACTTTTCTGGTGTGGCCGGTCAGGATAGAAGCGTGGCATCACCATTATCTTCCATGGAAGGTTTCGGACAAAGCAGGACGGGCTGAGCACCGACTCACTCAGGCGACTGAAGCGTTCCACCACAAAGCGGAAAGTCGCCTCTGATCGCCAACTGGTGTCTGTGGAAAGATGGAAGAAGAAGAGGGTAGTTACAATGGTGAACAGAGAACAGGTTTCCTCCAGCTTTCCCTGACAAGACCTGCTGGTCAGTGGACATAAAATGTTTTCAAATCCTAATGTGAGACTAGCAACGCCACAACCAATTAAACACACATGATGTTGAAACCAGATCATTACTTACAGCAATTTCGTTGACAGCACAAGCTTCAAAAACAAGCAAAAGTATTGAAGAGATTGTAATTGTGTTTATGTAAGTGCACATCATCCTCACCATCCTCCATGTCCTCCTCTGTGTTGTTGTGTCCATCTGCCATGGCCACGTTACCATTGATCACCGGGTTGGCCGGGATTCTTGGAGGGTCGTCTGTGTCCCCAGCTGTACAAAGAGAGAAACAATATGATATTAGCATACATAGTCGGACAGAGACCTTTCTCTAAGGGGATAAAAGCTGGCAGAAGCCTCTGCATTGCTAACTATCTGACTTCAGCAGGTCAGAAATCAGGGGTCAAATATTAGCTCGCCAAGATCAAAAAAGTATGTCATCAAGAGCTAAAAATAAGTAGTCACAAACAAGGCTTCATCTCAAATGTGTATTCTTTTTCATCCATGTTTACCAGTTATGATTGTGCAACAGCAATGACCATTTAAAACTAAAGGTTCTCCCAACAACAATCTGCTAGATGTATTTTTGACTGGTGTTGAACCATATTATTTCTGGAAAATGTAAATATTACTAATGGAAATTAATCAAGTTATTTTAAGTCTTGTTTTGGCTTGTTGCTTTGAATATACAGTATGTGTCCTTTGAGGAGAAGGACAGACCAACAATCAGATAAGCATAATAAATTAAGACAACATCAACTAAGATTGGACTTTTTTTGTTTAAAAACAACAAAAGAATTCTGCAACTACAGTCTCCATCTTGATCTCCTGCGTCTCCACACAAAGTGATCATTCCTTTCCCCTTTCATAAATTTCACTGGGAAAACCCTGCTGAGACAGCATGACAAGTCTTCTTTCCCTGTCTGTGTGTCAGAGTGAGGGCGAACGAGAGAGAGAATGCGAGTGTGTGCAACAAAGACCATACAACATTACAGTAGGCTGGGTAATTATGGACACAATGCAGGATTAAGCTGCAAGTCATCGCTCAAACAAAAACACACACGCGCATAGGACAATACCCCATCCGAATAATGAGATGGCTCGGTGCACAGTCTCATCTATCAAAACACATTGATGACGGAAACAGATGAGCTGTGCGTAAACTTCAAGGAGTAACTGAAACCTGTCTGTATCCTGTGATGATGATGATGCTGCAGAAGACTTGTGAAGTCTTGAGCAACGACGGTATTGATGCAAACACTTACACAACCAGTGTATGTGTCCAAATGTGTTGATGTGTCAGTCCATCTTAGACTGCATTTCATGTATATCTGGTTTTCTCGTCTTCCTCTGAGATGACAGACACGGTATTGTCAGTTATATGTGTATGTGTGTGTGTCTGTCTGTCTTCAGGTAACGTTACTGACCGAGTCCTCGAGGAGACTGACCTCGTTTCCCCAAGTGGATTACACCCTGCTAATGGTGTCTGTCAGTCAACCCCATGACAACTTCTTGTCCCGCCCACTGTGTCAGTCTATCCTGAAACCACTGAGAAGTATGTGCTAATGTATCCACCACTGAAATCTATACGAGCTGGATGTAGGATTTCAAGTTGGACAAAATGCTACAAAGGCCTCCTGCAGAACTTACCCTCACTTAAATTGCACAAATATTTGGAAAGGGAAAAATCACAACCATCCCAACAGACTACTTAATTATATTTACAAGAGGCATCACAGGAATTGATCTAAATACCTGCTATACCTGCATTACAACAGGAGCTGTTAATAAAAAGCACAACACATCATTACATTCAAGTCAGATGTGCACACAAAGTATTCTGACCTTTCTTAATTTTTCAGCCTCTGGACTGAAAACAGCAAAAAATTATTTTAGCTACCAAGAAAAGGAATGGTATGGACCACCCCTAAAACAATGATCAAGTACAAGAAATATCATTAAAACAGATCTAAACTTTAAAATGGGTATTTACTAGGATGCTAATCTTAGTCCATACTCTTGCCCTATTAGAAAATTTGGATTTTATAACAAAGAATTGTTTGTTTTCCCATTCATTTCCATAATTCCCTACATTGTTGGAGAGCCATACTAGGTATAAACACTAGGCTGATTGTGTGACAGCAACAGCCTGACATCCTTGTCACATTTGCTGTGGCAAAACAGACAAAATGACTGAAATATGTAGAGCAGATGATGGATTAACCCCAATGCAACTGTGTGGAGCCTCATATCATAGAGGAGTTTAAGATTTCAACTTGTTTTCATTGTCCTTGTAAGGCTGTAGTGCACTGAGCGAGAACCCAATAAGGGTGAAAGTAAGGGGTGAGGATGGCTAGTGAGTGCACCTGCTACTAGTAAGTATTAAAATGAATGATTGAAAAATGTAAATGCCATCTGGAGCTGTTTCTACTTACTTATATCTGTAATTAAATAGATGTGTTATATATTGCCTGCTGCCGAATAACAAGCAACAATGTGTGTGGACAGATAATAAAATCGCTAGGACTAAATGACGCAGTGATGCTGAGGGCTCCCACAAGCCTGTACTCTGTCCAAAGTTGACATTTGAAAAAAACTTAATAAAATGGTGTTATGGCGGCTGGTCTTAAACGCTGAAAAAACGCAAAACAGAGATGGCCCCGACTCCAAACCTGACTAACAAAAACACAGATCATTAAAAATGGCGAGCTCCATGCCGTTTGGTCTTCCATACAATGAAGCAGCAAATCCCCGCGCTGCCCCAGTGCGGGCCTGGCTTACCGCAGCGGCGACAACCGTTACTTGCCAGCACTGCCAAACGTTTTCCCTAACACACTGTCAAACGTCAGCACATAAACAAACAGCTAACCCAATGCAGAATTTACATTCGGGTTTTCAGACTGTCATCTGCTCTACTGAATGGCTAAACTTGTTATACCACAGGCAATTTAGCAAATCACGATTGACGCATCTGCGTTAGCGTTAGCTATCTAGCTACCTAGCAAACACTAGCCACAAATTCATCTGCAGGCCGTTATTAGCCAACATTAGCTGAAATCAGTTATACCAGCTAACAAGCTGGAATTGGTGCAAGAGAATAAATAATCACTCATCGTACCGTTAGATAGCCATTAGAAAAAAGTGGAAAAAACTCTAAATTATGTGAAGCAGAGGCCTAACGTTCATGCAAAAGCCAAATCGAACGTTGCAAAATACAAGCCACCATTTTGGAACGCCACACACCCCCTCTGTGAGCATTAGCTGATCAGCTAGCAAGCTAGCCAGCCGATGAACGTAAAGAAGTGGGCCTTCGTGGCTAATTGACTAGCTTACAATTAGCCGTCCCGCTAGCAATGTGCATTATACTTTTACCAGCTTATTGCACACACAGTGTAATTAAACATATAACTGGTGCTGCCCGCGCCAAACGTATTTACAACCAATATCATCCAGTCAAGTGTACTGGTTTCACATTTTAGGGGCCAAACTGACGGACTTTACCCTGCGGTTAACCTATATCGTTAATTTGCAGGCCCTCGTTATATGTACAAGCCATTAGACACGATGCTAACACTATCTTTTAGAGAGGCTAGCGTAACGTTACACGTCGAATGGTTATTAACTTGCGATGTTTTAACGCTACCGTTAAGAACAGCGATGGTACAGTTACTTCACTCGCGGAATAGCAATCTTTGATGAAAACACAGGTGCCAATACCTGTCAAAATCAACTCAAAGCCTACACTTAAGTCAAAGCAGCAACATTAATTTACCCAGCGATGGTTCCAAGTTAATTGCAAGAGTCACAGCGAGACTGTTTACAAACATTTACGTTATCAACAATCTGCGGGCCTTGAATTCCGTGGCTGCGTGTTGATTCTTTAAACGGCGATGATTTGGCAAAGTGCATCTGATAACTTGTAACGGCAAACGAACGTTAACAAAAACTGAGCCGTTTATTTAGAAATACGGTCACCGATCCGAATGAATGATTTGCGTGGCTAATCTCCCAACAGTGTGGATGAACCGCTCTTTTGGGCTATCTACATGCAGTGGGATATCGCTGGCATACTGAGAGAAATGCAAGCTCCGTTCGCTTATAACGCAAAATGAGGTCAGCTCCACACAAGTATGCTGCAACGGACGCACAATCAGCAAAAATGCAGCCGGCTATCCTAGCTAGCTCCGGCCCTTCGTGTTTACGGTACAGTTAAGCCCAGCTTGCACAATTAAAACTTTACGCATTTCTCGTGCAGCTGCTAAATTCAGATAAGGAAAAATGTTGTGAAGTGCCCGTTCACCCTGCAAGGGACCATTGCTTACCTTCCATCTCCATGTCCTCTGGTTCGCTGAGCTGCTGCTCGCCGGCTTTCTGTTGCTGCTGCTGCTGCGTGTGGTGATGGTGGTGGTTCATGTTGGCAGCTGTTGTTGTTATGGTCGTGATGCGGGGTTCCCTGCTATCTCTGTTACCCTCGACCTTGTCCAGGGTCGGCTCGGCGGGGAGCCGGGTTCTGGACTGCTGGTGAGGTGTGGTAGGATGCGGAGGTGGGGTGGACAGGTCGAGCCTCGGCGGCCGGGCCTGCTCTGTCGCGACCTCGGCCTTGTCCGCTGTCAGCGCCGGGGAGTGAGGAGGGGAGGTCGGCGGGGGAGCGGGTAGAGAAACGCGGACGTATTTGCTCGCTATTCGCCCAATCTCGGCGCCTTTGGTGGGTGCGAGTCGCTTGGCTGACGGCGGGGGGTGGGATGGATGGCCCGGGGCTCCAAGGAGGGAGGCCCGCTGAAATTAGCTAAATCAATCCGGCTTTACCCCGGGAAATGTGGTGTAATAAGACAACGCACAGCACGACCTGCACCTTGAGGAACAAATACCCTGTTTAGAGCTAGCAGTAAGCTACCTGACACTAGGCAGCCAACTGCTGATATAGGTACAACAACAATGAAAACAAAGGCTCATTTGATATAGACACACATTCAACAACTTTGCCTGCGATATCCCCAGTCCGTGTGCTCCTCCGATTGTCCCTCGTCTGGGGGAGAGCGGATGAAAAAGCTATCCATTCAAAGCACTTTCCAATACGGAATAGCGCTAATGTTGATTTGGAAGTTCGCAGAGACGAGAGTTGCCACGGCCCGACATAAACCAATTCCGCCGAACCGCCCCTAACACGATAAACGACCAAACATGGCACCTCGTTGCATTTCTAGCTAAACTCCCGTTTCGTACGAGGAATGTGCCCGGTCATACAACGTTAGCCTGAGCTGTGTGGCTCCCGACCCGCTCCTCCCGTGGTTTGTGATGTGTTGAGTCTGAGGTAAATCTCAAAATGGCGGTCGCGCTCTTCTCTGAAATGTCACATCCGCATGGAGATCCAAACACTGGCCCATCCCCGGCCAGGTTCACATGCATGTTAAACGTCAGGGCTCAGGCATCTGAAACAGGGGGAATAAATGTGGTCACTTAAACAATTATTGCATGAATGGGAATACAGGAAGGACAAAACAGGGCTGGGAACAGGCTACAAGTGACTGCGTGTTGCAGCGGAGCCCCAGTCACTGCTTTACAATGACGGGAACGGCCAAAAAAAAAAAATAAAAAAAAAATCATTGTCTGAATATGGAAACAAGCTAAAGTACTGAAATAAGTAAATAAGTTCACTCGGTTAATTCCATTTGTGGAGCCTCAAAAAATTCCGCCATCAAACTAATTTTTTTTATTGAGCGGTAGTTACGCCTGTGAATTAAAAATATGTATGCAAAACGCTCGGTCTTGTATGAGTAAAATGAGTATGAGTATTCTAGGCCTACCCGCAGCATATAACATACCTTTGAATAACCTAATAATAAACAACAACAAAAAAACATCGTATCCATTAACAGGGGGCATATGGACGTTTTTTTAAATGATCTTAATTTCATTGGAAGTTCATGCTGGCTTTTTAATTCCATGCGGTGTTTTTGCACGATGGGCTGCTTCTGTGGCATCTACTAACGTTATTTATTTTTTTTTTTTCAGTTTACTCATTACTTTTACTTGTCTTTACGAGTGTAATTATTTACAAGCGTATTTAATTGCTATTGTCACGTTTCATAGAAGTGCGATACAGCCTGATCTCGTGATGCTCTTCAAGTTAGTCTGTGTTTACTCCAAACTTTCCAAGGACCTGCTTGCGCTAAGTGGTGTTTTTCCCCGGTGGTGTGTGCAGGGCCCGTTTCGCTGCAAAGTACTGTATTACTCAAGGTTTAATTAAAGTAGGGTGATTTACAGAAAAGACGCCAAAATTGGTCTTACAAAATTGTAGGTACCAATTTACATCAGGCACCTCCAAAATTCCTGAATTATCCATCCACCAAAAATAGCCTGCCACCACAACAAATTGGATGCAGTGTCACTGCACTAAAGCACTATTTCAAGTCTTCCTTTTTATATTTTTTCAAGTGCAGTGCCGCATTTAGCCTCCACACATAAAAAACTAATAAATATTCTAATATTAATAATTGCGGCAATACTAACTGTCATGCAAAACTGTAAATCAATTACAGCAATACTACAATAACTTGCGAAACGTAGGCTACCAACTCATATCATTTAATATTACCATTGTGCTGGACAGCCAACGTCCAATCATGTATTATCCCTTAATCAAGGCAGTGCTCACTCTCTCTCTTAGCTGGTCCGTATCTGCAGTGCTGAAAGCAGACCGTCCGTGACTAAAACTAACCAGCATTCAGATTTTGAGTAAATTGCGTCACCCAGTGGAAACAGTATGAGTACTGCACACGGACTTGGTCTAAGACGGAAGTATACACAGTCCAGCGTTGCAGTTGGGCATTTTGTACTGACTCACTCTCGTTTATCTCGTCTTAGCTTAGGTTTTTCTAATGTTAACCATTGAACCATCTGGATTTTTTTTTCTTTCCAGCCTATCGTATGAATGATCTCATACGAGTCATATGTGGATTTGTTTTGTGTTCATGGGTGTCGTCTAATACTGTCGGGTAGTTCTGTTGTCCAAAGTTAGAAGTTTGTATGATTAGAACAGTCCTTTTCACGCATGTAGATTATGAATTAATTAGAAGGGTGATCAATAAAATTACAGGACATTATAATAATGATGATGCACTTAATTTATGAAGCATTTTTCAAAACATATAATATAAAACCATTTTATACTATTACCGGCTTCGTTTTCTTTATTCTTAAAGCAATTTTAATGGCAAAACTTGCCCTCTCTTGCAAGCTTCAGTAATGGGATGTTTTCAGTAAGGTTCTTTTGTGTCAATACTGTGACCGAAGTGTCGGAAAGCCAATGAAATTCTGAGAAAAGACCTAAAGCCCACCCTGCAGTGCCTGTGTTGCCAATTGCTGTTGACATCTAGTTTGATGGGCGGGATTAAGCGCATAACATGGTAGTCTGCGTTGTATATATGCCGACGTTGGCAACCTGGAAAAATAGTTAGTCAATCTTATCTTCACAGATAGTAGCAAGAGGAAGCAGCGTTATATTGTAGTGCGAAATAGTGAAACGCTAGCAGTATACATGATTTTGTTCACATAATCCTTCATACAGTGTTCAGATATTAATCATTTAACACATTAAGGGCGCATTTTCATCGAATTTTGGTGCATTAAATGGAGGAGAAGAAGGAAGACGGAGACTCGGAGATACAGGAACACGGACCCGAGCACTGGTTCTCAAAATGGGAGCGGCAGTGCTTGGCCGAAGCGGAGCAAAGGGAGCCGAGCGAGGAGGAGGCCGACAACGACCAGGATAAACTGTGGCATCTCTTCCAGAACTCCGCCACTGCCGTGGCACAGTTGTACAAAGGTTCAAGCCAGGGCTTTCTGTTCCTTGTTCGTCAAACGACACTTACATTGCCAGTACACCTTTGGCTTGGTGATTAGCAGCCTGGCTAGTAACCGAGCGTTACTGTGAACTAACGTTAGCGTCAGTATGTGTAGAGTGCTAGCTAGCTAGCAAACTCGCAGCCCACTACTGGGTAACGTTTACAGCTGATTTTGCAATGCTAAATTTAGCTAGCTTGCGTTAGCCAGTGACAAAAATTAGTTATGAACTCGAATCTGATGTTATACACCTGTTTCGATTGTTAAACAACTGTAGTTGGTTTGACAACGTAATTAAAGTATGTTAAGTTAACGTGAATTTCTTTGTCAATAAGCTAGCTTGTTGACGTGAGTTAAACAGTAGCGGATAGCTAACGTAACGTTAGCCAGGCTAGTTACAAAATGGCGATGGTAACAACAATCGTAGCTACGCGACATTCCCAGATGACAGTCTCTTGTGTGCTGTCAGTGTAACCATCTGTTATGCCAGACGCGTGTAGCTACTGAAATGTGCCGTAAAGATACAAAGTTAACAGCACAGACGTGTACACTTGGTTTTAAACGCCCGGTTTGCTGCTGAGTGAGCAGTTTGTTTAGCAACGCGTAGCCAGCGTTATAATCACAAAATGGCGAGGATAGTATTGGTTCGCTATGGAAATAATGGTTTGTCTACAATCTGCTATGGCCGTGGTGTTCTCAGACTTAATAAATTCCTGTCCAAATTGACAGAGCTCGACTTGTGTAGTCTCCATGTTTGGCATGGACGTGTTTGATACGGCTTTGCAACTTAACTGCTGAGAGGGCAGTTAAGTTGGTGTGTCGGTGCTTTCTTGTTTAACAGGCTGTTGCCAAGCTGGCCATCTAGCGCTGGCTGACAGTTATTTTTATGCCAAACCCTGTTCGTTCAAATGTCGATGCAAGACAAAATGGCGAATGAAAATGATCTCCACTTCAACCCCTTAATCACCAAGCTATTGTGCCTCTCAGGTGTTCTGTTGTCCTTTGGTCACATGAATCAAGGGGGCTAATAGTCCGTATTGTCAAAATACAGACTATTGTTAAGTGTAGAACCCAAACATATTTCCCCTTTCCTCCCACAGACAGAGTATGCCATCAGCAGGGCCTCTCACTGTGGGTGCCATTTCAGAACTCTGCCACAGCAGTTACCAACCTCTACAAAGGTATCTAACCACATCCCTCTTCTCTCCCTCCTTGTGCTTTTGATCATGATTTATTGATCTGCCAACTACTACACCTACAGTTGTGTTTCTTCACTCCACCTATATGAAGTTCAGTTTGCAGTCATTGTACTTGTAGATGTAGACGTGTTTTTATTGACAGGTTCATCCAGCAAGTGGTAAACAGACCTGGTCATAATGACTTTTACCAGCTCCATATTGATCAGTCTGTCACAGGGCTTGTAGGGTTTTCTATGTCAGTGAAAGAAGTGTTGCAGTGTTCATTGTTAGGTACAAAACAGACTGAATTTTAGAACTTGTTCACAACAATGTTAAGGATTCATCAGTGAAACAGGTGGTTTGATGTAGGAACAACAAGCTTGTACTGGACTTGACTCTTAATTTTAGCAGTCTACCCCATAAAAATGGGCAAAAGATTCCATGGAAGAAGTGCTAGCGAGTGATCAATAGTTGGCAACTTCTGGGCACAATTTGCTGTTGATTTAAAAGCTGCCATTCATGCAGGTCTCTGCTAAAGGTCTCTGGTACCATTCACAGTTGCTCGGCTTTGGAATACATGATAATGAACACTGATTGTTATTTTTATTATATCATCACAGAGAGTGTGGAGGCACATCAGCGAAGCTTCGATCGGGGCATACAGATAGGCCATCAACGGCGTAATAAGGTGGGTCTTGTTCCTCTTTTACCTTTTGTGAAGCACCTCCAGTCTTAAATTGTGATGATCACACCTCCCTATCATGTGTTTTTGACATTAAGGTGAACCAGGTTACTTTAGGTTTACACAACAGGGGTGTCAGAGGACAAAAAATAAAGCATCAGCATTTGTTTATGAGTTCAGTGATGGATGAATCGTTCTTGTGCTGGACTGCAGGACATGTTGGCCTGGGTGAAAAAGCGTCGGAGAACCATTCGTAGGGAGGATCTCATCAGCTTTCTGTGCGGCAAAGCACCACCACACAGGAGTAGCAGGGCCAACCCCCGGCTGGCCATGGTGGCCCCCAGTCGGGCTAATTCACCAGCTGAGACCGGCTCATCTGTGGAAGCAGACCTCCAGCCCTTCAGAGAGGCCATAGCACTGCATGGTGAGGATACTTACGTTCAAGCCTGGCTCACAGTTTACACACCAGTCGTCGTTCTAGCCATCCAATCAGGAACTTGATGAGTTGACTTGACAGCTACGTTGTTGGATAGAAAATCAGTGGTACTGCTGGCCTTTAAGGCTATTGATGTTTCATATCTGTTCTTGTGTGTGGGCATGCTCACAGACACACACAGTGTGGGTGGGACCTACTGATTCCACAAATGTAATAGATTTAAGGTTCTTTGGCAACATGCTTAGAGTGGTTGTGAGATAATATATTTTATATGTATATGAAATGAGGTGCTTTTTAATTATTGTGTTGTTGTCTGAGCACTGAGCGACACTATGTTCAGTGCATGCATGCGTGTGTCTGCACGTGTATGTGTGTGTCTCTCAGAAAGCACACTTGTCCTTCAGCTGTCGTACTCTGCCACATGTGGTGCAGAGATAAGGGTATGTTGTGCAAAGTATTGGCCAGTAGTGAAAAAGGGTCTCATGTTGTTAGCCCCTCGTGTGTCTGTCTGTGTGTGTGTGTGTGTGAAGAGAGATGTTTTTTAAATTATCTGCATATGCAGATCCAACTGCTTCTATTTGTAATTCATTACAGTATGTTGGCATTTCTGTTGTGCTGTCAGCGCAATTGAATATTCAGAAGTTTATCTGAAGGTTCTCACATTTTAAAGGGGCCATTTTAGGGTGTAGCTGAGGTTGGGGTGGATGATGTTAGGAATTTGGTGGTTTAGGTTACAGACACACAAGTTTGGTCTGTGGCAGGAGGTTTCAGTGTGTCTCCTGTTGGGACCAAAACACCATTTTGATTTACATGGACACATCACATTTCTTTCAACTGTGTCCACGACTTTCTCAGGCCATCGGCATCACAGATTTATGTTCAGTAGCACAAACTTGAAATATTTTTAACAAATCTGTCGCACAAAACAGTTGTGTATTTTCATAGCTTCACCACTCTGGTGAAGACAAGCGTGAGATACTTTTTGTCTGTTGTATTACAAATGAGAAAGTTGCATCATGAGTCCAGTACATACTGTACTTGTCCATTGAGAGAGCATTTTCATTCTTAAAGTTGGGCGAATGGCTTCTTGTGGTTTGAAGTTACACCTGTCACCTAAAGTCACAGGCACTGTTGTGAACAGGAATCTTTTAAATCACTGTTGGAGTTATGTTCAGTCAAAGTTTTGGCATAAAGTGATGACCTGTGTCTTTGTAAGATTGTTGCTTCAAATGCTGTTTTGTGGCAAACATCCAAACGATGGCACTCTGAAGAAGCTTGAACCTGAACCCTGTTCTCTACTCAAATCCAAAATAGAGACAGACACTGAAATAACAGCCTGAGCAGTGACTTTGACAAATGAAGTCCTGTCAAAGAACTGTTTACTTGCTGTGTCCTTCCCCATCACGAGGGAGTGTCTACCCTAGCCACACATTCTACTAGCTCCTAACTGGTTATATCTGGCTACAGAGAGAAAGGTGACATCTTTAAATATGGTATAAAATGAATCCATGCAGGCTTCGACCACTGACATGATAAAGCATTGCCAGTGCCTGTAAAAATTCTCCCTGGGAAGATGCACCACCATCTTTCTGCCCTGGTGTGTCAGTGCCACTTTTATCACTTTCATACAAATATGTTGTTAAGAATTAGATCGATGCATCCCTGATGTGCTTTCTTTTTCTAATTCACTGTTGCTCCACTTAAGAGACAGCATGGCTGTACCTGTAGTCAGTAAATAATGGAGACAGGTGGTTGCAGCTGCAACTTACTGTTGTATCTTGACTTGTTTCTTTTTAGACATTTTTTTTATTCAGGATGTCAAGCTTTTTATGAAGCAGCGTGCTTATCTGTCTTGATTCTCCATGCAGTGATGTCATTTGTCTGTCGGTGCTCCCTCCTCTCTCTCGTATCTCCTTCTTCCACAGGTCTGAGCGGAGCCATGGCGAGCATCAGTGTGCGCTCTGGTGCTCCAGGGTCTCCCACACATGTGAGCGGGAGCAGCAGTAACGGAGGTGGTGCTGGTGGAGGTGGTTCTTCCGGGTCGGGGCCGGTGTGCCGCAGCAGGCGTAATGGGCTCCAAGACGTCGACCTGAACACTTTCATCTCAGAGGAGATGGCACTGCATCTGGACTCTACAGGCTCTGCCTCTGGAGGGGGAGGAACCAGGAAACGAAACTCCACCCAGTGTAGTGATGTCATCACAGACTCCCCTACACACAAACGCAACAGGATGATCTGATCTGCTGCCTGCTTATGTGTGTGAGGAGGGTGGGGGGGGGGCCTTCAAGCCAAGGCTAGGAGAGGGGGATGGATGGGCTTATGTGGGACCGGTGTGCAGACGGACAGACAGACGTTGGGATGCCTGGCTGTGCGAAAGAACCCACGGGGACTGAAGGTCTTAGTTCGGTTGATTCAGATGTTGAATGAATTCTGTTCCTTGTCTCCTTTCCCATCATTATTACTACAATTCACCGAACACTTGATGAGTGTGCGTGTGGGTGACCGGGAGGGCTGAACAACATCACGCACTCCTCGGCCATCGCTGCCCTTGAAAGGAGACAACGAAGGGAGCCACCAACTCATCCTGGGACGCAGACAGTTCTCAAAGTGAAAATGCACTGTGCTGCTCGACAAGTAAAAGCCACTCGATCCTTGACACGTTTGTGCCCTTCCCTCCCTTAACCTCACCCATCCTCACCCACCACCTTAATAAGGAAGTGAGGGCCATGATCAAATCGTCTCACTCAGTGAATCAAGTCGCTCGCCAAATGTCGGACCCGACTCTGTCAGAGACTCACCTCTGTGTCAGACAACCACCACCCGTTCTCTCTGTTACGTCATCATTGCAGTCCTCGGCTGATGTTGCCTGTCAGTGGTGGAGCTAAGTGGTCTGGTAGGAGTACATCTGTGGCATCACCCTGCCTCACCTGCCGCTTGGAACCAGTTACATTTCTCTGGCTGCTAGTTAGACGGCATTTAACCACCAGTAGCAGGCCATTGATGTTTGGACAGTTTGACCTTATTCTCTGCTAACTTCTGTGCTTCAACAGTGGCTTGATTTAGATCAGCCAGTTGCCCTTTCTGTTTTTAGTTCTTCACCCACCAGTGTTAAAATTCTAGGTTTGTTGCCACTGTTTGCAGCAGTGATAGCCAAGTTAATTTTGCGTTCTTTCTCCACCTTGTTTTTTGTTGTTGTTTTTATTGAGGATAATGGAAAGGAAAACTTTATTATTATTTTTTTTGTGTATACAGCTTCTCAGATGGCCCGTTTGCTCACTGCGGCGCCCTCTCCCCCTTTACCCTAGTCTTATTATGAAAGCAGCTGCTGTTTTATGTGACCTTGTGATTATTCTGATGAGTTGCAATAAGGATTTTTGCACTTAGCTTTCACCTCTAACTCATGCAAACAAATCGGCTCTTCCATTGTATCCCAGTTGTAGCCTTGTCCAACCTAAAAAGGCCCACTTGTGGTCGGTCCACACATTACTTACCGGTTGGTGCTTAGAAACCATAAATACTTTGTCTGAGTAGAAATGGAGCTCTCACGCACACCGCTGGTTCCAACAACCTCTTGAGTGTTGATCAAGCGGTGGAGCGTTACTGCGCATGAGCTCTGCTTGTATTCAGAGTCCTTCCCCGTCTGACAAATGATTTAACTTATCGGAAGATAATCGGTGCTGTAAAGAGGGTAAGTCACAGAAATGTTCTTACAAAGGTAGCGTTTCTCAACAGAGCCAGCAAACGTGCCAGCCAGTGCACACGAGGCACTGGATAAAATTTGGCCAGAGTGTTGGATCGGGTGTTGGGACACTGTCTGCTTTTCATATAAGGGGTGTGTGCATTAATAAGACGTGGCTGGGTTTGATTTTACGTGGTACAGGATGACGCAACTTGGGGCTTGTTTCATTCTTAAAATGGTCGTTGCCTTCCATCCTTCGATAAGAGAGTCGAGTAGGAGGCACCGATATCACATGAGTCAGAAATTTGGGTATATTTAGCAGTTGAAGTAATGTAACTGGTACTGATTTTTCAGTCTTAATGAGAGATTATTGGAGTTAAAGCTAAACTTGTTTGTCGGTGTAATAAACTCAATTGTTGGAATATGCTTTCATTTAGCATAGGAAGATAACAAAGTGTGAATGATTAAAAAATCTTGAGTTGTGTAGTTATGAAACCCAGTATTTCCAGTAATTCCCTGCTGTAGTAATGATACAGTAAGTTGTGAGTTGGCTGGGATATAAACCCCTCAGCTTCACATGTAATACCCACCGTAGCTGACTTGTGGGATGTCCGTGTTTCCTTCTCCCTTTCCACATTTTTGTTGACTTGTTCACTCCCCCTCACCTTCATGACCTGGAAAGTGGGTTTTCTTTTGTTGTATAAATCATGCCAGTTTTTAACTTCTGTTACATTTTGGTCATGGATTTCATTTGTATGTTATAGGTTTGCTTTTATATTCATACGCAATTACTGGCTTGTCGGTGAAAGAAAAGAACCAGGCTGAGATTCAATAATTCTGTCAAAGTGAATGAAGAGTTCCACATTTAGGAGTTTATCCTTGCATTCAAGTGAAACCACTGAATTTGATAAAATAATTTGATAAAACCTGGTATTGGGAAAGGGAGATTTGATTGGCCTATAGAGAGCCTCTGAAACTGTGAAGGGGGCCCAGCAAGTGCAAAAAAAAAAGTAAAAACGCAAACAACGTCTCAGTCTTGTAAGTTCTGGTTAGCTTCAGCTTTCACAGGGCGGATGAATATGTAACATAGGAAGGAATTGTGTTTCCTGAATAGGAACTTCTCCCTAAACATCCATCACAGTCTGTGGGACCCTGCAGAGTGCTCTTGATGGAACGTGGTGTTCGGGGCGGGCAGGATTGGAGATGGACTGACCTGACAGCCCGTCCACGGGCTCTTCATTAAGTCAGAGGAATGCATTTAGAATATTTTAGTTGTTTTTCTCTCTCCAGACACTTCACTGTTTTGTGTCGAGCACTCCACATTGGCATTAGTAGCATTCATGGCTGAAACCAAATGGTATTTAGTTACAAATGAGTAGTTGTAACTTCCCTGTGTTTCTGTTGCATGACAACGTGTCAGTTAAAGGGAAGATGTGAAGTGTCTGCTGACAGGAAAAATAAACTAGAATTCAGACCATCAAAAGATAGTCGTCCCCCCTCCCCCCAAAAAAAATCTTGACTAAAGAGTTGGCTACGAGCAGGATTGTGCCGTCTTTCCAGTCCCCGCTGCCCAACTTGCAGCATTGACCCCCATTGATTAGCCTGGTTATATTAGAGGGGGGGCTCTTTGTTTTTCTTTTCTTCCCCTGAGCCAGTCACTGGCCTTCATCCACATTGTTTCAAAAGGCTGACTCATGCCACGTGTCTCTGGAGCCAACACTATTATCAGCTGTTTCTTGATACTTATTTGTTTAAAAAGTAATAAATGGCTAATCTATATACTTAACATTAATTGTTGGTATGATATATGTGGTTCACATTGTGAAAGAAATAAAACCATTGAGTTGCAATTGGATGGACTATGTTTCATTAAAAAAAATAAAATGAAGAGTTTTTATTAAGGCGCTTTTAAACATTGATTTGCTCAACTTTGTACTCACAAGTGTTCTTTTAGTAATTAATGTTGTCCATTTTCTATGTTTACCTGCAGCTCTTGAATTTTTGGAAAACAAGTAGGGCAGTTCACATTTGCTCAAGTAGTCAGTTGACAGTTAATAATCAACAAATAAGTAGTTTTTCTTGTCATTCCTTGCTGTGTTTATATGTATAGATGTCTGACATGCTAATAAGAAGCAGTAAGCAGGTGTAATGGAATAGAGAAAACTGATAGTCATGATTTGCCTTTTTGTAGTGTATTTTATTTTTATTGTTTGGTCAAAGAAGAGCCAGAGGTTGAAGATGTCCACATTTCATGAGAAGATGCATAAGCAAGAAAAACCCAACTGACTTGTGTTGCAGTTAAAGGAGCCTGTGAATTTTTAAGAAAAAAAAAAAAAGCCATTTGTCACATTGGCTTTCATCCACGTTACAGGTGAAAGCAAACACCTGAGTGATACATTTGAAACATTGTGGAACTGTCATTGAAGTACGTCTGGGATTTTCAGAGCTCTGGTTTCAGTTTTTGGTGACTTGATTTCTGCGATGAGCTACTGAAAGCTTAGAAATGACATGCTTAGATGGGGATCAACATTTCTCTTCAAATGAGGCTCTGCTGTACGCCACTAGGTGGTGCTAGACGGCAGCAATTGAAACTTGCATGCAAAGTGTCTGCATGGGGTAGTGTGGGAAGGTGTAAATGCAAGATTCAAACTTGAAAAAATGGCTTTGCAGATGTTCACTGTGGAAGGAAATACATCTGTTAGACTTTAAGGATACAAACCATGTGTTTTGGTAGTAACATTTAATGCAAACATAACTTATGTCTACAAGAAAACTCCTCAGGGCATGTTTAAAGGTTCCCTGTGGAACAAACAAAAGTTATGTTTACATCTGGTTTTCTGTTAACAAAACACTGTTTCCTCATGAAACATCTGATTCTTTGAATACAGTTACTACATTAAACAGTTTTGTGTTGTAGAGCACAAGACAGCTGAGCCCAAATGCTGCAGGTTTTCAGTTGTATTTATTGAACTGGTGCACTATTTTAGACTTTTAGATTTGGCTCTGGCTTTTTGTGTGCTCAAAGAAAATGACAAAGGCAAAGCACAGAGGGCTGCACACACAGACATATTCAACTTAACACTGCAGTTGATCACTTGAAACATAAAATATAAATCCAAACAATATTAAATAAGCTTTATGACAAATTACATAAGCCAGTAAAGGAGAAAGCAAACCTTCAACATCAAAAATACAATGATAGAGACTAAGAGAATTTCACAAGTAGTGATTATGAGTGTACTGCTTGGTTGCCTCAATGAACTGTGGACATGAGTAACGCACACGTACAGCCATCATCCTCAAACAACTGCTGTTGCTATTGTTTTGGTCCATGGGTGTTATTTTACAAGCCGTGTTCCCACATTCTTCAAACACCCCCACCGTTTACCTTCCTCTCACAGCTCCTCCACCTCGTCACCTTCACCTGCAGCTGCTGTCAGAGAGCAAAGCCAGCCGCAGCAGAGGTCCTTGAGTTTCTCCACAGCACGCCGACCAGACTATGCCAACATACTACAATAGAAAATCTAAAACTGAGCGCCTGTGGATCAAATTTTTATCTGTGCCCCTTAAAGGCATCTCAGACTAGGTGGGATGGTAAACAAAAGCATGTCTTAGAGGATTTCTGAATTTAAAAGACTTGTCACTGCAATTTGGAGCTGCAAACATACAAAACTGCCTTCTGCAGCTGCATCAGATTTTATTATGATTAGAATCATATAAGGGCTCTTAATATGACCAAATGTTTTTCTCTGGGCAAAGAAACTCTGGGCCTCTGACAGCAAAGGTAGGATCTCAGAGTCTATTTCAGTCTGATGAGGGAGACCTGGAACTGGCTGGAAAGGGTGTGGATCCTGCAGAAGGTTTTGGGGCAGGACTCAGATCTGGCTGAGGGGCAGGAACTTTTGGTAGTAACTCTTAGTTACATCAATCATCAGGTCCTGCGTGCACTCTGGGAGCTCTCCTGAAAACAGACCTGGGACAGAGAAAGATAAACACGGACAAAAGACACAATAGATGAACAGGAAGTGGAGGAGAGAGCTGACAAGCGTGTGTGTGTCTGTGTGGTGTAGCTGACCTGGGCATCCGGAGAAGACGGTAAAAGGCGGCACCACGGTCTCAGGGGGGAGCACGGTGTTGTCTAGGATCTTGCAGCAGTCCTTCAGCACACAGCGACGACCCTGTACACAACACACAAAAGAAAGCAAGAGCAAGTGAAACATCTGCTGCAGAGTCAAATGCTTTAACAGATTCCAAATGTTTTCTCCTTTCTGCTTACTGAACAATGATGAACGGTGGAAACCACACGATTATGCCCGGTTAACTTCTCTGTTAAATTCAGCTTTTTATTTGTGGAATCTATCGAGGTGATGCTCCTGCTGTGGCAGGACTGCTCAACTGCAATATGACATTAAAATACCACTGAACGGGTTTCATTTCACATTCCATCCCAGGTCTGTGTCTGTGCTCAAAGCCGGCACTTTGCTGCTGTGTTCACTTCATCTGAACATGACTACCATGTGACTGTCTGACCACAGGCGAGAGGAGACAGTGCCTCTGTTTATGTCCTCGCTCGCTGAGACAGAGCTTTGTCTCCTTCAGAGTGTTTCCTTTTCATGTTGATCAACCTGGTTTTGTGTGTGTGTGTGTGTGTGTGTGTGTGTTCATCCCACTCACTATGACACAGTTCTTGCCAATGTGGACATAGGAACCAATCTGTGCTGCATTGACCACACAGTCTTCCTCAATGAAGACATGGTCCCCAATGTGTAGCGGGAAGAACGCCACTCTGGAGGAAGACAGTGAGGGTGGGGAAAGAGATGAAGTTCAGGTGCAGCAACGAGAAATTAAGGTCACAAAATAAATCTGTAGTCCTGCCTGTTATTTCTGACGCAAACGCAGCCAGGTGGTGAGAATATTTGCCGCACAGTACTCTGTTGCATACCAGCTGAAACGATTAGGCGACTGATTGGTACGTCACCTGGCAGAAACTCAATCTGCTCTTTCGGAAATCAGTTGTTTCAGTCATTTTCTGAGCAAAAAGGCCAAACTTGGCTTGTTCCAGCTTCTCTGTGAGGATTTACTGCTTTCCTTTGTCTTAAATTAATTAAATAAAATAAATAAATTATGTATTATTAAAATGAATATCTTTAAGTTTCAGACTGTGTTTCAGTTTGGACAAAATATGACATTTGAATGCATCGCTTCTGTCTCTGGGACATTGTGATCAGCAATTTGCAGTGTTAGCTCACATTTTATAGAGAAAATGATGATTAAAAAATAATCAGATGAATCGATAATGGAAAAAAAAAGTTAGTTGCAGCCTTACAATCGTGTATTGATACTGTACTGACACATACATTTATTATAACAATATTGTAACAGACTTTGGAAGTGTCTTCCTGGTCTTAAATGCTTTGTTATATTGAAGTGAATCTTATGAACATATTGATTATTTAAATACAGAATAAATGCCTCTGCCTGCTTGTCCATTCACATTTAGATCATCAATATATTCCCAGTGAATATATCACCTGCCCATAGTTTAAACTGTATGTCAGCACCAACAGTCATACACATTATTGAGTCCAGGGCTAAAACTAAAGATTATTTTTTATTGTCGATTAATCTGTCGATCATTTTCTCATTTAAGTGATTCGTTGTTTGGCCTTTAAGATGTTAGAAAATGGTGAAAAATGTCAATCGGTGTTTCCCAAAGCACACATTGACGTCCTAAAATGTTTTCTTTGTCCACAACCCAAAGATATTCAGTAAGCTGGAATCAAAGACTTTTCAAGATATTTTCTTCAAATATTACTCAAACCAATTAATGGATACTCAAAATAGCTGCCGATTAGTCAAATAGTGACAACTCATCAATGAATCGCTACAGCTCTAATCGAGTAAAGATAAATAAATTAGCACAATATTTATGACACTAAAACGTTTGGTTTTGTCAGAATGGGCTAGCTGTAGCTTCAATGTTAGCTAAAGGAAAAGGACGTTTTACCCTTTGCTGAACTTTTTGAAAGGTGGTCGAATGACGCTCCGGCTCTTCACCACACAGTGTCTGCCCACCCTGACATTAGCCAGGTCGCCTCTGATGATGCAGTCATTCATGACAATAGTCTGAAGCACAGAAGAAACACACACATAATTTAAACCCTGACAGAAAGCTGCAGAATACACTGGCAGGCAGGTGTGTTTCTCCTTACTTTGCCATTGAGGACGATGTTTTGACTCCCACACAGTACTGACTGTCTGCTCACTTTGTTGCCAGAAGCCTGAAATCAAACAATAATTGGTTAATGGTTAATAATTGTGTGCTTCTGCCTTTGTTGTCTAGCTAGACTGAGCACAAACGCTGGTTTCAGTTATCCAACGCACAACGCCCCGATCAGCTTCAGTTAGCCAAATAGCAAGCGACTAGCTAGCTAACAGCGGCTTATAATCAAACACATTACCGTCTCAATGTACTCCGCTTTGTTGTACAGTATTTCAGACAACTCCATGGCTGGAAATTTGGTAAAATGTTAAAGACAGTGGGGACACTTGAGTAACAATAACGCATCTATCTGTTTCAGCTCTCTGCTCTCCGGTCTGCTGTCAGCTCTCACAGCTTCTCTTCTTCTGCGACTCTGATGAATGGATTTTCAGACAGTATGAGCTGTATGTCAAATCATCGATGGTTTTTGTTGCACCAAGCAGACGAAACAGTCATCTGGCAGTTGTTATATTTGAGTTGTATCGTACAACAATTATAAGTGTGTCTGAAGTTTTGAATTATTCTGTTCCTTCAGGTCATTTGGCTTGATCATTATTACTACTCATCAACTCAACTACTCATCCGTAATGTGATTCTGTGATTGATTGGTCTTCCTTGAGCTGATTCCTGGCAGTTTAACACGTTTGTATATCACCATTTATAAAAGCAAATGTTAATATGTGTGTATTTCTTATTGCATATTTAATAAATGACATTTTAGAAAGAATAAATAAATTTTAAAAATCAAAATAAAGTCACAGCCTGTGTTGTGCGCATGCGTACCGCGGAGCCCTTGACCCCGTTTCTTCTTCGCCTTGCACGCTGGGAACCACCAGTCACTTTTCTCCGTCATGGCGGCTCGTGTCCTGCAGCAGTGTGTCCGCTCGCTCGCCCGGCCCTCGCTGAGGCTTTCCTCCGGCAGCCTGGCAGTCAGAGCCGCTGCCGTCCCAGCAGCAGCTATCCACCGACCTCTCTCCTTCGCTGCAGATAGCCGGAGGACGCGGTGGCTCGGACAGAGCCGGGTGAGTCTCCCCGTAACATTGAAGAGTCGTGGCCTAGCGCTCGCTGCTGTGACCTACCGACGCCTTTCAAAACTGTCAGGCAAACCGAGCCTGCTGAAAGTTCATGGTGGCACGCGAGCAGTTTTATTTCACCATGAGTGAAAATCTGTTGGGGTCATATCCCGCCTGAAATCCTTGAAACCCTCTAACGTCCTATTTTTTATTACACAACGGCCATGTTTTGCTTGTCGGATAGCTAGCCAGCTAGCTTGTTAGCAAACTTGGTGAGTTCATTTATGTTGTTACACCTGCAGCCACACGGATGCCTAAACTCAACCTAAGCGTCTTCTCACACAACAAAGCTAATTCTAGCTAAGCAACAGCTAATGATGCTTTGCCGGATAAGTCAGGCGTTTAGAGCTATAAAACATTGATGCGTCGTGTAAGTAGTTTTGTAACGTTATTATGTATGATGTTGTTCGCGTAATTACTGGTTTTGGGGGTGTGAGAAGCAGCTAATTCAATGATACTGTAATGGCATGTTGCCCACATTAAGGGTGATGACAGGTTACAAGTGTCTCTGCATTTTGACAGTCATGTATTAGCTACATATTAGGTACTTATAGCAGGGCAACACAGTTCTATTTATATAGCACATTTAATTAATCAGAAACATAACAGATGAAAGAATGCAAGAAAATCAAAACACCTCCCCACCCAAAGACATTAGTAAAGTCTACACCCCCCCCCCCCCCCCCCCCCCCACACACACACACACACACACACACACACAGGAGCTTATCATAAGCTTTAGAAAATATAGAAGTTTTTCGGTTCGTTTTTGAATGCGGACACAGTAACGCTGGATCTGGATTTAAAGTTTTGGTACAGTTAGAAATCCACCGCCTGATAATCTGCAGCCGGGAGTTGAGCAGGTCAGAAATGTGCCGGGTTTTGCCAGGACAGACACTGTGCTTTTATAAGTAGAGTTTTGAAGTTGGTTTAGTGTTGTATTAGAAGCTAATAAAGTGATGTAAGTTTTGTAGTGGTGTTTTCAGCTGTGCTTGTATGTGTACGGAGGTGAAGCCTTCCTGTTGTTTGTTCGTATTAATCAGTAGAGAGAGTGTTAAAGTAGTGTAGCCTGATTAAGATTAATGCACGAATAAAACAAAAAGTAAAAGTATGTAAAAACCCAGTAAAACCCAGATCCTGCACATTTATACTGACAACAGCTGGTGCTGGTGGGTTGATCATTTATTGTTAATTGATCGGTTGCAACAGGGATTATTTGTCCGTCCTGTGTGCTTGAGATCGTCTTTTTCCTGAATAATTTTTTTACATGCACTCTTCAGCTACAGCTTGTTAACGGTTTGTGCTCCTAACATCACGACCCACAGATGGAAAGTTAGCATAAATCGCTTCAAACTAATTTATGAGCTGGTGTCTCTCTCTGAATGAACGCCACACATTTAATGACCTCTGTGCACCTCATCCTCCCTGCTCCTGACCCTCTCCTCCTCTTCTTCCTCTTCAGATCCCCTCAGTGGGCGTGTTGTGCCGACAGTATGGGGACCTGCCCCCCCTCACCATAGAGAGCATCAAAGACCGCGTCATGTATGTCCTCAAACTCTACGACAAGATCAACCCTGAGAAGGTGAGAGGGAGCGCTAACTAGCAATAACTGTCAGTGTACAATGGACACACTGTGTCTGGTTAACAGGTTGCATGTGGCGTTGTTCCCATATGTGAAGAAAATCCTCTGAAATGTTGACCTGAAACGATCCTTTCACAGGATCATGTAAACGAGACACAGAGTTCTTCTTTGTTGTATGTGACAGGCTGATAACAGTAAAGGCTTGTTTCACTCTGTGCTGTGGAGACAGAATCCAGCTAATGAGAAGAAAGAGTTCAATGAATGCTAGTCCGGATTTGTTTGGAATATCCGTGATTCACGTTCAGATCATGACATTTCTCACGCTGGAGTTATGTTCTGCTCCACAGCTCCAGACGACCTCCCACTTCATGAAAGACCTGGGTCTGGACAGCTTGGACCAGGTGGAGATCATCATGGCCATGGAGGATGAGTTTGGTGAGTGTCTGTCCTCATGCCAACCTGTGCACGTAGCTGCTCGTCTGTCAGGGGTGCACAGCATCACAAACGTAGAGTCATCTGACCAGCAAAGAAGAAATCTTAGTTTTGGAGAAGAGATGCCCAAAGTGATGAGACTTGTTGCAGTCCTCTTGTGCTGTTATGGACCTTATGTAGACAAAAATGTAATATGAAAGGATGCTGTTATGATTTAGTGCAGATGCAGTTGTAGCCTAATTTGTATTTATTCACCAGGGTTGGGAACTGAAAATTTGGTTCCAAATTAAAACAGAGTCCGAAGTGCTAACACTTGGGTACTCATAAAAATGAGGATCTCGCTTCTGCTTATCAGTTCCCAAACAAACAAATTAACCCATTATTATTGCAAACACAGACTACATATCTGCCACAACCGGTCAACGTCACACATGAGCAAACATGGAGCGTCTGTGATTGGCTGAGAGGCAGTAACTAGTGAGGAGGGTGAGCAAACAGAGGTCCGAGGAAAAAAGATGAGAAATGTAATAACGAGATTTTATGGTGCAAATTGAGTTTGCAGGTTATAACACTGTAGGAACTAGAGTGTGTTCAGACTGCAGACAAGTGTATTAGAGTGTGTGTGTGAGTGCGCACTTTGAGTAGTCCATTCATTTGTCGACACAGCAGCTGATATTGTGTAATCAGCCCATGGATGGATAATAAGTTATTTAACTTTATTTGAGTTAATTTGTGGGGACATATGGTAGATCTGTGATTTTGTTCTGGATAAACATGACCACATTGAAGCCACAGCAACAAGAGAGGAAATGGTTATTGATCACTGATATTAGAATACGCTAACTAAATCAAACTAGGGAAATAAGTGTATGAACACAGTGCGCTATCTATAGGCAAAGGTAGAGAAAGCGTTACACAAAATGTAACAACAAAAGCATCAAACATTTGACCTGAGAATCAACAAAAAACAGAATTGATGAGCAGAATCGGAATTGATCAAATTCAAACAATATCCAAACCCTAACGAGTACAATTCAAGATAAAAAAACATGAAACGTGTAATACTTTAACTCCCATGTAATAGCTGGCACTCCACATATGGCCTCATGGTGAGGTCTGTGCAAACAACGAAATGTCGGACCCGAATAACGGCTGGGTTACGAACAAATCACCAAATCCAGTGAACAGAATCAGACAGGCAAGATGCTCCCAGTGATTGATGAAGCCTTGTGGAGGACAGAATGCCCGGTCCAATCAAGCCTTTAGTTGCAGCCTTATATGAGAATTTCTTTATTTTTTAATGAAAACACTTAATCCTTAAATTGAGAAATGGTGGCTATGACCTCTGTGGCGTGTTCGAGTGTAACTTTGAACAGAAAACGAGGGCAGGCGATTACAGGATCTTGTACTCTGTGTGTTTTTGTGCAGGCTTTGAGATCCCTGACGCAGAAGCAGAGAAGCTGATGAGTCCTGAGGAGATTGTACAATATATTGCAGACAAGAAGGACGTTTATGAATAATCTGTTCTATAGCTCACCACACAGGTAGGTCTCTCTGTCCGCCATGTTTTCTCTGCCTCGTCACCATCTCAATCACACACCTGCATTCTGTTATTTCTGTGCTGGTGTGATCACTCATCAGTATGATGTGTTCTTCCAGAGAGGCCGACCCCAGCGTCACCCCACAGGAAGTACTCGTGAAGCAGATGGACACCAAACCATTTCCCACTTCCTCCCGTCAGCTCTTCTGTCCATAGCGGCGTTGTTGGCTGCCGTGTCTTGTGTTTGACTGTATTTAAATGAACATGTGCTTTGGGAGCTTGGAGATAAAACAAAAACGTTAAACAAGGTTATATCACAGATTTTTCTTCTTCCAGCTCCACCCTGTGGTTTCCGATGTATAATTTCTCATGAGTAGATCAATAAAGACACATGCTGTATAGTTCTGTGCGAGTCTGCTGTGATGTTCATTGAGTTCAGAAATAAAGAGGTGAGCCAAACGTGTTTCACTCTGAACGTCACAAAAGAGCATTTAGTCTTTGAACATTTTTCATGTAGCAGCTACGTCCAACCTGTACAGGTGGGGGTTGAAGTTTCAGGTTTTATGTGCTAAAAAAAACTGACACTGAATGAAGAGGATCCAGTTTTCATTATGCATTCAACTGACTGCCAGCTCACTGACATCTAAACTGTTTTTTTTAAACATGTCCATAGTTTGTACGCGACTAAATGAACAGAAACAGATTCACAATGTGGGAAATTAAGATGGAGGTTAGTACCAAGTTAGATTTTCCACATAATATTGGTCTGAAATGTTAAAATAACCAGCTAATGTGTTTAGCCTGAATAAAATCAGTTGGGGAAAGTAACTACGTACATTTACTACACTACATATCTGACAGCTGGTGGCTGGTCTGTTTGAAATACATCGATCGCTTTGATACAACCAAAACCTGTCTGTGACACTTAAACATGTCTGCCCTGTCCCTGAGAGGCACGAGATGGAAATGTAGACAGAAGCTGACTAACATATTCAGCATGAAATGAACCTCAGAGTGAATTCCTGTACTTTCAAACATCAAAACTGATGAATTTTCATTTCCCCTTAAAACTACAACACAGTTCAGATGGCAGAGAACACTAATGGAACGAAATCACACATAAGCATTTAAAAAAAAGGATATAAATTGTCAGAGATGTTACAGATTGAACTTTTATTTGTTCCTAAGAAACAGATGAGGAGAAAGAAAGACTCCTGGAAGCAGCCACTAAGTCACTGTTAGTCTTTTATTGAGGGTTGTACCCAAGTTTTACAGCTTTGTATGACGGCTGCAGGAGCCAGAGGGTTACAAACAGTAATCAGTATACGAGTACAGCCAACAGAAGACCTACTACCTACTACTCTACACCTTAGTACAGATTCTCTTAAGAGCACTAAAATCCAGAAAAATAAGAGAAAAAAAAAATACAGAACAAACCAAGCAACAAAGGAAGGAGAATAAAAAGATTAAATGAAACCAAACAAATAGACAGCATCAGAGGAGACATTCATTTAGAGCACACTGGAGTTGGTTTTCTATACCTTGTAATATCAGGCGACTTCGTTTTTGTCAATTTTTATACCCATACAAATAAAGATTGTCCTTCAAAAAGTGCAGTTTCCCCCAAAGTTTAAGATAAAATCCTTTGATGACCCGAGGAAGACATTTGAAAATAAAAAGGTACTTCCTGTTTTGTTTGTAAGAGAGGAAAACTTCCTCTCCTTGATTATAGACACTGTACGTTTATATTCTCATATATATATATATATATTATATATAGTTTCAACAGTCTCCCAAAGCAATGTGCATAATAGGTTTACAGGTGATCCAACTACACACTGTGGATTGATAGAATCTCTATAAAAAACATTGTAGTTGTGTAAAATTTGCAGTTTCACCGGCCTCACTCCCCTCGGCGTATCGAGGAGGAGACGAGCTGTGAAAATAAAGAAATGGACTTTGCAAATCTTAACCTGTCCTCCTCTCCTGCTACAACTGGCCCGACGGTTGCTAGGTAATAAAGGTTTTTTCAGTTTTTATTATTATTATTAGTAGTAGTACGATTCAACGATGGCACAACATGTTTGAGGAATATTATTGGGAATCCCATCTCAGCTGTGGTTTAAAAAGTTTTTGGGATTTTTTTTAGTTTATTTTTTTTATTTAAAGAAAGCAAAAAACCCAAGGTGGACATGGAAGCCTGGGTTCAACACTCCACTGCATAGTCTCTCTGAGCGACACCCACCCCTCCCCCTCTGTACTGTAACCCGCCCCACACCCCGATAGCCCGCCCGCCCCACCCGCCCACATCTTTGTGCTGGTTAGACTAAAGCTTTTCAGGGTTTGTTTGTGTGTATTCATACTAAATGTAAAATGACAAAAAAGACAGCAGATTCTCACAGTTTTTGTTTTTTCTTTTGTTTGTTTTTTTGTGTTTTTTTGTTGTTTTTTTGTGTCAAAATAGCCTTAGCTCTTTTGATCGACATTAGAAGCCGTTGGGTGTGTGTTATGATATAATATAGCATTTGCTCACAGGATAGTTAAGTCAAGAGAAAAACAAAGAGTCACATTATTTTTTCTTAAACATTAAAAAGTAGTAGAGTATCACCAGCCAGCTTCCCTCCTCTCCTACCCTCTTTCCTTCCTTCCTTCCTTCCTTCCTTCCCTCCCCTCGTCTGGCCCTGTCGGGAAGCTGCTTGGCAGCCCTGGGGATTGTACATTGCTCGTGGTGGTTTTCACTTACTGAAAAGGTTTTCCTCACATCATCCTCTTGCAAATGACATTTTTCTCTTCAAGCATTTAACATTGTCCAGCTTTTTAAACACACACACACAACAAAAAACAAAACAATCCCTTTCCTTCCCTCTCACCCTCCCTCCTCGATTTGGCATGATAATGTGTTCAAACACACACACACACAGTACGAGACGGGGTTTTTGCATCTTCCCACCAAACTAACACACACACACACACACACACATACACATACATACACAAACAGCAGATTGGACAAGACAGAAACAAAGCCAGATTAAGCTGGAAACCAAAACAGTAACATCAACACTGATGAGAGGCGTTTTACAGCTGTCGCTTGTCCCTTCTCTAACAGCAGAGCAACGCTGCCTCCTGAGCTGCTGATCAGGGGTCAGTTACTGTCCCGCTAATGGTTGGGGTAAAGATACTGAGGAGGGAACAAAGCTGCCCCCGAATCAGCGCTGGAAGAGAAGCATCGACAAAAATCAGAATGAACGAAGTGTAAAATAATTTCAGCAAGAGCGGAAAGGGAATCTAGACTATTTAGAGTTCACTTGCTCCGGACCTCCTGTCAGTTTTGCGTTTCCTCTCCTCTAGTTAATCTTAGGAGTTGGAGAGGGAGAGCTGATCCTGGATAAGCCAGCAAAGAGGCAAGTGTAACTCCGTGTCCCTGAAAAAGCCAGGAAGAACCAGCCGATCACAAGTCACATCCCCTCGCCTGAGTCACTACGGGCCAACAAGAAGCCTCGCCTCGTTTCAGTCAAGCTACAGACACGAGCAACTCCACGGCAACAGCCACCAAAGGGTCACATGACATCCAGGCGTGGCCACAACAGTAGTCGAATACTTATTCAGATACAAACACGACGAGCAGTGGTCGCTTTACTTGATTTTTTTTCCGTGCTGTGTTTCCACGTTTGAGGCTGATCGGGCGCCAGAGAAGGCAGATCGAGGCTCCAGCCGTCGCTTATGCTTTAAACCGTTTTCAGCTACATTCTGGCTCAGCTCAGGCGGCGAGGCGACGTCGCCGCTCTGACCAGCCGGCCCAGTGAACAGAGAGAGGTAAACCTGGAGAGGAGGACGACGACATCCTCCTCCCTCTTCTGTCGCTCCCTCACTGGGGCCAACAAAGCACCATCTTCTCTAGTCTCAGCAAACACACACACACACACGACTTCCACTCAGGTTGACAACATGCAGCCACACACACACACAAGCTTTACCCTGTCACAGTACTCTCACAGATACACCTTCTCCCTCAGACAGAGCTGAAAATCCAAACTACAGCGCCGTAATCACCAGCAAGCTGTCCGTCTCGGCTTTGCCCTCCGCTCGCTCGGCCTTTCCTCTAATCCACCCAAGTGCAAAATCCAACGCTCCTCAGTTCAATTTGTCAAATTAAGTTAACTCACAAACAAATGACAAACATGGTTCAGATGTTCCACTCGATAACATTTGTTAAACAAGACAAAAAAAACCAAATACAAATAAGAGATAGATATATATCGTTTAAGCAAAGAGATCTGGAATTAAGTAAACTAATGTTTTGAATTATTTGGTAGAGAGCAGTTCAATACTGGCACACACCACTGTCAAGTCTGGCTAATACTCAAGGTTCTGTCTCACTACGTATGCTTTGAAAGTGTTAAATATTCACGGCTAAACTGAAAAACACAACTAAAGCCAACGTTTCGAGTACTTCTGAAATTAAAACCTATATCGGAGGGGGGAAAACACACACACACACACACACACACACACACACACACACACACACACACACACACACACACACACACACACACACACACACACACACACACACACACACACACACACACACACACACACACAAGCTCAACAGGCTTAACAAAGAATAATTACACAATGAAGAAAAGAAATTAAGGTCCATGGCTTCGCTAATGCTGACTTCTCGTTCACACTCTCTCTGAAGCTTTTGTTTTTCCCCGGATATTGTGCATCATAGTAACTAAACAATCACTGGTAGGTAGGTGAATCGGTTATTCACACGAGTACTTTGTCGACAAACACCACTGGTGGATTTACATTCACACAACCACGACTCCCCCCTCCCCCCCTCCCGTAACCCAACAGCTTCCCCTCGGCGGAGGAGCTCACATCTGCCGGTACAGAGCATCCTCACACACACAACACACACGATTCATCCGGTCAGGAACTTCAGAAGGGTACCCCCACCCCACCCAAAGGAAAAAAAACCAAACAAACAAACAGTACAACAATACAATCATATTCTATTTGTAAACAGGTAGAAGCCACTTGACTTGTTGTTGCATCTTCGGACACAATTAGGATCAAGGCAATGAAATGTGGACGACTTTTGCACTGTTAAAATAGTCAACTTCAACCAAAACAAGATTTTAAAAGTTTTTCTTCTTTCCTTTTTTCAAAACACCATTTGTGGCAATGAGAGTGATTAAAAATAAAAAAAGCAAGTTAATATTTCGCATTTTTGTTGTACTTAGAGACATTTAAAACATTTTGAGACACGGGAAAAAAAGAAAAAGAAAAAAAAAAAACGCCTCTCGGTAGGCCATGTGAGAGGCTACAGTATGCATAGATACAGATTCGCCTTTCTCTTGGTTTATAAGTCTGACAAGACAGAACATCTTTCCACTGACAGTCACACATCCACACAAGAAACACTCCCCACTTTTGATTTTTACATCAGTGGAGTGGAGGACTGGAGGAGAGGAGGAAGAGGAGGAGAGAGGGATGCTGGGATTTCTACAGCCCATCCTCCACCTCCCCACATTAGGAACCCCCCCCCCCCCCCCCAAAAGACAGCATATTGAAAGCAGTGTGTTGAGCTTCTCCAGCTTAAAGCAGTTATTTGGCAGAGAAAAAAAAAACTTACAGACCTATACATAGTTTCAGTGCTAGAAGTTGGATTTTCCTTTCCTACAAGGAGTAGTAGTTTTTTTTTAATTCACCTACAGGGGGGGAAAACTGGCTTGATTTCCTGAGAACCATTGCTGGTTATTTAGCAGACAAAGAGGAATAGTTCAAATAACCAACGCCATGGCCAAAAACACTGATCCGAATTCCCAGAGTTACAAAGCATCGTCTTCATCCTCAATAAGAGTTTAAATTTTTTGTTGTTTTTCTATTTGTTTTATACATTTTTAAATTTTTTTAAAATCATTTTTATTTTTTTTTTGAGTATTTTCTATTTTATTCCATCTTCTCTTTAAAATGAAGAATGAACACACGTTCCGCCTCCTAAGTCTTGTAAACAAGAGGTTGCAGTGTGGCACCTCCAAAACATTGAAAGCCTATTCTGAAAGTGCTGTTCCTTCCCCCAGGCCCACGAGGGGGCCAATGGGAGGGCTTGCTAGATAGGCCCCGCCTCCTATATTAGGGCAGGCGGGGCTTGCTAGTCCCAGCTGCGGCTACAGTCCTTTGCACTGCAGAGCTCAACGTTCTTTAGTTTTCAAACAAAATTGGTGCAATACTTTTTAATGTCACTTTTACTATCACCAGATAATCCTCCTAAGTCAGCTTTTATTCTTCTTTAACTATCTGTTGATCTTGAACTCCACGACAACGCAGTAAGGTAGGCGTGCCAAGGCAGAGAGGAGCGCACACATACTCATCCACACACGCAATCACACATATACACAAAGTACTTGCACACACATGTGCGCGTGCACACGCATACACACATACGGTAAGGACCTCAATGAGTAAACAGCTACACTGGAAAAACTGGCTGCTCCCTCTATATTGCAGATTATATATACTGAGAAAAAACCACATTCAGTGCAAAGTTAAAAAAGCTCATACTCCAACATTGTCAGCAAACAAATGCAAAAAAAAAAAAAAGAAAACAAAAAGAAAACGTTAAAAATGAAAAGAATTGGAATTCAAATAAACATGACAAATGAAACAAAAAATATATATATATAATAATGAGCTCGATTGAAGCTTTTTTCGGTCTGAAAGAGCACTACCTGGAAGCAAATATCCATCCGTTCACATTATAGAATTGGCCTGCATGATTCAAGTATTCCGACTGATATGTTTTTGGGCTAAAACAAAGTGGACATATGTGCAGAGAGAGAAACGTAACTTGTTTTCCACAGGGGAGACCCCGTTTTGTTGAATATCTTGTAAGTGAGAAAGAGTCCAACTAGTGCCATTGCGTTTATAACTACTTTTTTTTTTCATTTTCTTCTGCTGATTATTGATAATTCTCTACTGACCCTTCCTCTGGCCTGTTTGATTGGCAGGCGGTTCACATGGAGTCCCCTCCTCCTGTCAGGTGATCCACCGGGAGGAAGGAGCTGATTGGAGACGGGCTGCTGATCCTCCCCGCCTCGGTGCCACTGGGGCTCCCCCACAGGCTACTGGAATAGTTGGGCCCACCCCAGAGGGAGGAGCTGTGGAGATCGCTGCTGTTCCACTGGTTCGGTTCAGGAGCGCGGCTGGGAAAGGGGTGAGACTGATCCATTCTGCTCTGAGAGGAGCCAATGGCCTGCCAGCCAGAGGAGGGAGTGGCCAATGACTGCCCTTGTGCAAAGAAACGGTTGATTTCCTCCTCGCTGGCAAACTCAGCCAGAATAGTAGTGTTCCCCAAAACACACCTGCGAGGGATGACAGATGAGACAAGTGTGTGTGTCAGAGAGCGCTCCAAAACGTCCACGATCAGTATGTTTATTTGCACTCAAGAGAAATCAGCCAACAGATACTAAACATGGCAGCACAGTTAACGTAGTGTGTTATACGTGTGTGTGTGTGTGTGTCTGTATATGTGTGTGTGTTCCAGACGTCCTTACATGTGCAGGCTCTTCTGGGCCTTGGCGGCCTCATCCTTGGAGCTGTAGCATACCACAGCATTACCGTGCGGCAGGTTGAGGTGGAATGTGATCAGAGGGCCATGCTGCATGCACAAAGTCCTCAGGGTAGAGCCGTCAATCTGTGACACAAACACACCAAAACACACGGACACACGGACACACGGACACACGGACACACGGACACACGGACACACACACACACACACACACACACACACACACACACACACACACACACACACACACACACACAAGGGACAGACACTTGTAAGGCAACTGCTGACAAATATCATACACAAACATTTCCTCAAAGAGTTCAGCTTGCTAAATATGAACTGACAAATACACTCTGAACTAAATTCAAAGTGGGGAAAAACTCTGTAAAGGATGGCAAAAAACAAAAATGTTATATTTATGTACCTGAGGTGTGAGATTTTTCAGAACAAGCCATTGGGTTCTCCCTGAGCTGCTGCTGTCGCCCCAGCTGGAACCTGCCAATGCACACAGTGTTGAATCACAATCATGTCCTCTAGCCGTACAACTACAATAAGATAACTGTGCCATGCTTGTCTAAGAGGTACATCGTGTGTTTCTACATAAAGGCAAAGGGATTTGGCCTGTTTTTTTTTACAGGTTGTACAGTGTGTGCATCCCCCTCTGCTCTCACCAGGTGTGTATCTAGACTCAGAGGAGCCCCACCCTCCCAGCCTCAGGGCAGAGCTGTCCCAGCCGGAGGAGGCAGAGCTGGGCTTCTGGCTGGTGAGGCCGGGTGGTGGTCTTGAGGGGGCTGCCACAGACAGCGCCTTGGAAGGCAGGGGGACCTTCCACAGCTCATGGGCCAGGGAGGAGTTGGACACAGAACCGCCACCTGGAGACCACTTTGACTCACTGGGTCTGGCTGCAAGGAGAGGAACAAAGTGAAACCTTTTTACATCCTCTTGTCCATTGTCGCAGATTACCTTACAGATGCGGGAACTTTAAATTTCTCTCCCTCTATGTGAAGATCTTTAGGATTATTTGGCTCGAGAGACGGAGGAAAGAGGACGAGACGGCAATTGCTGAATTGCAAACAGGAACTCCTACCTGAAGTGCTTTGTGCTGTACTGGTGAGGGAACCGCTGTGGCTGGAGGCACGAATGGATGACCAGGCACTGTTAGAAGGCATCGTGGTGTTCAGTGATGAGGATGGCCCTGGGAAGCAAAAAGAGAAGAAATCTACTCACCTGAAACCTTCAATTGCCTTGTTAAATGTATTCAGCTTTCAGCCTTTTTTATTAATTAATAACAAATAAGTTGATATATGAGAACTAAAGCTCCAAGATTTTTCGCTCAGAGGGCAGACGACTAGTTTGTGTATGTATCATGCATGTGTGTGACCTACCGTTGTTCCTGTCCCTGAGGTGGTCTGTGTCGCGGACGGTGTTGATGGAGAGGTTGTTGATGACACTGCCGGGGGTCACATAAGGGTCAGTCTCAGGGTCAATGTTGGGGTAACCTTTCCAAGGCTCCCCGGGCCGGAACTCTGCAGACACATACAGACATACAGCGATTAGCAGTGTGCATTGTAAACATTTTGTTCTGCTTGTTTGTGCGATTGAAAGCAAGCGTACCTGGGGGCCAGGTGACAGTGTTTCCATGGGGCGGGGGAGAGTTGGCACGGGGTGGCCAGCCGTCGCCCACTGAGCCCATTGATTGGCCGGGAGGACTCAGGGGAGATGGGCCAGGAGACAGGAAGTCATAGAAGGGAGGGTCCTCCAGACGCAGCCCAGATGACATAGCACCTGTGGGACGAACACACACAAACATGAGGAGACAATCATGCAGAATAAAAGTCATAGATGTGGTCACACTTATGTATGCGGGTCTACTCCATGGTGCCATTAGAGCATTATACAACTGAATTTTTTGAAATGATTTCTTACGATGAAAAGTTTTAAAGAGTACTAGTCAGAATGTATTCTTTATCAGCATGAAAGGGAAGAAGAACCCAGTCTGAATGGCCACTGCAGCCTACAGATTTCCATCGAACGTTGCTTGACAATAAGTAATTTCTTAACGAGGAGAAAAATTCAACAGGATCTGTTTTGCCGAACATTTAGCACAGGGAAATAAACGTTCTTCTAAAACGTTTATTTCCCTGTACTACTACTGTATTACTGCAATTTCACTTCGTAGGGCAGCTTAGCTTGTGGTAGTTAATACCCCAGGATGTACATGACAGCCTCTCCTTGATAGACAATCACGACATAAACACCTCCGTAATGTGACAAACACAAACACAGACTCTTGTTTACCAGATTTGCTGTTCTGCTCCAGAGGGTCAGCAGCCCAAAGTTTCTTCAGTTTGGACTGGGGAGGCTCTTTGTAGCTCACAGCTCCGCCACCACTACTACCCCCACCAACCCCCATGTCCAGGGATACATTCAGGTTAGAGTTCAAGCCTGATGGGAGGGATGGAGGGAGAGAGAAAAGAGCAGAAAGAGAAGAAATTAAGTCAATGTGAATTTAAATATGATGAAATTCAATGGAAACAGTCAAAACAAAACTGTAATTTACATGTTCTGATACATATTAAAGGCAAATATTCACTCTTAAATGTACTGTCATTGCAATTTGGGAGAATAGACTGATTTAATTTTGAAAATTGACTCTAACAGTAACCAACTTACTTAAAGGGAAGTTGCTGAAGGATCCAAGAGCAGCAGCATCCTTCTGCATCTCAGGGGTATTGTGGGACAAGTAGTTATCCAGGTACGGTTTGAGGGGTGGGGCCTGTTTCAGCAGGGAGGGGTCCAGATGCCGTGGGGGCTGCATCATTGATGGAGACGAACCAATAGGACGTGTCTACGGACAGGCGGCAGGAGGTTAGAGAAACCAATCAATGAGGCAACACCACACAGACAAAGTAAAAGCTCTTACATTTTGGGTGCAATGTTTCAGAGGGTTTTACACACAACACACACACACACAAACACACCTGTTCAGTCTGTCGTCCCACAGGCATGACTCTCTGGCTCTGAGCCTTCTGCTGCTGCTGCTGTTGCTGCTGCTGCTGCTGCTGTTGAAGGAGGAGACGCTGCGAACAGACAAAAAAGGAAAATTTGAGTTTGCTGAATGTTTTTGTATCTATGTAATTTTTACAATATTTACTGCATTATACTGCATAATTCGAAATATTTGTGCATAGACTGATGGAGTTTGAGTCTGATAATACTGCAAGGTATTAAAAACAAGGTTCACTGACTATGTGTTTAAGTGCAGATAAAAAAAAAAGCTTGAGATGTTTTCTGTTTCTGCACACAAGAAATTATATTTAGCCATTTGTATTAGGGCAAACCTCATTAATTAATCACTCATTAATGTCATAAGCTTACTGCAACACAGTACTGTACATAAACCTACAATAATGCAGAAAATGTCCTTTCTGCCTGTGTGTAAGTGAATTAAAGATGCCTTCAATCTACCTGTAACTGGTTGAGCTGGTTGAGCTGTGACAGCTGGTTGAGTTGGTTGAGCACAGCCACCTGCTGAGGGCCAAACAGAGGGTTCAGACCTCCGTTACCGCCTGGGTACTTCAACAGGGATGGAGGGACCTGAACACAAACAAGATTTCAGGTTTAGTTTATATAATGTTGTTCAAGCTTTGATTAACCTGTAGAACCCAAACCATGGATTAACACTGTGTCCACGAGCTATGGTCTGACTTGAATGATCTGCATGTGTTGGTGATGGTGCATGGTACCTGAGAGGGCAGGATGGGTGGAGGCACTTGGTTACGAAGGTTGGGTTGGGGGGTGATCTGGGACTGGGGGCCGCCTCGGCCCTGTGCTACGCTGCTGCCACCCATCATAGGGTTTACATTCTGTGCAGGGAGGACAAAGACAAACACAGAAAAAGATCAAACGACTTTAAACAAACTCCATTCATAATGCAATGTTTTACGGGGACAGAAACAATCACAATCTGTTGGTGGGCTTTGAGACCACAGGCTTTTAATGAAACTGACCAGCGATAACAAGCGATAACTTGTGGAAATGTCGGATTAAATTGGAAAACGCCATTTCTAACATAATTTCTATGGATGACCTGCTAGAATAGCATTTGTGTAATATTTTCTATTCTTTCTTGTTGTTGGTATCTTGGGATCTGAGGCCAAAGATCTCACGATAACATCCTCTTTAACCTTCCACACTCACCTGACGAGCGCCCCCAGAACTAGAGTGGGCGGGAGACGGCCCAGAGTCGAGACAGGGGATAGGCTGAGCAGAATTGGATGGGGAAAAGGTCATGCTTTGATTGGAGGAGAGCTCATCAGAAGCTTGGCTATCGTAAGCAGAGGAGGAAACAGACAGCTGCAGAAGCAAGGCCGGGTGCACAGCAGATGGACGGCAAGCACAGAGGGACAGGAAGCGCATCAGCAGCCAGAGAAGTACAGAGAGGGAAGGAGAAAAGAAGGAAAAGAGTTAATTTTGCAGAAAAAGAGAGGGAGGGGGAAAGAGAAAGTGATGCAGGACAGAGGAAACAATGGGAAAGAAAGTGAACAGTGAAAGAAAGGGTGACAGAGTGAAATGGGATGAGTAGAGGCGAGGTACACAATAGAGAGGGGAGTGCAGTCGAAAAAGAGACGGTGGCACCAGAGGATAGGAGTCAGGAAGATAGAAACAAAGATAAGAATGAGCAGCGTTTAATGCAGAAGGAAAAGCAGCAAAGCCAAACAAACCCACAGCAGCTTTGTACAGAACTATCTAAAGGAATTATTAATTATTACTGCTTTTACAAATCACTTGCAAAAACTATCAATTGTTGTTCCAAAGAAGTGTATATATTTCATTTGCTTTTGTTGCTCATAAGTGAAACAGACCAACTAATAATTCATAATAACATCATGCAAACAGCAAGTATCAAAGTCCTTTTCGATACTGAACACATCAAATGTAGTGTGTCAGAACAGCCACTGTGGGGCACTACAGGGCTGAGAGAGCACTTCTCAGCCAGACATTTGAGGCAGATTACACACAAGAGACTCTCTTCTGTCTCCACACCTACCTCATGATCACCACAAAGGCGGAGAGACTGACCAAACCTCTGTCTAGTAATGTTGTTTATAACAGTGTACAAAGTGCCCATGCAACCCACCTGCTGCACTTCCATTGCTGTAATTCCATGTGTGTCTTTGTGTGTGACATTTATTTGTCTGCATACCTTGTCATAATAAGGGCTGCGATCCATGGCAGACTCCTTGTGGAGCTGGTGTCGAGACCCAGGGTTCTTCCCCATTACTCCATTGAAGTCTCCCATACTGCCCATGTCCATGCGCTTGTCCTGCACCATCCCTGCTCCTGTCTTCATGGTGTCGTCGGAAGAGTCTCTCTGCGAGGGCAAAGACAAGAAAACATGACTAAAGAGACTGAAAAGCAGCAGTCATTCATCTAAGAGTATTATGCATTTGAAGAACTAAACAGTAATGCAAATGCAGAGAAATTGCATCCTTGCATATGTACAAAGTTGGATGCAACCTTTGGATGCTTTAAATTGGACAAGTTCCTGGTGGAGACTACACGGCTAAAACACAACCATTTGAAGATAGTGAATTTTAAAGTGAGGGAGAATGACAACAAAACAACAGGAACAGTACTTACAGAGAAGTTCATGCTGTTGAACTGGTTGATGAAGGGTTTCATCCAGGGTTCGTCCTGTTTATTGACTGGTTTGTTCATCTGAAACATTGCACACAAAAAATAATTAATTGGAGACACTTATCAGGATTGCCTTTTGAACATTTACTTTTCAAGTATTTCTGCAGAATCAAAATCATTTATTTCAGAAAAACAGCTCTTTTTTTTTCAACATCAGATGTAAATGTGCACGGCTGAGGCGAGCAAACCTTGTAGGAGCCTTTATGCTTGTAGTTCCAGGTGTTTTGTTCATGGGACCGGCTGTCTTGCTGGCTGTTGCTCCACATGCCAATCTCCACCTCCTCTTCCTGGTCCCAGCTATTGCCCATGGACACCTCCTCACCACACCATGTCTCCATGGGCTTGGGACCTGGAGCTACAAAGACGGACAACGAAGAAACTGAATACCAACGAGTGATTGTACATAGTTCTATAGCTCATTTCATTGGACTTCCTACAGGGAAATTCTCTCTCCTGCCACTTTGCACAAGAGTCAGGGTTCAACATCAGCCAGGACTGTTATCATACTTATCATACATACATTATCATACTCTTCCGATGCAGGTTTTTGCTGAATAGTCATGCTCATGTGTGCACCTACCAGACTTATGCTGGCTGCCCCATCCAGAGCCAGAATCTCTGCTTCCCCTGCTGGGTTCACCCCTGCTGGGTTCATCCCAGCTGGAGCTGGTGTCCATTGGCTTCCCCCAGGCAGACGTCCCGTTGTCCACTGTCACAGGTGGAGCACTGGAAGGCTCCCCCCATGTCGAGGACTCCTTCTGGGGGTAAGGCTCACCCCAACCTGGAGGAAAAAAGGGAGGTAACCAAAAGACTGAGGATATATTTTCCATGGTGTTGTCTGAAACCAATAGCTTGTTGCATTTAAGTAATTTATCAGAATCCTTATTTAATACTCAAACAACCATGCAGCAATCTTTGACAACACTGTCCATATCTATGTGCATTTTGATCTGACCGTAAAGAGGCACCTGATGCTACTGTGCATAAAGTCACAATGGTCTCTCTCCACTTGCCTGCAGCTAGCAGCAACATCAATTATCACAATATCCTGTACTGCATGTCCACACACAATGAAATGATCCTTTAAATTTGTCTGATTTCATTCCAAAGGGCAAAGGCGGGTGTCTAACTGTTGGCAGAACAGTATACATCTCAGGAAGTGACATTTATCAAGATACTTGTTTGCTTGTTTTTATCGCGGTATCACAGCTCTCCTCATTCAGAGACAACAGTTCAGGCTTGTTTGGACACTCAGAGTTGGAGAGTGGGTGGATCATGAGGAAAAGGTGGCATCAATGCCCCTAATTTAAATATGTAAATGAAAACAATCTGTCTTAGACCCTAGTAACATTTTCATATTACAACGATGCTGCAAATTTTTCCCTGCTGAAATCAGAGAACAGCGCTTGAGGAGAGAGCCCTGCTCATGTCCCTGGGGAACCCCGCGTCACCTTGCTTATGTAAGAGTTGTTTACTTTAACTCCTGTGGGTGTGTAGATGTGTGCACGGGCCCCCATACCCTTTCAAATGTGAGACTATGTGTGCTCAAGTGAGTGTAAGTATGAGTTCAAAAGGATCCTGTTACAGCTGACTACCCAGACCTGCTACTTTCTCCCTTCACAGGAGGCATTTGGGGAGATGCCAGGGATATCTCCTGTAAAAATAGGACAGATCATGGGGTGGCTCCAGTGTCCCTCATGTGACTGGGCATGCTCACACACAAGTGCGCACACTTAACAACACATATAAAAAATGCACAAACAGACATGCAGAGGTAGATGCATAAACACAAACTGACACATACACACATGTTATAAGGCAGCTGTACACATATACTATACACTCACACACAAACAAGGCTGCATGTGAAGCTGTTGCAAACACAAACACCCACTGACAAACTGTAACCCTAGCCTGCATCTATTGCTCTGTTTCACCATCTACGTAGGTGCCTCAGTTGACCTAATAAAAGGGGGTTGAGAAACACAATGTGTGTTCTGTAGTATAAGAGTTGTATAAAAAGTAGATTTTAGTTGCACGTCTAACAGCAGAATGAAAATTCTATTATTTCCAGGACAGAATCAACATTTGAGTCCAATTTTGCTTTTAAAATTGTTAAAAAGTAAGTGTTTATCTCATCATCTGGTGTATTCAGGTACTTCTTTCACTCATTATTTTCTCGCAATTTATAATGTTTCTGCACTTCAGTGTTCACAAAAATAAAACCAGACTGAACTAACATGAGTCAAAATTTACAACCCGATTATTTTCCTCATCACAGTAGCTGCTTAGTGTGCCCCCACCCTTCCTTGCCATCCACTTTGCTGCTCCAGTTAACTCACTAGGCAGCAGCCCTGAATAACCCTAACAGCCCCTCCTCTCTTTCCCCTTCTCAGCCCACTTGTACAGAATAGCTGCCTAACTCTTTTTAGTATTCCCATCTTACACTGGAACCATTCCTATTCCTAAGTCACCAGACCTCCTCCTCGACCACTCTTGGTCTCTCTCTCTTTCTCTCAAACCCAACAAAATCCAGTGTTTCAGTAAGCAGAATTGGCGGCTGAAAGAGAAAGGGTGGAGGAAAAGAAGCGAATGAGAGGAGAGAAAAATCGATGCTCTTAGCATTCCAAAGGGATGACTCAACCGGCTTTACAAAAAGCCCTCGACATAGACAACACCGTTGGGAGATTGGGAGAGAATGGCTGTATGTGTTTGTTTTCTCTCTCTGCTTCTGTGCAAATTGTGTATGCTTTTGAATGCATTTGTGAATGTGTGTGCATCTACACTTTGTGTTGTACTGTCTCAACCCTTTTAAGACCTTATTTGAGCTATCTAAAAAAGAGTGTGTGGGTGGGACTTGCACCTTTTTATCCCTTTGTAAGGCTTACAGACTGCACCAGAAGGCCTGCAGCTACACGCTCGTACCATTTTCATCATGCCTCAATATGAAAGTACATATAAACAATAAAAAAAACATTAATCTGCAAGCTAATATAAGAGTCACCGTATTTGTCATAACTGTGTTGATAAAAGTATTCCTGCAGGCTAAACAACACTAAAAAAATGTAAATAATGACAATATCTGTTGTAATCTGGTGGACTATGAAGGGAGCAGTTGTGACTCAGTGGTGTTCGACTCATCATCTTTATTCACATGTATACACGTGTTGGAGGCGTGTGGGCTGTACTCATGCCTATTTGTGTTTTTGTAGCCAAAGCTGTGTGAAAGACTGCATGACTGGTTAAACTAGTGAGTTTACATTTAGTTAATTCCTTATTTAGTCGTTGTATAACATAACTTTGTATTGTACTGAAACAAAAACAACAGTGAGAATTATTAGTAAGAACAGGCTTCATCTGGCCTCTGTTTGCTCTGTCTCAAACATACAGGTGCATGCATACATATTTCAACTTACCAGAACTGCAGCTTTTTTCCTGGGCAATAGGCTGCATGGGCTGAGGCGCATGCTTCGAGTTATGTGGTGGTTGGGACTGGTGCTGAGAGGATGGGCCTACGGCCTCCTGGTCTGATTGGCCAGTCCTGTTCCACATGTTGACAGATCCACCGCTGTATTGGCCTAAGAAAAAGGTTTAATTAAATGTTGAGTCATTAGCTGAAAATGAGAAGCCTGGATTTCCATGTGTTTTTGTTCAGGTTTTGCAACAGCTCTTTCTGAAGAAATATATAGTGGGCTGGGTGTTTACCAGGGTCTCCCCAAGCTGCTGTCCCATCATCGATCTCCATCCTCCGACGAATGGACTCTGGAGAAGGCTCTTCCCACCCAGTTGCCACTTCCTCCTTCTGACCCACTGTGGGCATGGGGCCTCCGAGCCAGCCTGACAGAAGAATAAATAAGAATAAAGATGAGTCATCAATTGTATGTCCTCCCACTCAAACTTTATAGCTATGCAGTGTCAAAACGGCTACAATTCAGTGTTGGTAGCCCATAGTCTCTCTTACTAAACACTAAAACACAAGAAAACTTTGCTCATACATAATGGACAAAAAATTCTTGTTCTAGACAGTGATTCTGATAGATAAACCTGTTTACTACCTGTGGGCTTGTTAGGGCCTTGATTGCCTCTGGACGTGTTGGATTCAGGACCTTTTCCCCACTCGCTGGAGGGCTTGGGATTCGGCTCACCCCAGTTCTGGGCTCCGTGGTTGTTCTTCATAGGCTCACCCCAGCCCTGGCTGTTAATCTGAGGACTGGATTTGTGGACTGAGTCGCCCCAGTTGGAACTTGGGTTTGGAGTGCTTTGGTCTGGAGTATTTGATCCTCCACTCCCTACCCAGGTGTTGCTGCTGCTGGTGTTGGTTCGGCTAGGCTCACTCCAACATCCAGAGCCAGACCGGTCGCTGTCGCTGTCCCAGCCCACTGAGCCTGCACCTTTTTGGTTCTCCCCCCAGTGGTTGCTGGCCCCTGGTCGGGAACCATCTCCACCATTACCCCAGCCTTCACTTCCATTTCCACTATTGGAACCCCACCCCTGCTGCGGTTTGGGTGCATTAGTCCATGTATTGGACCTAAACAAAAGCAATGCAGGTGATAAGTTAAGTAATAATGTGTAAGGTAGATAATAGTGGTTGCTAAAAGCAGAGAAAATTATATGAAAATGAAAAGCAGTAAGGCATAACATTAAAGCTATTGAAAAAAATCACATCTTCGTTACATTTAAGGCAAACTGTATTTCTGCATCAGTATAATCAGTATTCCTGTAATGCTTAAACATGAATTACCTGTCATCTTTGTTATTGCTCCAGGTGTTACTGGTGTTGCTGCTCCCCTTGTAGCTGGATCCATCATCCCAGCCACTCTGCCCTCCTCCTCCACTCGCTGGGCCTTTGCTGTCCCACCCAGAGGTTGTTCGGTCTCCCCAGCCAGATCCTCCTGTACCTGGGCCTGAGCTGCCCGGCCCACCCCCCCAACCTACAAGAAAGAAAGGGAGATTAAGTATTTTTCAGTTTTGTGTTGTGCAAAAGAATTTTTTGTGCTAAATTTGAATTAGAATTTTTGTTTGCATTGCTTTCACACATATTGTAGCCTTACCTCCAGAGGTCTGGGAGGGAGCTGCCGGTGTTGTTGTGCCCCAGCCGGAGCCTCCGCCACAGTGCTTTCTTTCGTCTCCTCTGGGACCCTGGTGCTGATTGTTAGAAGTACAAGTGACATCCCAGGCGGTGTTCTGCCGTATGGGTGTCTGTCCCCATCCAGTGTTGGACAGAACCCTCGGGTCCAAATCGGCCCGGGACACAGCTGGCAGTACTGGTGCAGAATGGGGGTTATGGGGGTTACCTTTTCTGCGGTTTCCCCCTTTTGGCTGGCTGCCTTCTCTGTCTAAGCTGGATCGGCCGCCAGAACTCTCTCCACTTCCCTCGCTTCCTCCAGAGCGCCCCCAGCCTCCAGTGACACTACCCAAGGCATGGCTTCCACCTCCTCCACCTCCCATGCCCATGGCGTCATCCTCCAGGCTCTTCCAGCCATTGTTGGCAGAGCTTCCTTTATGACTTCCAGCATCCGAATTGTTGTTACCAGGAGTTGTTGATCCCCATTCTCCATTTGACATCTTGTTGTTAGATGTGGAAGAGGACGATGAGGACGAGGAAGAAGAAGACGCGCTGCTCCCCCAGGGACGAGGTATCCCTGCTGGAGGACCCATCGTAGTTTGGTTGCCATTTCCTGGTGTTTGGCCTGCAGAGCCTGGGATCTGATTTGAGCCAATACCCCAGGACAAGTTACTCTGGGGCTGGTTTGGGTTATTGGTGGGCCCCTGGTCCCAGCGTGGGGCCCCAGTGTTATTGTGGTTATTATTACTCTTGTAAGCAGCAGTAGAGGAGATTTGGGGGTTCCCAGCCTGCATTAAGGCAGGGTTTTGGGGGTTCACAGTGTCTGCATTTGGGTGGCCCTTGTCTCCAGGGTAGGTAGTTGCGCCCCAAGGCGTACCGAAGGCCCCAGGACCTCCCAGCTCTCCTTGGGGGTGCTGGGGGGCTGATGAGGGGTTTCCATTGGCCAGCGGACCCCCATTCCCTCCTCCCATAGAGCCCCAGGAACAATCCCCACTGAGCTGGGGTGAGGCTGTAGAGTTTGGTGGACTAGAGGTCATTGTGGCATTAGTAGTAGTAGTAGTAGTAGTATTCATCATCATAGTGTTATTTGGTCCATTTGATTCAGTGTTAAGGTTGGTGGGCTGTAGGCCACCATTTCCACTGTTGCTGCTTCCTAACACCTTGCTGCTTGATGTACCATTATTCACCTCAGTGTCTTCCATCATACTGCCGTTGTTTGGAGCTGCCATGCTACCCCAGTCCAGCATGGGACCCTGTTGGGGAGCTAGACCCAGTTTGGAACTCATCCCCTGAGCCTGTGGAGGACGTTGGCCCTGGGACACTGGGCTTGGGGTTGGATTCTGCGGCCAGGCACCGTGGTTGGCATTTGGGTTTAAAGTGTTTGGGTTTAACCCTCCATTGATGCAGGGCGTGCTTCCGCCGGTGGTGACCATGTTGTTGCCTGACTGGGTGCCCCATACACCACTATTATTGACGGGCTTGTTGTTGTGGTTACCCATGTTATTGCTGCCAATACTGCTGGACCCTGCCACGGAGTAGTGGGAGGGCCCGGTGATGTTATTATTTCCATTACTTGCACCGCCAATGGTTCCGATCCCGCCACCAATTACTTGACGACCGTTGCCGTTGCTGTCTCCATTCACTGAAACGCCGACCATCATGGCAGAAGTCACCATAGACGAGGAGGGGGAAGAAGCCGTAGAAGACACAGAGGAAGAAGCATTTGCTGACATCATCATCACTGTTGTCACAGCGGCGAGGTTTTTCTCTGAGCCGATCGAGGAGCTAGAGTCTGCGTCCATGCATTCTGACGCCAACTCAGGGTCTGATCCTGACCCGCAGCCAGAAGAGGAAGAAGACGAGGAGCAAGAGAATGAAGAGGAGGAGGGAGGCCAGACAGAAGAGTTAGCTGAAGAAGGGTTGTTGGGTTTGTCGGTGCTTCCGTCCACTAGGACTTTGCCCCAGTTGCTGTTGCTGTCACTGCTGCAGGGAGAGCCAGAGGACCAGGGGGAAGGCTCATACTGCGAGTCCAAGACAGGATGCTCCAGACCTGAGAGAGAAGGGTGGATACTGTTAGGTTGGAGCTTCAAGTTTTAGAAAAACAGCAAATTTGCTCAAGCATTTAGCAATGGTGCTGTTGAATCACTGTTAAGAAATTACACAATAGTGAGGTGTACTATATTAAAAAAAAACAACAGATGTGGTTTAAATTCCCCTCATTCACTCTCGCTTTGATATTTTTCTTTTCCCTCCAACCTTCAGTTGCCCAACTGTTCTGGATGTGATCAGAGCCAAGCCTGAGCCTGGACACAGCTGCCACCATTTTGTCACTACAGCAGGACTCAAAAGCATGCCATTCATGCATGCTAGGATTCGGGGAGGTTGAGGACGACCATCAACAGAAGAGAAGAGGAGAGATGGAGGGAATGGGGGAGATGGCAATTGAGTGTGAAAAGAGGTAGGGATGACGGAGGAAGTGAGGGAAGGTGGTGGCAAAGGAGAAGAGGTGGTTGCAACAGAAAACCATGGTTTAAACCTTGCTATTTTCTCCAAATATAATAAAAGTGTCTGAGAGCATCTGCATTCAGACCCAGCATGTCTCTAAAACTAGACTCCAGAGACCACTTGTGATCTGATTTTGCTTGCATTGCCATTATGCACACACTCATTCAGTCGTAACAGAGAGCGTCTGAATTTTCAGTGCTACAGCAATCCTCTGTGTATAACTGCTTTATTGATCAGCATTTGGTTGCAGTCTTTGTCACTCAAACAGCATTCTTACAGCGGGGACACACCGACTCAGCACTGTTATTATCTGAGAAGTCACACTTAATATTCTTTCAGCGTCACAACAGCTACTGCTTATTTCTTTTGATGATTTCTTCACCAGCTATCTCCCAAGACTAATTACGAGTCTCTTGACTGATTGGTTAGCCATCTCTGGGTCACTCTCACTTGAAATGTCTCTCACTTGCACAGCCTCTCTTTCACATGAACTGGTTGCCAGCTCTCCATGGTGCTTATCGTGTTCACTTGCCAAGTCTCCTCTTGCACCCTCTCACACCCACTTCCTCACTCACAATCATTCATCTCCCTCTCTGTGCGTCTCTGTGATACGGCATGAATAAAATGTATCGTCTGTCAAGGTCAGGTCAGACTGAGTCTACCTAGTCCGTCGATCACAAAGCAGAGAGCCAAAGTTAAGACACGGGGAGGAAAAACGAAACGCAGGAGAACTGGGCAGGAAGAAAGCAATGTGTAGTCACCTGTTTGATTAGGGGAGTGGCTGACGGAATCCCGAATGGGAGCCATGCCTGGAAACAGAGAGAGGAAAGACTGTCAACAGACTTAGAGGGAGTTAGAGATAGAGCCAGAAAACATACTCAGTGGGGAGATGCTAGAAATATTTAGGACAGATAGGACATTCAATGAGAATCAAGCAAACAGAGAAGAAAGAGTGCTAAAGGACGAAGGACTTGTAAGTAGAAGAGCATAGCTGGACAGACCCTGTTAGTTGCTGAATCCAAATTAGTTGTTACAATTGATTATGCAGATCTTATTATATGAAAAAAGCAATAAATTACGTATGTGTAATTCTCAGTGATTCTGAGCGTGATTTGGTGCTTACTCTAAAAAAAAAAAAAACTGATTTTTTCTCTTGAGCACAACAGTATGACTGCATATAAACAAATCATCGTGTTCCACTTAGTTTGCTGAATATCGCAGTTCTGATAAATTTAGAGCAAAACAAATTCGTACATATTTCAAATCCTTAAGATATTTATTAGGTTTTTTGAAATCACTGTTGCAAAATTAAGAATTTAATTCAAAGGCCACATATTTCATATGAATCATGTTTAGAATTTATTGCAGCCTATTGCAAATTGGAGACTGGTAACTTTTTCCAACTATGTGGGGTACAAGTACGAGTAGAAACTCATCAGCTATGAGCAAGAACACACCCACATTTGAACATTAATTGCCATTTAAATTTAATTGTACAATTGTTTTCTTGCTTTTGATCAAGAATGGGATTACTGGCAGACAGTGTGCTTGTGGAGGCTAGTGTCCCTGTAAGTGTTTGTGAGGAAAGAGACAGATCTAACTGAATGTAATCCACTGCTGTTTGTTCATACTCTGTTCTCTCTTTTCATGGTTTACCTGTGAGTGGGGCTTGTGGATGTGGCTCCTGGCTGGTCAGGAGGGCACCCCCGGGTTGAGTGGAGAACAGGTGACCTCTGGTTCCCAGGACGACAACGGGGAGGTCAAAGGTCAAAGCTCAGAGGGCACAGCCTCAAGGGTCTGAGGTGAAGAGGCAGGGCTTGTCAGAGCGGGCAGCAGGCTGATCAGGCCCCCTTGGCATTGCTGAGGACTGTATGTATGAGCTTTTGTGTGTGTGCGCGTGTGTGTGGGTGTGGGTGCGTAGGTGTGGGGAGGGGGAAGGGGAGGTGTGGTTTAGATTTAGGACTCTGCCTTGACTTGATATGCTCTGGCACTGCAGAGAAAGACAGAAAGAGACAAACAGGAGAGGAAGACAGTAAGTCCAACATATTGCATGCTCATCATCAACAACTTCAAATAAAATCATCAGTTTTTCTAAAGCATTTCAGACATTCAGCACTCAGATGTCTCATGGAACATGCTCTTATATCAATCCACAGCTATTCTGAAATGCATCTGTGACATAAAAAAAGAAACAAAAACAACTAAAAACAATGCCCTTTTCTTCTGAAATACTCCTCACGAAACCTAGTTTATAACAAATTGTGCAACCACTGATGACCACTGAATGCATCAAGTATAATCAAACCACTGTACAGTCACCTATGGGAGGTTTTGACTCGTCTAGCTAGTGAAAATTTGCATACTGGTGTGCACTTACCAATAGACAAATAACTGTGGTTAAAAAATAATAAGTAAATAAAGAAATTCCCTGTGACAGAGAGCCGATCACCACCAGGAGGTTTGCGGTGGGATTGTGTCTGGCATCACAGAAAATGAGAAAATGGGTTTGCTTGACGGTGTCTTCACTGTGAGCAATCTCGAGCAGCCCCACCCTACACAAACAGTCAAAGATGAGCACTGTTCTTATGGTCTGCACATGCCATCTCCTTAGCCTTGATGCAGTTATATTTTAAAGGAGGTGCAGGCCAGCTCAAGTGGAGGCTACAGAATAGGTATGGGTGCCAATTCAATGATATTATGGATATTAATTAGGAGCCTTTTTGACCCAGTGAACATAGCCTTATCCGTTCCCTCTGCTCTCTCTCTCTTTCTACGACTGAAGGAGACTAATTATTCTTATCTTTCCTTGCCCCTGATTAGAGTACGCTTGAGTGTGAGACAAATATATGTCAGCTAGGTTAGTCCGAAAAGTAGCATGAAGAAAGTATGAGGGGAAGACTGACCACCGTACACCCTGTCTTCTTGAGGAGAGGGTGAATGTGTATGGGTTAGACTAGATTAGGGTTACACAACAGGCTTAAAGCTGGCAACACTGCCCTAGGACACCATGGCAAGCAAAACCTCTTATCCTAGAGCAGAGAAGGAGACGTAGTAAGGGGACAAAGACAGCAACAGACAGTGAGAGAGGTAGGAAAAAACAATAAAAAGAGGAGGACAAAGGCACAACTCAACAGAGGGGAGGGGGGCATAGACATCCTTCAGTAAAAGTGGACCAGTGTATTTGACAGCAAGAAGTAAAGTGTGTGTCCACGTCTCCTGACCTTTTCTTAGTGCAGGTTAGCAAGTGTGTTAGCTCTCTCTGCCTTCTGCAGCAATACACGGGTCTATTTATAAACCTTCAGTTCAAATAGCAACCACTCTGTTCACTAGCCAATATGATAAGAGAGCAAACAAACCCGCGTCCGGACAACGAAGAAGCGTGCAGATGCAACGAAGCATGCGTGTGTTGCAAGTTTGGGCATGTGTTTTAAGTTGTATTGATTCTAATTCAATGTGGATAGGCATGTTTACTGTGGTAAGAATAACCTTATTAAAACAACAGCAAAATAATCCAACTACTCCAAGTCATATTAAGGAAAAAGCAACCGATGCTATAAAACCCTACATGCTGACCAGATGCACTTAACTGAGGCCATGCTCCACCTTTGTTAACTCGCAGCTCACTAGCTAAACCCGGGCAAACTGCCAGCACCTAAACATCAAGTCTGCCAAGGCTGCTGAATCGCCTTCTGGAACTAATAAAAAAAACAGACAGCACAATGATATCATCATTACAAAATACTCTGTCAAGAAAGTGGCCCAAAAGTATAATAAGAAATACTATTATCCAAAAGACAAGACAGCTAAGGAACAGAGCAGAAAGGTGGAGTGTTGACTGTGGAATTGACCTGCTCCCTCTGGCAGCCACAGCACTGAAAGGGACAAGCCCCTTCCAGCAACCGGAGTTGTTTACTTCCATGGAGCTTGACTCAACCTTTCTACATGGAAAGACCTCTGTCAACCCTAAAGCATCCCATTCAAAGCGGCTATGCAGGCTGAACCACTTATCCTTTTAAGGCAGTGCAAACCAAAGTAATGTACTGTAACGCGTTTGACACATTACTTGAGCAATTATTGGCTTGTGGTGCACAATTTCTGGGAAAATAATGATTTTTCTGACCAGTATTGAAATCTAAAGTGAAATCCTTTTCCATAAATTAAACTCCCAGACTGTACTGTTGCCTAAATAATATTGTGTATATGTGTCTACTAGAGTCGAAACCATCTGTCAATTAATCGATCAGTGTAACGACAGAAAAATAATCAACAACAATTTTGCTGATCAACTTACAGTTTGCATCACTTTTCAGAAATGCGTCACATATGCCAATTCTAGTTTCTCAAAGTGAGGATTTGGTTTTTGTCTTTGTGGTATGTGATAGCAAACTGAATACCTTTAGGTTTTGGATTATTTTTCTGACAAAACAATAACAAAAGTTAATATGACTAAACTAATTAAAACTCAAACGTGGCTGCTTATATATTTAGCTAGTGATTACAACACACATCTGTATTTCTGATTAATCACAATTTGAAAACTTCACTCAACACTGGTTTGCATAAGCATGTTCTTTGCCTCTGCTCAGTACATAGAGTACAGTTTGTTCCTCTTTCCCCTGAGCTTCCATCTGAGAACGGCTTTCATGAGGGCCCCTGGAGTTGGCAGCAGCTCGACTGCTGCTATCATCTTACAGACAGACAGAGCGGGTTGAAGGGGGAGAGGGAATACAGGGACAAGACACAAACACAGCGAGTGCAGCTGAGGGGGTGAGAGAACGAGAAATGTAGCACACAGAATAGGGGAAATAACAGATGATGCCGAGGTAAGGAGGAGGGAAGAGGGAAGTGGAATGTGAAAAAGGAGGGACAAAGAGGCAGAGGCAGAAGAGCCTGTCATTGAAGCTGATGTGAGAGGAATGCAGCTGCAGCTTCTAACACGTATAAAAAGCAAAGAGGTCAACTTCCTGAAGGCAGCGGCACATGAACCAAGTACAATGTGTACTCCTTTTAACAGGCAGAGCAAGAAGCAAAGAAACTTAAGTGTGAAAGAGGCAAAGCGGCCTACATGCTGAAACTCATAACAGTGGAAAAGGATCAATAGAGCTAACCACTTAAGTGTTTTGGGCCTGTTTTCCACTCTACCTGTTACATAGACTAACCTGATCAGTAGAACAGAGATTAATCTAAACCAAGATACACCCGAAAACACATCAATGGTTGTTTTTGTGCATGTTTGGTCACCTGTAATAAACACAGGTATACTTGTACGGACATTGGACACTATCTGAGTGTTTGGAAAGCCTTCTTTACCGCTAAGTAGCAGGTGGGCTGATACAAATTCAGAAGGCAGTAAACATACGAACAGAAAATCAGACATTGTATGTTTTGGGTTCAGACGTAGCTCAATTTGCCTGATATTGTTTAAGATCATTTGTTCCAAGTTTAGAAAGAAATAACAATAACAAACAATTACTGGAGACACCCTACAAATGGACAAACAATGCATTTGACAAGCTTTGCACTGTTTGACTTGACTGTCTAAAACACTATATGCAGTGACTGTCAACTGAACATTGCTTTTAGCTAAAGGCACTTTTCACATGTCCTGCTGTTGCTATGCAACTGCAAAGTCTATTTGAAGCATGGTGCTTTGTTACCAAAAGCTGACATATTCTTAAACTTCATTTGCATACCAGTGAAATACATCAGGGCCTCAGCAACAAACCTCAGTAATATGAATATGAAAATAATGGTTGAAACAAGAGTGGGCGGTATAACGGGCATAAAAAGCATAGACATGCAACATAGTTTGGATTTGGCTATGCAGAAAATGTCACATCACTTCAATCGCAGCACAACCATTAGTGCACTCGCTGTACTTCGATTTTATGTTAAACACACTTGAATTGTAAGAAAAAGTGGCTGAAGGAAGAAGGGAGAAAAGGTGCAGAATATCTGACAAAAGTTATGTTGGAACAAACATTACTCGTACACAGCCATGTTTTCTCATCCTCTCATCCTACTTGGGTAGCACCGTTCCTGCTCCAGGTCTGACACAAGCACACTGTCAAACAATCGTCATACTCAGCCATGATTCCCCAAGATGGGTTAATGAAGTACTTGTTAATTTTGAGGATTTGCATACATACAGTGCATTATATTATAAATTCTGTTTAATTTCATCTTGGTTCGGGCAAACCAATCCCAAGTCTGTTGTCTGGAACTAAAATAACCAGGAAAGGAGCTCTTGTTAGGGAAGCCTCTGTTGTCATGACAACATTCCTAAACACAATCCCCATGTCTCTGGGCTTGTCCAAGCAAGATGACATCAGCGCATGCCAGTATCTCTCTGTCAATTATGCAAAAACCCTTATTAATCAAAACAAAAGCTGTGGCGAAAGCAAGCAGGCTGCATCTTTCCTGCTTCAACTTCCTGTTTCAGGTGAGCTCAACATGAAGGACTGAAGAGCATGAGGAAGTGTTGCGCCATTTACTGGAGTGCAGGTGTTATTGTGTCAAACATGTCTGTGTCCCTTCCAAAGCAGTATGCTGTACATCAGATTGCACATGCAGTGTGAGTGTGTGCAGGAGCAGATAAGCGCACTTGTCACGTGGTCCATCACCATCATATCAACTTTGGGAGGATTTTGGAGGGGCTACACAATGTCACAAAATAGTGAAAAATGTCCCTAACAAGTTCACAGAACCCAAGGTGATGTGTTCAAAAACACTTGTGATCTCATACAAACATTTCAAAAGCCCGAAACGTTTACTATCATATAGGGCAAAGACAAACTGGAAAACCTCACATTTCAAAAGCTGTAATCAGACACTTCTCTGCATTTTTGCTGGAAAAATGTTCAAAATGATTCAATTATCACAATTGGTGCAGAATAATTGTTGGTGCAGCTCCACCAGTGTGTGGTGAAAAAAAGAGTTATCTCATATTCCTACTGGATTTAAGACCAGTGATAATCGAACTGGTGCATGCTAAAGAGCTTCTGACAACTGAGGGCAAATCAGCCTATAGACTCTAGCTATGGTAAGCCACTGATAAGTATAGACACTGAGTCTTTCAGAGGAACAATGATTGCACTCTTGTTGTTGTATAACCATTATCTGGGGGAAGAGCTTCCATGACGATAAATGGCTGTGCCAGTTCACAGTTTGGTACTACAGAGACTTAAACTCTGAACTACTCGTCTCTTTGTACTGGTACACATCACCAAATCTAATAATATATTCAGAGGGTGAGACTAGAGGAGGTGGAGAGGAAAAATAACAAAAGCGAGAAGCAAAGATAGTAATTGAAACGAAAAGACACACTCAAGGTCAGAGATAGACGCTATCAGACTTCCTGCCTACTCTAGCCATGACAGTAGTTTCAGCTGTAATAGAAGTAGGCTCGTACAAGCGGGACTCAGTGGAAACTGTAACAGCAATTCAAATGGAAAACGCTACTATGTCACATGGCAAAGTACACCAGCGCTGTCATAAGAGCAAAGCACCACTGCACTAATGGGACAAACAAACAGATCGAACAGAGACCATTGAAGGAAGACAAAATGCTGGAAAAATAAACATCTTAATATTTTGAAACTCATAAAATGGACAAATAATTTGAAGTTAGATAACTGAAGTTGATGGGATCCAAGCAGAGTGTGGATTTTCTTAATTCTTCTGGGAGTGGAGCATGCTTTGCTATTTTTTTATGTCACGTTTTGCCAGATTCTTGCCTCAACACAAAACTGCAGAGCTGATGGTTGTGAAACTATCTTAAGCCTATAGTGGATCCTTTAGAGTACAACTCTGTCGATAATGCAATGCATTTAGTGTTGCATGGAAAATGGGGCTATTTGACCACTATGAGAACTGAACCTTATGGTTATTGCGGCACATAGCTAATTATAGATTAATAGCTCTGTATAAGGTGAACAGAGGATGGCATCCAAATGTATGACCACTGAAATTCTTGTTTCGTGCCCGAAACACAAACACAACTGTCCCACAGCCTGACAAGACAGAAGCCATGATGTCTTCTCTCACCTTTTGACCAGACCTGTATCTTCTTATCCTCCTTCCGCGTCACACTCTCCGTCTCTCTCTCTCTTCCATCCACTGTTCTTCCCTCTATGGGTATGTTCCCTGTGCAAAGCAGGAGGAATACGATTACTTTCATTGTAATTGGCATTGCATTTTGTTTTATGTGGCACAATAACAATAGTGTCTGTTGCTTATGCAGCTTCAAATAAATAAATAAAAAAATAATGAATGTATGAACTAGTGGTTGGGTGAACCTTTAAGGAGTCACATTTTAGGTTACAAGTTGAAGACCGGAGAGCAGCAGCCAGATGTACGAGAGTAATACAGAACCAGTGTTTCCCCTGGTTAGACTGCCTTTTTAGTGTGTGTGAGACTCTCACATTGAGCAGCAAAGACACAGGTATGGCATATAACAAAATGGCAAATTGCCAGACTCTCAAATGTTTTTCTCAAACTTTTATCATCACCATTAATTGAATATCTTTGGGATTTGGATTTTTTCCAGGATTTTCTTATATTTATTTTTTGAATAAATTGAAAATATTTAACAAACAAATCTACAATGAAAATAACAACTGGTTGCAGCCCTTATTCAATCCATTTATTTATGTCTATAGTGCTGTGCTTCGCTAAGCTATGAATTTTCAAAGAAAAGAGCAGTTTCACATTACCTATTGCTGTACTGAAAGTAATACGGTTAGTATTGCACCAGTTTATATTGCCTGGTAGTTAAATACTTGTAATTAAAAATTTTCACTAGTCTTGTCTCTCAAAAAGAGACAAGCTCTTCATTATTGTGTGTCCTGTTGGTTTGAAATCAGTCAGTGGCTTCTCCCTCAGTGACTGCTACATTCAGCTGCACTGGGCCCAGTGGGTGTGCCATTTAGTCTGTAGGAGAAAGCTGCAGGCTGCAGTCTAATCCGATAATGGGATTACAGCACAGCACTTACCTTAGCTATAAACAGACAGCCATACAGAGATGCTGAAACAACTCAGACACCATGGCTGCAACGTTTAATGTGGCATCATTTGGCCACATTTGGCACATTTAGTTCGACAATTGCACAGTTGCCTATAGAAATATTGAAGTGTTATCACTTAACACGAGTACATTTACCATGATGTTGAGCAATATGCATTGTCCAAGTAAAACCAGCGCTGAGTTGTTGTGAGCCGCAATGATTACAGATGATGCTACAGCCGCAATGCATGTAAATGGGACATCTTTAAAAGAGAAAAGGTCTTTGAACATCTTTTTAAGGTGCTGTAAGGTTGAGCTTCAGTAGTTTTTCAAGATGTGTCCAACTACAGTTGTGGATTTTTGATGAGGTGAAGTCTGAAGATGACCAGAAAATAGCCTGTGACAGTCATTTGACAAACACATTCGCGGCATGCGATGCTGTTCGACACACATTAGGCTTATATTTCCCTCAACTATGTTGGCCAATGTGTTTAAATGACAAATGAAAGCCACTGATTGCATTGATGTGTTATAATCAAATTACAATACAGTACAATACAAAAATACAAACAGTTCCATTCTTTTTTTGGTACCAGCAAACCACCACCACCCTCCTCTTTCTGTTCCCACACTTCCCCCTCTCCTTCCTGCACTCCTCTCCAACCATCAAGTGCTTCAGCAGATGGTTCCTGGTTCAACAACAACAGCAGCAGAGCATGGTGGGAGCCCTCCTGGAGTGCACACATACACACTCCATGGACAGCATCTGTTTGTGAATGGACCGACAATTACCCATCCCCCGACAGCTACAGCTGACAGGAGGGGGGGCAGTGGGAGTCACCAAAAGCAAAAGAACAAGACAGTGGGGGAGGAAAAGAAGATGACAACAAACTTGAAATTGCAAAGATGTTTCATGGTTTGTTTTTCCTTCTCTAAAAACAACAGGAAACCAAATTCAATCCCAGACACTACCCTGCATTTAAACAGTTTAACGTCTATGAGCTATTAAAAGTAGATTTGTATGAGTTTAACTGTCAGACTTTTTTTCCTCTAAGTACCTTCCTTAACCTTCTACAGATAACCAGAATATAACATTGCTTTAAAAATCAGGCACTTTTGACCAAAAAGATATCGTGTGAAACAATTTCATCACCTGCCACAGTTCTACAAATTTAGTGCAAAAAATAACAATTTTTTACTATTAATTGAGCTGTGGGTAAATTAATTATATCAGGATTTAAAACCCAAAGACATTTAATATTCATTTCATATAAAGTAGCAAATCCTTACATTTGAGAGAAAAATGTTTGACGGCCGGTTTGCCAATGTCTTTAGTGATTATTTCATTATTGTGATGGTTAGCTATCAATAAGTAAACACTACCAGTTCACATACCAAGTACGAGTACTTCGTGAAGCACACTGTGTAGTACTATGTTATCTGTACTGTTGAGAAAATATCTGCAGTATCCAGAGTTATAAAATCCTGTCTCATAGTTTTATAAAGTACTGTGAAGAGTCTTGGCATTAATAAGCCTCCAAACAAGTTAGCCTATTTGGTTGTTCAACGGTGCCTGTAGCAACGCCCACACCAAAGCCCCTTGCACTTTTTTGGATGCAGGGCTGTTCACAGTTTGAACACAACCCCAGCGGGCACTCACCTTAACTAGTACCTTTAATGGTCATGCCTGTAGGTGAGGTATGTGTGTGTGTGTCTGTGTGTGTGTTAGGGCAAGGGTCAGGTTTAAAGAAGGTGGACTCACCCAGAAAAAGATATTACTTTCCCTACTCAGCAGTGGCGAGCAAATAATTAAAAACAATTACCTTGGTATTATTCATTTCACTGCCTGAGAAGTACATATCCCTAAATCTAGGCAATCTGAGAGAGGTTAAGTACAACTGCTGACCATATGTTTTCTGTTATTGTTCTTTGTTGAGATTTGTTAATGTACAACCATGATAAATCAGGCCAGTAATATCATTGTCCTTCCCTGTTTGGCTGAATGACTACAGCAGGGTTCAACACAACAGAGGGCCCGATGGCCTGGGGCCAGTACAATATTTATGCAGGGCAAGCTGATCAGAGTTCATCAGTGAGTGATTATCACAGTCAGAACACCAGAGCCGGGCGGCCATATACACTCATCATGCAAGCTGCGTAGGCCCCTGCTAATTTGCTAATTACAAAAGGGCCCGGCGTCCCCCTCATGCCAAAGCAGGTGTCAATGTTTACAACTTCAGCATGAGGAGGAAGTGATACTATCCTGCTGGTCACAAAAAGAGAGAAAAAAAACACAGGAATTGTGGGAAAGGCAATCAGGTAAACTTTTGTTATCTCCTCTCAAAGTTTATGTCAACAAATAACAGCAGCTTTAACTTGAGGAGAACTTGCAGAGCATCTGTCGGTCTGTCAGTGTCTTGTTTGCCAGCCACTTCCACAGTTCTGTTCTGTGACTTTCAACAATATTCATTTATAACTCATTCCGTTCTGTGTAGCAAAACTCTTTTTTAAAGGAGTGAGGATTGCAGGAGGAGCAATGGTGAGTCAGGTGCGACTGTAGCAATGCAAATGGTTTACATGGCCCAACAACAGTCAATGGACTTTTCCACAATCAAGTCAATTTTCATGCAACAAAATATACAATATTTACCAGCCTATTAAATGTGAGAATTCATTGCTTTTCTTTGTTTTACATCATATCATGGCAAATTGAATATTTGGGGATTGGGCCTATTGGTGGCAGAAAACCAGCTCAGGGGAACTGTAATTGTAATTTTTTTTTTTTTTTAACAATTTTTAAACATTTATAGGCAATGAACTGATTGATACAGAAAACCATTGGCATATCAAAATCAATAAAAAAAATAGTAGTTGGTAACTGGACTAGACTGCAGTATACTGTGGGCCACAGACAAAAAATCATATTGTTGCCTTATGTTACAACACCTTTCAGACAGAAAAGTGCTGCCATTTTCACTGTAACAGACAAATCACTGGACCAATGAAAAGGAATTGCGTTCCAAAAATATATCATCTCTAAATGTGGTCTATGTTGTCTTTAAAGTGGATAAGCCAGACAGCTCATTCCACTATTAAGCACATACTTTTTGTTTTTTCCATCTTGAGACAAAGTGAGACCTCAGAGGGATAAAGACCAGCAGAAGGATGAAAGATGAGGAAAATTGTTGTAAATAGTCACTAGTGATGTTAAGTTCAATGCAATACATGAGTCCAATAAGTACAGTAGGTGCACATTTCATTTGGCTACACTGCAGTGTGCAAGACACACTTTCAGTTGTCTGTGCATCCTGGTAAGGAGACGTTCTCTGGACCCATCTCCCATATTTTCTATTAACTTTAAGGTGCCTTCTGTACACAGTTAAGTTGAAAGCTACTTCTAGTCTACCCTTGTGAGATAGCACAGATGTCGCTGCCACCCACTTGCCTTTTCTGTGAACCCGTTTCTGCCTGCTGTCAAATAAAGCTGAAAGACTTAAAAATAATCAAACTATATTTGGGTTTCTGAGGAGGAAGAGATCAGAAATCTGAGGCTTTAGACTACTGCATCCTAAGACCCTGTAGGAGTGTTTTTCACTCCCAGAAGTGAGTCATATAGTGAAACCAGCAAGGACTTTCACATTTCTAAGAGACAGAGTATTGATTGCATTTGTAGGCTTGTGGAAGTAACATAGACCCAAACAAACTGGTAGACATGAGCATCCACAAACACACACTCACAACAGCTCGTCTGTCCCTGAAGAACAAAAGCCAGACGGTGGTCGCGTGGCTAATTTGCATGTACAACATCACAGCATTTGCATTCATTTGCATTAGCATGTTCTCACAGAGGCTGAACAGTGGAGGCTCCATTCAGGGAAGCCATCACTCAATTAGTGAACGACAACGAGTATCTCCTCATCACAAAACAGCCCAACAGCGAGGGCTTTATGATTTGCAAGATGTGACATTTCCTGCCTAGCTGCATTAAACCTGTTGTTCCAACAGCGCAGTAAAAGTGAGGGCGGTTCATTTCAGGTCATGGTAACTTAAGGAAGGCAATATGATATTTCTGGCTGAAAAAGCTATTCAATTTTGCTGCTGGCAGAGGAGGGTGGGGCGAGTTGTGAATCAAAGTATTTTCCTACGGCGAGGCTTTTTGCAAGACTTAAATGCAGATTCAAGTTTGTTTTGTTTCTTAAAAAACACAACTGAATGCAAGAACAATAGAATGTTAACTTTGTTGTAAATTGCATAATCTTAATTAAAGGTATTTCACTAAGAGGGCAGTTTTCAATGGAGGAAAATAGGACATTGACTCTTGTAAGTTGTTGTGCCAAAGATATATTTAGAAAAGTGCATTTCTTGGCATGGACATGCTGGTTTGGTAGACATCCTGCAAAAAGCAACCTGTGGCCACAATGAGTGCAAGAAAAAAAGGAGTTTTCTCTAATAATAGTACAAGACTTAAATGTTCAAATACTTAAAATTTAGACATTTGGTTCAAATCCAAATCCATGAAACTGAGGATAAAACTAGACTTGCTTCCAACAGCTCATAGTGTCAGCTACACTAATTTGATTCAAACTGCAAACCAAAAACAGCATTGCCCATTCACCCATAGAAACAACATGCTCACTTAAAAATGGCTTTGTGTGGTTTGCATCCTGTCTGAGCCTGCACAGACCAACTGCACCAAATACATACTTTCTGCTCAAGTCTCATGATCAACTGCAGGTGTGGCTTTACTGCTTAGAGGGGCAATGGTCAACTACCCAATCCCCAACCAATATAGCAATGTTGCAACACCGTAGGAATTTATAGCACTGCTGTATTCAATTCCAAATACGACAATCACAAGATGGCCATTTCAGCATGGAGTCATTGCTACGGCTTCAACACTTCATAAACCCTTTGTGAGAACTCCTGATATTTTTACACATAGCGAAAACGTTTAGAGAACGGTAATTTGGAGAATGAAGCGAGACAATCAAAAGTGTAAGTAAAGCTAGACAGCAAATAGTTCTACAAAGGCAAAGGAAATAACACCAGCCCAAAGTAATTACACATTATTTTCTCATTGTGTTATGATTAAGAATGCAAAAGGGCCCACAAGCAACATACTGGATGTGTGACTGTCTCCGAGCAAGCTGGATGGCAAGTCTGCATCTAGAAACTGACTCACACTTTCATTTATTCATAACTGAAGTAGTAGTTCTGAACAGTTATTCAGTTTTTGCACAAAAGGATGTAATCCTCACAGGCACCACAAACGTTAGAAATGTATTACACATTTAAGATTCTGCGGTTTGTCCCTTAATAAAAAAAATCTGCAAAGTGCTATTTGAGAACCTTAGGACATCTTTTTCAGACATAAATGCAAAACCACTTTCCAAAAGCTATGAATTGAAACTGAAATGACCTCAAGACACACTGTGCTGCCAGCAGCGTGTTATTTATGGAACAATAACTTAGAGTTGTTCTTTGTACATTTATGTAATAAGAAATTCCAGCTCTCTGAAGATACAGTGTGTGTTCACAATGTGTGTGTACTATGTTTGGGAAACTCAGATGCAACAACATTGTGATGTGTTGTGTGTTAAAAAATTATAATTATTAGCATTTTGCACAAAACAAACCAGCAAAATAAAATACCTTAAAAATCCATTAGCTCCATAATATTTGAGAGTGTGAAACACAACAGACATTTCTGGGCATTAGAAGGAAGTGGCTTGATGCACTGGCTCTCTATAATCTCTCATAATCAAGAAAACCAAAAACAATTCAGGAAACTGAGCACAATAACAAGATTCATAAACTGATTCAGGATTCTAAAAACACAGAACAGATTAAATGCAGCGCTTGGAGCGGGTCGGTGGGCTAGTTGTGGTCCACGGCTCTATTGTGTGCCTGCATGTAGGCCAACTGTATGGACACAATGAGCTGCACAAACACCTCTCCACACACAAAACATCAGGACTCTGGCTTCTCATTTAGCGATTTTAAAACAGCAAAGCTTACTCAGCACAATGCGGCCTAGACCAACCCAGACCCTCCAATTCAATTCAAACGGAACTGCATGTGCTTGCATAAGCAGCAGCTGCCCATCCCGTCCCCCTGACCCACACACACGCACGCACGCACCCCTTTAGTAACCCACCACAGACATACACGCGTGCACACACACACACGTCATACTATCATATGAAGAGAAGTCCTTAGAAAGGTGATGTAAATTGGCACACATGTTCCTTAAACACATGTCTGAGTCTACTTATAGTGGCACACTCACCTGGTAAGATGCTTCAGCTTCTTTGGTGGCAACAGCTTCCAATTCCAAATCTCTGAAAGACAAAGAAGAGACAAGAAGGTAAATCTATTAGAAATCATTTACTTAAACAAATCCCAAATGTAAATATAAGATACCTTGCCTCTGGGTGCTGTACAATTTTATTGGTTCGGTGCTATCAAACTGCACATTGTAAAAACTACCTGTGAAAGGGTTACTGACAGGTGCTAAACCTTAAATGGTAAACATCAGTGGCAGTTCTAGACCAATTTTACTGGTGGGGGTTGCAGGCTGGGGCCAGTTGTTTTGTCAGAGGGGCACGTTTGACCCACGACAAAAGAGACAAAGACAGTGTTCAAAGCTTAGTACACAAAGTACTATGAAAAAAAAAGATGAAAAAGGACAAATATAACGATTAGCATTTGTTTCAGTTACAATTTTATTCAATTACAATACTAAAACCAAAACACATTCCTGTTCGCTTCAGCTCAAGTTACAGCACATTCCTTACTACAACACTTCTTTATAAGGCTCAATGAACACTACAAGCTCTACTCTGATCGAGGGTCTCTGCTTTCCGGTCTGCATTTTACTTTTGGCGGAACTGGTGTTGTTGATGCCCCAAGTCTTCAATATCTGAATCATACAATCAAGCAAATGAAAACAGCTGTTTCTTTCAGAAAAAACATCACTTTTGGGGTTTAGAGCTTGGATATGACTCATTATGTCACAATTCGTCATTGAAAACCATCTATTAAGCTCATTGAGCATCTGATCGATGCCGAGGTAGAAAGAGGCTTTATCTGGTTCCGACTCTCCCTGACCAACAGTCGTCAGTGCACAGTGTTGATAGAGTTTAGCTTTTGTCGTTTTGCTGTGTCACATTGCTAAGAAAAGTTCAAGTTAGCAAAAATGGACTCCTCCCTCAAGTCATTCAATGACTGAACTTAAAGCTCCAATTAAATCAAGAGCTTTTAAAAAGTAAATCGATGAAGACTAGTTTTGTTTCTTCAAACACTTTACAGAGTGTACAAAGATGTACAAGGAATTCAAGATCTGTGCCAGCAGACCTCAAGCATCAATAGATCTTTCACTATAACGTTCTTGGGCTCTCTCTTGCAGTACTAGCGTAAGGGCAGGCAATCTATCCATAATGTTACGTAGAGCTATAAATCCGTGTGCCCATGGAGTGTCATTCATCGCTCGAGTTCTCGTGGTGTACGTCTCTTTGTGTACACCTCTCTTTGTACAGTTAGCCATTAAAGATGGCTATGACTAGAACTACCCCTCTGCCTCAGGGACAGCTTTGACTGTATCTAAGTTTTAAGTTTACCTTTTAGTTTAACTAAATTTAGACAGTGGGCATTGCAATGGATGTAACAGGAATATTTTGCTTGCTCTTTGATTCTAGCCTGGACCCCAATGATGACCACTTATGATGTCATATGCTTGGCCTACAAGGTTGTGATTGTATTCTAGACTTTCCACGACTTTCCAATATGTGGATTATCTTTGCAGTAAATACAGCTGCATCTAGCCTCTCTGTATATTCATACAGGAGAAAACTCTCCTAGACAGTTCCATTGAAATAGTACCCGAGTACAACAGAAATCGTTTTTTTAACATCTTTTGTTTCATCTGCCAGGATGCTGAAGACGTCACTGTTTTTTGCTTCTTCCATAATTTTGGTTGTCAAGCTTTGTCGTGGTTAGCAATCATCTCTAGAATTGCCATGAAACGTCTTCTATTATCTGAGACTGCAGACTCATTGTGTCCTCTTTGAAATGTCTTTGTGTGACAGTAAGTAGTAGCACTTTCCATATTGTTCTTATGTATTGCCATTTTTTTCTAACCTGTTTGTTATGTTCCTTGTTCAGGACATTTGCCAGTGTTGCATTGGTTGTTACAGCTCTCTGATAGTCCCTCAATATAATCAATGCTTGTTTGTACCACTCAGACTTGGCATGGATTACAAAACCCTTCTCTCTCTCTGTAGATTGCTTTTATCCAGTTTTTGAATCCGGCTGGTGAGTCAAATAATTTGTTTGTGCTATTAGGGGGGCTAAAATATCTGCAGGGACAACAATATGCCGAATCCCATAGTTTAGAGTACTCAAACAGGGGTAATTCAAGTTCAGCTGCATCAGTGGGTCTTCTTTAGATTTGTTGGTATCTGTGGACAAAGACAAACAAAAAAAAAATATATGTAAGGTACATATACTATAGCATAACACAGATGGGATGCTTATATTGACCATAACATAATATTGACCAGACTACATACTTGAACACAACATTGACAACTGTAGTTTCACTGTTTTACAAGCAGGCAAGTAGTTTTTCAGCATCACAAATATCATGAACGGTGCTTGCTGATGCACATGTATCATCTGTGTCTCATACTCTGTACATATGTCACTCTCAGCCTCACTCTGGGGGTCTTCATCTATCTCCCCCTTCCTGCTCTGTGCCTTCACTTTGAAAACCGGTCTCTGGCTTTTTCTTTGTGGCGCTCTCCACTTCCTCTCTTCAGCTCTCTCAACATCTGGATCACCTGTCCCCGTCTCACTGTCTCCCTCGTCATTTTGTTTTTGGTGGCGAAATAATGCACAATGGCCTTTTTTCTCTTTATTTTGATAATAACTACAAAGTAAAAACAACGGAGAGGAATGCACAACACTTCGGCAACCAAGAATATTAATGTACTGTTGCTGGCATGCTTGACTTAATTTGTGCTGTGGTAGCCTTTGCTCTTGTAAAGTATCTATTTTGCAAAAGCAACTGACACAAATGTATAGCACATCATCAACTCAGGCTAACCACTTATGGAGAGACATTTTCTTTCAAATACTGTTGCAAAGCTAACAACAAGTATTAAGATGTGCAAACTGTTAGCTGTTTACGTTGGCTGCTCTTAAGTTAACTAGTCAACAACATTTCTTCGCCAGAAATAAAATTAACACAAACAAAATAGTTTTGCTCACCTTAAATTCTTCGTGGGATGCTTATCTTTGACTCTTGCCTCTGGTCAGAGCTGACAAATTGCACATAAATTTTGTCAGCCAATGGCGATGCATCGCTGTAAGGGATCCAACTAGGATGCTGAGGCACATTAGTTTCGGCTTTTGCGTCAGTGCCACATCATTGCAAGAAAACAATCGTTTTATTATTATTTTAGACTCATCGGAGAGGAGTGGACCATAGGCGGTGGTTCAAGCTCTGTGTTATAAGGGCACTGGCCCCTGTTGACCCCCCAAACAAGCCATAGGAAAACATGACTCAATTTGACTGTCTCAAATTAATTATTGATGGTGCACAGGGTAAAAGACAAGCACCTCACCCACAAAATCTACGCAAGGACAAGCACACACGAACAATCAATGAGACTAGCCAGTAATTGCTGCATGAAACGTATGCCAATTAGTCAATGTGGAAATGCAGGTTGAACTGCATAACAGGGCAGTGCACGAGCAGGGCCTCGTAAAGATGAGGCCCAACAAGGTTATTAGAGAATGTGTGTGTGTGTCTGAGAATGACAGATAAAGACACAGCCGGGTGACAGAGTGTGTGTGTGTGTGTGTGTGTAGGTCAGAGTTACAGCTCGGGTCCTGATCGGCCATTATCTCAGCTGTTGCCTGACTTACAGCTTAACCAACATGGCTTCTCTCGAGCCTGGTATTTTTCCAGCGCAAGCCAAGAACAACAATTGCCTTAACAGGGCACCTGATTACAGTCGACGCAATTAAATTATTGTGCCCTACCTGTGTTTGCAGCGTCGCTGGGCCAGTGTGAAAAGTTAAGTGGATTTGACTGCAAAACCAGCGCAGCGGAGGTCTAGTGTTCAGCTAACCAACTGCTCTCTTTCTGCCGACAGAGGGTGTTAATCACTCTTACTGAAATGCAACCCTGCAGGTACACAATTTTACCACAGGATTTTCATGAAATTGCTTATCTCTGCAATATTTTGAATATTTACGGACATTTCAACAACTGTGTCCACTCTGCAAGCCACAAAAAACCCGGGCAATCAGTCGGAGTCACCGCCGAGCAACCTACGTCGTCAGATTAGCATGACTGCTAATGCTAGCTAAAGGCTAACGTTACGTAGCGGCTGCTTAACTTACCCGGTCTTCTTTCAATCCAGCGGTTATGGCACTTTAATAAACACAGTGGTACATGAAATCCGTAAAAAATGATGTGTTACCGATAAACAACTCCCTAGAAGCATTATATCTTTCCAAAAGAAGGAATACTCTCTTTTGACAGATATATACGCACAGCTGGCAAGCTAAGGTTAACCAGTGCTCATACTAGTTAGCGTTAGCACAAGGTTAACCTGCGTACAAATTGAAAGGTTTGCCTAACACGCATTGAAATGTTCAACCATTTGCGGGCAATTTCCATCCCCCGATTTGTCAGTCGATGCGTTTCCCATTTACATTTGCAAACTGCAATGCAACCGAGTCGTCTTCCCAAGTGCTAGCTGAACGGGGGGCTGGCTGGCTAGCTAGCTTAGCTCAGACACGGCTTTCTAAACAACAGCGGCTGCTCAACTTATCTCCACCAGTCCCCGGTCCCCCGGCTCTGGGCTCTCTGTGTACATTGCCTTGACAAAAACAAACGGCCACCTAGTAAGAAAACACCGTAAAACCAATCTTACCTCATTGAAGTATAAAGTGCAACAGAGTGGAAAGGAGAGCCGGCTGTAAGGCTAAAAGAATTTCAACGCATTTGCAGCATCTAAGAGGGGAGGCATCCGTCCTGCATGATCGCCATTTTCTTAACTCGCTGCTGGCTAACCTTCTTTCGCTTGAGCTCTGCTTTCACCTCCTCTCTCTCGCGTTCACTTCAGCTATGACTGTGTGTGTGCGTGTGTGTGTGTGTGTGTGTGTGTGTGTGTGTTTCTGCAGGGGGGAGACAGGGCAGGAAACACATTCACCACTTCCTCTCACTGAGAAAACTAAACACCAGAAGGTACCTGCATCGTATCTACAGAAACGTTAAAGTCTGTAAAACCAAGCGCGTCAATCCTGACCAAGGAAGCCAGAAATCCCTTCATATTATATAGCCATACATCACACCTGAAAACATATAAAAATAATTTCAGATTTAAGCATTCTATAGAGATTTTTTTTTTAAATGTCAACATTTGCAATAAAACACAGCAAAACGAGAATAAGCAATGTGGAAATATTAATACCATAATAACCACAAACATCTGCCATTACTGATATATTCATCTGCAGGGGGACAGATAATCTAATCTAATCCAGGGCCGTAGCCAGAATTTTAGAAATTGTGAGGACGCCTCACCAGCCTCATAATACTACGACCAGAAACCAAAAATTTACATCATTTTTTAATTTTATTTCTTAAGTTAATCGTTTCATTTCACATTTTTTTTCCCTAACTTAAAGGTGTGAATGCTGTTTCAAAGCTCTCCCACGCTGCCTGGAATAACATGGGGAGGCTGATACAACCTTATTTGGTTGGTCTATCCAAAATTAATCATCCAAATTAAACTTCTGTTTCTTTTTATGTCCTGCAATGTATCAGAGTAATAAGACTCCTGAGGACTGTTTCTTTTATCACTGGGAGTTGTGTCCTTATGTCGGAGGAGCCGGTAAAATGGGAAACCAAAAATATGCATGTCGCGCACACAATCAGATTTACAAACACAAGGAGAGTTCCAGCAGAGTCTTGGCTTGTGGTGGCTTCGGCTGGTGTAAGAAAACAACCCTGAAAAGAGTTTTTAAAAAGAGGCAGACAGAGACAAGAGGGGAACGAGAGAAAAACAAATACGGCATGGAATCTGCCAACCGCAACGTTTCGCCGGCGAGACAAAGGCTGTCGCTGCTTACAGGAGAGGCCGGCAATACGTGTGTGCAAAGCACTGACCATTGACCCACCAATGGCAAAAACAACCCCCATCCTTGTCCACAAATTACCTCCCTTATCTGTGTGTATTAGACTGTGGGGCAAAGAGAGAGAGGTGTAGTGTTCATCTACTGCCAAGTAATTCTTTTATTTGACCAGGCATCAAAGACAGGGAGATTAGATTTTACAGTATATAAACAAGTGGCTAACCTCTCAGCCACAGGGAGCTGTTGCAAAATACTACCCAAATTTCCCAATAGATTTCTAATACTGATGATGTGTTTGTGGCGACTGAGAATTCAGATATAACTGGCCTCCAAATTGGAAAATACAGCATTGATTGTCCCTTATTCCTCCAAGTTGTACAGCTAATATTTGGGATTCTTCCTGCCTTCATGCTCTTGCTTGAGGTTCCTGTTTCTGTCTGTTAACTCGTAACTACAAGGTGGGACACACTGAGGATACAAGTTGAGAAATGTGTGACAAACTGTTGTGATCGCCGCCCCCTTGATGGTTGCTCCACTGGGTGCCCGGGATTTGCTGAGTACTGGTGGAGCAGCTTTCTCCTGTTCTGCACCCTGGTCATAGAATAACCTTCAGAACACACTGCAGCATCACCATTTTGCATAGGTTAAACAAATTAGCTAAAACTCAAGCAGGCAGGAAAGATATCTGGTGAGTAATGCATGAAAATAGGGCTGTTATTGCCTGGAAATTGTGTATTACATGTAGGAACATGATCTCTATGCTACAGTATGTGATGTATATAAGATGCACGTCACCCCTCTGAAACTTTTATCATAATTGGATTCAAAGGTCCAACTTGTCTTCCCTGCACATCATAGAGGATGCTGAAGTGTAAGTCTTTAGTTGTATGTCAATATTTCCTGTTGCATTTCCTTGTGGGATACAAGCTCACTCACACACAGCTGTGTGATGTCATGCAGGTGTACAATATTGTGTAAATTATGATGACTGCGTTGACAATGAGCGGAAAGACTGGGTGCATCCATAGAAGGCAATGATGCAGGATGCTAGCTGATCTACAGGCCACAGGCTAAGGCCAAACATGCAGGCTAGATCATCGAACAAAACCAAGAGTCTAAAGCACACTAGTGCTTTGAGCTAAATGTTCATGTCAGCATGGTAACACACACTCAGTGACGATGCCAACCCGCCGCATTGCTGCTCAGCACCAAGCTGTCACTGCAAATCCTGCACTGCGGCTGTATAGGTAGACTGCAAGGAAAGCATGCGACACTACAGGACATACTGACATAATAGCAGATAGCGTGGAAACTTTGACACATGCCTGCGAACAAACCCCAGAGCTCGCATGACTGTCAGTTAGTAATGATGTGTTTTGACAGAAGATATAACAGGAGACATAAAAGTGAGGTCAACTGCAGCCCATAAAGACCTGGGAGGTTGTCTGGCTTGTTCAGCGAGCGTCCGCTCATGCATCACGGTATACTGAGGCAAACTAGCATTAGATCAGGCTGGTAGACCGTAACAAAACAGAAAAGTCCAGAAACAGCCAGCGTACAAAACGTGAACAAAGCAAGACAGAGTAGAATGGAGCAGAAGAGAATAGAGCAAAACAACCTTGCTACAGAGTCAGGTCACCAGCGTGGGTACAATTGTGAATTTTTACATCTCTGGGAACATCAGGAGGACAAAAACTATATTTCAAGCTTCTGCTTTTTTATTTTAAAATGGCCCAGAAACCAACAGCCGATAGTAACCGGGACGTGTGTGTTTGAAAGGGCAGAAAACTACTTTTTGGCTGCTTGTCACAATGAATGACAAATCCACAATTTTGAAACCCTGTGTGGGTGTGTGTGTGTGCGTGTACATGAATAGGTTTACTGGGAGAGTGAAGTCAAAGAGTTTGGTAACAGTCTTTGACAAGGCAGTCACCTTGACAGGCAGGGTGTATACAGAGCAGGCCAAGGTTGAATCATTCACACACGCACGCACACGCACACACGTGTGCGCACACACACAAGTTGAAATACAGGAAACAGGCCCTGGTTACTTGGGCAAACAAATGCACAGGTCCACATTTACTGACGATGGTGGCATGCATTAAAGTTATGCAATTGCATACATGGCTACACACCGCCACAACCACCCCAGGCACATTCATGCACACACACGATTTCCTTTTTTTTTGGTGATTTTCATGTTTTATATGTCACACACAAACATGCACGGACACACACACACACACACACACACACACACACACACACACACACACAGGTCACAGTGCTCAGTTGCAGCTGCAGGAGTTAGGGAGCGTGTAAAAATGGGAGGACCATTGTACTGGAGAGAGAGACAGGGGCATAGAAAATCGGGCTGAAACGTGAACATACGGGAGGGAAAAGGGAGCGGACAGGAGCAGGGAACAGAAAGTTAGTGAGGATAGAGAGAGGGAGATTATGTGAAGGGGGTGAGAGTGTGTGTGTGTGAGAGAGGGAGAGAGAGAGACAGAGACTGACAGACAGAAGAAGGTCAGAAAAGAGATTTGCATGTCAAGTAGTAATAGGCTTGTCCTGAGTACAGACACACACGTTACTAAGCTGCAGTGTTCATAGTGCTGCAGCGTGTATGTGTATGTGTGTGTGTGTGTGTGTGTGTGTGTGTGTGTGTGTGTGTGCATTATGTCTCCTGTGGCCGCCAGCCTAAACTAGCTGCTGCTGCACCTGTCAGAATGACATTACTGCTGGTGCCCTCAGTGTGACTACTGTGTTTCTAAAGCCTGTAAAACAACATGTATACAAGTATATGGATTGTGTTTGTGTGTGTTTGCGACTCTGATGCCACTGAGCTTCCTCCTCGCTGTTCCTGCGAGTCCGATCGAAATCATTCATCACTCCTTCAAACCGCCTCCCCCATCCAGTCCACACTTATCACCACAGCCCCTTCATTTTTCACATTCTCCCTCTCCAACCTCATTATCTTCTCCCTGCCTCCCCTCCCCTCCCTCGCTTTCTATCAGCACAAACACACAGACATACAACAGCAGCCGGTGTGTCCCAACACACACACACACACACACACACACACACGCGCTGACTCATGAGCTGTCTGTCTCTTATTCTTATTTATTTATCTATTTTATTTGTTTTCTTTAAGACTGACAGTGAAATTCATCCATCGTTAAATTTCACTCTTTAAAATACTGCAAAACATATCATGTAAAGTGCATTTGCTGCCATTATGAATAATAATTTCAAAAAGAAATCCACCAGTATAAAACTGGCATTTTCAAATGCAGGTCCATCAAGGTCTGGATGGGTGCTTGTTGACACCAATTTATCCATCACATTTTGGATGTATCCGTTTTTTTCTTTCTGCTCACCAATATATTGAAAGTAAGTTCAAATATCTAGTCCCAAAGAAGCCACATTTTTCCTGAAAGTAGTGCAGCCAGACTAAAAACAAGAACATTCGTCTGGACACAAAGAAATTCTGACTTGAACAAAAGTGGTTTTGTATTTGTCTGTGTCGATCGAACAGCTGGAAGTTCTACTCTCAAACATTAAGTTGCAGAGAGCCATAAGAAGCATCAGTAAGAAGTTTTAATATCTTCTTAAGACGATTAAGGAAAAAAGCTTGAAACAAGTGAAATGCTGTAGCATAAAAACTGCCCGGTAAGAAGATTGATTTGTCTTGATTTAAGATATTTCATCTTACTTAGACTTTGCTGTTTGCAGTGAAAGGTAAACCTGCAATATTCTTATACATTTAATAACGCACCAAACTTACAAACAAGTTCCACAAGTTCAAATGAGCTGCAGTCTCAACGGAGACAGTGGACGACCTTGACTTTTAAGCTATTTTTTCATTTTATGATATCTGGAGTTAGAAATGAACTAAGATGCCATCATGAGTTTACATCAAAAGTATTAAATGTTGGGGCAGTTTGCTAAAAAAAATGTTAAAAAAATGCTCCAGCTGGCTGCACAGACTTGTAAGAAGAAAATGATGTTTTCTTTATTCTACACAGAGCTCTCTGTCTTTTTACACGTCTTTCTTCACCTCTCTGCCTCTCTCTCTCTCTCTGACAGGGGACCGGCTTTGAAATGGATTTGTTGTGGCTAAACTTACACATGGTCTTCAACCAATTACCTGAACATTCATCCCCCTTCGGCGCTCAGTCCACTCGCACACAGCAAGCTGAATACCGACCTAATCCATCAACTGCTTTGCTCGTGATGTTTTGTCTTTTTTTAATCACACAGATGACTTTCATTCACCCTTGCAGACTTTCTTTTGCATGCACGCAGCACACACAAATGCACACAAATGCAGCTTATTCTGTAATGCAGACAGGTAATGTCTGGTTATTTCCAGGTGATCTTTACATTTCTGTCGCTGTAATCCATCACCAGGCCGTGAATATTCAGGTAGTCTTGATAAGCGTGCTGGGCAACAGTACAACATATTCAAATGTGCCCGTTTATTTCATTCCGCACTCATTTATATTCATATCACTGATCCGATGCCGGCCCTGCTCCTCTATTAACACTGGAACTCATGCAGATCGGCGGTCACAAAGTACAGTGATTGGCTGGTCTTTTTGTCATTCAGCTCTGGCGTGCATATCCGTGCAGAGAAAGGTGACACGGTGCTGCGAAGCAAACACACAGCACCACACTGAAGTCACACAGACGTTCAGTCACACAAATAGAGCTACTGTAACACTCTGCAGCCCATGAAAGTGTCATAAACAGTCTGGATCCACCCTGTGTCGCTCATTCAGTGGAGTGCATGTACCTGTGGGGGCGTGGGGATAGACTTGGGAAGGCAGAAGGACAGATGAGGTAAAAGAAGACTGTCCTTTTGGCTCAGTCATTCACATTGAAAGGCCAGACACACCAACACAAAATTTGCTCTTTTCTCTCCGAAGGTCCGTGGCCATGGTTGGAACACAAAGGGTTCCTGCTATCATGGAGAACACCGCGTATTCAATAGTTTAACACACTGGGAAATAAGCTTGTTTGCTTCCTCAGCAGGGGTTTGATGACAAGATTTTTTTGGTTTAATCTTAGGACACTATTAGACCATTAATTTGACTCTCACACCAGCATGCTGCATGACTGTGTCCGTTGGGTCAGTAAATCCAAAAGTCCTCCACGCAGGTGTCTTGCTTTACTTGCACGAGTGGAATCACCTGACCTTGAAATGCAATCAAGCAAAGGTGCTAAGAGGATGCAGGCACGAAGCACCTGGGGCTCTAATTAGACAGAAATTTGCAGACAGAGTCTGTAAATCACTGAAAAGCTGTCGTGCTCCAGATGTGACTTGGCTCCTTTGTCCTCATAGCTGGCCGCAAAGTGTGACTCAACTACTCGCACTCACTCTTTCCTTTGGACGGCAAAAAGGTGTGTCTCCAACCTGCCAAGTTTATCTCAGACATATTTTAAATGGAGCAGAAAAAAATCACTCAGACAGCCTAGAGACCAAGCTCCTGCCTCACAAAGTAAATATGCTGGAGGAAGTGCAGAGGAAATGAGTTCAGATCGAAACCGAATGGAGTGAAGCCTCATTTGAAGTCACACCACAGCCGAACTTAATCACAGGAGGTTTACGACTAATATTAAATCTGATACATATTCAGTACAGGAAATACATGTTAAACAGCATTATGTGTGCTGTCTATGTCAAGTCTGAGGATCAGCATAGTGCACAACAATCTTCACTTTACATACAATAAATGAAGCTCAAAGTGCAACAGTAACTGTATAATTAATACAATTCTGTATTAAAGAATGAGGCAGGTAAGTTGAAATTGAAGGATTTTTTAGCCATGTTAGCTGTGTGGCTATAGGGAGGAAATGTCTGGCTGTTGATTGGTCTGCCACTTTGGTCCAGACTGAAATAATCAAACAACTATTAAATGGATTAAAATGAAACTTTGTTCAGACACTCGTGATCCCCTCAGGTTGACTTCCAGTAGCTTTGGTGATCATGTGACTTTTCATTTCAGGTCAAATATTTTATCTGTCCAGTGGTTTCTTTTGAAATACCTGCAAAACTCGTGACATTCCCGTCAGCCTCAGCTGTGCTTTGTGTTTCGTGCTTGTTAGTAAATGTTTGCATGCTAGCAGACTAAACTAAGATGCTAAGCTAAGGTACATAGTAAACATTAAGAATGCTTGCTGCTGAGGCTAGCATTTAGCTCAAAGCACCACTGTGCCTACAGTAAGCACAGGCTCACAGAGCTGTTAGCATGGCTGCATATTCTTGGTCTTATTTTCTACTGGCATGCACGTTTCGATTTTGCAACTTAGCTGAATTTGCCATTCATACAAACTGCATGGCCACACTGACAGAAAGAGGTTTTGAGCTGCTCATATAACTCTGTGGCAGTGAGTAAATACACGTGTTGAGTTGCTGCAGCTTTCATCTCTTTCATTTTCTGACGTCTGACTTGCTGAAGGTGTTCAGTTTAACCTTCAGTTTATCTTTCAACAAAAGCTAAAGGTCATCAGTCCAGATGCAAATATAACTTCCAACCCTTGGTCGATTTTAAGAATGGACCAACTCATGTTTGTACAGAAGGAGTAAAGAAAAAGAGATTTGAGATTAAAAGAATTTAATAGATGCAGGCCTGGTCTTTCAAAAGTTAAGAGTGGCCAGCCAGTAAATATCAAATTTCTTTGGTAGACTTTGAAACGCAAAGCACAGTTTAGTTTCTCTGCCGGGCCACGATGCAATGTGCGGCGCACGGCTGACCCGGGAGCCATTGTCATGGACAGAGCCACTGCTTCGCCTTTTGTTCATGCTGGACGGGCCAGCAGACCTCTTGTGGAGAGAGAGTGTGTGCGTAACTGCAGTTCAAAGTGTGAATGACAAAGAGGAGAACGATGCGATGGGAGGGAGAAAGTGGCAGGCACAGGAGGTGAGAGGAGGGGGGAGAGAGGCGGCGAGGAGCTGACAGAAATGACTGAGGGCTCAACCCCGCAGTGAAGGACTCATCGCATTAAATGCTCCACATTTAAATCTAACATGTCTAGCAGTCTAATCAGCCCCTGACTATCCTGTATTCTAACTCCTGCCGTCTATCTCTGTTGCAAAGGGGTCAATTAAGTGTAATTACATTGAAGCTAATTCTCAATCTAGTTAACTAGCTGAAAAAGAGAAGATGCAATTCAAGTTTTCTTTCTAACATTCAAGGGAATTGAACTTATTTCCTCTTGTCCCTTTCTCTCCACCTTCCTCCAGCACACACACACACACACACACACTGCCCCAACCCCCATGCCAGTCCGAGCAGCCGGAAACGACGTGCGAGTGTGTCTTCTGTGTGTGTGCGTGTGTGTGCTCAGAATGTTCTGGTGCGTGGGGGGAAGGGGTGTGTGCAGATAGTCCTGGCATGCTGCCAGTCTCTTGGTCTCTCATTACCACTGTGTGTATAAGTCCTAGTGTGCGTGTGTGTGTGTATGTGTGTGTGTGTGTGTGTGCGTTTGAGTGCGCAACAGGGGCCTGCCAGCGTGACGGGCGTCGCCAAGGCAACGCCAGAGCAGGTTCCAGATGCAGTGCATCATATTTCTACAGGAAGCACACACACCGACACTTACATTAAATGGGCAGTAGACGTTTGGTTAGTCATGCAGATTAGTTTTATCGTGATGGATGAACTCTCGTTTCAATATTCTATCTTTTATTCTCCTCCATTCTGAGATGGATGATTGGCTGCCTGGATCCAGCAATCATCCTGGACACACACACACACACACACATAGTTAAGCATCACTTTTTAGAGGTAACCAAACTTTTCTCTTGCTGTACACCTTTGTGTTAAAGGAGCTGCTCCACAATTGCAGCAATCAGTGCAAATGCACTTATTTGCTCTCTCGCTGAGAGTCAGCTGAGAAAATTGATACCGCTCTCATACCTGTCTATCAAGTCAAAGTCAAAGTCAAAGTCAGCTTTATTGTCAATTCTGCAGTATAGGACAAACAGAGAATCGAAATTGCTTTACTCTTCAACCCTTTTGTGACAGGACATATATTAAAAAAGAGAGATAAATAAAAACTGTACAATCTAAATAAAAACTGTACAAACTAAGTAAAAACTGTGCAATCTAAACAATGAAACATTGAAACATTGAGAATGTCAAATACGAGCTTTACAGGTGCTGATAGGTGGATTTTGTCACCTTTGGGTAGAGCTAGGCTAGCTGTTTCCCCCGCTTCCATTCTTTATGCTAAGCTAACCGGCTACTGGATCCAGCTTCATATTGCATGAATAGACTAGCGTGTGCTGAAGGATTGTTTTCATAATATCGACTTCAGATAGTAGAGCTGTGAGGCCTTATCGGGCTTCCTTCTAACACGTTCTGAATGATTCATCGGTGCAAACAATGAGCAACTGCTTTTTGATAGTCGTCATTCATTGAAAAGACATGAAGGCACAACAATGCGTACGTCACATTTTCAGGAGGTCACTCAGCCATGAGAAGCATCTAAATTTGACCTGCTGTATTGTTAAAAGTGGTCAGATTCAGAGGTTTGGTGTCACTGGACTTATTTTATACTTCTGGACATCCAGCAGCTACCCAGTGTTGTGTTTTCTTCCTTTTCCCTTTTTTTTTTTAACTTCACACATCCTGTCCCACTTTTCCACCGTTTCACCTCAATACAAATTTGGAACCAGCGTGTTTTTTTATTTTCTATTTTTGCCGTTTTTTCCTACGTAGGTGACGTCCTAAAAATACACTCGTTCCTCTAACTTTTTCCGCCCCGTCTCCATCTCCCTACATTCTTCAGCTCTTCTCTCTTCTTTCCTCTTTCATTCTCACTACAGCTCCACATTTTTCTCACACATTTCTCATGATCTAACTCTCTATTTTACACCAGTCGTTTCCCTTCCTCCATCCCCACGTCAGCATCCCTCATCGCTCTCTTTCCCTCCATCGTGTCCTTCACAATGACTCACTGCCGCCCTAATATAGCCTGGTTACTCTCACTATTAAGCCCAGACAGTGAAGAGGACTCTGTATATGTCTGTGTGGCATAAGATGTGTGTATAAAAAGGTGTGAGTGTGTGTGTGTGTGTGTGGGTGCCCATAGGAATCCTTCTGTGTTTATGCAAGTGTGTGTGTGCATAGAGTTTCTGTCTGCATGACTTATTCATAACGGCATAGAGTTACAGTCGGCCCAAACGCAGACCAACATTTCCACAGAATAACGAATGTTGTGAAACACACACACACACACACACACACACACACACACACACACACACACACACACACACACACAGACGTTACTTGAGGAGAACTTTTTCAGAAAATCTCTTGTAAGTGCAATTTCCAAATATTTGTTCAACTGTCCAGTCTCTTAGTGTCCTCCGTGGTCCTCAGTGCTCTGGTAGCTGTATCCATATAATAAGTGCTGGCTTGACAGTAGAAATGACTTGAACTGACTGCAAGCACAGAAAAAGGTTCAAATATGGGTTACAGTCTTTTGGCAAGAGACCAATGAAGTGAATAGACTAGCTTTAGTTTGTGAATACTACACCGTCTATGAACAAAGTGTGTGTACACTGCATCTCTACTATCTGACAGACCAAACTGCCACAGCTGATGTATACTTTAAAATATATCTGTCGAATTTACTGATCAGAGATGAGATACGCAGATAATAACCTGCTACATTTACCACTAAATTATGGATTTTAAAGGGGAGATGCACCAATTTTACACATCAAAGTGCATTTATAGGTCTCAGGGAGAACAACAGCATGTGGAATAAAAGCCCTTTGCGGCTCCAGAGGGAGCCTGAATCTCTGACCGAACTGTCTGTGGTTGCAGTGCATTGTGGGTAATGTAGTCGACAGGTTCTGACAAGAAAGAAGAGCGCATGGAATCTTTTTTTAATGTCCACTGTGAGTCTGACAAAGTTACAAGAGTGAAATAAAGTAACATTACATTTTAAATGTCAGACACAACAAGGCAGCCATTGATAACCTGAAGTAACAACTTTATTTTAACAGAAGGGTTCTTTGTCTTTCTGTGCTCTGTAACATTTTCAGAGTAAGTGAAGAGTATCTCAGAGTGATATCACTGATAAAATCATCTGTTTCCAACCTTATGTCTTTGGAGGAAAATAAGAAGGTTGAGAAAATGCTCGTTTGCAGTAAAACTGACTAATAATGATGTGATTGTGCAAAAATGTTCTGGTCTATATTCATGTTTTGGTTCAGGAACTCACTCAACCTTCCAAACACATCTTTTATTTTACTCCTGAAAACAAGCAAAGCTTCATATTCATCAATGCAAATCACCAAGGCTTAGCTTTAATGTAAGGTTTATATCATTGCCCTTAGAGTAACCAATAACTATGTCCCTTACACATTACAGTCAGAAAAAAATGTGCTAATACGTGGCTTGTTTCAAACATTTTCTGGGTAGTTGCTTAGAAACGGAGGTCAGAATCAGCGAATTCAACTTCAGAACAACAGAAGAGGCCACGACCTTTCATTGAGAGCAAATGCAAGACATCACAGACAGTATTCATGTCAGTTCCTTTAATTCCACCCAGTTTCTACACAAACCTCACAAGAATCTGACTGATCTGTGTGCTTATTTTTTTCTAGATTTTGTCCCATGGAGAGGAAAACCTCCTCAGGAAGCTGCAGGAGATAACGACAGGGAGGAATGACTCGCTCAGACTCAGCGTGGAGGAATCAGGAGGGGCAGACTCAGGTCTCCACCTGATTGGTCAGGGGGAAAAAATGCGTGGGAGGTGTGGTGACAGTGAAGCTACAGGTCTATCATTCAGAGACCTGCGTTTATTTATAATGCTGGCTCCTTTCTCTCATTACTGTCACAGTAAATACGTCTCTGTGAGCGCCATTTCAACGTGACATGAAATAAGACGTACTTCAAGAGGGGTGTTAATCATCACGTAGTGACAGGCCAGGAGCCTAAGTGGGATATATGTGTGTGTGTGTGTGTGTGTGTGTGTGTGTGTGTAGTCAACAACAGAAACCACTATTTGGAGTGAGATTAATAGATCAAAGTGCTACTCTGATTTTCACTTTCCTGAATCATTAATGGTTTACTTTAAAAAATTAATGAGAATGTGTGTGTGTGTGTGTGTGTGTGTGTGGACGGTGGGGACATAATTCGGTCAGTCCCCATAACATAAATGATTACATTTTAGTATGAAGATTTGGGTCAAGGTTAGAGTTGGGCTCGCGTTGAATCTCCAGGATATTAATGCAAGTCTTCAGATTAAAAGTCATCAGAAGTGATGGAAACATGACTGTGTGTGTGTGTGTGTGTGTGTGTGTGTGTGTGTGTGCGTGCATGCTCTCCCCTCCCCATCTCTGCTAAATTCTGGCCTGGTGCCAAAGAACAATTGGTTTTCGTTCTGCCCGAAACAAAAGACCAGCTATGACAGTCAGAGTGAGAGAGGGTGTGAGCGTGCGAGCAAGAGAGAGAAAGAGAGGGAAAGTGAGAGAGAGAGAGAGAGAGAGAAAAAGAGGAAGAGAGAGGGTGAAAGAGAGAGAGAGAGAGAGAGAATGGGGGAGGGAGCAGTGCCGATTTCACATCTCAGTGAGCACAGAGGACAGAGTGAGAAATGACTGGAGATTAGAAATGGAGAGTGTAAGAGAGAGAAATAACGACGTGGGGGAGGGAGGGGGAGATGAAGGTGAGAGTTAAGTTTACAATTAAGCGACTAAATGGCAAAAAGTGGGAGTCATTCATCTACATCCAGCAGCGCACGCTGCAGCGCCAACAGAGCGACTAAACCCGGAGCGCTTCCTGTCCCCAGACGGCATTTAAGGTGACCGTGACCCTGTTAGTGCATTTTTTAAAAACATCACATTTTCATTCTGTTAATGATCAGCCCATTTCACATTTCTCCGTCACGTCTGAAGCGGAACGCCGAACTTTTCTACAGCAAAGGCCTCCAACTGTAGGTGTATGACAGAGAGGCGAACCCAGCAATGCAGCAGGTCTTCTCTTGAAAGCTGATTCTGGTTGCTTCTGCAGCTCTGCTCAGATCAGACGATCCCTCTGAAGGCGGCTGAGTGTCCACACGTCAAGGTCCCTGCAGTTTAAGAAGTCAACTGCTGCTCTGTGGAGCCTCCACAGCTCCACCGCAGAGCCTCGTTGCTCCATGATGAGCTATTATTCACACACGTTATGGCATTTTCGTAATGTTTCTGCTGCTGTAGCTGTTTTACGCCTCGTCTTGATGCTGTAATGCAAACATGTCCGTCTCTCATGTTAGCTGCAGAAGGCATCTGATTTTAGCTTCAGTACAGTAACTCCACTGTGCTTTAAAGAGACTGACAGGAGGGTAAGCCTCCATGAAATGAATGTAAGTCTATGTAATTTGTAATGGAAACGACTCTGTGTGTGTGTGTGTGTGTGTGTGTGTGTTTCAGCACACTGATCATTAAATTCATCCCTTGTTTTGCTGCGCTCACTGTGGGACTGTGACTGAAATGTCCAAACAGTGGACGCTGACCCGCCGGGGACGGACTTCTGCTTCTTTATTGCTTCATTTATCGCGTCCCAAAGTTGTTGTTGCTGCCATCATTTATTTCAGTTCTGGATAAAATTAACCAGCGTCATTGATTTTTACAACACTCTAAACTTTTATGATTCAGCTCTACAACAGCAGGACACACACACACACGCACACACACACACACACGCAGGGGCCTTTTCTTCCCTCCTCATCTCCATATCAATTGCTGCAGGACAATCAACTAGCCGGGTCACACACACACACACACTCAACCTCCTTCTCCCTCACTTTCTTCCTCCCACTTCCTCAGTCCGCCTCTCTCCTCTGCGCGTCTCACTCGCGTAAAATCAAACACACCACAGCAGTTCGCCATCAAACAGCGAACAACACAGGGGCCTCGGATACGGCGACAGGTTTGGGATACTGCTGCACAGCCCAGGTGTTGCAGAGGTTTGGTCTTCTGTTGAGCTGTCGTTAAAAACACCTTCATGTTGTCAAAGTGTGCCAGTGCACGGCTAGCGTATGTGCGTGGATGTGTGTGTGTCAGAATGTCAATCTGGCTTTATTGTGATGATGAGACAGCACGCCAATCTGCATAATTCCCACAGCCGCCCCGCTTTCCCCTCCCCTCCGCATGTTAATGAGACGTCGCCTTGGACACGCTAATTAAACAGGATGCTACACACTCATCCAATCAGGAGTGCGGAGGAATGTTGACATCTCTCTCTCTCTCTCTCTCTCTCTCACACACACACACACACACACACACACACACACACACACACACACACACAGAGACTAAAATGGACGACAGCAAGCAAATACACACATACTGTAAATCGGATCAGTCTGAATCTCTCTTTCATTTGCTGTGGGTAAATACTGTAGGTTGTGTGTGTGTGTGTGTTGTTTCTGAGGGTGGTCACTGTCTTTCACACACAAACACACACACACACGCGCACACACACACACACGCACACACACACACACAACCATAAATAAGGTGTCTAGACAGCACAGCCGTCGGTCTGCTCTCTGGTGTGTGTTGAACATACAAATCAACAGAGTGACAAAGAGAGAGAGGGGGAGGGAGGGAGACTGGGGTTTTAATAAATATGTACGATCTGTGTCCTTCTTGAGGAACGGCCGATTCATCCCAATGCCATGCCGGCACACACACACACACACACACACTTGAGGCCCGTTATCACCTGCAGAAAGACGGAGGTGGATTTAAAGGGTTCCTGTAGTGGTGGTACAGGAACCCTTTAAATCCACCTCCGTCTCTCTGCTGATCTTCCCGTGATTTCGTCTTTCTCCTGCTTGCTCTGCATATACGATGTGTTTCCAAACACAAGGTTGGAAAGCGGTCGGCTCACACCTGTGTTTTGCCACGAGTTAGCCTGATAAACACAGTCAGTCTGGCTTTTGACATCAGCTTTTAAGCCAACTGGAATGAGAAGTCCTTAAAACGTAGACTCCATTTGCTGAAGAAGTCCATACCATGTGATTGAAAGCTCCAGAACAGCTGATAAACAGACCTGTGGGGGGCAGCTACTGTTTCCAAGGTCAAGAATGCAACAATGAACAATATTATTTTGCATAAGTATTGCTAATAATAAGCTGAGAGGTTGTAGATACAGATGACAGTTTGTCTGACATCATCATGGAGTAACGCATTTGCAATCAGGCCCTGCTATAAATAATCTTTTTTGCCGGCAAGCTGACCAGCTGGCTGCCTTTGCCATGTTTGCTTATTGTTTTTTTGTGCAGGATGAATTTTCTGACATGGTAACCTGCGAGTGCAGTGCTGTTCTGCAGCTTCCATGGACCCAGCCCAGCCAGGACAGAAAAATGGCTCCCGCCTGCGAAGGCGCTATCACGAAGAAATAAAGCCGACTGAACGCGCCCAGTGATGAATTATCCCACGCGCTGTATCTCGAGGACGTTTCTGCAAATCTCTGCAAGCTGCTTTTCATGGTGCACTGAATTTAAAGGGAAACCAACGGCAGCTTTAGGAAAGAGTCAGCAGTGATGTGTTGCTAATGAGACGAAATGTGCAAAACCACCTGCATACTGGAGAGGAGCAGAGAGGAGAGGTGGGATTTAAATCTGTTCTTAAACTCGGTAGGGCAACACTAGCCCTTGGCAGAGACACACGCATGCATGCACGCACGCATGCACGCACACACACACACACACACACACACACACAGAATTGGGCAGCCTGAGATGCTCATTGTTATTCTGCACACAGTTGTGGTCACAGACAGGGCCAGGCAGGAGCGCAGACACACACACACACACACACACACACACACACACAGTGAGGCACATGTTGTCATGACACATTACAAATGCTAAATACCATACAAGATTAAGAAATACAAAAGCAGCACTCATTTGCATACACACAATTGCACACACTGCTACACACACACATGCGCACACACACACATTCCATCACTGCCAGAGTAACATCTGCCACCAATAGACCTCTTTCTTTCTTTCAAAGCAAGCTTTCCTCCTGGCACTTCATGAAACACAGTGAGAGGGAGGAAGGAGGCAAATGGCAAAAATGTAAAGTATAGAAACATTTCCAATACAAACTGTGTGTAACAGCAGTTTCACCTTACAAATCACGCTCAGTTGCTAATGTCTGTTTTGTAGCATCGTTTAACACAATAAAAATCCACTTAAAGGCAGGAATGTCATTGAACTGTGACTTGACTATGGCTTTGATGCAACTGCTGAACCAGCTGCAGCCTGATCTACCAGAACTCTCCACTAGAGGGCGTTAAACCCCAGACTTGGTACCTGCTCGTGGCTGACAGAGAAAAAGCATTACTTTATCCTCAGTGGTTCTGTCAGGAAGGTCTTGTAGCAGCTTAGTAAATCCTCTGTGTTGTCTCCTATAGCTTGATGAGCCATTGAGCGAGGCACATGATCTCTGACAGCTCAGGAGTGTTAAACTGCAGCTGACCTCTGATCTTCACATAGACATCGGCTAATGTTTCACTACGAGCTGCTTCTTTCTTTCTCACTCTAACACGTACAGCCGGGAAAGAGTAAACCGAACTGCCGTCAGCAGCTAACTATATGTGGAATATGTCGCCTGGTAGGAGTTTTAAACCAAAGCACCTCATATTGTTGCGGGTGCTTACAATTCTGGAGACCCAGTGCAGCCCCCTCCAGCATTACAACCACACGCTGCACATGCTAATAAATATTTTTCATATTGTCATATATTTTCATGTGCAGTAGCGTGAACCAGCCTGAACCGTCCTCACACGTTAAACACTATCGTGTCTGTGCGGATTCAATGCTGCTACACAAAAAGATGACGTGACCCAAGAAAAACGCAACTAAGTACATTCACTCATGCAATGTACTTAAGTACAAATTTGGGGTACTTGTGCTTTATATAATTTCCTGTACTCCACTGCATTTACGTGACAGTAGCAGCTAGCAGCTACTTTGCAGATTTTGAATTTCCATATAAAACATATGGTTAGTTTATAAAATATGATATATTGTAATCGATTAAACTGACCAACAGTAGCTATTACATACTTAAATTTAATGCTTATTTGACCAACTATAATTAAAAATGCTGCATACACATTAATGCATCAGTATTAATTTATATATATACTGAATTTTTACTTGTAATGAGTATTTTTATGTATGTGTCAGTATTGCTACTTTCACTTCAGTAAAGGTTTAACTGTCTTCCATCACTGACAAAATCAACAAATAATGGTTTTGCATGTTTATACCCATCCACTATAATTACTACATGACTGTCGACCACACTGATAACACATCCAATATGCTTTTGTATGACTTTGTTTCTGGTTTGTATCCCACTTTGCATTTATCTGACTAAACATACATCATATTGTGCGATGATGCATTCAGAGCACAGGCTGTTTTCCTGTGTTTTTGCTTTTTGCCGGCTAATTTAAAGATGCTGCGACATCCAACTGCGACAGCTGTATGACAAAATCAAATCAAGGAGGAAAAAACTGTGGAGTGACCTTCAATGTACCAACAGGGATAGTTCCCAAAATGGCCCATGCTTGAAATTGCAGAATTGTGCACTGTGATGGATTAAGTACTGTACATGATATTTATCTCCTGCTTTGCTTTCCCTTTTGCTGACTGGACATTGCATTGTTTTTTTCCATTTCTGCGGCTTAACGTTTGGTGCACTTTTGATTTTCTCACGACATCAAATCATAAAGTAAGACTCGGTTGTCTGAAAGGGCAGACTGGCAGCAGGTCCTTTCCTCGATCACCACATGGACGCAACGCCAAAAACGAGCGTTTGCAGCTGCCACCGGCCCTAAACAAGCCAATCTGCATACACCAACACACACACAAACAAGGGAGCACACAGCTTAGTCTTCATCAGGCAGCGTTGGCACGGCGCCCTGAGACGCCGGCACACATCTCGGGCACAAAGGAGAGAAGGAAACCCAGACAGAAAAAAAAAGAGAGACAAAACAGAAAAAAAAAAGAAAGAGGCTAAAATAAGCACAGAGGAAGAAACAAAGCGCAGCGAACGCCGGACGACAGAGAAATAAAGGAGGCTGAAAGATAAATCTGACAAAGCGTACCTCGTTTCTGATCCTCACCACACAGGGAGAGCAGGAGGGATGTTGCTCTTGATTGCTACAGGGTCCACCTGTCTGTCTGTCCTTCTGCCCGCCTGGATCTTTGTCTGTGTGTCTGTGCATCTGTCTGCCATCTGGATCTGTCTGTCTGATGTCTCATATTTTCTAATGTGCCTTTGTGTTACGCAGGGTCAGCGTCCTGGTGGGGTTTTTTTTTCACATCTTAGTCTGCAGTTTACTTTACTGTTCTATCTGTGTGACTAACTGTCTGCCTGTCTGTCTGTCTCTATTGGTCTGTGCTCATCTGTCTGTCTGGATGTCTCTGTGTTTGTCTGTCTGTGCACTTATCTCTCACATTTTCCGCATCTTTTGTTGTCTGTTGGCTCCACGTACAGATAGTCTGTCTGTCTGCAGCGTTCCGCCTCTACACGCACGCACACACACACACACGCTGAAGCACAGATGGACAGACAGCCATGTTAGACTCAACCACAGAGAAGTGCAGAGGAAACACAGACGCCGCAGGGGGCAGGGGGCGAGGTGGGATGCTGGGAGCCCAAGAAGTTTAGCGGCCATCTTGGGGGACACGCAGCAGCGCACGACAAGCCAATGGAGACAGCACTGGGATGACCGTCCGAGGTTTGGGCGCCAGCCAAGTCGGGCATCCCGCACCCACCAGATTTCCTCTGTTCCATCCCAGCATGCCTTGGCACGGCGACGAGCGATTGCAGTCACGGCGGCAAAACAGAGAAGGGACCAAAGGAGAGACGGAGAGGCTGGACCTCTGCCATGTTGTCCGTGTAGCAAGTTAATGAAGCAAGAAAAGCTTGGATACACTTCAAGCATCAACTTTCACACACAGTGGGCACAACAACCCGAGCCAGAGCAGACGGCAGGCATATTGAGCGCGTCTTTCAGGTTTCGTTTCAACATCGTCCCACCTCCGGCACGAACAACAACCCCCAGCAAGGCAAACAGCCGTCAGCCTGTGTGAAAGCCCGCCGGCATTGTTCATGGCCAAACCGTGTTTGTTTGATGTCTTCATTTATGTTTTAGTGCCTTTTGGGGAGGAAAAAATGAAACACACCCAACAAAAAATGTTTGTTGCATTCAGCGTGGGTGTCCTCACCTGGCATGTAGGCGAGCAGACTAGACGGGTGGAGGGGAGGCGTTGCTGTTTTCAGTCTCTGGATGGGAGGCTGGCACAGAGATGTTACTTCAGGGATCTGCCGCTCTACTCTTCATCTTTAAAGGAATCATGACACAGACCTCTTCACTCACCCTTTTCTTTGTGTGTTGCTGCAAACGTAACCTGGCCAAGAGTCCTCTCTACTGACGCTGGAAGCTCAGGCAGAAATCATTGTTTTATCCGCTTGTTTTAGCCCGTTCTTTCAAGTTTTCAGCTTAAAAAACGTTTTTACGTTTCTCAAGGTGGTTTTAAAGAAGATTCACAGGTCAGGCAGCACCAGCGAGAAACACACCTCCGCCGTTTTATGAAAACCGTTGACTGACTGCAGCTGAAAGATTCAATCTTTGATAGTCAGTTTGCTAAAAAAGTCCTGATATCATTTTAGAATACAGCACGGTCAGCCTCAAGAAACAATTTTTCTTCTGGCTCCTGAGAAGAACATACGAGATTTCCATTAGGAGGGGATGTTTGAAATCAGTGAAAAGAGTTGGAAGTGGGGACCAGGAGCTGATCAGTTAGCTGAGACACCTCCATCAGAAGGTGGAGCAGCAGTTAGAGGACCTGAAGGTAAGACGTGAGGAGGTGAGTCAGGTCCTCCAGGTACAAACAGCTGAAGGACGCTGAAGAGAAGTCCTGCTGGAGGAGGAGGAGGAGGACAGCGCTGAAGAGAAAGTCTCAGCTTTCTGACAAAAACTGTCAACGATCAGCTGACAGAAACTGATCGAAACGTTTAAAGAATGAACCAGTGAAGTTTTTTGTGCGTGCGGTGGCCTGATGAAGTTAACGTGAAGCAAATCATTAGAATTAAAATGTATCCTGCCCAATAGCCCTGACTGACCCACATTTGACGGCCTGGGGGAGAAGTTTGCTGTCAGGGCTTTCTGCCTTTCTGACACACGGTTAACGCTGTGAAAAGGTCGCAGTTTTTAGGCAACAAAACCACTCAGGAAAAGATCCTGTTTGGGTTAAAATAATAAGTCAAAGTTGATGTTGGCCTTTCACAGTGGTCTCCTGGGTGGGGGTCCTGTGTTTGACTCATTCCTGCACAGACTTTCACCACATGTCAGAGGGAAACACTTGTCCTTTTCACTAAATTGATATAACTGTATTTCCCCACTGAATGCTCTTTTAATGTTATTGCAGCTTAAATAAAGTTGGTGGGTGAGAACTGATTGAAAATTGATTTAGCGTGTTAGCATGCTAACATTTGCTAATTTGAACCAAACCACTAGCATGACAAAAAAAAAAAAAAACAAGAGCGAGGCCACTCCTCAGTTGAACATCCATTTTTTTTTCCCAAATAAAATGATGTTCTCAAGACATGTTTGCACTTGTATGACTGAATGACTCAACATTTTTTTTTTATGCTAAGGTGGCTTGCTAATGCGCAACAGCAGCAGAAGTGAGCAAAAACACACATTTTATAGAGGTTTCTCTTTAATTCCTTCAATACAGGAAAAACTAAACATTTCCTCTGACAAATTCTTTATCCATCCAGCAGATGTTTTTAAATCAAACATTTAAAAAATGAAAAAGAAAATACAACACAGAGGTTCAAAATCATAATATTCACAGTATGTGTTTGAAATTAGAAACAATCTCTTTTCATCAATCCTCTATAAGCACTCCTGAGTGAGGCAACTTAAATTATACTGACTGATCTGTTGTCAAAATGTACAATTTCCTTCATGCAAGCTGTGACATTTTAGGTTTAATACATAAACCATGGTTGGTGGCAGTCCTGAGCATGTACACGCCGCGAGCATGTGCACGTTCCTCGATTTTTAAGTAATTCAACAGGTCAAAGGTTTCACATTTGCTTTCATTCACATTCATTTCATATATATAGTATAAAGTGCTTTTCCTTCACAATCTGTTCACTTTCATTTTGGATGCTGCAGATCTCTCATAAGGTGATACAAAAAGTACCCTGGAACAAAAAAAGTCAAAAAATAAATTCAGGCACTTTTTGGACAGAGAAAGGAAAAACATCAGTCATTAAATTTCACTTTTTGTCCCATGACGGTCAAGTAACGTAACTGAGCACAGTGGTCTTCTTTCCACTTGTCCTCCCCCCCTGCACTACTCCCCTCTTCCCTTCCATCCCTGCTTTTTCTCAGCTCTCCTTCCTCCTCCGGGACAGGTGTTCTCTGCTCCTTTTGTTTCCTCTTCCAATCTTTACCCCTCTCGTCGCTGCTGCTCTCTGAGACGCTGTTGCTGCTGGGCCTCTGGCCTTCCTCCAGCTCTCTACCTCCCTCCCACCTGGTCTGTCCATCCAGTTTATCAGCCTCATCCTCCCATCGACCACCCCCGCCTCTGTCGTGCACCATCTCTTGATTTTCTCTCTCTCCTTTGCCCTCTTTTATTCCTTTATCCACCTTGTTTCGCTTCCACCCCCCCTTGCTCTCATTTCTACTTCTGTTCTGCATTAATTCCCGATCAGGGCTGCTCATTCTGGGCTTGCCGAGCTCTGCCCTTTCACAGGATTCGGAGAGGGGCAGGTCTCTCTCTCTACCCCAGCTATGGGAGTAGGGAGGTGGGGATTGGTGGGTCCCTGCAGGTCTGTCTTGGTGTCTGTAGTTGCCTGATGGATCCTGGGGATTGTGGTAATGGCGGGAATGGTACCTGTCTGTAAATTTCAAACCCAGTAGCGTGTCTCTATATGTTTGGCTTGGCGGGTCGGCAGCTCTGCTTGTCACGCTGCTTTTCCAGCTTCTGCCATTGGAGGATTTCCCGCCGGGAGAGCAGGGAGTCTTGTTGCCGTCCTGGTCACCCCCTCGCTGCCTGTCTCTCCTCTCTGTGTCATGTGATGTCGAATAAGAGTAGGAGTGAGAGGAGGAAGGGGGATCCCTCTTTTGGGTCGAGCCACTGCTGCTGTGTCGCCCCTCTCTCTCCCTGTCTCCCCCTTTCTCTCCCTCCCTTTCTCTCTCCTTTGATCTGTTACTCTCTTTCTGCCTACCCCTCGGCCTCTCCATCTCCATCCTTCTCTCCCCGTTTCTCTCTGTTGTCAAGGGGCTGTCAGGTCTGTCTTTGCCACTAGAGGGAGCCACACTTCTTTGTGAACTGGACAAAGTGGAGTTTCTGTCTCTCTCCTCGTCCTTTCCTCTGGCCCTGTCTCTCTCTGTTTCTCTATGTCTCTGCTCTTCATTCCCGCTCGGCGTTTCTGCCGTCACAGACACGGATGATGACGGCAGAAACGCTGCGAGAGCATCTGTTTGAACTTTGATCTGTCGTTCAACCTTCTCTTCTTCCTCAGACTCTTCCTTCTCCCATTTGGAGCGAGGGACCTGAGACAGAGAGTGAAGGCGTGACTGAGATAACATGCACTTTTTGCCTGCGCATGCATGTATGAGCGGCTCTTAATCTTTCGACTCACGAACTTCAACAAAGCATCCTGCAGTTTAACCAAAGAGTCATTACACAAGGCAAAAAAAAAAATCATACAAAACACAAATGCTTGTTAATTCATATAATACAAATGTTTTATTTCCTTTCCCGTGAGTCATGGCGTGATTCCCTCCACACATCTAAAATGCTCTGGTGGCGCCCGGCATGATCGGGGTGCACTGGGGGCGCTGGCGGACACACCTGTATGAGTATGAGCTCGTCCTCTCTGAATGCAGCTCTGTTCCGGCTGTACTCCTCCAGAGTTTTCACCACTGTCTTCCTCTCCTGATGCTCCTCGTAGCTGCTGCACATTAAGCACAAACTTTAAATCAGCACTTATCTTCCAAAAAAGACTTTCATGAAACACACTCTGCTGGTCTTAAACCTGCAGTGCAGAACTTTTGTCTCCCCCCTTTTGGGGGGTGAGGGTAATTACACAAACACTGTTGACGTGTGCATATAACGGCATACTCTGTCATACTCCTTGTTGCCTACTCTGTCGCCCTGGTTACTCCTCCATTCAGCTCTGGCAAACCAGTCAATGGCTGATGTAAAACACATCACTACCTTTGCACCAAATGTCGCCACAGACACCAGATTTAAAAACGCTCTCATATTGTCGAATACAGAGCGTAAGTTTCTGTAATACCTCTCTATATATATTAGCTTTCATAGTGGCGGAGTGTATTTAATTGGCCTTTCTATGCACGAGGGATTCACAGGAAACCATGTGTGTATGCAATCCGGCGTTGTGGTTGGTAATTTTATCTCAAAGTTATCAGTGTCACTGTTTACTGTTCACGCTCTTTGAAAGGTGTCAGAGCCGTATCAAACTTCCTACTACTGACAGATCATATTAAAGGTGCCCGACTGGTGAAACGTGGGGAAGCTTCATCGTGAGGCAGTGACAGGAAATGTATTGTTCATGAAAATCTGTTTTAAATGCTGCAGCGTGTGATGGAGCGAGAGGAACCACAAAGAATAAAGCAGTAATATTCTGACCTGCCATCCTCCACCGTGCTGTTTGGTCCATCATGGAGGCTCTCGTTCCTGCTCCTCTGCGCCTTGGACCTCCCTGTGTCCTCTTCTTTCCTCATCCTCCACTCCATCAGCTCCACCTTTGGCTTCGCTTCCTCCGGCTGGTTCGATCTGTTTTCCTTGCGTGTGCTTTCTCCCTCTGGCCTCTCCTTTCGGGAACCTGCGACCAACTCTCTCGTATCTTGTCCTCCGCCATCATCCCTCACTCTCCTCTCTTCGTCCTTTCCTCCCGTCACGCTCCTCTTCCTGTCATTTGTCACCTCTTCTGCTTTGCTGGCCTCCGTCTTGTCTCGTTTTTCACTCTCCTCCTTCTCCTCCTCCACTCCTCTGAGGGCACAGTGCCATAAGTCAAAGTCCTCCTCTCCTCTGTCCTCTTTCTTCCCTCTTCCTTTTGTCTCCCTCATATCTCTCTTATCGTCTTTGAAGGTAACTTTCTCCCACATCGATCTTGCCTCTCCTTCATCTGGTTTTATTTTTTCTTCAGGCACACCTTTCTGGTCTCTGCTTTGTTCATTCTTTTCATTTACTTCAACCTCTGCCCCCCCTCTATTTAACTTGTCCTCCTCTCCATTGCCAGTCTTCTCATTCTCTTCCTTTGTTTTGCCTGTGATGCTCTCTAAATAAGAAGTTTTCTCTTCCGTCCTTTTTCCATCCAGGTTGATGTTGATGCTTATCTTCTTCTGTGGTTTCACCTTTATCCCTTCCTCCCAGATGTCTCTCTCTGGCAGAGGCCATGTTTTCCTCTCCTTTTGCCTCTCTGTTTTTGGCTTCTTTCTGTCAAATGGATTTGGGGATTCACTCTTGTGGGTTTCAGGGACCTCTGTAAGGTTTGTCTTCAGGCATTTGCTGCTTTGAGCCTTGACAGAACTTCTCTCCACGTCTTCTCCTTTTCTTTTTCTATTCTTCTCTGATCTTGAGTCAGAAGCTTTGCTGCCTCCGGGGCTTCTGCATCTGTCTGTATCCACCCTGCCTGTCCCTTTGCTGGGCTTCTCTTTGTGCCTCCTCTCCACATCCTGCCTGGAGTCTGAATGTTTGCCTCTTCTCCAGCTTCTCTCTTTTTCCAAATTCCTTTGTTCTCCGCTCTTTCTTTTGCTGTCTTTATCCAAATGTTTATCTGGTTTCATGATGGGTCGGGCTGATTCTAAGGCCTCGCTGGCAGTGGATTTGTCCTGTACACGGGTGCTGTCTTTGCAGGCATTTGGTGCAGCGTTGTGCCTCCTTCTGTCCTTTCTGCAGTCGTCCATTGAGTCTGCAGCATCAGGGGATGAAGAGTCCTCTCTACCTTCCTCGTGTTTCTTAATGCTCTTTTGTCCATGTTTTAAGGTGCTGAGGTTTATCGAAGTCTTTGTGATCAGCTGCTTGTCGTCTCGTCTTCTTTCCTGCAGTTCCACTCCCTCACTGCTCTTTGTAAGTGTGATTGGCAGGCTGCTGTACTTCTCAGCACACCTCTGCTGACACGCCCTCGGCCGAGCTCCATCTTTAGCTGGAGTGGAGCGACCGCCGCTGGACGACCGAGAGGGAGGGGAACGGCTGTCGTTGGACGAATGAGACGGAGAGGAGCGACTGTCACTAGACGACTGAGATGGCGTGGAGCGACTGTCCCCAGACGACTGAGATGGAGGGGAGCGGCTGTCACTTGAAGACTGAGATGGAGGGGAGCGGCTGTCGCTGGATGACTGCGATGGAGGGGAGCGCCTGTCCGTCCGGGCAGCGCGTCTACCTTGGAGTCGGTTACAAAACTCCGAGTTGGCTTTTGAGTGATTGCTGCTTCCTTCTTTGTCCCCCCACTGAGGAAGAGGAGAGGGAGGAAGACTGAGGAGTGGAGGTGGCAGGTGGTGGAAGTGGCCTACATAGCTGCTGAAATATTTCTCACACCACTCTTTGTACTCCATTTTCCACTTCAGATAGCGCTCTCTGTCCAGCTCCAGGCTGCTGGTCTGATTTGCCTGCTGAGCATACAGGTAGCTGTCTGAACTCCCCCCTGAGCCTCCCGCTTCCCTCTGGGAGCGTCCCTCTCGCCTCCTGGAGCTGTAGCTGCTCGAAGTGGACTTCTTATTGCGATGCCGACTGTGATGGCTGTTTTTGCGGCAATCCGACGGTGACTTGGACCTCGAACGGTAACCCACCCGAGGTGAAGATGACGAGGACGGTGTAGGGGAGCGTTTGTAACCATAGCTATAAGAGTGGGAAGAATGAGAGCGGGTGTGAAGGTCTCTGTGGCGGGCGTAGGGCGAGTGGGGCCTGGGAAAAAAAGAGAAAATATTCAGACTTCATATGTATTTTAAGGCGCTATAGCCTTGTTACTGCTTGAGTCATCTCTTCCCATCTCAAAATGAAGAACCACATTCGTTCCATGATTATTTCGCCTGGAAGTCACATCAGATATTTTGTCTAATGTGCAAACATCAGCCTTGATAATAACCTAAAGCTTGACTGTGAATATGTTGGCATATAAACAAGAAGGAAATGCAGCACAGAAATGTCAAACTAGGTTTGAGGTAATTTAGAAAGTCACAATTACACAGTTTGCCCACCAGAGAGCGCTGACGAGTTGATTATTCAACTGTAACATGTCCAGCTCAGTATGCGTCTGAAATGATCTGATGTAAAACAAAATGACTTTGGCCTGATATGCCAGTATCAGTATCAGCCTCAAAAATCCACTATCGGTGGCGTGTGATATGTGCAGTTCAGGTGAACACCAGAGAGTGAGGGCAACACAATAAATGTCAGATCCTTCAGGAACAATTTTGAGGTAAAAACTAGAATAAATGAACAAACAAACAGAAAACCTTGACAAAACTTGGAAAAAAGATAAAATACCTCGATCTGCCTTGGGATCTGGACCGGGAACGGGATCTGGACCTGCTTGATGAGCGCGAGTAGGAGCGAGAAGACTTGGACTTCGAAGACTTTGAATTAGATCGAGAGGAGGAGCGTCTGTAGCTGGATCCTCTGTGAGGTGACCTGAGCGGCAGAGGGAGGGTAGCAACTGAGGGCAGGTCTATACTTCATATTAGTATCATTAGTATCATCCAACAATACATGTGCAGCGGTTATAAAATAAAAAAGTCATCTGAGGCCACGTTTGTTGCCTTGAATTGAAGAAAAGACCATTTTAAAAAGGGTAAAACTCATCCTCCCATCAATTGCACAAGGTAAGTCACATTGTAGCTGCCATCATTCATATCATATGCTAGAATATATGATGTCTGGATACTTTTCAGCAACTCACTGATACCCTGTCATGTATGTATGCAAGACTGTGCGAGGTCCCAAACCATGAGGAATGCACAGACTTGTATATCAGGGAAACTACACAAACCAGCTCCTCAGGTCAAGACTCAACAGGTCATCTGCACCTGAGGACAGGTGGTTTGGAAGAAAAGTGAAGAAGGCTATTTATGGAAAAATAAAGAAACCATCACTCAACAGAGGAGGAGGTCCACAACACCACTCACCCCCCACCTACAATGCTGTCCCTTCAGCCCTTCCCAAGAAATCTAATGAGCTTTCACAGTTGCCCTCATGTGAAAACTCCAATGACTGTCGCTGACACTTGACCTCAGGTGACTCCAACCACTCTAAAGCCTGCCGCTTTAGAGTGCATCAGGCGGTAACAATGAGTCAGAGCTGGAGTCGCCTCTCAGATGAGAAGTGAAACGTTTTCAGTTCTAAACCATGACTCGGATGACTGCGGATCTTCACAGGTGTTTGTAAGACAGATCAGTGTTTCATTTACCTTTCCTTCTTCTTTCTCTGATGCATGTACCACTCCTGGGGGATGAGGGAGGCGGAGGTAGAGGAGCAGAGGGAAGGGATGGGGGCGCTCTGCGGGGGTGGGAATGTCCAGACGGGCGTGGCAGGTGGGTATCCAGGGGGGTAACTGCCGAGAGGCTGCTGAGCGGCGAGGAATGCGTGGAAATGGGGGGAGGGGAAGAGAGGCGGAGGAGCTGTTGGATATGAGGAGGAAGCAGAGGAGGGAGGGGGCTGCAGGGTGCTGGAGTCACTCCAGCCTCCGGTGGGACAAGTTGAGGAGGAGGAGCTGTGGGGGAGAGAGGGAATTATATCATCGTCTTCAAACAGCAGATAGAGAAAATACAGAGCATTACCTAAACACACACTCACACACACTTACTGACCTGCTCCAGCACGTTGATGGGCCAGAGTGTCTCGAAGCTGGACCTGTGGATTCATAGAAGAATGTTTTTTACAGTATAATGAACAGAAAGAAAGAGGCACAGACTCTTAATCGCTCACCTGAGGAGGTCTGCTGCAGATTCACACTGGCTGTCTGGGGCTGCTCTCCCGCTGGAGTGTGGTTCACCTGAGCAAACATCACAGACTTCATATAGAGTAGTGGATGCGACACGTCAAATAAGTTTTTCCTAAAGATGGTTTCTAGTTCTTCTCACACTGATGTATGTTCAAATGTCCATCACCGCGTCTCTAAATGATGTCATCAGCACAAGATAGCGCCTGTATCTGGCTTTTGGCTTCATTTAGGCACAGTAGGAGGAAGTAGAGGTGCATTGTCCATCTTTATTTAGTGTCATTGGTCTGTGGCAGTGTGTGTGTGTGTGTGTATCCTCACCAGTGGTATCAGCTGTGACGCAGCAGCAGCAGCAGCGGGGTCTTTGTGCGAAACCAGCACAGAAGGGGCAGCAGCCGATGAGTCATCCGGTGTCTTCTCTTCAGCCTCTCTGAATAAACAGCAGATACACGACAGAACCACATCAGAGTGACTGTCTGCAAGTTCCTCAATCTCAAAACCGTGGCGCCATATTTGATCAGAGCTGGCACCAAATGTTCAGCTTCTGCAGACTCTCCCTGAGCATCGACTTTATCAGGAATAAAACAGAAGCGGATGACAACTAAAAAATGAGAACTTTACGGCACCACGACCGCGCCAGCCAGCAGGTGCACCGCAAACGAGCGGACCAACATCACCAGCACACCCACACTTCACCCCTAAGTGACTTTACTTGTCAGGCGGCTGCAGGTGGCTTTGCGGAGGCTGGAGGGATGTGCTCGGCGTGTCGGAAGCAGGGGTGGGGCCCGCCGCTGCCAGAGGAGCCCCACACACCTGAGACGGCGGTGGTGGCGGCGTTTCTGCAGCCTGTGCGTGGTGCAGGAGAGGGTCCTAAAGAAGAGTACAGCAGGGATCAGAACGTGACAGAGCAAGCAAGAGAAAAATGGTGATTTTAGGGAAAATTACAAATAACATCTACTCAAAACACGTGTGTATTTCCTGTCGGTTTAAATATGCTGCTTATTGTAGTTTCTAACAATTCGCTAACCTGCTGGCTGCGGGTCGACTGGTAAGACTTGTGAGGCTGGCTGTGCACGGTGAGAGGAGGCGGTGTGGGCACAGGGCTCGGCGTCGGGGTCGGATTCTGGGACTGGGATGTGCCACACCTTCCTCTCAGACTTTTATTGTGGCCTCGCTCTTTCTTAAAAGTGTTCACAGCCTGTGTTGGAGAGACAAGAAAAGCGTGTGGGCGAAGAAATCCCCCCTACAGGAAACATTTTCATCACTCTCATATTTTCCATTTGTTTGTCAACTCACCTGTCTGAGAAATTTATTGGCTATCAGGGTATCAGGGGAGACATCCGATTGGTTACAAGTGGGGCAGACGTGGTCCTCTGAGTCCAGCAGGGTGGTGCGGATACCTGAGCAAGAGATATAGATGGTTGGAATGTAAATATCAGACTGAAGAATGACCACAGCACCATTCAGAAGTGTAAATGTGCTAATATTAACAGTGGAGCAGGTTTAGCAGCTAGTATTTGTATCAATATTAGACATCTAATCTGCTATTAATCTGCTAATCCCAATGACCAAAGCTTCTTTAATTTTGGGAGTTACCAAGTACTGCAGAGGCAGACATCGCTTCCTGCACTTCCAATACCAGATCAGGATTGTGTGTTTATCTGTGTGTGTGTGTCAGACACTCACAGTCGTCACAGTAGCTGTTTCCGCAGCAGGGTATGAGCACAGCGTCACTCAGCAGGTCACGGCAGATCAGGCAGAGGAGTTCGTCAGGAACAGGATCCTCCTTCTCTTCTGACTCGGGCTGCTCCTCAAACGGAGGCTTCTCCTTCTTGCCAATGGCGTACGCCTTACTGCAGACAGACGAGAGTTCACACACTGCAAATTCACCCTCGATTTTTGTGTGTTCAGAAAAGGCTGCCGTTTTTGACAATTCAGTTATCAAGGCCACCGGATATCTACAAGGGTTTCGCCACTCATCCAAGAGGGCTCTGCAGGTCTCCTGAAGACAATGAAGCAGCAAATCTAGCTGTTTTTGGCCTATTTAGATGGTTCCTGCTGCTTGCCTTTGCCTCAGATGTGATACATTAACAAAATTCACAGTAATAATTTAGCAAAGGATCTTGAAATAAGAGTAACAATTAACTTTCAAGTAACCAAATCATTAAACAGGGCAGTGGGTACATATCTTGGAACTATATCAATTCCTAATCTTTTCGGTGATTTAAGTACTTTCAGGACTTGCTCAGTTATGTTTGTCATGCATTCTTCCCAGAGTCTCCAACTTTGTATGAATATAATCTTTAAAGGACGGGTTAAGTTAGTTAAGGCTATGTTAGCTTAGCATAAAGACTGGAAACCAGATGCTAAATGTGAGCTGTAGATACTGCTAGGTGGAATTTGCTACCTTGGGACAGAGCCAGGCTAGCTGCTGTATGCTAAGCTAACATAGCCTTACATTTAAAGGACAGATAAGAGAGTGGTATCGATCTCTCACCTACTTCTCAACAAAAAAGCAAACAAGTGAATTTCAGCATTGCTTTAAAACAACAGACACAGAAACATTGACTCTTGTCTTACGCGTGTATGGCAGGTATGGCGTAATGTCCACAGTTGGTCATCATGACTCCTTTTATGTTGGGATCGTCCACCTCCACCATGAAGGAGCGAGGGATGCCTGTGCTTTTCTTTAATCTCAGAGGGGCCTCTGAGCCTTTATCTTGCTGTCAAACACACATGCGTCGACATTTAATGTTGGCTTACGGTCCACACTTAAGTACACGTTGGCACACACTAATACGTCTCGTAGAGGACAGCTGAAATGTCAAGACAAACAGAAAACTGTCTCGCGTGCTCTGCTCTTACCCCGCTGGTGGGACAGTTCCTGATGTGGTGTCCAGCAAGTCCACAGCGATAACAGGTGTAGTTTGCTGGAAGAACAGTACTAGACTTCTTGGTATAACTAGAGAGAGGGGGAAAAAAGTTAAGAAAATTATAGCAAAGCAGGGAGAAACAATGATGATGGAATATAAGAAAGGAGGATGATGGGTGGGGTGAAGACGGAGTTAAGTAAGAGCCAAGAGAGAAAAGGTGAGATCAGAGCATGGAGAGACAGAATTTAAGAAAAGGGAAAAAACAGGTGGAGAGAGGTGCTATGGAGACAGAAATGAGGATGAAGGAGGAGATCTGAAAGCATTACAGAAGTGACTCACCTCGTGGTGTCAAAGGTGGACTGATTTAAGATGACTTTGAGCTTATCCTCCTCTGGCACATCCGCATTAGCCAGGTTGGCCATCTGCATGTACACACACACACACAGACGAATGTATGTGAGCCACAGAGATGGCAGGTCAGATATGAGCATCAGTGACTCGCATGATTCAGGATCAACAAGCTGAATAAGCAAAAAAGAGAGGGGGGTGTACCTTGGAGAAAAGGGGTAAGGCTCTGGAGGCACTCTGCTCATCCATCTGTTAGAGTTAAACACAAAATCAGATTCACTGATGAAGGGGCGACAGCCTCCAGGCTACATGTCTTGGGAGACGACTGAGAGTTCAGTGTTTGTATATACTGGAAAAGCTTCACCAGCTTGACCAGCAAAGACACACATTTCATCCAAAAAAGGCTTTACACTGAAAATAGACCACCTGTCCTGCTAACCTTAAAGCTTTAATCCAGGTACTGTTGGCGGTTTCCAGTGTAACACAGGAGTAACAGCTCTATGTCAAAATTCCACTTTCATAACCTTTTGAGCTGAGATACAATTCACAGCAGCATCCAGCAGTGATTTTCATACAGAGTGGATAATAAACGTCTGTTCTCATCCCGGGATTACTGCCTCAGCACCTCCTGCCAACTCTGTTCTCATCCCTCCAAACTTGCTACACTGGAGATGAAGAAGCCAACAACATAATGCTCCCTGGGAAAATTCACCTGTCAAGCCAGCATTTTGTTGGATAAAAAATGTCTCCCTCAGTGCTTCCTCGTTTCTGATTACCTGTTCTTGGTTTGTTCCGCCTGTGCGCAGGAACAGATAAGGCGGAGGCTATCAAAGTGTGGCCCGTGGACCCGCGGTGGCCCTCAGAAAGCTTTCGTGCGGCCTCCTGAACTTGGAGAACGCTGCTGGCTGCGTGGCAAATACTGGCACCTAGTGAGTGTCGCAGGGATTACGCTGTGTCATCAAAGCTAGTGCTGTTAGCTAAAGTTAGCAATTTTGGTTCATGTTCCCTTCCCCAACCTCGTCTGTGTTCAATACTAATTACCAAATATTAGCATGCTCCCGAGCTACATTAACATACTGAACAGGGTTAGCATTACATCTGCTTAACATCAGCATGTAAACATTGTCATTGTGAGCATGTTAACATGCTAACATTAGCATTTAGCTCGAAGCACAGCCATGCCTCAGTGGTTGTAGACTCGTAGTCTAACATTCACAACACAGCATGTGTAAGATCAAGGAGAGATGATCAAAAAATGTGTCAAACATTATTTTTTCTGATTCCTTGCTTCCAGGCTGCTACATACATACAGATTTTACTCAGAGTCACATGATCGTCCACGTTGCTGTGAGCCAGTAAGGATCAAGTATTATGACTAGTGATCTTTGTATTAACTCAATAACTGCATATTTAATAAAATAAGATTTGGAAAAACCTTGCAAAGCCAAATATTCACACATTAAAATGTATTCATAAATACATTTTAAAGCTTGAGGTGGCCACTTCACACCTTGTTGTTTCATTGAAAATCCATTGAGCTGGAGTACAGCACAGCACAACAACAAAAAAAAACACTTAGTGACTGGATCATATTATATTGTTTACGGCTTTAATAAAGCTCAGCCAAATCCAATTAAAGAGGCTATCACGTTTCACCGTGGGAAAAGTAGGACGCAGTGTTTTTGGAGCTTCACTCATAATGTCAGGATGTCTGTGCCTCCGCTGCTTTGATTGCACCTCTTTTTTAAAATGTGTATGTTTTGAGGCCTCCAACTCTGCGAATGAGCAATGCTAAATCACCAGAGTTTAAGCTTGTCCAATATGATTCCAGTGCATGTACCATTATTTTTCAGCTCAGATTGTCTTTGCTGCAAAGGAAAAACGTGGACACAAGATTTTAACCATCGACCAGAAGCGTCCAATGACGACAGATACCGATGTCCACCAATGTTATCTGAGGTGACTTATCAACTGTGGGTGCGTACCAGCGTCTCTCTCTCTCTCTCCAGTGAAGTCAAACACATAATCAATACATAAGACAGCTTCATACAAACGACTTTATTGACAGAAAAAGACAAAAGAGAAACGTATGTGTTGTCCAACAGACTCAAAGCGCTAAGAAGAGTGGCAGACACTTCTCCTACTGAGAAACCAGAGACAAAATCAGGTCAGGTCAGTGCACGCTAATTCAGACTGCAGCAAGAAAAGCTTTTTGACGTGTTTGAGTTAGTTTACAGGGTCATAAACAAAGCAAAGAACAATGGTGCACCAGTTGGCTTCGGGGTTTAAGAGAGGGATTGTTTTTTGGTTTGTTTTTGTTATTCCTTCATTAAAGATAAGACACTATAAATCCAGCCCGACTAATATAATTGATGATGGTTCGTTCTCGGTAGTGAAGAGGTTCTGGTGACATATTCCTGTGTAGCTTTTATCTCGAATTCTTCTAAGACATTCATTTCTTGTCTGAATTTGAAGAGTTTTCTTGGTGTTAAGTACAGAGTGCTCTGTAGATTTAGATTATCCTGCCGCTGAATTATTCAGTTTGACACATTCAACTCTTTTGTGGATGGTGGACTCAAATCCTATCTGGGGACCGATGCACGAAATTAAAAACGGCCTTGAATGTAACTTAAAGTCTTACATTTGCACAGCCATTACATGCAAAAAGCTAAATCTAAGTAAGATTAAATATCTTAAATCAAGCCAGTAAATGCTTGTTTTTTTGTCTGGTAAGATATATCTTCTTACCAGGAGGTTTTTATGCCAGAGCATTTCACTTGTTTCAAGCTTTATTATACTTAATTATCTGCATATTGGAACTTCTTATAGAGATTTTATTACTGGTTCTCTGTAACTTTATGCTCTTTGTATCCAGACAAATATACTGTTGTCTGGCTACGCTACTTTTGAGATAACTGTGGGTTCTTTGAGACTTGATATTTTTCTGTTTGTTTTTTGACTTTTTGCAGTGTAACATGTACGTACATCTCCGAACGCTGTGAGGTATCTGAGAGCGAGTGAGCGAGTGCTGCGGCGGCTCATGAAGGAGAGACTGCCAGCAGCGGCAGCATCATAAAGCAACAGTTGGGTTTATCAGCTGTGAATAGCTGGCCCGCATGATAACGTCTGACCCGCCCGAGCAGCTCCCGACGCTGGCAGGCAGATACTGAATGATCTTCAATGATGACCACTGGCTGGTGACAAAGCGGCTTGTTAAATTAACAGCTGAGCGCTTTGATTAGAGAGAATATATACATGGTTTTGATGGTTATGGTTAAACTGTAAATGTGTACGCAGTCTTTGTAAAATCTAATTTCTCTAAGAGCAGCAGCTCCTGGAAAATCAAATAGTACCACTTCCTCTTTGCGACAGGAACTTACACTGCAGTAGAGGAAACAAGAGGTTTCAGATATTTTGATTGTGGTCTCGCTTGTTTAAACCAACCGTACTAAAGCGCGCATTCAACTAGTGTTTAAGGACGGATATTGGGCTATGTTAATGATGTGTGTGGGAGAAGGGGTGCAGAGAGATTTGGTTCGGTTACGTACTGCTTTGGCGGCTCCAGAGGGGTGGTGAAGCTGGACATCCAACCGCTCACTGAAACAAAAGAGGGAACCATGTTTAAGCCGGGCGTCCAGGATAATTCATCACTCTGGAAGCAAAGACTGGAGCTGAAATTACCAACGTTTTTGTTTTAACAAGAAGACATTTTCTTGGCTCTATGCTACACCGATAAAAGAGAGTGTAAAATGTCTTAAAGATGAAACACACTTAATAAGAAGCCGGTATTGTTGAGGTTTAGACAGGTTTTAAAAGTCATCAGAGGGAAGGTCTTTGGCTCCTCAGGGTGAGCATGAGACTCAGTATGGTTTCCTGCATTACCCAGCATGCCCCTGCAGAACATATGACGTGTGGTTTAGCTGTGAGTCATGCAGGTTTGTATTTCCGAAGAGTAAAGTCAGCTGCATAATGGATATTCTGAAGCTTTTAAAGATATGGTTTCGATTTGTCAAAGTTTACAATCCCAACTCCAAAAAAGTTGGGCCCCTCACTGACCGAGAGTCAGTTTGCTGCATTCGATCTTGTGGGCAGCTTGTAGCCCTCATACCTCTCCACCCGTCTGCATGCTGCTGACGGGGCTAATCACATGACCGCCGGTCTGTTCCAGTGAGGTCTTTTCCTGCTTTCCACGCATAAAGCCCGCACCACTGCTGGCTCTCCTGTCTAAGCCTGACTAATATCTGGGTAATCCCCGTGAACGTCACCATGGAGTTACAGTTCTACTCTCCTCACTTTTCCTGTGAGCTTATTTTACCATGAAAACGTTATGCAAAAAATTTCATTTCAGTTTCATCGGCTGTCGAGCATCCACCGAGAGAATCCGAGATTCATCATGGTGGTGTTCATAGCATTGTTTTCTTCACCACTGTGGTCCTCTACCTGCAAACACAAGCTGCTGCTGCACAAAACCATCCCAATAAGCACAATAAAAACACCTCTATATCATGTTAACTTAATAAGAGGCTCTGATCTACAACCATTGTGCCCATGTGATGCAGGCCTCTAACAGCAAATGTGAACAATTTTGAAAATAAATTTGACTTATTTTCTATCAATAAATGTTCTTATTATTGAGGCTAATGACTGGGATCTTGTTGTTAGCCCCTATTTTGATCTGCTTAAACATTAACTGTACAGAAGCTGACAAACTTAGGATATAACGTTCTGAACCAAGTCTATTTTTATCTAAACTCAACATGAGTTTTAGCTAATATTCACCACCACGTTAAGCTTATTGTGAAAGGTTGGAGCTTTAGTGACGGCAGTAAGGTGGACTTGGAGGGGCCAGGCGGTGGCAGACTTTGCAGCGGCAGGAATTCAGCTACAGCTCGAGCAATGGCCAAAAAAAACAAAACAAAAAACAAAGCAGGGACACTTACACATTGCGGGTCTTGCTGTTCGAGCTGGACTTGTGTCCGATGATGGGGATTCTCCTGACGATGACAGACGAGCCTTTGTGGATCTGACCTTCATCATCTGTGTACTCTGACGGGGACAGATGGAGAGAGTCAGGGTTCAGAGTGTGAGGAGGAGTTGGGATAAATGTTCACCGTCACCAGAATATCTCCCATCTTCAGGGTTGCTGAGACTTGATTTCGAGCCTCAAGTCTTGGCTTGATAAATTCACGGCTGCGGTTGATGATTCATTTCATATCGCACGATCTGTTGATTATTTCCTAGATTAACTGATAAAACAAAAGATAATCATTTCACTATAAAGCACTAGAAGGCTTAGAAAGCCAACATCTGAGTGGCTGAAACTATTAATTATTGGAATTTGTTGACAAAAACAATCCATAGATGATCAAAACAGTTGCTAATTAAATGTCTGTTCAATTGACTCTTTTAGTTTTAGATGAATGTATTATATTTACATCTGCTAAATTAAACAGATCAATGTAGTTGCTCATGGATAATTAATGTCTGTAGTGATGCACAATGCCTTGAACGTGATTATTCACCTTTTTTAAAACATGCCAATAAAGACACTTAACACTGTTAACTCTGTCAACACGCTCACATCACTCAGCTCTGAATGGTGGGTCAAACCAGAGTTAGGATCCTGAAGTCTGGGCTTGAGAAACCAGAGGCGGGGTGACACAGTGCCGCCATCCCCCCCTCCCTTTTTTTTAATATATACATAAGAAGAAAACTCTGGGTATAATAATAGGCAGAGCGCTGTTTGAAGTCTGACACCTGAGGACAGAAACCTGAAAAGCCTGACACCATTAAACCTTCCTATAATGTATGATATTCTGTGTTTTTTACTCTTCCATGGCATCTTATCTAGCAGTGGAAAAACATTATGCAGCACAGGATGGGTCTCCAGAGCTTATCTGTAGGATCTTGACTCATAGGTGATTCTCAGAAGTCATGATCATCATGTTTGATCTGCAAGTCTTCTTTTAATTTAGAGTGTATCTGTATTGCAGCACATTTTTTTTTATCACCAATGATGCCTTTTGTTGATAATTTTCATTTATGTGTGTGTGTGTGTGTCTCGACTTTAGCCTTATGGTCATGACTAGGCTGTGCTCCTACCCTACCTTCGCTATTTTTATCCCACATCTCACGCTGGGACATGCTCGCCACCGACGTGGCCGATCCACCACCAACAGGCCGCTTAATGAAGGGCGTGAGGCGTAAATGCAGCAGGAATGTGGCCCATTCATTAGAGCCCTTTGTCAGTGCTTGACTTTTCTGGACCCCCCGTCGAGTCGAAAGAGGTGACGCAACCCTCTCACCCCGGGCAGCTGTCAAAGCCGGGCCACGTGTTGTCTTACAAAGTTCAAACAGCCAAGACAAACACACTCATCACCGGTCCACACAGACGTGTGATCATTACCTTCTTGGGTCTGCGCGTTTGTGATCTGCAGGTCGCAGTCGCCGGATCTGAGCTTCTCCCTGCCCATGATCTGCCTCTTCAGGTCCCTCAGCGTGATGTGCGGGCCGTCAAACACCACCGTGTCGTAGCTGAGTTTGGAGGAGAATTTATAATGAACATGAGTCATGCTGAAATCAAACAAAACAAGCCTCTCGTCCTACACTGTCCTCAGAGCGACAGCTGGCACTTTTCCTGCGATGACAGAGAACTTGACTGTAGTTTCTCTGAGAGTAACGTCCCGAAGTTAGCAAGCTGGCTGCCGTTAGCCGGCTGCGTCGAGCGCCGGTGCTCTAACAAGCTAGGTGGTTAATTAGCAACCGGCCGACAAAGTGGCGTTCACGGGATGACATCTCCCAGCGACCGGTGGAGCAGCAGCGGGGACACCGGTCCAAGCTCACACGGTCCGTTTCGAGTCTAATTTGAACTTTAATCGCTGCTCTCAGCCCGAAGTGTTCGCTGACAGAAACCACCAGCTGTTTCCGCAGGCAACGGCTCGTCAGCACTGTGCGAGCACCATCTGATGCTGCGTTAACGTGATCCCCGCACGCTCCAACTTCTGAGCTTTCATTGCGAGCGCATCCGTCCCTTGTAAATTCCACGTCGTTTTATACTGAGTATAGTAGCATTGAAAAAGCCGCATTGATCTAAACGCGTATGTGCTTTAAGAAACTGTTGTTTTTTCAAATGTAGTGATTTGTAATTTACCAGGTGTTTTCTACTGTTTTCATGTTTTACGGTTTATTCTTTGCAAAAGCTTTGTCAACACATATCGTATCATTTTTAGAAATAAGTCAAAATTGGGCGAAAACATGCGAATTAAAGTAAAACAAAACGTAGGTTTTGGTGACTGACTTAAAGATAAAATGACATAGTGTGACCAGTCTGTACAGTTGGAAGAGGAAAATAGCTCAAAGAAATTTAAGTGTCTGACGATGAAAAGTTAAAATGTGGGAAGTAAGACGCACAGCAATATACTTTAGTTTAGCCTGCATGGCCTGCTGAACAATAATATAGCCTATAGCCGAGTTTTATGCAGGCTTACAAGAAGAAAAACAAAGTCTACATACACACAAACTCTTACTTACACTGTTGCAATAATGCCTAAAAACCCTTTGGTCCGTGTCGTTTTTATGCCTCGATGTGGTATTTTCCAAGTGTTCCTGCTGCACCTGAAGGCAGCATCCTGCCTCCACTCTCGGAGCTGTGCACCTGTTCGGGCTCAGGGGACAGCAGGCAGGCTGGCTCAAAGCAAACCAGATTTTCACAAACTAAAGATTTAATAATGGTTTTCACTTGTCCAGCTCTCAGCGCACGTTTTTTAAGCCACATTAGCAAGAAAATGCTCAACATTGTCAAAGTAACTAAATTGTTGACCGCAGTTTGTTGCCTAAAACTCCACTAGATGGAGACAAAGCATTAATTATGATGCTGGTGCGTGTTTTTCTCTCTCGGCTTGTGTTAGTGTGTGTGTGTGTGTGTGTATGTGTTGGCTGAACTTTGCTGCAGTGTGTAGTCAGTCCGAGAGGTTCATATTTTGTCACCTTTAGTCCCATTGCCATGGTAAAACATGCTTAATTGTCCTTGACTGAACCATAGCCCTGTGCTACCTGACTGTTGTTTGACTGCACAACACAGACTGCATCTAAACGCCTCCTCTCCACTGCACCGCTGCAGTGTCTGTTCCTAATGTTCCAAATTAATAAAAAAAACCAACAACATCCATTTTATTTGGATTTAATTAAGTTTGGACAGCCAGAAACGCCAATTCTTCATATCAGTTAGATGAGAAAATTGATCCTATGCTCATGCTTGCATGGTAAATCTAAAGGTGCAGCCAGCGTCCAGTTAGCTTATCTTAGCATAAAGACTGGAAACAGGGGGAAACAGCTAGCCATCTATCAGCACCTCTAGAGCTCACTAATAAACACGGTACATCTCAGGTGTTTAATCTGTAGAAACAAACCGAAGTGTAAAACAGACAATTTGGCGTTAAACACATGATACATCTGCCAGGCTAGTTCTTGGCTGCGAACAGTTGCCAGGCAACCAATGAAAAATCCAAAAAGTTACTGGTCCCAATCAGGTTGTCAATCAGACAGTGCCTGAAATCACTCTGTATTTACTATACCTGTCAACCATTTTATTTGAGCCTGTGTAAATGCATCCAACAGTCTAGTCAAGACTTCTCTACATGATGCACTGATCCTTTATTTGAGGTTTAAAAATAATATGTATACATATTTACACATGTAGGCTCCCTAATTCTAAATTATTTTGTCACAATCTGAGCATGGTGGGCAGAATGAATTAGAAGTCAGTCTAACCATCAGGTTTCACTTGTGGCCCTCCAAGGGAAAAGTTTGGGCACCCCTGCTCTATTGAGTAGTGTCCCCTTCCAGATCAAAGTGACAAGCGGCAATGTGTAGTTGTGAAAGACAGAGGAAAATAGAGACGTGGTAGCATTCATATGAGAATAATTCCTATAATAATCATATAAAATGTCGATGATCATTCAGTAACATCTGTGCTGTTAACACAACTCTGACTGACGCTGCTTTCAAAGACTCCACACTGAAACAGAAAAGTAGAGTTCATGGCACAATGCAGTGTCCTCTACACCAATCTCAATTTTCTGCTCACTATTGAATGAACTATTCGGTGTCTATCACAAGTGAGCTAGGGAGTGGTTTTGGACAGTCTGGGATGCCATTTTTGCACTTTGGTTTAGATAAAGATAAAAAAAAAGAGAGATATAATGTGTTCATTAATGAGATTTAGAGGTGCTGGTAGGTGGATTTATTTACCTTAGGACAGCTGTCTTTATGCTAAGCTAAGCTAACCAGGGGCTGGCTGTAGCTTTATATTATATTTAATGTACAGACATGAGAGTGGTATTGATCTTATCATCAAACGGAAATAATATATTTTGAACACATTTTGATAAATTAGACGTGTGTCACATCAAAGAAAAACATGAGTTAAGCTAGCCTAGGTTAGCACAGGCTCACAATGAGCAAGACAGTAGCTCAAGAAGCAGGAATCTTCTCTGGCATCGTCACCACAGGTTGGCGGTGATGACACAAGTGTGCGCACACACACACACACACATGCGCAAACCCAGGGGGGGCATCTGATTGGCTTGATTCCGATAAATGGAGGGAGAGAAAGGAGAGATGAGAGAGGAGTGTTTGAGGAAGTCTTGCGCTCGGTCCTCTCTCTCCCGCCTGCTCTGCTCAGAGGAGGGATTTGCCCTATCTTCCCTGGCTTAGCACACCATTGTGAAAGCAGTGGGAGGATGGAGAGATGCAGAAGGAGAGAGAGGGAGAGAGGATGAAAGGGAAACAGCTGCTGCCTTTAAACTGATGTTCTTCTTATCGTGATACGATGCAGGACATGTTCAGTGACTCAGCCATCAAAGAGCTGCTTGGAAACAATTATATCCTCAGCTTTATGTGTGTGGGTGTGGGTGTGCATGTGTAAATTCTGGATGGAAAATGAAGTTTTTATTATAGTATATTATAGTGCTGGTGTGTTTATCTGTGGAAAGTCTGATTTACTAATTAAAAATTAGGACACAGTGACAATCTTGATTCTTAATGTCATACTTTTTTTTAGCTTTTAGCTATTTTAGCTAATGGAAATGGTCCTCCAATAATAACCATACTGTGTGTGTTTATATGAATTTTACTGGGACATATTCCTTTGATTGTCTGACCATCTGGCCACTGAATGAACTTGCTAACTGGTGGAGTCAGTGACTGAGAGAGTACTAATGAATTAGTGAACAGGAGAGAATACACCTTCTGCTGGTTGACTGATTTGATGTTAAGTTGACTGATCATTCGTCTCAAGATTTAGTTCATGCTGAAATACCAAACCAGAGGAGAAATGGCTGGATGTCTCCTGTCAGGACATGGCGTCGTGTTGCTTTGTGGCATTTTCCAAACATCAGATTTTTATTGTTGATTTCCTTCTTCTTCCTCTCCTCCTCCCCTCCACCTTACACTCTCTGCCTCTTGTCTTTCTGCTTGAGCAGCGTTCACAGCTCCAAGGCTTTTTTTTCACACTGCAGATGGCCATAGCGTTACTCCACTCAAGGCCCACACATGCACGCGCATGCACACGCACACACACACACGTACACGACATTGCTCTCTTTGTCAGTGACAATGGTTCAGAGTGCTCTTCACTCATTTTGCCCTTCGCAGAGAGCAGAAGTGTCTCTCGTCCTCAAGAGCTCAACTTGCTGAAGATTTGTCGGCGCAGTCCGGCACTGATCTGATGCTTTGTGTCTTAGACGCATGTGGCATCAACAATCGCCAAACATCACGTGATGAAGGAAAAGTGTTCCTGGTGGGAATCCATTTTTTCATCAAGCACCACCATCAGGTTAACATTTTAATTTGTACAGTAATTTGGTTTATGACCAAATTCCTGCAACATTACACACAGCTGTAGTTTGTGTTTAGTGCTAATTAGCAGATGCTAGCATGCTAACATGCTAAACTATGATGGTGAACATGTTAAACATTGTACCTACCAAACATCAGCATGTTTGCACTGTCATAGCGAACGCATTAGCATGTTCGCATTTAGCTTAAAGCAGTGCTGCACCTGACCCCACAGACACACTAGCTTGCTTTCGACACTTGTTTTCCTACAAGCAGCTGGTTGGCTGATAAATGGGATCTTCAGCTGATGGTACAGTCTGTGCCCCAAGATGTGCATCAACAGTTTAATATGTGTCTTATTTAATGTAATATACCGTAATATGCATGCTGTAAGCCTTGTAGGAAGAGATATGGAAAGGTTAACAGGAGGTGCTAAAAAGGCAGATTGTCGGAGCAACTTTCACATAAACATGACTCTGATCTTTTTAAAACTTGACGCCAACATTATTTTAATTATTAACATTTTATTTTTAAAAATATAGAGTGTAGTGCAAGAGTGAAAGTGGCTGTATATATTTTTGTTTTCAATATAAGTGAATGTGTCTGTTGAATGAAATGCAAGACAGCACATTGGCTCTCAAACAAAAATTTGTGCAGAAAATGAACTATAAGCAGTGTTCCATGTTCACGTGCGCTGACAGATGTTCTAAAGCACATGCACATAGACAAGGAAATGCACATGCACACACGCTTTCATTAATGTGCAGCCAAACCCTGTACAACAACAGACGCACATGCACACAGACATCAAGGTGCTGCATGTCTCTGGTGAATGCAAACACACACACGAACACGCGCACGCACGCACGCACACACACACACACACACACACACACACACACACACACACACACACACAAAATGGTGGATTGGGTACAACCAAACCTGCAAAAACAATGCCAGCTGACAAGCTAAGCTCACTCACTGCAATAGATAGATAGATAGATAGATAGATAATTAGGACATCAAAGCTGACAGCAACTCTCCCTCAGAGCCTCATTCTGTCACAAACAGCTGTTATAGCAACATCCAACTGGGACACAAACACACCCAAACACAGACACACACTGACACTAGTATTTGTGTGAAACATGAGGAGCTTGCCTGGTGCAATTCACAAATGCATGTCACATAGCCAGATGTGTGTCTATCAGTGCGTGCGTGCGTGTATGTGTTTGAGTTTTTGATATTTTGTTCCAAATAAACTATGAACTCGCTGCAATGGCCTTCAGTATTGAGCACAAATTGATTTCTGCACACATTCCTGTTTTATTTTTAGAGCACACAGAGGTAAGACATTACGGTCTGGTACAGCACTATAAAATAATCTGATGTGGGATTCCTGCTGGGAAATGCTCAGTGTCTTTTATGGGCTATTAGCATAAGGGGCCATTTTCTCTTATTGGGCCAATGGAGCTGAAGAAAGCAATTACTACAATACCATACTGCTCGATGGGAGGGTGGAGGTTCAAAACAGAAAGATGTGGCAGAGGGGAAACTGGCTAAGAGGATCACGGAGAAGAAAAAAGCCAGGGCCGGGGTGAAAAGGGGAAAAAGGAAAATGGAAAGATCAAACGTGGGCGATGGTCACAATATCTCTGTGCAACAGAGGAGATGAGCGGCAGGGGAGATTGAGTGACAAAACGGCACATATAAAGGCAGTTAAGAGGAACAAAAGCAGAGTGGCAGCCAATCCCAGTGTAGCAGAGAGTCTCCCATAATCCCGTCATCCACTCTAATCTCTATGACGACGACGCGGAGCTCCATCGCTGACGTCACAGTTATGAATATTCATCAGGTGAATGTGAGCTCTCCACCGAATCCTCCCTCCTCACATTACATATTCTTATCTTCTTGCTGTTACACTATATTCTGATAGTATACAACAGCAAATGGGAAACAAATTAGGACACATGTATAACATTTAAGGACAAATAATATAAAACCACTCCAAATTCAGAAATGCAGCAAATATCAAAACACATGGCATCACACTGTCCTTTTGGAAGTCAAAGTAAGGGTTCAGGCTTATGCAAAAAGCAAGTGTGTGGCAATCATAGAGAGGGATGAGGTCATTGCTGATGTTATTCAACCATCTGACACACACCTCAGTTGTAGCATACTGATGTTTGGACTATGGGATGTAGAGGTTTAGGGTTATGCCCGAAAAGAACTAGTTCATACAACATGCTGTTCTACCACGAAGGTTTGAGTATACTTGACCAGCAGTGCACACTTTCAGACAATCCTGTCTCAGAGGCATTCATCGTGCACTCATTTGAGTTGATTTATTTTAGGTGATCGTGTGAAGAATGAAAAAGGAGAGAGGTCCAAACTGGCTGCTTTCTCACCTCTCCACACCTGGGGAACTGCTGCAGGAAGTGGGTGTCGGATGCACTGTTCGACCACCCAGCAAGCACTTTGGTTGAAGCACACTGACGGCTTTAGGATGGGACGTCGAGGTGGGGGGCTCAGTCCGTCCTAACAGAGAGGAGCGCAGTAGTCATGCCACAGTGCAGGGTTTGACCATGGCTTGGAGGTAGGGAGAAACAGTACCTGTCACTGCCCTGTAGACTAACACCAGAGTTTTAAACTGGACGAGCTGCAGAGATCTGGCGGCAGACCTCCTCTGTAGAGGAAAGGGTGAATCCTCCTCATGTTGTACAAAAGAAACCTGCAGGTGCATGCTACCGCTTCCGTGTCTGCCAGGACGGTGATTGTCCAGCGCCCTTGCTGTCCCAGCAGTATTCACAACAGTTTTTCAAACATGGTGGACAGTTTTTGGCTCCTCATTTTGCATTTAGGATATGATGTGAGTTGTGGGCAGCAGTTCAGTCAAACAGCGATTCCCTCCTCTCGGATTGTTTAATTTGAATCACTCAAGAGGCTTTGTGACTTTCTATGTGACTTTAGGTTCCCTTTCTTGATTTCAGCTCAAACCCATGAGATCGTGCTTCACACGCTGCCCACTGAGGGTCCTGTAAGCCAGTGGTGGGTTGCACCTGTGGACAGGTGCTGACCGCATGATGTGGCGCATGGATGTGTAAACAGGAACACTATCAGACGTCTCATTTTCAATCACAATACGATCAGAAAAAGTGACAAATAAACAGATACGGGGCAACCCGTACACACATGTACTTATTTCTATGTGCGTGCACGCTCCACGAACACACTTGCACACATAGTCCTCTGCATGCTTGCCTCTCTTTATCTCCTCCAAACACCTCAAATCTGGCACATCCTCCAGTCTCCTCATTAACTTTTTCCTCTCTTCAGACATCTGTGGAGCGGCAGTGGAGATAAGCAGAGGAGTTATCTATCGGACGGCTGAATCAGAACAGTTGACACAGCACAGCTGATACACATCAAGTGTGTGTGTGTGTGTGTGTGTGTCTGTGTGTGTGTGTGTGTGTGCAGCTTTAAGGAAGAATGTGCGCACTGCATGTGTGTGTTTTCTCATCAATATTGTGCAGGTTGGCGTTGGTGTGCGGTGAAGTTCCTGATAAACACCTGACAATGTTCATCTGTTGAAAAGACCACCAAAATATTGGGTTATCTGTGTGTGTGTATGTGTGTGCATGTGCGTGTGCGTACGTGTGTGTGCGCGCTACACATCAAACATTCACATACACACATTCCAATAGAAAATGAACTCACCACAGGCACTTTGAAAAGGTGACTCTTTATTTTCTAATTATTATACTGTATATAATATTCTTTCTCTCTAGATATAGGTAATCATATTTATACCATGGTAAGTAAAAGTGTGCTTTTATTCACAGCATGTGTCCGTGTCAGACCGCTGTTAGTTGGAGGTTTACATTATAAAGTATACAGTGAAACTGGCTGGCAGCTATGTGTGTGTGTGTGTGTGTGTGTGTGTGTGTGTGTGTGTGTGTGTGTGAGCCGTGTTATACAGTCAGTGTGCCTGTGTATAGAAAGACAAATGTGAGTGCCAGCATGTTTCTGCATGCATGTGTGCATGTGTGTGTGTGTGTGTGTGTGTGTGTGTGTTGGTTGAGGACGAAGTATCTCATGATAGGGCTCAGAGGTATGGAGCAGGATAAAAAAAAGCTGCCCATTGATACACATGTCAAAACAAACCTTTAATCACATCACCCGTCATTATCATTAAATTACGACCCACGTTTCGGGGGGATTTTGTTTGTCGATGCTACTTCAGGTTCCGGCTGCACGTTTGTCCGTAGCCTTTCGCTCTTCACTTTCACCACAGAGTAATCGCTGGTTACTTTGTACTCTCCTCGTCTCCATCGTGACGTCAAAGCAAACTGCTACAATGCCTGCAAGATACGCTCCCTGACAAAAAAAATGCTACACATACAGTATATTAAACACAACACTATTAAAATATTCAAGTTTACGTTTACCGATATTCTGCGTCTTTTTCTTTTACGCTTGCTCCATATTTGTCACTGTACACTCCATGAACTCAAATCAACTAAGAAATACGTAAAAAAATTAAATTGTCACCAACTTCTCCATCTCTTCTCCTGAGTTTGTGTTGTGGCATTTGTTTTCTAACAGTCCTCAGGTCAGTTTGAAATGGACAAAGTCAGGTGACAAGCATTTACCAATGAAACGGATCTTTCTGTATTCGACTTTAAACAAGGCTAAGAGTCTGCGGCCATGCTAGCAGCTCCGTGAGGCTGCACAGCGGTGCGTCAGCATGCTAAGATGCTCACAGCGTCGGCGCTAACATCAGCATGTTATCCTTCTCGGCATGTTAGCATGCCAACATTTGCTAATTAGCACTGAACACAATGTGCGGTTAAGGCTAATTAGAATTAGCTTTGCACTTATTTGGTCATGGAAGCGAATATTGGACAAATTGACCAGATGATGGCGCGAGATAAAAAGTTAAGGGATCACCAATGTATTACAATTTGTCTTGAGGGAGATGTGAATGTGCCGAATTTCATGGCAATTCAGTCATTTCTGCCATTGCCATTCATATGGCCTTTCTGCTAGCATGGCTAAAAACCCTGCAGGTTGTGCGCTCCGTGTTGCTTTCACTGGTCTCCGCGCCTGTTAGCCTGACTCTTCCCATTGCAACATGGCTCAGTAGAAAGTGATGGGTAATTTAGTCTCATTGGGGCATGGCTTTCACAGATGGGAGTTTGACTCATACAAAAATCTGAGTAGTGATCCAATAGGAGTAAATCACATGTAAAAATTGGTCTGAAAATCTAACGCGACTGTTGGGAATATCAGTGAAAACTGCTCTCGATTACAACGTGGTCATCTTTTTGTATCAGACCAGCTCATGATTTCACCCCTTGCTCCTAAACACTCATTAAAGAGGAAGAAACCTTTGACGCATGCTGTTGCTACTGCTCATGAGCAATTTATGCAACAGGGAGCCTGAACACACCTGATGCAGAGCGAAACTCCAGAAGCCTGGTAAAACAACCTGCCATTTTGGGCCCTTCATCCTTGGTCAGTCAACCGTGGCGGCCTCGGATATGTTCTGCATGTAAACAAACACTGCCTGAACGCGGTGCTTGAGGCGAAGCCGCAAAAAGCAGATTTTAATCGCTCTGTACTTCCTGTCAGAATAATGTATGTAAAATGCAAGACAGGTAGGAAATCTCTCTAGCTAAAGGGCTAAAGGTGGGCAGAGGATGGCAGTCTGGAAAACGGATTTAATAGGCGTCAAAGCCGGAATAATTCTTAAATTAAATGGCTGCTGTTTCAATCATAGATGCTGTTTGGGGACTTCCACTGTGCAGAATCTCTCTGTACATTGTCTCACATTAACGACAAGTGTTTTAATTCTGATTGGCAGTAGAAGTGGTCCAACCTCTCGCTTCATCTGACGGAGAAAACGCTGTCATGTAAAAGCTGCTACTGCTTAAAGAAAAATTCTACGACGCGCTGGTTTGACAAGCCTCGCAGACCGAGCGAGCGGGTTTTTCCCCTCTTCTCGTCTGATTTCCGAGAACACTAGGAGCAGCTACACCAGGCTGTGCCGATCCAAGACCAGCCGTCATTAGGGATTCGATAGATTATTGTCTATCCTGCTAAGCCCCCTCTGCTGATCCTAAATTAGCCTCACAGGCAGACACGGCAAGTCAGGTCTGAGCAGCAGATGTGTCAAAATAAAAGACCAACAGTCCAGTCAGACCTTTGAAATAAAAACGAGTTCCTTCTTAGCCTTGAACCATAAACTCTGTATTACATTTTGTCAGTAATACACAATATCCAACAGAAACCACTGACTCCAAAACAGTCCTTGTGTTTTGTATGGCTGCGTCTGCTGAGGAATGATTGGGGCAGTTAGCTCTAAAACTGATCCCAGTGCGACCGTTAAAGGTCGTGGGAATGCAGAGGTTATACTGGAAGCCCCATGGCTGATCTGGGAGCTGTCTGAAGGCAGGACAGGCAGGCACTGGGTGCATGGGTGAGGAGAGGCTAACTGCACACGCACACAAGCACACACACACACACAGACACAAACACACACACGTGAATATTAACACACACAAACATGCAGGCACATAACTCCACCCGTAAGCCCTCCTCACACAGTAACCTTGTACGTGTTAGTGTGTGTGTGTGTGTGTGTGTTGTCTGTGTGTGACTGCAGAGTGTAGAGTGCTTATAGCATGTGTTTGTCTCTGAACTATTCCATTAAATTCACATTTCTCCGACAGTTCTTCTGGTCCTCCGTGTTCGATTAGCTGGCTCAGTGTACTTGAAGTCCCGCCAAGGAGCGACACATCAGCGACAGAAACAGTTTGTTGTTTTTCTCCCAAAGAAACACTTACAATGTTTTTTTTTTTGTTGTTTTTTTTTTTCCAAACATGACACAGTGATTTTTCTTTTAACAGGACACACTTATCCCCACACCGCACTGGGCAAAGCTGAAGCTGTGAGTGTGCACTGCACGGGTGTGTATTTCTGTGCATGTTTGTGCATGAATGAATGTCTGTGTATATGTTTGTGACCATCAGCCAGTGTGTGTATTGCTATGTGTTGTGTTCTCGTGTTTCTATACTAATGAGGACTTATATCCCACATAATTCTAGATGATCTAGTTTTTTAATTGCTTGTTTCAGATTTAAGAGTTTAAGTTAGAAATTGGTAAAGGTGGAGATGTAGCCATACAAAACGGATCTTCATTCTTAATCTGCTAAATTTTAAATGAAATTTGGTTGTGATATAATTATTTCATCACAATATGATTATGTGCTCAAGGTCTCATTTGGAGCATCAAATTGCCTTGATGTGTTACTCTTGGATTAGTTTTAATTTGAAGTTGCCAGCAGATCACCAGGACAGTTTATGAAACCACAGCAAAAAGGAAGAAGGTGAGATATAATTGCACGTGTGTCCCTGCTGAGATGCATAATCTTTGGATCCATTTCTAATTTGCAATTATGTGCTATTTGATTTTGTTGATCAGGACCTATTGGCAGTTAATGCAGCTGCCTCACTCTAGGTGTTGAGGAATACACAGGTGTGCAATCTAATACAATCCATTATGGTGGTCCTGCAAAAAACCCCCAAAACATTAGTTCTGTTGTCTAAAATGTATTTTTTTGGCAGCTAACAACACCGTCGAACAGGCTGCGGTTCAAATACGTGGTACCTTTGAGGCTGTGGGCTGGATTGTATTATAGTGCCTTGCTTTGTAAACTCTTCAAACTATTTTGCACATGTTAGTCTTAACAAAAAGGGATAATTTCAAACTCCATAAGCAAAAGAATTTTTTTCCAGACTGCTGTGTTGGATTGCATTGTGTTCTGCCCTCGCGCCCATGTGTCAGGTAACAGAACTTTTGCCTGTAGCGCAGTGGGTCAATAAGTCCTCAGAAGTGTAGAAACCTTACATTGGATGCGTGTATGTTTGTGTATTGCACTTTCAGTGAGTGTCCCGCTGCTGTGAGCGACCTCTGGCACCAGTGAGGTGAGGTTAATGTCCACGAGAGATCGTCTGAGCGCTCCACTGTCTCTTTGCCCTCCTCCCGTCAGAGGCTTCAGATGTGATCAAAACACCACAATCTCACAAACCACATCAAAGTAGAAAATGAAACTAGAATAATATAATATTACAAAGACTACGACCCCTGCTTCCCAACTCTGCTCCCTTCGATCAACCCACCCCCCGTGGTTAATAACTATAATATGTGACAGAGTTTGTCATCCTCTGCACAGTGGCACCTTTAGAGTAGAATAATTTTTTACTAATAATACAATTATTTGTTGTTGATATCAGAGTATCAAAGCTGTATGGCGGTAAGAAGAGATAGACAGAGGTATAGTCTCAAAAAGCACCCTGTGCTCTATTGGAGTAAACATCATGAAACACAGCACAGGCTTACGGGCCCACACACCCTTGTAAGGCGTCTTAAATGTAGCAGTCCAGTATCCCTACGGACTATAGAGATTAGGGTGCCATTTGAGACTCGATTAGAGATACAGCGAATGTTAAGCACTGGAAGCGGATGGATATGGCATGCATGGTTTGAAAGGTCAATGCTGACATGGCTCATGGATGCGGTTCTGAACCCTGACCCCTAACAGACCCTCAGGATCCGAGGGGGCCTCTGATGTGCTGAGCTACATAGCTACTACTGCTGAGTCAGTATACTGCAGGAAATCCAATGCAAAAAAGAGTACTTAGAGCAGTGAGCCTATGATCTAAAGCTAACCTGGAGGCCATGACATACAGGAAACAGTTTGAGTAATATTTGGCACCAAGTATGATTAACAATATTTTGCTAATATATGTCTGATCCTTAAGCTAACTCAAATTATTCTTAATTAAAATTATCCTAGCTCTGCTTAAGGCAATATTCTTCATCTCTAATTACTTGAGAAAGTCACCCATCTAACCTAAAGTTAGCAAAAAGAAGCAGCTAAAGGCTAACCTGTAGCTAACAGGAGTAGAAGAGTACAGTCTTTGCGTTTTCTCTACCTCGGCTTCTCTTTTGCAAGAAGCGCGTTATATCGTTAGTTAGCTATTCAGCTGGTTTAAAAACGTTCCTGTGCAAATGTACTTTGCCTTTCCTTCCGACATACAGTAACACCCTTGAAACGACGCCGCTGCAGCGCTGAGCATAAAAAGCCCTTGTGTGCTCCTGTCCTTTAAAAATTAAAAGCCCTTGCTTTGAGAAAAGCAGTTTTTTTTCCCTTTCACAGCCCATGACAACTGCTGATGTTGTAGTTAGCTTGCAAAATTAATATTTACATGTGGAGGACAGCTAGAGCAAGTCCGTGGTGATACACGTTCGTCCCTTTAAGCTCCCTTTATGGCGTAAGAGACAGTGGCTGAAACAGCAGCGTCATAAATTAAACAGTATGACTGAGGTTTGGAACATCTTTTATTATCGGGGTCGTAACTCTCGAAGTGGTGGTGTGACTGGTGTCAGCTTGGTGTTTCATGTTTAGTTTGTACAAAACAGTGCAATGGTGGCTTAGGGAGGTAAAGGAGGAAGCAAAAATGAGTTTTTGTCCTTCTTGGAGCTCAATTTTTACTCACAGAAAAAGTTTTGGGGAAAATGCTGTTTTTATACTTGCTACTCTTGCTCCCTCTCCACAACTCTTCCTCTCGCTCTGTTTTATAGCTATTTTGCCTCCTTCTCACTCTGTCACAACCCCTCCCCTTGTATGCATGTGTGATCAGGTGTTGTCCAGTGACGTGATAAATGCTTTAATCCAATCTCCTGCACTCAGCCTGCACTCTGTCTGTAATAAAGTGTTGCAGAGCGCGCCCTTTTGGGTCTTTGTATGTGTTATAACATCCTAGATTTACCTATTCAGCCTTTGCCAGCATTTACATTGGACAGAGGTAGCAATAGATCACCAATTGACGGGAGACCCAGTGGAGAAAAAAAATATCTAAATGAAAAATAAAGCCTGATAATGTGTATTTAGGAGTGAGCTACCACTTCAAACAGCAGATTTAACAATCATTTAGCCTATTTTTATGAACAAAGTTATCTCACAGTCACTGACCTCAGAAACATCTCACGAACTCCATCAATTAACACTCTTCAGCCTCCTAGAACATCACTGACTGACAATGACACTGATCCAGCCTCATTTGCCTCCGTCTTCTTATCTAACACTGTCTTATTCATCCAGTCACTGCATGGATTCAAGCCCTCTATCGCTCTTCCCATTCATGAAGTAGCCCTTTCCCTCTTTTTCTGTGACTCCTCGCTGTGGCCAAAGAGTCTGCATCAAAACTAACCACAATAAATCAAAAGCATCTTGTTCACTTTCTGCAAAGAATGTAAATGCTCAGCCAGAATTTGGCTATTAATCCAAAATGGTGCAAACATGATTCACAGTGTCGCTGAGCGCATCAACTTCCAACCAGATCTAATGTCACATCTGTCCAGTGCATGTTAAATCCATCCATTCAGTTTCTATGTCTGAGAGAGCAGGAGGGAGATAAATGCAAACTGATTGATGTCGCTAGAATCTGTCACAGTAAAGACTGTAACAGGAATTTGAAATATGATGGGACCATGACTGTCTGTGCATGTCACAGCCACATGTAGGAGACATGTGGAAGACGTGTATAGGCTTGTGTGTGTTCGTGCAGATGTATACAGTATGTAAGGGAGATAAAGAGGAGGAGAGGCTGTCAGTGGTAGCTGCATGGACTGAGCAAAAATCCTCTGAATAATGCACGGGACTTCCTCCAGGTCCGTCTATTTAAGTTCATTTTCGACTGATCGTCCACTGGAGAAGAGAGATGTGTACTTAAGGACTGAAGTGAGCATTTTCTCTGTTTATTTCTGCAGCTGAGATTTTGACAATTGTTCTGGCAAGAGAAGACAACTTTATGTTAAATTCATCTGAAGATGTTCACCAAGAGGTAGTGGGCAAACAAACAAACAAACAAAAAAGTCCATCTGTGTGTTTAATGTCTTTTTGGCTCTGCCTTAAAGCATATTCACAGCTCAGCGGTCTTCTCTCCACACTACCCTGAACCAACAACCTCCAGAAACCTCACTAGTCTAAACGAGCGACAGCAACGGAAGACGGGACCGAAAAGAGGAAGAGAGGGTGAGAGGAGGTGTGCAGAGGGTGGCAGTGAGGTGAGTTATGGGGCTACACAGAAAAATGTGGAAGGTGACAGGTGACGAGTGAAGGCGGACAAATATTAGATCATCTCTCAAGGTTTCAGGTGAAAAAATGAATCTCTCAGGTGAGAGATGACTCGTGTGGCTGGAAACAGGGGTAATAGGAAGCACCAATGATCTAACGTTACAGTCTAAAAGAGATTCATTAGTTTTGTTGAGTCACACCTTCCCTCCCCCCATTAACGGCTGATCTGTAGTCAGTGTACTTAAAAAAACACTATGCATGTATAACAACTGACCTGGGATCAGAGAGATGGGGGTAAATGTTAGCAGGAACGAGGTCAATTCAGTTTCAGTTCAGTCGGTTATAAAGCAAGCCTTCCCATGATTCAATCAATCATTCAATCAATGTGAAGGAGAATATATACAATATGTGTAGAAAATAATAACGAGTGCCACAAATGTGCTGCCATTAAACGGACAAACTGCGTCTTCACTTCATATTTTGAATCCAGCTGAACTGAAAATGAATCCATCCCGTTCCCGAGGTGTTAACCTCCGCTTTTACATAGCATCGTGATCAGAGAGACAGCTGGAGCTCTAAGGCTGTTCCCTGCACTAATCCAACTCTGCTGCTAAAGGTCAGGAGGACAGAGGTCAAAGGTCAAAGATCACACAGTCTCTCACCTCTTTCCTCTTCTCCTTTAGTTCACATTATTTTCACGTTTTTTGTTTTTTTTTTCGGAGAAGTTGCCCCAAACAGCAAAACCACTGAGGATATGCTTTTAAACTTGGGTCAATCCCGTTTCTTCCACCTTGAAAAAGCCAGAAAGTCAATTTATGACCATAAATTGAATGTGCCTTCCTATGTAAGGAGTTACAGGTCTAACTACAGTGATATGTGGTAAAGTGGAGTTGGGAACAACTTCTCCATCAAAACCAACCCGACTACACAGGCTGAAACTCTCACAGGGCTCAGGATTCACAGTTCAAAGGCTAAAAGTTCACAGTTCACAGTCAAAGTTTATCAAACCCCTTGTCCCACCCCGTAACCCTGTCTGTCCCCTGCTTTTGCTCGCACTCCCCCTATATTTCGCATAATCCTTCTCTTTGATGCTCTGATTGGGCGATATCTGCAGCCAGCACCTCTCAGACGGGCGTGGTCCTGCGGTTGGGGTCCTTGCTGTAGTCTTTAGTGAGCGTGCTGCTCTGGAGGAACTCCCTCTCTGAGTTGAGCAGCCCGCCCATGCCGCCGCCAGGTTTGGTGCCGGCGTTGCCTGCCTCGCGTGGGTTCAGCGTGTACATGGGCATCTCGGAGGCGGCGGGCCCCGTGTAGCCGCCCTTCCCCAGCGGTGAGGCGTCGCGGCTGGGGGCCTCGGAAGAACGCACGCTGGAGCGACGCCGGAAGCGGTAGCGGTAGGACGGGATGCGGCTGAAGGCGGACTTTTTGATGAGCTCGGTGCGGGACTTGGCCCGTAGCTTGCGATGCTTCTCGATGAACATGTGAACGGCCAGCACGCCCACCATTTCCGCCATGATGAAGGAGAGGGCGCCAAAGTAGAAGGACCAGCCGTAGGAGTAGGACTTTTTGCTGTCGCTCTGGCCCGGGTCACCCGAGTTGGCTGAGATATAGACAATAATTCCTATGATGTTACTGAGCCCTGGAAGGGAAGCAAAGACAGAGAAGGCAATAAGAGACGGGAGTGTAAAGAGTGTGAGTGTGACCTACTCATCCAGAAAACAAAGCTAGAACAGCACACAACGTAAAAGCTGTAAGAGACAGAGACTGGTCAGTCAGTGAAAACGAAGCACAAGCAAATATAGAGTCAATGCACAAGAATCAATAAATATATACAGCTATGCTTTGTGGCCATGCTAACAGCTGTGTGCACTTTGGTACTGCGGTGCTAGAGCTAAATGCTAAAATCAGCAAGCTATCATGCTCACAATGACAGTGCTAATGCTCAGTAAGTAAGATGTTCAGCATATTCAACATCTTGTTACCAACTAATGTAATCAGTTTTGCAGGTATCTGGTCATAAACCACAGCAGGGGACAAAAGAAAAAAAAGCTAAGGTTTTTTACAGCTCATCCGGAGGGGGACATGGATGTCTGACTGCTGTTGCAAACTCTAGAGCCATGCTGCTACCGTGGCTGAAAATCAAGATATGATGAAGTGGCAGATTAGTGAGAATAAAAGTGAATGAAAATTTGTGAAAGGAAAAACGCGGAGGGAAATGTGTAGAGAGGAGGAGGAGCGACGGGGCCACAGCCAAATGAAATAAAGCAAATAGCGGTAGGAGAGCATGAGAGAGAGGGAGTGGAGCTTGATGGAAACGTTGGAGAGAGTCATTGCACACAGCTGGGCTCTCTTATTCCATATCATTAGTCCAGAATACAGTGCTCATGCAGTGTGGTGGAACGCACAGAATGGGGACAATTAGCCAGCTGTAATTAACCAGAATCAGCCCCACACTATTGTGGTAAATAATTACCAATTTGGCTCCATGAATTCACTACAAAACCCAATGGGACCCTACACATCCCACTAAACAGCAATTACAACCCTTTGTGTGTGTGTCAGGGACAAGAGCATCAGTGCGTGTGCTTGTGAGAGACTGTGTCAGCATCCACGTGACAGATTATGTGCGTGAGCATGTATGTGTGTTTACACTCCCACACCCTCGCAGTGCATCACAGCGGCATCGTGGTATTCTTGCTGATTGATTAATCAGCTGCTGTGCCCGATTTCCACACTCAGGCTTCTCACACAGGCTCTTCTGTGTGCTTTAGATGCCTGACGGGCTTCTTCGACAAATATTTGAGTGCCGCTCCTCCACGGTAACGCAACCGCACACGCTCGTAGACGCACACGTAATCGCTCTCTCAAATGCAGCGGGCATCCTTGTGTTTAAATGCCTCGAGATCAGACATATTTGGCTGGTGCTGCAGCTAAGATGGCTGCTATGTTGTGTTTAACAGTGTTGTCATGGAGATGAACATCAGTGCACTCACAACAGCTGCTCCTCATGTACTAAGAACAGGGCAATCCTCATTTCCACTACAGCCACATACAAAGACTGTACTCTTCATTGTAAGTAATCAGATTGTGGCAAAATTTGACTCTTTTTCAAACTTTGAGAGACTCCTTTGTGTTTTTTTTAGCCCTTTCAGTTAAAAGCAGAATATTCTGAGCTGTTTTCGGCACCAGAGGCAACAAGAAACACCACAACTGTGTGTCGCATTAGTAAGAATTATAGCGCTGCAGTAAGGTCAGCATGAGTCAAAATGCACCTTTAACGTAGAACAACACCTTCCTGCTGTAAATGTAGGATCGACTGCCCGTTTAACTTCACTCTAAACAGACACACGAACACAAACATACGCACACACACAGCAAAGACTAACCTGCAGAGACAAAGAAGATTCCTGCACTGAGGATGACGTTGTGTCGGCTCCGGTAAAACTCACTGGCGGCCACGCAGAGCCCCCCCAGGAACAGAAGACCCACGCTCATGATGGGGAAGATACTGGAGGCACGCACAGCACCTGTACGCACACACACACACACACACACACACACACACACACACACACACATTACTTTCCATTACTTTTGGGGACATTACATAGACTTGCATTAATTTCCTGGAGACTTACCCTAATGATAACCATAGCTACTACTTGCCTAACCCTAACCCTTACCCTAACCTTAAAATCAGGATGTTGCCTGTGTCATTTTGAGACTTTGCTAAATTCACATGCAAGAATGCTGCCATCCGCTACATTGTGTTTGACAACTTAATTCAATTACCCAAGTCCCATCTTGCAGTAAATCTGCTGGTTTGCTTTCAGGCACCATTCAGGAGGAATACTCATCTCAAAATACAGTAGCAGATGGTTTGCAGTCACATTTACAATATTTGTTGAAAGAAATAAACAAGAGGGAAAACACAGCAACACATTGGGTGAACAGTGATGGTATTGTAGCCTTCACTCCCCCTGTCGACGAGGGCCAAAACTAATTGGACAAATGAACATGAGCTGCTGAGACTGTGTAAAAAAAAGCCAACAGGTTCCCCAACAGGCAGTACTTTAACGTAATGTTTCATTTCAGATCCACTGTGCTGGAGGATGGAAATGAAACGCTGAAAAATGTGTCACTTTAAACACACACGCACATACATGGGCCAGTGTGCTGCTACATGCTTGGCTGAGTCTGAATCCATAACATGTTAAAGCATTCAGAGGCCTTGCTTGTGAGAGAGAGAGAGAGAGAGAGAGAGAGAGAGAGAAAGGAGGGATGGATGCAAGAGGGAAAAGATGGACAAAAACCAAGACAGATGGAGAGCCGCACTGACACATATGCAAGGCAAAAATAATGAATAGCAGAGATGAGGAAAACGAAAGCGAGGCTGCAGTAGGAGTGAAATATTTGTCAGCACCCCATATGTGTCCATGATGTGCTGCCATATTGAAGGATATTTGCAAACAGCTTGTCGCGCAGAACTGAGCTGTGCCGCATTTTTCGATGTTGCGTTACCTCACAGGCGTATCATCGCAAAAAATAATTCAAATCATCCTGTGAGTAACATTTGTGCTCCAGAATGTGAATCTGTTTTCTTTGCACTTCAGTCTTCTTGCTTTCCAAAACATTTCGAGCGTGACTGACATCTGCAGTGGCCAGTGGCGTCGTGCGGCTGAGGGTGTAAGCCCCGCCCCTGTGGCCCACACCCCTGGGCGGTATGAAATGCCGGTCACTAGGTCCCTGCTCCCCATTGGCTGGCCAGCTCTGAGGCCTGCGATCTAATTGGCTGCCTCTGGGGATGTTGCGCTGTGTTCAGTGGAGCAATGAGAAAGAAGCACAGGCTGGATCCATTTTCCCTGTTTTTGTTGTTGTTGCTGTTTTCTCGCTCCGTCCATCTTTACTCTGTGTTTACTGTGGGAGAGAGAACAGACAGAGCCCCCTCCTCTCTGTTTTCCATTAAACCATCCTCTATCTATATCTGTGGCTGCATCCTGGTTTACCTCTGTCCTATTACTCTCTCTGGAAATAACAAGGTGCTCCCTCCTCTCGCCTTCGTCATTTTCTCATCCTGCCAATGTTTTTCTTCGCATTTTTCTCATGTGTTTGCTGATAAAAACCCTGCCATCTGTTTACATCTCTTGTTCTCTCCATTATACGCTCTCTGTTCATCTATCTCCTCCTGCTTGTATTTTGTGGCTTCTATTCATGCCTCCCAGCCAGTGTTAGGTGAGATAGGTCTATCACATGTTCAGCTATTTCCTAACTGTATTCGTTTGTGTGGTTACACTAATCTTGCACTTTTCCTTTAATAACACTCAGAGAAACTAGCTGCACTCTGCAGTACAAGAAAAATTCAGTTTCTTCATCTCCAAGGCGTCTGCGTGCATGACAAAATGATGAGGATGCTAACACTTTCTTCTAGCTGTGATATCAGCCAGCAAAATCAGCGGCCTCTGGTGAGCGATGAGCAGCCTGCTGTTGAAATCAAGGCCCCATTGTTTCCGACATGACTTGGAAATTTCAGTGGTAAATCTGCCCCCGTTATCATTGTAAACTGCTGGAAGCTTGACAGATAAGGGGGACAGAAGATAGAGATGGTCCATTCAAGTAACTCTGGTCACAAGTTTTATTATTTCATATTGGAATGGGTTATAAATATGGGATATTTTTATTATTTCTGATATTCTGTGTTCACATGGATCTCTTTGAGATACATGTTATACTGTCAGTTTTTGCACTCTTTCTCTTTATCTCAGATTTTCTCACCATCAAGGTTGGGACCTTATGGGGTCACTCGATAGGAAAAGTCAGACTCTGCTGTACTCTAGTGGTTGCAGAACAGCGGATGGAACAAACAAGATACTGTCATTTTAGTGATTCTTGGTAGTGATGCTTAAAATCTAAAACCTAAAAACAGAACTGGGTTTATCCCAAAGCATGAATGGGTCCAACACATTTCATTGCGACCCTGACCTCATGGTGACACCAGATGAAAGCTTGTTACAGGAACAGGGTCACAGGAACTTAGGAACCTAAAAACGCAGTCGGTGGCCAGTAAAAGCTGAGGCTGGTTGTGAGTATCACAGTGTCTGTATGTACGTGTGTGCACACTCCTCAGGCTTGTGTTTGTGTCAGACTCACGGAGGAGGTATTCAGCAGCATCTGCTTCATAATCGGCGTCCTCTGGGAAGTGATCAATCTTCTTACACACACCTCTGAATGTTCCTGCAGAGGAGAAACATGTTTCAGTTCAGATCTTTATTGTTCCACAAGAGAAAATTAAATAGTACAAACATGCACGCACACATGCACACACACCTTTCTAGCGATCATGCTAATTTGGAGTATTATAAATGATGCAGAGAGGTGAAGTCTTCAAATTTGATACATTGGGTTTATGTTTTTAGCATGGACAAAGAGCTAATTTTAGAGTTGCACTTGTCACTAAATTAAAAAAAGCATCAGTCAAATACATGAAATGCAAAATTGCTCTGATGTAATGATAGTAGCAGCCACTAGCCCTGCTAGCCGGCTATCAGGTAACAGCATCTAAACAGCTACATCAATGTGTGGTTACAGTTAGCTAAAATGAATCAGTCAGTTATGTTTTTGATTAAACTATTAATCATTTAGTCATGAAAATGTCCATTGTAATAGTAAGAAAACAGGGGTATTGGAGCTGGATTGTTGGTTTTAAGTATTTTTTGTCAGTCAATAATCAGTCAATTTCTTTACTGTGTGAGTGTACAGCATCAAATCACATTTTCAGGGGAGTGAACGTCCGTAATCATGTACGTGAATATACATCAAAAGCAGGAGAACCAGCAGAGGAGACAGAGAAAGAGACACACACAGAAAGAGATGACAGATGATGCAGGACAGAGCTGTAGCCTTCAGGGTATATGCGGGAAACACCAATGAAAAGCCTTATCACACCCAGCACACACACACACACACACACACACACACACGGACACACACACAATTACCCCTCTGAATACAAAAACACACACAAGATACAGACATCAACCAAGCTCATTAAACTGATACATGAACACTATCAATCACGCATGTAAGTAAAAGCCTTTATATCAGTGTCAGTTGGTATGCATATGTGTGTGTGTGTGTGTGTGTTTGCACGCGCGTTTGTTTGTGTGTTTGTAATGTATTGACTAGGATGCAGTCTCCTACAAGCGTGCCATGTGTCGGGCAGAGAGTGACTCATCCTCCTTAGTCCACACACACACACACACACGCACACACACACACACAGTATCCCTTATGCGTGTGTGTGTGGAAGTGTGTTCGTGTGTGTGTGTGTGTGTGTGTGTGTGTGTGTGTGTGTGTGGGAGTGTACACTGCATGTGGCTTAATTCCCACCCATCATTCAGTCCCATTCACACATGGTCAACACCACAGGGGATATGAGAGAGAGAGAGATTGGGGGGGGGGTTGACTGAGGAGGGATGACGGGGAAGAGGAGAGAAAGGCAGATGAAGGAGGATGAAGAGAGAGGAAGTGGCGGTTGAAAGAGGTTTGGTGGTAAAACGACACGGTAGAATTAGAGAGAAATGGGAGGATAGAGGCTGCCGATGAACAACGAACGCCTCAACCTAATTGCTTATTTGCATATGAAGAGGTTCTTTCCAGCACCCACACTCAGAAAATCATTCATAAATTGATTCATCCAGCTCATGCAGCCAGGGATAGTGACTAACCTCTGAGTGAGATTCTCACTGACTCGTTTATCGAGTGTTTGATATCTATATTTAATAAAATAATAATCTGTAACATTTTCATATGACTCAAAGTCTGTTTGGCTACATTCTTTCATTCAACAACACACACACACGCATATGAGACAGTGTCATCCTTACACACCCTCTTCACGCTGTAATCCTCATCTTTTCATTCTTTCATTCATGGGTTTCTGCTTTTTGGGTTGAAAATGCTCCCACACATGTCTGCACTCCCTTCCCATCCTCTGTCCTATACAGTGGTGATCCATCCCGTGTGAGCTGCAGTTTTTCTGAGAAACTGACAGAGGAAAACTACACTCGAAAAAAATGAACCGGACTCTACTCTGAGAATTGATTAATTGTTTCGAGTAACATTTTTCTGGTACTGTCTGTCAAATCTGAATTAATTAATCGTCTATGACCGCAAACCGTTTGTTTGGCAAAACAAGACAACAAGACATTGAAGTTCTGAGAACTTGTGAAGGCATTTTTCACAATTCTCTGACATGTTATGGGCCACACGAATAATAAATCAATCAAGAAGATAATCAGCAATTTAATCTATAATGAGAATAATCATGAGCTGCAGCCTTAAACCACATATGTAGAATCACCAATTGAGGATTATCAAATAATAAACCTGGCGTTATTCTATATTTTGCTATTTAATGTCAGTGTTAACTTGAATGACCTATGAAAAGACCAAAACCAACAATGCATCCGCTCCTGAAGAGTGAGAGTAAGTAAATTTTTAAAGAGGCTGTGCACTTTCATATTTTTAAAAGTAATTTCCCCAAAGTACTTTCAAAAATGAGTAAATAGTGCTTTTATTGGGACTATTTACGGCCGAGGATTAATACACATTGTTGCACTAGTGAGTATTTATGGCAACAGAATGGTAATTGTGGACTAACTACAGTGCCCATGTTCATTGTAATAGAAAAATATGTCAGCCAGTGCAACATTGTGGCTCACTGATGTGTTTTAAATAGTCTTTTAGCAACTATATAGCTCTATGGTGCAGAGGAATAAGACGCATATCAGGCTTTAGCTACAGACAACACTTGTTAGTAGATCAATTCACTGTGGGTTCCAGCTTTTTCATGGGATTTGTTGATAATAAAAAACACAGAGTGCTGTTTTCTTTATTGTTTAATGTGGTCTGGCTTGAGTGGAGTCACATAAAGTAATTGTAGCCTTAGTTGCCTTAGTTGTTCCTGTTGGATGCATGAAAGTGTAAAGCATCATTAGTCAGCGCTCAGCCTCGTGTCTGTCGGCCTGCAAATGTATTATACCTCCTGCCTTTAAATGTATCGAACCGTCCTGATGTATAGAGCACCAAACGGCCTCATGCAATGAAATGCCAGTGAAGCGATGCACATGCACGTGCGCACACACACAAACACGCCCACCCCCCCTCCCCCACACACACACACACACACACACACACACACACACACACACACACACACACACACACACACACAGGGAGAGTCATTAAGACCGTTGTGTTGGACCTCTAGGTCAACATGTTCATCATGATAATGTGTGAGTAACAAACAGCGCACAGGGAATCTTTAAAACAATAAGAGACACACACACACACACACGCAAACACACACACACACACGCATGAGCACAGAGGATGGTGTGAAGGAAACAGAGAGAGAGGCTGCTTCTATTTGTCTCTCAGTGGGATGACATCACACTACTACTTTCTAGAGAGATGGTCTGCTAAAAATAACCATAAACACTTGTGTGCGCACACACACACACACACCCACACACCCACACAGGCAGAGTCATTAAGACCGTTGTGTTGGACCTCCAGGTCAGCATGTTCTTCATGATAATGTGTGAGTAACAAACAGTGCACAGGGAATCTTTAAAACAATAAGACACGAACACACTCACATGTAAAAAGGAGGGTATATGGAGATATGTAGCCTGAAATACTGTAACTACCTTACAGCACACTGAACTGGCTCTATTTAAAGCTTGAAAATGAAAACTTGCAGACATCTGAAGAATCTGACACTTACATACAAGGCAACAGTTAGTAAGTTGCACCACTAAGGACACCAATACTGATACTATAATTAAAATATTTTTACATTATTCACCAACTTTGCTGAAATTTGGTTGGAAGTTAGAAGAAACTGGTTTATCATTTTTGGTACAGATTCAGGATTTTTTTAAGGACTTCTTGACATTGTCTAAAAATTATTAAAATAGAAAAAAAAAAAACGATTGTACTGTCCAGCTTTGGCTGAGTTATGCACTTTCTAGTCACTTTAGATTTTAAACATTTTTTATACTACTATACTAAATCCTGCTCAGTTTCGCATGTGGGCTTGAGTGTCCCAGCATGGACCGGGTTAGAAGTAACGATACAGCACAGACAGTTTATCATGCAAGAAAACAAACAAAATAATCCTCATTAAATGGAAAAATACAACCGTACACCTTCTGAATTCAAGCCTCTCTCTCTCTCACCAACTTAACTGCCTTGTTAACTCATCATAAAACAAAATCTCCAACTCTGCTTTGGTTAAAATAAACCCTTAGTTCACAGAGTTCGATATAAAAACATCCTGTCTCTCCACGCTGGTTTCCCTGCCGCCTCTCTGTGCTACTGTCCTCACTGAAAAGAGCCTGTCAGTGTGCAGCAGCTCTCACTCATTCTTCAGAGGCAGTTAAATTTAATTAGCAAAATGAAACAACCAAAAAACCCCCCAAAAACTCGCCAATGACCCCGTGTGGGCACACGTGTCACGCGCAGCATATCCTCAGCCCACACTGAGGTTTTGGAGAGCTACCTCCAAATGCTGTATCACTGAGTGAGTCAGTAGCTGTCACATAGGCTTATGTCAAGTGTCACAACCAGTCTATGATCTCATCAAAGAGAAACCAGTGTAACACACACACACACACACACACACACACACACACAGGACCAAACGATGTATATGAGCAACAATTAATGAATATGCATCATGCAGATTGGCCTGAAAAGGTGCTTACATTTTGTATTATGATTAAAAAAGCTGTCAACAAACCCAGGTTAGAGCAGACTGTAGGATTGATTTATCTTTTGTCCTTTCCTGTGTAGTTTTTGTCTTACTTTCAACCTTCTGTCTTTGACATCAACGTCTCCATTTTCCTTGCCTATGTGGCTTTCACCTTCTCAATCTGATGTCCTTTCTCCCCCTCTCTCTCTCCCTCTCTCTCTCTCCCTCTCCCTCTCTGTCTCCATGTGTCCCAGGCAGGGTGTTGTGTGAATGAATGTTAATTCAGATTGATTATGCTGTAAACCTCTACTTCAATGATATTAGCCCTCCAGTTTGCGATGGCTTATTTGAATATCACTAAGCTTTTTGGCTCAGGACAAGCCTCCAGGATAGACAGAGGAAGGCAGAGGTAGAGAAAATCCACCTAAAACCTTTCAGAAAAGGTGAACTAATTATTTTAATGTCAGTGTATGTCTTTCACTCAATGTCATGGCATTGCACAAAAGCTTCAGCAAAACAATATGAAATGACATTTATTAAATGGGATGATGAAGCAGCAGCCTCACTCAATATAAAACAAATGCTAATACCTAATCTGCATCATAACACTTTTATGAGTAATGGAGAATGGCGAGGATGTGGCTTATGCAGCAAAATCCATTGCAAGGCACTCAAGCAGATGGTAAAAATAAAGAGCCATCAATACATACAGGCTTAACACATTTTCTGTAATAATAAAGCTATTACATAATTAAAATCCCCCCCCCATATTTCTTCTGAAAGAAAATCTGTGATCCCATTTGAGAGGTTAACAGATCCCTAACAAAACCAATAAAGTGGACCCACACAGGTTCGTCTCATTCCCAGTGCTGGGAATATACGCATTACTGTAATTCCATTACTTCTGGCAATAACTATAAATGCAACTAATTACTTTTAAAAATAATAAATGACACAATTAAAATTACTAAAATCTGAATGGGCTCATAACTTGTTACTTTTGTCTTATGTGAAAATATTGGTCAGCTGCAGAGGATAGCAGATAGATGCTGCCTGCAGTCTTACCAAGACTATACATGCGTATCTGACAGGTAGGAATACTAGTTGTTGCTGCCTGCTAACTCCTAACACTCCAGTGATAATGGGTACGATGATAGATTAACTGTGCTGCAGCAACACTAGAATAACACAGCTAGGTGTGCATTAATAAAAGAATTGAAGCAGATATTTAAAGGTAATGCAAAACTTACTTTGCCTAGTAACTAATTGCTTCTTTATGCAGTAATTGGCAATAATTTGGCAGTAATTTAATTACTTTTGAGAGATGTAACTAGTGACTGTAACTAAGTATTAGCTTTCAACAACTTGCAAAACACTGCTCATTCCAGATGAGAAAGTAGAAAGCTAATCAATAATTAATTGTCATTTTATGGCATTAAGAGTCCTTCAAGTCTTGAAGTTTTGCTCGAAAAACATACACATTCAAATTTCTCTGTGAGGTCTTACTGATGAGAGTCTTCTAAAGAACACCCCTTATTGAAATGCAGCACAAGTACATTTTGACAAGCCGTCAAGAGCAGAGGTTATTTCAACGATTAAGGCCCTCTCCCCAGGACTTCACCAAAGAACCATATCACTCATACTGACGGACTAGCACTGTTCCTAATGGCCACTTTCAGTATTAAATGTGCACAGTAAAATTCTGGGGACATTATGTCGGCAGCCGTTAGGATATAGTCCTTCCCAATATTATTTTGCCTGATCACATGGAGTTCATAAAATAATAGGACCACTTGTTCAGTGTGTTTAAAATGTTTAGGTTTGATTGTACACTGGATTAAGATTTTAACATAACTCCGACGTTACATTTCCAGTGTGGAACTGGACAAGGTTATCTGTTCATTATTACATGCTATTGCGATCAAGCGCAGTAGCCATAGATATCCATAGTGACCTGCACATGGAAGGAATAACGAGGTGGTACTAAAGATAAGGTTTTACAGTATGTAGATGATATCCTTCTTTATATATAAGAAGCTATGTCCTCTCTGCTGCTACTACTACTACTTTAAAGCTTAGATTCATTCATAAGGTGAACTTATTAAAAAAAACAAACTGAATCTGAACTAAACTGAAATCATATTTTCTACAATCTAAAAATGACGTCACAGTATTTTTAAATGCATTGTTGATTGTTGATTGTTAAAAGGTTGAAAAAAGGTTTTTGGAGTGATATCAGAAATGGTCTTTAGGTCTCAGCTGGCTGGAGGGCATGTTGTATTTGAGTTTGATTGACAGCAGCTGACAGCAGAGAGTTGGTGGTGCATCATAGCGAACAAGAGAGTGGACAAACTGAAGATGTAGCTTGCATGTCATCGGCAGACAGCATGCCGTTAGTGACACTAAAGAGTAAGAAACACCACCAGCATTTAACCGAACCACAGAGACATTTACAGGAATGCTTACATGCTGTTTAATGTTCCGCAGCTTAGAAGCTAATTAGTTAATTTAGTTGCAAACTGACATTAGCAGTGCACTTTTCCACAGTGAATGTTTGTTTGGTCAGTCGTTGAACAAGCTAAGGTACAGGACAAGATGTGTTCTTGGTGATAATTGGCCATTCATACTCAAATTAATGCTATACTCTGAGTAGCCACCATGAAACTAATTTGTTTGTCAAAGTGATTTACAGAACATACATGTATGCTGTTGCAGACAAAAAAATCCTGGTCTGCACACAATAGGATACATTTCTGTAGAATGGCTTGACTTCGATCTACAGCAATTTTCTGTTGTGTTTGTGTCAATTCTACACTCTGATTACGCTGTCACACATGCAAATGCTTATGTTCACGAGCAATCAAATGCATACTAAGACAGCCAAAACACACACAAACTGTTTTCACACTAGGGGTGGCAGTATACTGCTTTCGTCACCGTCACTGGTGTCACATTTTGCCACCACATGAATTTTGCAATACGGTCATGATAGAAGTTTCCACATATTATAAATAATGCTCTTTAATGTGGCTGTGACAACATGCAGGTAGAGGGCTACACACGTACTCATAGAACTGGAGTTACATCTAGTAAATGCTGTTTTCTGCTCTATAACTCCACCTCTGTAACACAAAGATGTGAAAGGTAACCTTAAAAGCAATGCACCCCAATTTCGCTGCTGTTGGCTGCAAGAACCAACACAAAAGTCTTCATCTACACCAGGCATGTCCAAACTATTCCATAAAGGGCCGTGTGGCTGCAGGTTTTCGTTCCAACCAAGGAGGAGCACACCAGCTTAATTAGCTGAGCTCAGTCTTCAGCTGATAACTCAGTGATCCCTTGATGTTGATTGGCTGGCCTGGTGTGCTCCTCCTTGGTTGGAACGAAAACCTGCAGCCACACGGCCCTTTATGGAATAGTTTGGACATGCCTGATCTACACCCACCATCCGAGGAAGTGAAGACGAAGTCAATGAATTGATGTCCCCACAACAACAACATCAACTGAAAATTTGAAAACTGCTTTGAGGGCCCATATAAAGCAGGATCTTCTTTAAAACTGAAGCTTGAGGATGGATCGATACCAACTTCAAACTCAGAACCTGTAAGATTGCCATTTTATGTTGGTGTTTCAGTTTGCTGGTTAGATTGTTGAATTTGGTGGGAGCACATTATGCGGCTAATGTGGCTAACAGCATCTATTGTAGAGCTGGAGCAAAGTTGAAGTATTTAATAATTACATGACAGTCAAGAGAAACTGTGTGAATGTTGAGCATCATTTGACATAACTAACCAGAGTGGTAGGTTGGATGTGGAAAACTGTTTACTCACCATAAAAAACAAACAAACAAGTAAAAAATGCTGTGATATAAATTTTTAAGTTATATCGACCACCCTTATTTGACACACATACACACAAACACACACACACACACAAAGTGGAAGCATCTATCAGGAGACATCTGCCTCACAAAGGTCAACGTGGCCTGAGGGCAGCTGCAACCACAGCCGCAGCAAGGCATTATGGGACACAGCGAATGGGGATGGGAGCCCAGTGCGTGCATTGCCTGCCTGTGAGTGTCTAAGAGTGTTTTTTCTGAGTCATGAGGTTTAGATTTACCTACTGGGGGCAGTATGCTGCTGCTGTCACTTATGTTTAAACACATGCGCATATGAACATGGACATATACATGTGCACTCCCTCTTGTGGGCTATCATTTCTGAGGGGTAAAATCATGACCAGAGATGGAGCTCCTCGACCAGGTATGTGCATGTCACGGTCCCAAATAAAGACCACAGTAAAGAGAGAAGAATATGTACTTTTACTACTACTACTACTAATTGCTTCTCATGTTTGAATACAGGCATCACAGAACATGTGCGGTATGTGAGGAAGACCTTTGTTTGAACGTCAAAAAGCCAGACTTGAATAGACAGACGCAGCCAGCAATGTTACAGCATCCATGTCTGAAAGGGTTCTTGAGATAGACACACAGCTGAGCACACACACAAACACACACACACTGAAATTATGTATGAAAACAGTAGTACAGCAAATCCAAGGGCTAAAAGACGAGAGGTAGAGGCGAAACACTTTCCATTTCACTGACTCCTGACTAACTGCTGGCTGTTCTTATAGTGTGGAGCTACAAGCTCACTTATATTATTTAGCTTTACCTCACATCTTACTTTCGGTTTCTCCATACCTCCTCTCCTCAGCCTCTCTTTGGCTCTCTGCCATCTTTAACTTTCGCTGGTCAGCCTGCACTGTCTGCTGTGCTGCTTCCATCGACGCGTTCAATTATCGTCATCATAACATCAATATAATCAAGCAACATCAAAGGCAGACAACTCTGAACAGTTAACATACTGTGTGATTTCAAATTAAACCTAAATATCTGCCTGCTGTATCAGTCTAGGTCTACTTGTGAAATTACATGGAAGCAATGTGGTATGCATACTAAACACTGGAAATATTCCACTAGAAGAAAAAAATAGTGCCTCAAAACAAGGTTAAAAAGGAGACCAACACAAACAACACTGTGTGTCCAGATGCCCCCACGATTGTGACGAGCTGGTCATGAGGTGCCAGCTGTTTGTCCTTGATCTGACTCTGTCCCACACACACACACACACACACACACACACACACACACACACACACACATATACACACACACACCCACACACACAGTTACAGGTCAAACACAGAAGCACCATAAATCACTGTAAATTATGCTTTAATAACAAGGACAACTGAAGTAACAATAACCAACAAAGAGAGCTTAGATCCAGGTTAGCAAAATCTATTCAGACATCAAATCAACATGCACAGTACACGGTACATTTATGACAGGTAGGGGAAAAAAACCAGGTGATGTCTTGAGGCAAATGTGTCAAAGCTGCAATATTTGACTGACATGCGAGCAAGCTTATCCCGCTCACAGGTTTACCTTCAGTGTAAGGGCATTGTGTCTTTGGCATGCAAAACCTGAACATTTAATTTGCATTACAGTAAATTATGAGCAATATGTGCAAGAAGACAAATGCATTTTATGTTCCAGAAAATGCTATTTTCATACTACTCAATAAACTCTTTTTGTTACTAGTTTCTGTGATATTGTAACTAGCCGACTCAGTTTATGTCAGGATTATACTTTTTTGGTATCAAAAGCAACATAACCTTAATTATTACAGAAACATGGCTATCTGTAACAACGATGCCTATCTCAACCTTTTCCAAGGATTTTAGCTTTTCCAGAATGCAACTGTGGTTGAAACACAGCAGGGACACCAAATGCATTCCCAGCAACAAGTTCTCCATAATACATGACAAAACAGGTGATTTGTCACTGCCCTCTTTAATGACCCCAATCTGACGCCTCTTACAAAACGATACATATGATCCTTTTCTTGCAACAGCTACTGGATTATGGTCGGGGAATGAACATGGTTTGGACTAGACTAGACTAAGAGTCCACAACCATGCTAGACGTTCTGTGAGGCTGTAGTTAGGCACAGCAGTGCTTTGATCTAAATGCTATCCTCAGCATGCGAACATGTTGTTTAGCAGGTAATGTTCACCATGCTAAATACCTTATTTTAGTTTGCGTGGTAATATTTGCTAATTAGCACTAAACAAAAAGTCAAGTCTCAGCTAAGGCTGATTTGGTAATTAACTGAAGAATCTGACAAACTGAAATTTTGAAAAGAATGATCATGAGAGATGGAGCTCCTTGAGGTCATTAAATTAATCTTAAAACCTGCACACATAAAACCCAGGTATGTGCACGTGGTTTGAGCGCACAGAACAGTGCAGAACAAGCAGAAGACTATCCTTGCCAGAATAGACAGTGACCTCCTGTCCTCGTCTCTCATTGGACTCATAATAACAATAATAGCAAAGGATTTAAGTAAATAATGCCTGCAAGCTTGAGGAAAGTAATGATGGCTGTGCAATGACCCTCGTCAGAGCTTTGAATAGTCGTGGGTTATTGTCACTGAAGCTTTGAAGTCCCAAAAACAGTATTCGAGACAGTCCTACAATCCATAATCCAGTGTTTGAGATATTTCAGTCTGGTCCAAAGTGGTAGACTGACCAACAAACAGTCTGTCTGGTCATGGCTAAAAGCTACACCGTCATGGTCACGGTTAAAGGAAACTGACGTCTTCTGTTGGTAGGTATCAGATGCAAACAGCAGTCTACCTTGCTAAAACCACACTCCACAACCCGAACTCCTCCTCACAAGGTTTTCTGGTGGTATAACAATGTCACGCTACTTTCTCCAGATCTGCACGAATGAAAGATAAACACAGGTCATTTTAGGCGTCTGATCAATTGACCAGCACTGCAGTTGTTGTGGCGAGGACGGCCTCGTTCCCAGGGGAGCCGTCCCTAATCAGCGGATGTGCAGCCCAAAAGCTTCATGCGAGTGGCCTGTCTCAACCCAGCCGCATGCACACACAAACACATGCAGTCAGAATATAAAGCGTTTTGTCAACTAGAAAACAGAGGAGACGAAGAGGAGGGAGTGAGCAAGAGCGAGGAAAGGAAGTTGAAAAGCAGAGCAAATTGGACTGCTTGTTTCCTCAGAGCGCCTCTGACAGCTCAGTGTGGGTGACTGTGCCTCTTCCTCTCTCCTCTCTCTCTTACTGTTCCTACCTCTCTCGCTCTCTCTGATTACCTCTTTCCAGGCGAAGGAGAGAGAAGACGGGAAAAGAGGGAGAGGAAGAGGCTAGTTTCCACGGTGATGGCTGATGAAAGAGAACGAGACAGGTTCTGCTTGGTTGCACACCTCTCCTCTTTCTCCCTCTCCTTTCCCCCCGTCCCTCAGTCTGCTCTTTCTCAAGCGCCCATCTTCTCGTTCTCTCTCTCTCTCATTCTCCAAAACATTCCTCTGTTCCTGCTTCAAATCTTCTCATCACCCCTCCTTTACTCTACCTCTTTTTCGCTACTCTCATTACCAAAACACCCATTCATCGCTTTCCAATCTCCCCCTCATCCTCTCTCATCTCTTCTCACTTTTGTACATGTTTCTCGCACCCAGCCACACTACACTGCCGAAAGTGTGCGGACATCTCGCCGCAAGGCAATGGACATTAACATGCTGCTACAAAAGCATCTTCCGGGAAAGTTGTCCAGGAGATTTTGAAGCTGGATTCAGGAATGTGCTCCCATTCAGCCACGAGAGCATTAGTGAAGTCAGGCACTGATGTAGGGCGATATGGCAGCTCATCCCAAAAGTGTTTGATGTGGTTCTTTCAGACCAAACTTAGAAAAGCATTTCTTCATGGATAGGGCTTTGTGCAAGACAGCTTTGCGGTACTGAAACAGCAATGGGCCAATCCAAGACTATTGTTTAAAATATTATTCTACGTTATTAAGATTCCCTCTAACTGGAAAGGAGAGATTTACCCAAAGCACAAAAAACAGCACACACAGGTATGAAGAAAATGATGTCCACATACTTTTGGCCTGTTTTCATCCTGTTCTTCCAAAAATGTTGCACATGGCCTTTCCCTCCTCCTATTCCCTCCCCCACCTCCCCCTTTCTTCATTCTCCCCTTCCTGTTACAGCCACCTGGGTGATCATTTCTCTGTTTAAAACCCTGTTCCTTCTCTCTATTACCAGGTGATCATTTAGATCCCCGGCGTGGTCAAACACTCCCCAGAGATTCACCTGAAACAGAGGCCATGCACAGCTCATCCATCACTCTCCACCCGCCACCCCTCTCCACCCCTCTCCCCTGCTTCATTCATGCACATTCTGGTCTCTCTTCATTCAAGTCTCCATCCTCTACCTCCCTCCCCTTCCTTCTCTCCTCATTTCCTGGCTTTCTCGTGCTCATTTATCACAGCAGGAACTTAACACCTCACTACACCTGCACAGACACACAACAACACATTCACTGCACGCCAGAAATCCCAACCTGATCACACACAAACTGTCGGTGGGTAGAGGAACCACAAAGATGCTATCATGAATAAAAGGCACATTAAAGCTCACTACGCTTAGAGTAGCATGGACTCTATTTACACCTGGTTTTAACAACTGATCTATATCTAGAGGAAAACATTATAAATGCCTATAAAACATGTGGAGACGTTTACTTTGAAGGGAACACAACGTTATATACTCGTCCTGTGCTTTCGTTGTATATGCATTTTAAATATAAAATATAAAAAAATAAATGTTGGTGGGAAGCTTGTTGTTGTTTTTTTACTGTGTGTGTGGCACTTAGGCTGCCTTTACTTCCTCTTTTGGCTCCAGTCTTTTCTCTGGGCAGGTATGCATGCATTTTCTTTCCTCTATTAGTTTCAGTGTTTTTGTGATGGCAACTTCATTGATATTTTTTACATTTAGGAACTAAAGCTTTATTTATTTCCATGCATAAGCCCATGTTGGCTAGAAACATAAATATCTACCTGTATCTATTTGCCGTATCAGTCTTATTCTACTGGAAATTCCATGCAAACAATGGCAAGTGTGGGTCATTCAGCGACAATATTCACTGCTTTTCCACAGTTTTCCGCAGGTATGTGGCTTGGTATGTATAGATATGGTTTGCTGCAATCTGCAAACTGTACTGATTGCATTCATATATGGCTGAGATCCTATCACCTGACCTATTTTAATGCATTTATCTTTATCCAGATGATACATATTACATATTACATGTTACACATTAAGGTGTAAATATGGTCTAAAGTTGTGAGTGTGTACAAAAAGCATTACACCACAAAAAAACAAACAAACATACTACACTTTAATCCCCTTAAGCTCATCCATATTTATATTTTCTTTGATGAAATAGGATGCTTCTTAAAGGCTTTCCTTCCTCTCGCCCCATATTGTCTGTGAAAGAAACTGTGCCACTGTAAAATGTGCTGCATGCTATATGCTGCGCAGTACATATGCATGACTGCTCTATACATTTACTGTAAGAACACTGCATACATGATGTTTTCCTACCCCCCTCTCCCGCTCTCTCTCTCATTCACTCACTCTCTGATGTCAGCCAGAGTACAAGCTACATGTACATGTACATGTACAGTCAGAGACATCCATTTCCTGTCAGTTTATGAGGCGTTTATGAATTATAAAACCATGACAACCAGGGACCAGGAATGAGGGAAGGGGGGATAAGATGGACAGAATGAGAGAAGAGACAAGAGAACTTATTCATTTTAGTTGTGCTGTGGTTTATGTGTATGTGCACGAATGAGCGCATGTGTGTCTGCATGCTTTTCTGTTTGATGCATGTGAGCCTATGTGTGTGTGTGTGTGTGTGTGTGTGTGTGTACGTGCGCACGCACTGACATTGTGCTGACATTGTGTTAACTTGGCGTATTGCTCCCGCAGCTGTGCTTATTTGGTGACTTGAGAATATCCCAGAATTTGTCTATTTATTCATTCAATTACAAGTGTGTGTGTATGTGTGTGTATGTAAATGAGAGTGCGTGTTCAATAAAGCCTTATACCTGCGCCATCTGGCCCTGTAATAGCCTTCTTCGCCCCCCAGAATGAGATGGTTATGTCTGGCTGCATCACAAACACACTCACACACACACACACACACACGCACACACACACGAAAGACACATGCATGCCCCTACCTGAGGCAATGTATCTTTTTAATGATAATTGAAACCAAAGTTTACTTGCCCCTATGCAGAGAATTTTCAGAGGATCAAAGTCAAATCATTTGAAGTGAATTATGTGTGAAGTCATAACGAAGCATCCGATAGCAAAAAATCTACATTTGCTACAACTTTAGGCAACTCACCCTCAATTTTAAGGAAATAATCAGACTTTTGTTTGGCGTCTTAAAGTGAGGTAGATGGGAGGATTGATACCAGTTTCATCTCTGTGTGTAGCAAGATTGGACCAAGTCATTATTAGCCTAGCTTAGCACAAAGAATAGAGGCAAGAGGAAACAGCTTGCAGATTAGGAAAAACACACCCTCAAACAGCTTCAAAGTCAACCAGGAAGCTAGCCACCAAAACACCTAAGAATCATCTGGGCTGAGCTCTTAAGTCTTTGTACTCTTACAGTAAAAAGACTGCCAGGTTTCAATAAATAACTGCTACAAAGTCTTGTTTAGAGCCATTGAATTATTTTTTTTTTTTGTAGGATTTGGCTGGAACTCCATGTTGCAGACAAGGGATTTAATGATTGTGTGATTTCTGACACAAAAAGCTACATTTTAAAATGGTGTGATGGCATCTCTGCTTCATTCGAGATTCCACAGGGAAGACTACAGGGAGGGTGGAAAGAGAAGGAGGATGACATGCAGCCAAGGTCAAAGCCCAGGCTCGAATCTATGATCCACGCACACACACACACACAAACACACACACACACACATGTTGCAAATTCAAACTTCCCAAGGTGACACACCTCAGTATCAGTGCTTTCATTCACTTTGTTATATGCTGTTATAAAGTATGTCTAACTGCTTACCTGCTTACCAGTTGAAGTAAACTAAAATAAGACCACTTCACCTCTTTAAATCTATCTAATCTATCTAATCTAATTTATATCACTGCCCACCCCCCCTCCTAGATCTAGGTTTGGATTTTCAAGTTCACCGGATAGACGAGAGAGCTGGTAAATGAACCGTAGAGGTGGTAAAACATAAAAAGCCTGAAACCCAGGTCATCTGCCCCATTAAATCATGCTTTCCCAGCAATAGACACACATCTGTTGTCTGTAGCTTTATATACACAGTCTGTTGCTGGAAAAAGCATAATTTACAGTCATCCTGGATTTCTTTTTAAAGTTATATTATCTCAGATGATAAATTCAATTTAACTTAATTCATTAAATGATGCAAAATAAGGACATATACCAAACAACAAGTGCCAAAGTGATGTGCAAATTAAAATGTTCGAGGTTATGCTACTGAACTCATTACAGATATTACATTTTTGTACTTCTGATTAATAACTATGAAGTTGGCACCAATGTTGCACTCTCACAGGTGAAGCTACACCATTACTTCTGACTGGCTGATCTGACTGTGGGACTTCAAGAATGGCACTGATGCAGCAGGAACAAGCAACAATCGGCACACCTGTGTGATGAACGTGGAAGTGCCTGAAGATGCAATCCTTGTTATGGCTCCAGAAAAAAACAGCCATTAGTCAAGAATCAATAGAAATAACCCAACTTCTCTCCAGTAAAACAAAGTCACACATTACTGTCAGTGCGCATGTCTGGTTTCTTACAATGACATTTATGACTGATGCACAAGTCCACAGGTCTCTTTCCACTGTAGTGGTTGCCAAGCGCACACCTGATCCCAGCACCAACCTGCCCAAATTACTATTTTCTGGCTCCTAACAACAAGACAACAAGATGGCTTCAAAAGAACAAAATCCTAACAGTGCTGTGTGCAATAGTCCCGGCAACAGTGTGCAGATCCAGGTACTTGTTAGTGGTGCAGCTGACTGCCTAATAACACTGCCAGCTGTCGGTATTTGTGCCTGTTAGTGCCTGTTTTTGTACCTTCAGCTATGCAGTGTGATGACAACAAGAGCAGAATCATCATAGGCATGATCAGTACATATTCTGCTTTATTATGTTGCAGAGGAAAGGATGCGAAGGTGAACTCTGGAAAGGACAGCTTCTTAAGAACTGAGTTTCAGGGATTATAGGATGCTGTCACACTCACACAGGCAAACACACACACACACACACACACACAAACTGGGTACACCAATGCTCCTCTGGTGTTAAATAGACAGAGGCAGACAGTTGGAGACAGGGACAGAGAGAGACTTACACACACTAGGAAAAGACAGACAGAGAAAAACAGACAGCTACATCACAGAGACAGTGAGAGACATGTTCGTGCGCGCGCACACACGCTCACATAGAAACATAAGCGGAGAGACGCTATAAGAGAGACAGAGACAGAAAGCCAGTCAGTCAGACTGATCACGTACCTTCCAGACAGCAGGTTCGCCAGAGGCCGGAGTGCGTCATCACCTCCTCGTTCTTGCGGCTCGTGTCGTTGTCGCCGCTGCTCTTCACGCGGCAGACCCCGCGCGAGTACAGCCAGTAGTCGGTACCGACGGCGATGGTCATGAGGCTGAAGGCGGCGAACGCGCCCACCGTCGTCACGAGCATCTGGACGCCGCGGTCACACATCAGCATCTTCATATAGGCGGCTCCTGTTTGTCTTAATCTTTTTTCCTCTCTCTCTCTCTCTCCTCTCTTTTAAGATTCAGCCTTTTATTTCCTTTATATCCCGCGAGACTTGCGGAGTCAGAGTGAGGGGCCAGGCACTCAAAAAAATGAGTAAAAAATAGAGATGTGGGCAAAATGTGGGGATTTTATAGGCGTGGAGAGAGAAATGAAGTACTTGGCTGCCTTGTCCGTTGAGTTGACAAGAGGCTCGTGGCAAAGGGCGGGAAGGTGGGAGGGCGGCACGTCACTTTCTCGCGCATCAAAAACCGGTTTTCACCACCACCAACACCACCCTCATACACACACGCGCGCGCGCGCGCGCACACACACACACACACCGGGGGTTTAAGGACCACCGGTTGTCCCCGACTACTCGACGCTGCCCTCACTCAGTCAGAGCGGGGGGGGGGGGACGGCGATGAACGGCAGTGCCACATTCTCCGTCCCCTCCTTCCGTTTATCAGTCCCGGGGTTAGGCAGGGCGAGCTGCGTTACAGCCGCCTTATCCACCAGTAACTGGAGATCTCCTCCTCTCCCGCCTCTTCTTCTTCCCTCTGTCTCTCTTTTTCTTCTCCTTCCTTCCTTCCTTCCTTCCTTCCTTCCTTCCTCTCTTCTCAACTTCTGCTGCTGCTTTTCCAAAGCAGCACCCTTATTAATCTGTTAACCGTTAACAGCCACGAGCTGCGTGGGGGGACTCCATCTTTAAAACAACAACAAAAATGGGGGTTAGTTTGTTTTCTTCGCTGATGTAACCGCGCGGATTTCCACTGTGGCTCCACTAAAACCTCACTGCTCAGGCGGCTCGCCCCTCACTCACCGCTGGGTCTCCTGACCGGTGAAGGATCTCCTCCTTCGGCAGTCTCTGTCACAGCAGCGGCAGAATAAGAGGCGGTACAGTGGATCTATTCTCGTTCGGCTTCCCGCTGAATTAGGCCTCCTGAATGAATGGACGACTGAATAAAACCCATACGTCAGCTATGAAGAGAGAGTGGACGGTGACCGAGATCCGTCGTGTGTTTTCTCCAGCTGTTGACTCACTGACATGTTTTTTTCTTTCCTCCTCGATGTCCATAGGCTACAGAAACTCGTCCAAACACGCAGCCGCTAATATGAATTAATTTTTTTTCGTAGATTATCTGCAGTGGAGAGACGCGCAGCGCGGCTATTTAAGTTGAACAGGCTTTAAATAGGCACCAAAAAATAAGACCAACTCGGGATTGATCAAATTGCTGGTCGGAAACAGCCGTCTTCGCTCCCTCTCACCGCCGAAGTTCAGCCACGACCGGGACAGACAGCCCGATAAGACGCCTGCTGATGGAGCCTGGAGGACAGCTACACCCGCCTGGGTTTGCTCCCGAGAAACGTGCCCGTTGATACAAACGAAAAAAAAAATGACAGCCGTCGCCTCCTCCTCCTCCTCCTCCTCCTCCTCCTCCTCGTCTTCCTCCTCCTCCTCCTCTCGGTCCAACCAACACAAACTAAAACTAACCGCGCGTCTCCTCAAACTCCGCCTGAGGCCGCACCGCTCGCCTCGGATTGGGCTCGTGAGTGACAGCACCCTTCAGGAGCTAATCACGTGCACTCAGCGCTGTATGTCCCGCCCACCGCCGCAACGCCGTCAGTGGGCTATAAAGCATGGGGGGCTCCAGTCCAGAGAGGAGAGGGTGTTTTGAGTTTCAGTTAAAGGACGGCTTTTTCTTATAGTGTTTTTTTTTTTTTTAAACCAGAGACACGTCTTTATGTTTCTGTCAGGAAAGGTGGGGCGCCAGTATCGAAGCACACTGTCTTTGCATTGAAGATAATAGAAGCTAACAAGTGGTCAAACTCATTGTAATTAGATACAGGACTGCATCTACTGTTATAAGAACAGTAATGTTGGGCAGATTTGATGCCAAACCGGCCGCATCTGATGCCTTAAATGCAGATTTCAGTTTCTTAGGCAGAGCAGCGCCGCACCGCTTGCCGCTGCAGCGTCAGGAGCGTCAGCCGCGTGCGTCGAGCTGTCCATGGTGCTGAACGCACCACGGCGCGCGCTGCGGCGCTGTCCTGAGTGCTGACTTGAAGCGGAGCGTCATCCTCCCCTTTGCTCTCCTCTCTCCGCCGCCTGCGCAGCGCCAGTAGCGCCATGCACCGCGCTGATTAGTTAGAAGACAGAGTAAAAGAGAGAGAGAGATATGAAGAGAAAGAGAGAGAGAGATTGGCAAGCGATGCATGAAGAATCGCGCCCGGGAGAGAAGCAGAGACGCCACTTAAAGAGCCACGGACCGTTTTTAATGATTCCACTCCAGCGAGGCTTCCACACAAGGCGGTCTGAGCTTCACGGTTCACTTCACACGCAGAGTGCATGCGTGTGTGCACGTGGATGCAGGAGTGTGTGTGTGCATGTACTGTATATAGGCGTATGCCTGTTTATGTGACTCTGTTGTGTGTGCACATCATCTGAACATGTGTAAATGTCTTGCCTGTGTGTATGTGTGTTTGTGTGTTGTGTTTGTGTGTGTGTGTGTGTGTGTGTGTGTGCCTGCCGCAGGCGGCTGAACAGTTCTGACTGCTTTAAAGCTTATTGTATTGCCTGTTTAAACAACAATGAATGGAAGCCCGTCTTCTTTACTGGAGACCAATACAAATTATGGGATGACAGGACTGCAGGACCGACCCCCCCAAACTGATATGCTTATTTACTGGTATTTTTTTTCTGTCTTTATACTTTCCACTTTTCGCTCTAAGCATGCCAACCCATATTCATTAATGAATGAAGATCAGTGAATGCTGCTCTATGATAGCCAGCCACACACACAAGAAGCAGATTCCTTTGTCTCGTTGTGTCTGTCCTATGTGCATGTTTGTCAAGGTGACAAAAGACGAGGAGAGTGGACAATGATGCTTAGTTAAACTATCGTGGTGCCAATCTGGGTCAGTGTTTAAGTGCCATAGCTAAGCGACTGACTGATTCACTGACTGACTGTCACGTTTTAAGTGACTGACTGACAGAGCGACTGGCTGTTTAGCTGATGGAACTGGTGGCTGTCGGACAGACTACAAAACAAACAGAGGAGGAAACAGAGGAATTACAGTGATCAAAAACAAACAGTGAGGGAGAAAAGTGAAGAGGGAGGGGAAGAAAGAAGGATTACAGTTAATAATTAAATAATTGCATGAACAGATCAACAGGGAAAGCAGTGACAGGTCCTATCATCCTTCTCACTTGCTCTCTCTCTGTGTGTTTGTGTGTGTGTGTGTGTGTGTGTGTGTGTGTGTGTGTCCGAGGCCTTTGCTGCGTTATCTCACAAGGAGACTCATTAACATAGAAATGACTTCAGGAAGAGAAGTACAGCGTTTCACCTCTGGTGAGAGACAGCAGGGAGGGAGGGAGGAAAGCTGGAGAAAGGAGGGAGGAGGAGTGACGGGAGAGGAAGGAGGAGGAAGAAGAGAGGAAGGAAGAGGTGAGAGACTGTGGTTGGAGGGATAGTGAAGAAGAGTGGAGAAAAGGAAAGCATGGGGAGTGGGAAAGACAGAAGGGCAGAGAGGTACTGATGGAGGCAACAAATTAGGAGACAGTGAGGATGATAGCAGGAGGTGGTGGAGAAGGAGAAGAGAGAAAGGTATCAGGGTAACCCTGTCGCCTACAAATGACGTACTAGCATCTTGTCAAATAATAATTTGAGGAAATCGTAGATGCCTGGATTATGTTCAGTGTTTTGTCCAATAAAGGAAGTTATCCATCACTCGAAACACAAATTATAGAGTGGTGGTTGGTGGGTGTAGGTTTAAGCATCAAAGCTTCACTGTTTATGGTTCACTCTCTTTACACCATGTCAGAGCTGCATTAGTTACTGCTAATACACACTGAACATTTCCCACGAAACCTAAGTGCAGACCAAACAAGGCGGAGCTGGTGCCAAAAAGGCAACCAAATGAAAGACTTATAGGAGGGTGAGGCCGGTTAGGGTCAAACCCAAAACAAGGAGTCCATAAGGCAAACAAAATACAATGAAAAGGGGGTCCAAAAGTTCAAACACTCAGAAAATCCAGGGAAACACTCACAGACAAACAGGAAATCTTGACACAGACAAACCAGCAAAGACTGAGGACTTAAACACACTGGGGAAGGAGAGCTAATGAGACATGGGTAAAAACAATCAGACAATCACACAGGTAGGAAAACACAGGAAGTGAAGCAAAATGTGACGCATAAGGTAAACCTTCAACATAAAACAGGGAATAACACAACCAAAGAACCCAGATCACGACAGGAACAGCCACGGTGAGCTGTTCGATGAAGAGCTGCAGTCGACACAGCTCGAACTCCTCAACAAGCTAACACACTTTGTGCCACGTCTTTGTGTGGACAACCACTTGTGCCATTGAACCAAGTGCTGTGAGTTCCTAAACCATGAAACATGTCACTCATGCTTCAGCTGAATATTCTGAGAAAAACAAATCATGTATGTTGTCAGTGAAGATGTGGCTGGTGTGTTCAGTAATAAAAAATAATGCTGCAACTGCAGATAGTGCCTGTCAAAAGTTTCAGCCATTAGTATTCTTACTTGTCGGTGGCGCACATCAACTTGTCTGCACCAACAAGCTGCTGCTGCTGTTATTTTTCTTTGCAATACGTGGTGCAGGTTTGACTGAGCCTGTGGGTTGATTTGTTTCTGAGAAGTGTCGACAGTGTAGGCTGCTGATGGCAACTTTTCTGAAAGATTCATTACTAACTTTTATTAAAAGCCCGATTACCATTTGGGTTATGACCCTGGTGTTGCTAGGCAGCAGGTGGGGTCAAGGGCAGCTGTATGGAAAAGCATCATGGGAAATGCAGTTTGAAATCATTAACGTGCGTTTACGCCTTTTCTCTCTCTTTCCACAGCTCTCCCTTCCCTCAGTTATTGGCTGAACAACAGGAGGATGAGGAGAGGAAGACGGGGTGGTTCTTGAAGAGCGGAGGAGGAGGACTGCAGGGTTTCTGCTCAGTGAGCTGGAACCTTCTCACGCCTCTGGCCAGTGCTCAGAGACTGGGAGGAGGAGGAGGAGGAGGAGGAGGAGGAGGAGGGGGAGGGCAGGCAACACAAGAGGAAGAAGTTAGAAGGAACCGAAAACCACAGAGAAATTGGAGAGTGACAGATAAACTGTTTGGAGGAAGAGAGAGGAGGATGAAGAGCAAGACAACCCAAATATACTGCAAATGGAGTGAGCTGGATACGTCCACAGTCAGAGAGGGACACAGACACATGTGGTGTTAGGATTAAAGACTAACTCTCTAACAGACCGGTGTATTCATGTCTTTATGTGTGTGTGTGCATTTGCGAGGATCGGAATGCAGATGTGTGTATTACAGTGCATATCTCACCCTTGCCTTTGCACACTCTAGGTGTGTGCATTTGCGTGCATCTGTGTTGACATGTGTTTCTGTGTTTGTGGGCGTGCTTTACCGTGCGGGAACGACTCCAGGGCAGAGAGAGGACATATGGTGATGTGGCATGACTCTGGCGTGATGTTGATATGTCAAAACTGTGATTTATGACTTAGATGTCCACAGACACAGCCCCGGGAAATCCTCTGTGAAGCGTGTGTGTGTTGGATATTGAAACTGAGACATTTTCCGACGTGTGCTGCCAGCAGAGGAAATATGATTACTGGCCAGATTTAAAATCCAAAATTTCCCCACTTTTTTGGCAAATTTCATAGAAAATGAATGCTTCTGTCGGTGATGCTCTAATCTGAAGTCGTGATGTGTGTTTGTGGGAGTGTAATGTGTGAGAGAGGACACTTTTAGGAAGGCCCGAGGTCAGTGATCACGTGGAAGCGTTTCTAATGTGCGTGCATAATGAAAATGTGTCTAAGGCTGTTTGTGTGTGTGTGTGTTGGGCACTGATTGGGCGAAGGACTGACAGATTGATTAAGAGAGAGGAAGTGGCGTGTGAATGAACGGCAGACACAGAGAGAAAGAACTGTATCTTGGTTGTGAAGGCACGCGTCCGATGGTGTGAAAGTGTGTCTAATATGTTTGCCTAATGAAAATGTGTGTTGGGTTGCATGAGGGAGAGCGAAAGAGAGAGAAAGCGAGCGAGAAAGGAAGATAGTGTGAAATAAATCCAATCAGCTCCTCCGTCATGCTCCCCTCTTGAGCCTTTTTAAGATCCACTGAATGAAATAAATAAGAGATTCTTTTGCTTTTGTCAGTTTGCCTTTTTCATCTCTCCCCCCTGTGTGCTGCAGCGCCCTGCTGTCGTCCACTTCGGCCTCCGTCTTCCCTCCATCTTTTTCTTTTCCATCAACGACAGCGGCTAGCTTCTTTGCTAGCTAGTCAACAGCAAAATCAGTGCAGAGCCGCATACACATGGCAACCATTGATAACACATCTCATTGACTGTAAACCCTGCCCCCAAGCAAAAAATTGTCCAATCATGGCTTAGCAACCGTAACTAGGCAGAGCAGGCCTTTCAAGCTTTGGATTTCTGAACATTTTAGAGTGATGTGCATGGGGCTGCAGTGAGAGCGAGCCTTTCAAGCCAATAAGAATGTATTAAATAACGTATCAGATGAGGTAGTTAGCATGTTTGGCTCCATATCTCACTACCTACAGTTGTAATCTAGCAGCACTTTCAAAGTCAAGCAGCGTGTGGTACTGGTCCGGTTCTAAGTTATATAAAAACTCAGTTTATGGTAATATTAGTGGCTCTGCCCTACTCTTTATTGGATCTAGGGCTTTGGGGACACTACAGCAACCCAAACCAGTGTTACCCAAGATATGTAACATGTGTCTTTAGCGTCAGCCTTTTAGTAAACGTGTCTAACGACATCGTGTAGGCACGTGTAGTCATCAAATCCATATTTCAGACCCATTTTCAGTGTTCTTGTTTTTAAAATGAGTCAACTGGAAACATTAAAAAGTCACTCAGATACAATGTTACCTTAAGTTAGCTTAATTAGCTAGCTAGTTACAGCTGATCAGATCTGCTGGTGACAGCTGTCAGTTCAGATAAAGAGATCGATGGTCGCCGATGAGATCTGAGAAGCCTTGTCTATCTCTGTCTGAAATCAAGGAACCACTGATTGGTAGTAGTTGTGTAATATTACACAAACTGAACTTGTTGTCTCCATCTCCAGCTGTCAGAGGTAAATTGAGCTTACGTGTGTTTATTCGGATACATCATTGTCTTCAGGGAGAGTAACTGTTTGGCAGGAGAGTATTTGTATTGTATTGTTTGTATTTGTACAGTTCGCTGTGTGTATTCCCATATGGAACCAGTGTGTGTAAGTGGTTTATACTACAGTCCTAACTGTATAGGGAGGGATCTACTGCATGTTAGCATCCCTTTGTGTTCCTATCTGTTCTCCATCTCCTGTTCCTTCTTTTCCCCTCACGTCTTTCTCCGTGTTTCCATCCTCATATCCTTAATTTGATTTCACTCCATCTGGCCCTCCAACTCACCTCATGTCTTCTGTGGCAGATCATACATACATATATATATATATATATATATATATATATATATATGTCATCATGAAAAGTCTGATTATTGTTATTATTATCGCAGAGGCAGATGAAGCCAAGCATGGCCATATGGAATATACAAAAATAAATGTGAAAATAAATGTGAAGCCTAACAGTGATGGCTGCCTGCCAGTTGCACAGTATGCATATTAATAACGATTTACTCTACATTTGCTGTCAAACCTGCACAATGTACAACAAATTTTTAACAGGTGAACCATTAATTTCTGTGCTGCAAAAGTAGCACACAGACAGATTTACTGATTCTAATAAGCAGGCTACCAACTGAGGCCTTGAAGGAAAATTCCAGGACTTTCCTAATTGTTGGAGCAAAAATTATAACTTTGTTGTGGTTTGATAATGTTATTTTTCAAGCACTGAAACCTAAAGATTTTGAAAGATTTAAAGAAACACTTTGGTTTCTACTGAATTGGGCCTGAAAATAACCCTGTGATTAAACGAAAGAAAATAAAACTCAGTCTAGGTAATCTAAACGTAGATTTCACTAAATTAAAACAGTTAGTACCGCACAAACTTGTTCGTCTGTAGAGATTAGCTGTTACTAAATACACCTAATAAGTGCTAGGTGTAACTGTAGCTAACTGAACTAGCTAAGGTCTTTGAGCTAATATTAATATTTTGCTTTCACCTGAGTGAAGAGGAAAGGAAATGCTGAATGACTCCATCTTTTTCTTTTCCATCAATGAATGTGAATTGAAATAATCGAAAGAAATTAAATTGAAATTACACAATAGTCTTCAAATTATAAAATGTTATACTAATAATGTTAGTACAGACCCAATAGCCATCGAGGTTAGCATAATCAGACATTTCCACCTCACACTAAACTGCTGCTGCTGCTAGTAACTCTGAAAGATATATTTTTCTCCATCTATGCATTTATAGTTTAAAAGGGTCATACTTACATTTACAGAGCATTTACAGTTAAGTTTAATAAATCATTTGGCCTCCAAAAACGGTTATTTTTGGAAGTTATGCTACTACTTGTGATGCAACAGTGACTTCCTGTTTCCGTCTAGTCGATTTTAGTTTGATTGGACAGCGCCACAGACGTTTCCTGATTTACACATCACTATGTGTAAACACATAGTGTTTACACATTTCTTATGTTTAATGGTACAACAAATCACTTGTTTGAAACTAGATACAGTTAACAAGACTGTACGAATGACTTTACAAAAAAAAAGGCAATACAGTAGTGCAGTATTCTAAAGCTGTAGAAGCAACTGAGCGAGACAAAATTTGATCTTTCAACATGATTTATTATTCTACAATCAAAAACAACACAATACACATTTTAGAATTAGTAAACTATCTCACAAAACACATTTCTTCTCTTCATGAGCAGTATCTTTGTTGTCTGCATGTAAAAACTGTAAATTATCTTCAGGTTATTGTTAAACTACTTGTTTAGCATGAAAGCTCGGCTGAAATTAAAGCAGCATTAAAGCAAGTTCAAGAAACAAGCATCAGATTTCAAGTTTAATGTCAGGTAGCCAGCCTCAGCAAGGCTAGGGATTGCAAGAGAAAAATGGTGAAATGTAAACGGAGGCAATATGGGACAAATCAGCCAGAATGAGAAGAGAATGACAAAGAAAGGGTAAGAGACAAGAGGATGCATCAGAATAAAAACAAGCAGGAGGGAAATGGATCTTAAAGAGAAGAGATGAAAATGGTAGAGAGGGTGAGCGAACAAAAAGAAAGCCTATAGAGAGGGGTAAAGGTCAAGAGAAAGGGAAATGAGGTAGGAAAAAAGACAATGAGGAAGAAAGAGAGGAGAGGAGGATCGGGAAAGGTCAGAGGAAAAAATAAAATGACAGATAGAAAGGAGGCACGATCAAAGAAAAGGTCGGAAAGAAAGAAAGGAGCGAAGGAAGGAGGACGCTATTTAAAGAGTTGGTACAATTTTAGGCCAATACTGTTCCCCCCTGCATAATCTATAAATCTGTATGAGTGGGTGCAAGGAACAGGTGTTTTTCATGTAAAATATCATTATATTTCAGTTCTCAGATATTTTTCGGCATGTTTTCTATTGCAACTCATATATATATTATGTTACCCCTAAACACATATACTTTTCTGTGTATAAATGGAATTATGGAAATGGAAGACTTTACCCCTATAGACTTGTAAAATATTTATATATGTACAAATGAAGCATGGCCCTTGTATAATATTTCATAACAATGACATGAAACATAGTTTTACCATAAATTAAGCAACATAAAGCCTATTAATGTCTAATAAAGTAGTTATCACACACCAGTCTATCAATCAAGACTTAATATAGGATAAATCCATATCATATGGAACAAGATATGAAAGAGAAAGAGAGAGATCAACACATGCATGCATAGTATAATTTTTAACACCAAACATAACCATAACGAGTAACTGGCTGATGATGTTATCGGCTCTCGAAACACTGACGGGGGAGCTTCACGAGGGGGAAAAAAACGTGTTCCTACGTGTGTTGCTGTAGATGTGCGGCAGCTCATCGTTTTATGTTAGCTCTCTCCAGTCGGTGCTGTTTGGACAGGCGCAGATAGAGGCTGCGAGCTTACAAAAAAGGGAGAGTCCTTGTCAAGTGAAAGAAAGGCTTATATTAAATCATACAGTACTAAACGTGTTTAAATTACGTGCACGTACAGCTTCACACTCACACGTTCACACGGCCGCGCACACACAGGTAGACACAGCTGCCGAGTGCTATTGAACGCTTCAGGGTCTACGATTCAAAACAGCAGATGTTAAGAGTAGGCGTGATCAACACGAGGAGATATTTACACCCTTGACCTGAGCATAATACAGCTCTACGCTTGAGAAAGGCCGACACACAAATTAAACTTCATATTTTACACCATCGAAGTAAAGGAACAGGACTGCGGAGTCGAAACTTCCCCCGAAGGTGAGAGAGTTAGGGGAGGGATGCTGTGCGTATGTGTATGCTTATATACTGTATAGAAATATGTACAATTTATGTATATGTACTGTATATAGTATACATGAGGGTACTGTTTGTGCTGATTAAAGAAGGGAGAAACAATCTAGGCCTGTGTAATGGACCTACAGTATATGCCTTGTGTGCCTCCAGGAGCGAACATTTCACAGTCATTGTCCGCCTTGTTACGCTTCACCTAATAATTCCAACCCTCAGTCATGGATTGGACTGTATGGCTGTGTGTGTGTGTGTGTGTGTGTGTGTACAGTACGCAGAGCTAGTTGGCATTATAGCCAGTGTAATGTGGTTTGAAGCTTGAAGGCAGATTTGCTGAATTTGAGCTGAATTTGAAATAATTGGCTTTATCCAGTGAAGCCTTATAAAACACACAAACACACACGCGCACACACACACAGGGACGGACAACGCACTCATGCGAGCACACGCACGCATTCACACATGTATTTTAGCATATGGACATTTGCCAAAACATGCACATAAACACAGCACTACCACACACAAACGCAGATGGTTTGGGAGAACCAAAGTAAAGTAAATAATTGAGAAAAGCAGCATTGCTGTCGTTATTATTGCTGTTTGTGAAAACGCTCACTTGGGGGTTGTCAAAGCAGCTCCTCATTCACTGTGCGTGCATCTGTATGTGTGTGTGTGTGTGTGTGAGTGTGCATGCTCCACTGGTGACTGCCGCATTGCCAACCCTGTGACACCACGTCATACTAGGCTCCCAGTGAGGCCTTGTCAGAAGAACGGATTAGAGCCAGAACACAAAAAAATAAATAAAAGGAGACAACAGGGGTATTTGGGGGAGGGGAAAGGAGAAGGCAAGAGCCAAAGGAGGAAAGAGAAGGAAGAGAAGGACAAAAAGGTTTGACAGGCTGTGAAGTTTGCTCATTAGGCATATTCCCCTGTGATGGCCTTGTGTGAGACGCTCAGTCTGAGTGTGTGTCAGCACTTCCACGGCGTGCAGGCTGGCTGAAACAGGCAACACTGGTCAAGACACACAAATCGAGCTGATACACAGCATGTTAAGATGGCTAAAGCCTGCACACTCAGGCCTCTGGTTACATGGCTGCAGAAGATACTGTGGATGCAGATTTGGATGCACTTTGTTCATTCTAGTTTTTTTTTAAACTCCTAAACAGTTTTACAAAGTGATGAGAGTAACAAGATTAAAAAACTTCTAACGTCATGACAATTTGGTCCTCTCGTGATCTAAAAACATTTTCTAATCTAGAAGCAGCCACGTTTCCTGTTTGTTTTTGGTCCCGTTTATCCTCGTTGAAGCCATGTTGGGAAAAGTATTCATTAAATTAGGACTAGAATGACTGTGCCATGTTAAAAAATGACTCACACATAAAGACAATGCTTGTTTTAACTGCACAGGGCGAATCACGCCAGGGACTGAGGCTGCTGCTCGTACCCATTCTTTCTTGTTCAACACGGGTTTATGTCATGTCACATCTCAGTGATTAGTTACTCTCCTTACATGGTTTGGTACGAGATGTCACAACTGATGCAGTTAAACTTGCGGAACAACACTAGAGAACGTATGACAACGCTTCAATTAAGGAAACTGAAAATAGGTTTGCTGTAGCGTTTAAGCAGATTTACGTCATAAACACAGAAGCAAACCAATTTCTACTGTTATTATAATCGTGGCATAAAAATTAAGTGCAGGGAGCACATGTTCAGTGCAAACAAGACCGGGGTGGTGCGGTGTGTATGGCTGACCATATCTTTTTAGTGCATTGTGTATATAATTGGTCAATTGTAGTCTTTGGGGATTGATATTTTCCCATAAATTTAGCATGCCACGCGTGATTTTGTCCTGTACAAAAAGCACATTTTGACACCCAGGGTGTTTTTGATGCAATACTTCAAAATCTTTGGTATCCAGTCTATTGTGCAAATTTGGTGTTGTGATACCTTTCGTATGCTGAAGTATTGGACAAACCCCAGTGTGGCCTAAAATAACGCAGACATTTACAGAACAAACGCAGAAAAATTAGACTTTTACTGCCAGTCTTCCTTCCTATCTGCTCTGAAACCTCGCTTTTCTGCCAGTCCATCGGCGTCACTGAGTGCGTGCTAATTTGCAGGAGCCACATATTCAGGGTTGGTGTAGGAGAAGCCGAGGAACTCGTCCTGGTCCAGGTTCATGATGACGAGCTTGTCTGTCGGCGTCAGGTCCACCGGCATCTTGGTGAACTCCTTGTCGAAGTTACAGGTGTCCCGACGGTTCCTCTGCAGGTGGAGTTTATGAGATTATGAAGGAGAGAGGGCATGGTGGGAGCAGGAATTGAAGTGATGGAGGAGAGATAAAAATGATTGGAGGCGAATGGGATGGATTGGAAAGGAGAAGAGAAAGCATTACTGTTAGATAGCTTTTGGTACAATACCAACTGCATTATAGCGCAAATCATCTTCATTTTGACTGTGCCCTCATTCAACAAGTGCATGTTTTTCAGTTCATAAATCTCAGCAAATTTGTAATAAACATAAATTAATAAAAAGGGAACCTGCAGTCATTATTTCCTTTGATGAACAGGCAACCATTGTACACATTTTTTCATCTGTACCTCACAGCATTGTTGTTGTTGTTGATGCAAGCGTTTCTTAAAATGAATACCACCACCTCCTCGTGGCAATGCTGTCTGCACCATCTGACAGTGCAGGAAGCTGTGTGCTGTCACTATTACCCAGCACATTGTGCATATACTGTAACGTAAAGCACATAGAGTGAATTTGAAGTGCTGTCCTAGATTCAGAAGACTTTTATGTGACTTCCATTTATTCCTCCCAAGCGAGGTCTCACCTGCCAATGTCTACTTCTTTTAAAACATTATCTCTATAAAGCCAGGACTGTGGGTCATAGACATCAGGATATTTTTACTGCTCTACAGTGAGCCCTCCTCTTGTCCACTGTGACAGGTACAAGACACAGAACACCTGACAGGAGAAGATGTTGGAACAGTAGCCTGGATGTGCTAAGCAATGGAGTGAATCTCCAAAAATGCTGCTTTTCTGGAGTTTCAGCAGTGGAAAATAGGACAGCGGTGTATCCTGTCTGCCTGCTTTGCTGCTGCTGGTGTGTGGGTATATGTAGAGAACAACAGGAACACACACGGCACCCTCCTCTTGTCCCGTCTTTGCCGTGATAGTCCCTGCTGCTTATGCTATTTGTAGTCTGGTCTCAGGCTTGCTGTGATAATGATCTGCTAATGTTAAGATGCTACAAGTAGCACCTGTATGAATGATGGCAGATCAAAGGAAGATAAAAGATGGAGATAAAAAAGATGCATGGATATGATGAAACAGAAAGAGATCGGAGGAAATGCAAGGAAATGAGCAAAATACCAAGTGGTGGCAGGCAACAAGATGAGAAACAGATGCTAAGTGACATAAATCAAAAGGAAACAGGGAGAGACTGGAGTCCAGGCAACAGCAACTGCGACTCTGTGTAGGAGGTGAGGGAAATCTGTGTGTGTGTGTGCGTGGTAGTGGAGGGGCTTCTCTGGGGCAGGGCATTGTGAACGCACCGCTCGGCTCAGTTGGCATACGCATAGAGGAGAGAAAAGCGGGGTGTTAAAGATGGAAAAGTGTACGTTAGGGAGAGGGGGAGGGGCAAGTTAGACGTGGTAAAGAGAGAGCGGCTGCCGTTTGATTCAATGACGCTGACACACTCACACGGCTGGGGATTTAATTCTTATTGGGGCTGCCCATCCTATATGCACCCACGATGCTGCGAGGCTCTGTGTATAAGAGCAATAGGGGGTATGCCATATATGGCCTGCAGGTGTGAGATTGTGTGTGTGCTGTCATGTGATGTTCCTTAAACTCAGGAGGATTGGTTAGGGGCATCCATGCAGTATATTCATGTCCAGGGAACACACACACACACACACACACACACACACACACACACACACACACACACACACACACACACATACTTTATCCATCAGTCCATCAGAGCTAGCACATACTGATTTGTGATGCCTGTCAGTAAACTCCCCATTGTGGCTTTCATTATACTCAGCATGAGTCAGAAGAGCTGATCTGTTTACTAAGATGCATCAAAAGCAAGTACTCTATGTAAAAAAGAGTATTACATTTAAAAAAAAGTATAGGAAAAAAGTAATTATCTTGCTCTGCCCTGCTTAGCTGACATTTTTTTTGTCTTTGGGCTCTATTTCTAGACCTCTCCAGCACATAGCTCACAAACAAACACCTGTGTGGCCAGGCCTTTAAAGCCCACAAGGCCTTTATGCCACATTCATAGTGGGATTATTGTAATTATGAGTTTCCAACATTTTGATAGCATTGAAAATTCAAGTCATACTTAGAATTGGGAAAAGTGGGACTTCTGTGAAAGTCTCTGACTTCTCTGAAAGCGACAGTACATCCAACTTGTCTGAAAACCAAGCAGCCAAAGTCAGTCATTCGGTGTAGTTAAACACACATTTAATGGATATAGTGTTATATTGTTAAGGCATGCTATTTTAACTCTCACACAGCAAACTCTGGAATCACACAACTGTCTCGAGGTGTCTGATGACGCGGACGCTCGTGAGTTGTGAGGATGGGAATCTTTCCTCTCTCTCCCTTCTCTCCTCCATACAGCACGAACGCATCCTTTATCTATCCCTACATCATGAAATGCTATTGATTTAAACGGAGATTTAGATCTTTTTAACGTTTAAACAAAAGCAAAGAAAAAAACACTAAAAATCAGACCTTAACCCCTTGACGCCTGAATTTATCTAGAATTATATAAAAAAGTTCTTTGTGTTTGTGCTTTCAAATTGATCCTAAATTAAAAGGAGTTTGTTAATTTTTCTGTAGCACATAGAATAGATATAAATTTAGGTATGATGCAAATTAGCGACAACAGGCGCTAATGCTTGCATTTAAGCATTAACGCCTGTTGTCGCTAATTTGCATAAAAATGCTTTTTTTTTCAAAATTCATACGTGCATCATAAAAGCCACAAAATTGGCTTACAACCATTACATTGTAACAACAACGCAACAAATGTAGTTTTCACTTTGAACTTTCAAACGAGAAACCAGTGCTTGCAAAAGGTTCCTAGGTGTGTATTGAATATGCACAAACCGGCATTAGAGGAATGCAAGCGCGATTCGGCTGCAATGTGGATTAAAGCGGTATGATGCGAATTCGTGAGAATCTGCGTTAAGGGGTTAAAGGCTTAAATTTGGAGTGCAAACAATCAGCACTTTTAGCACTTGTTTATCTCTTCGTTGCTTTGAAGGACTGTGTCTGAGCTGCAGCACGATAAGGTGCTCTTCTGCATTTCCTCTCCTTTTTTTTGTTTTAACTTTTTATTCCTGAGAGCACATTCAGAGCTGTGCTCGCCTCTTAGAGAAGGATGCAAAGTAGATTCTCTGGGATGAATGACTGTGAGCAGATGAAGCCTTCAAAATAGAAGTCAGTGAAAAAAAAAAAAACATATACTCACCATGTAGGCCAATACTGGTATTATTTTACTCATTAATAAGAATTTATATTCTGTACTTGGTTTGATGGTCCGTCCACCATGGCTATGACCCAGATAGATAGATACATAGATAGATTCACAGGTGATATGAAATCATGAGGTAAAGTGGTTTAAAGACAGCAGCAGAGGGGGAGAGAAGGAAGAGCTGGCCACATAAATATTCACATCAGTAAGCAAGCAGCTGCCACAGAGAAAACCACACAAGGGACGATCTCAGAAAATCCACAACCAACCATAAGTACATCCAAATACATCCACAAAGTCAAGAGTCTGAGCATCTAACACCATGTACGTTTGAACAACACACAAGTAGACAGTCCAAGTCACAGCACGAGGAAGAGGAAGGGAAGAGGTGGGGAGAGACAGAGACAGCCAGCAATAAAGAAGAGGGAAATTTAGCCAAGGAGACGCTGATTATTATGTCGGTCCAACACAAGCCCGCAGCAGCGCCTGTGTCTGCTGTTCGAGAGTGAGGCAGGGGAGGGCGGGGTCAGAAACAACAGCGAGAGAGACAGAGAGGGACAGGAGAGCTTTCGAGATCACAGCAACCACAAACCAACGTTGCGTCTCCTACCTTCATCTGACAGCTCTCCCGTCGCCTGAGAGGAGCTCCCTCCATCCACAGGGACACACCTGGCCCAGATCCACCTCACGTTCCTGGGCATGATCTCCACTAGAGCGCCTCGTATCAAGAGAGGCACTGATTCAACACTCATATTGACGTGGGTGTGATTTCCTTCCCAAATAATATATCAGGGATGTAGTTTTGGTAACCTTGTGCAGCCAAACAGTTTTATTTTGAACTGTAGTGGAGATCCCAAAGATACCAAAAATGTCATGTTGTAGAGATCTGTGTAAAATGATGCACAAGATGTAAAGACTGTTTTCAGCTGATGGAGGTGGTGCAGCCTTAAAAAACATGGAGTCTTGGGTTTAAATATTTCCCTCAGTGCAAACGTATAGCCTCGAGGAGACGGAACAAGCTGACATGATAAACATGACAGAAGAGAACAGAGTTTAAAGTACGAGCATTTTTTAAAGACTGGACCCTCACACAGGTGCTTTCGATGTGGTCATAAGACTTGTGCTCCCTCCCCTGAGCAGCGATCATCCAATCAAAGCTTAGCAACCGCAACTACGCACGGCAGGCCCGTCGATTTAGATTTCTCCACATGTTGAGGCGAGGTGCACGGAGGATTTGTTAAGAGCGGTTCTAAGAGCTGAAGGGGCTGGAGACTGTGAAATCAGGAGGCTAACAGCTTAATAAGGTACTTATAGATGATGAAATCTGCTAATGTCGCCATTTCAACTGACAATATCAACAGTAGCCACTAGAAATGAGAAACCTGCTCTTATTTTCTATCGTCTAAAGTCAAGGACCCATTGTTTCAAAAATTACAAACACATTTGAGTAGCAGATATGCTGCTCTTATCAGTGTGAACTGCAGATGTGTCGTGTAAGGAAGTATGTTTGACCGCCACAGCATCAGTAATTAAGGGGATGGGGCTTGGTCAGTTGAAATCAGCTGTGTGGTTTTACCATGAGTGTGCAGTGCATGCAAACTTTGCTGTATTGCAAATTTTGATCGAATTTTGAGTAAGTCAGCAAAAGAATCAATACACTGTTAAACTAAATGTCACTCAATTTAGGAGTTAGAGTGTGGACAGTTCATCTGACTGGAAATATAAATACACACGCACACACACACGGATGTTTATGTTTCCAAAACCAATCCACTGTGTACACTGCCATAGACTGTGCACGCAGTTATTTACCAAAGATACACATATAAACACACACACAGCTGCCAGCCATGTAGGCCAGCTCATAATGTGTTCCATCTCAACACGCTTCGATTGCAGTCAGTGCTGTGAGGCAGAGAGACAGAGATATGTGGGGAAAAGAGAGAGAGGAAGAGATGCAGCAAAGGACAGGGAGAGAGATAAATATCAGTGGCCCTTGGTATAGATGTATAGATAGAAAGCTTAGAATATACAGCACCATCAGGGTAATTGTTTTTCAAGTCGCCGTGTTCCAGAGGCAGTGGTTTTAATAGAGAAACACCTCCCCTCCCTCTTCTGCCTTCCTGCCTCCCTCCCCTCCACCTCCCTCCCTCCCCTCTCTCACCCCATCTCTTTTCAGCAACGAGAGGATTAGCGGGAGACGAGCCGATGTCAGCTGAGGATGCGGGGAGAGTGGGAGGGACAGAGGAGAGGGGAGGTGAAGAGGAGAGGAGGGTGAATGAAAGGCGGTATCGAACGCTGACCTGTTTCGGGCTGATAAGCGGAGGCTGCTTTGTGCCGAAGCCACTGGCTTTAATTTGGGGGCCGCAACATTTGGAATTAATTATCACACACACTCCAGCACTGCTGCGGCTTACTGTGTACATGGCTATTACATCCACTCCAATACAAACTTTATACAGCTTATGTGCTGGAACTCACTGTTAGGCCTACACAGGAGTTTGTACTGCTGTTGTGATAAATTTGCATAAAATACAGCTGCACACCAGTGTTAGCGTGCGGGTATACAAAGAGGGATACGGGGTATGCCTTTGATGAAGAATTGCTCAGGTTATGGGCAACAAAACAACAGGAAGATGTTCTTTTTCAACACCAAAACATAAAGTAATGCAAAATATAGCAGCTGCCGTACAAGTTCAAGCTGAACGCAGTAACCAGGGGAATGTGCTACACTGAAAATCATTCTTTCCGTATCTAAGGTGGAGGTGAAAGGGACGCTTGATCCATTTGCATTTATTTATGTGTTATCTGAGAGAACTGTATACGAGGCAGAAGGTTCTTTAAGCTTGCCTGCTAATCAGCTGGCTAATTTGCTAGCATTTTTTGTAAGCGTGACAACCTCGTCAACAGGAACAGTTACTGCTGAATAAAGTGAACATGGATCTAAAACAATGTGCCGACAAGACAATTTTTTAGTTTCCATAAAGACTGGAAATGGGGAACGGGCTAGCTTAGCTCTGTAGGAAGTTACTGCGCCCGACCAGGACCAAAACATTCTCACTCAGTTCATCACATGACACCTGATCAGGTCGCCGTGGCGCCAGTTTTGAAGTCACTGGGCGCGTTTCTTACGTACATTAACTTCCGTACGTTACTGGGTGTACAGAAGCAGGCTAGCTGTTTCCACTTGTTTCCAGCCTTCATGCTAATTTAAGATAGCTTTAACCTGGCTTTGGCTTCATATTCAGCAGACAGATACAAGAGCGGTATCGATCTTCTCAGCCAACGCTCAGCAAGCAATTGAAGCACCACATTTTCCTTAATACTACTCGTGCATGTTACATAGCTGAGGCGACGACTCATGAAACAACCTGGAGAAAAACGTTTCTCTTGGTTATTGTTAATGAAAAGTGTGGGGTGTTGATCTGAAAATGACTTTAGACCTATTCCAGACGCCGTGCTGGAATAAAGATTTGATTCAGTTATAAACCTGTATTTATATAGTACGAAATCCGGTTTAGTGCCATCACATCTATGTAATGTATCTGAGCTTGTATATATCAGAGGTTTAACTGCTAGCACTGATATGCATTAGCATTGACAATTAGACATTGCATATTATGTGCTGTTTTATTAAACACGGAGCTCACGCTCAGGTCCGAACAAGCTTTTGGACATTTTTTTTTCGTGCATGTTTTTAGTGTAAGTTGAGTCTTTCCAGCCTGAGAATCCTAGTAATCATTCTGAATAACTCTATAATTTCTAATAACCACTTGAGACTCTTACGTCTCACGCCTCGACCCCCCCCCCCAAAAAAAATATAAAGAACTTAAAGGTCATCTCAACATGTTTGACTCACGTCATTAGACTTTAACCTCACCGGCACAGTCTTTCTCTTCCAGTCCATGGATTCTGAACCATGACCAGATCGATGATCACATGCCCACATTCACATTCCCAGTAGGTAATTGGTGTCGATGTTGTTTTCTATCACATTGTGCACGGCTCGGACGGCCGTGGTTCTGAACCGCTGCATCTAGCGTGTGCACAGACTTGTAAACATTGTACTGTACCAGGGACAGTAAATGGTGCAGGATATAGTAACCCCTATTAAAAGTAAATGTGCAGCTAGTAAGAGCAGCAGCTGTGGCTCGGCTACAGTGGATTGGGAGCAGCTTTAGAGGCGGTGTGAAGTGGTTGAGTGGCTCAGCAGGGCTGTGTGTATGTAGGCCGTGTTCTGCATGTTATTTCCTTGAAGTCATCAGACCTACGCTCCCCCATCAGGGAAAGGCTCTTATGATAAGTGGCAGCCATGAAATATGCACAGCCTGTCGTAGCCGCCTGCCTCGCTTCACAGAGCCTCGCTTCGCTTCCTCGTCCCCTCCCTTCCTCCTTCCCACTGTCCCTTCTCACTACCTCTTCGTCTCTCCTCCTCGCCTCCCTTCATTGTTGAATTCCTCCCATCTTTTCTCTCTCCCATTTGTCTGTCACCCACCGTCACTCTTTCTTCTCACCCCCTTTTCGTCACTTTTTGAAGAACATCAAAATGTACACAGTGTACCGTTGTATAGAGACAACAAACACCCCCTAACACATCTTTTAAATCCTTTATTGTAGGTATGCCTGTTTTTCCTGGAAAAAAAAAATTGGCACATGGAAAGCATTGTGAAAAGCATTTTTTTTTCTCCTTTAGATATATTTTCACATGTAGCGCACACAGCGGTAGCCTGGACCACAATTTTGAAGCACTGCTGACACAGAAAACGTGAATCACCCTAATATGCGAGATGTAGGCTATAGAAATCCTAACTAATAAAAAGGTAAAACAAAAGCATTTTTTCATGCAGAGTTCATTTTGATTCTCCTTCAGCAGGAAGGAATCATAGAAACAAAAACACAAATCCTGGAATAAGACTTCTCCTCTCGTCCTTTGCAATACTGACCACATGGTGTAGAACTACGTATATGGATATATCAACATTTGACACAGCTACTGTATATATATGTCTATGTATAAGTGTATTTAGCTATTTGTTGTTGTTATAATACAGAAGACACTGACTGTAATAAATACCGACAATGGAGGTACGACACAGATAATGGACACAGATTTAGCTTTACCTCGCCAAGTCATAGAAACACAACAGTTGCATTTACTTTCACACTCATAATCGTTGATGTGAAAGCTCTAAAGCTGCTATTCTGTGCTGAACTCTGCAGCAGATTAAAGGTTAAAGATAACAGACGGGACCAACTTTACTTTTAGCTATGACTTCCCCAAAATCAGTGATTTTTTTCTTTCTATCCATTAACCCAAACAAAATATCTTCATTTCACAGGTCTCAGTGCCACCAAAAAGCAACTACCACACGTTGCCTTGAAGTGCGTTACAGACGGCTGTGTGTGAAACCGTTTAGATCAGCGGTGAGGCAGCTAAACGGTGCGTGGCTTTCCGGTCTGAATTCTTGTTATTCCCAGTGGGATCAGGCCTTCGCTCCCTCAGCTTTCTGCTAACCCTTAGCCATCTGTCGCACTGGCCAGGAATAAGCAGAGCACAAACTGCTAGTGTCCTGCAAAAATGATATGGATGCCGTTTTCACCATGTTTCTGATGTTCCCATTCAGAGGACAGCAACACATATATGATACTGTAGCATCACTCCCGTTCACCCGCAGATGCTGTATAGGCAATTTCATGCCACTGCTACGATAAACAGCAGTGAAACTCGGTGTGTCAAAAACCTCCCCTCATGTCCCTCTGTGATGAAGAGGAGTGTGATATGAGGAAGCACTTCAGCCACTTCCACACAACATTAACTGCATGCAAATGTATTACGTGCGTCTTTCTCTCCAGTCGAGATAAACATGCCTGCTTCATAATAAGCTTCATATGTGAATTAATTACCGTCCTAACCTGAGCTTTCTGTGGGTCGGTTCACTACCAGTTCTCCTTTCTGTCAACAACATTATTGCTAGCTGGGGAAAACAAGAGACAAGACACACACACACACACACACACCTTCCTGCTTCAGAAGGCCTGGCTTTAACGTGTGTCCACATTTACTGCTGCTGTAGTTTGGATGGAAACTCTCATTGCACATGCAGATGGCTACTTGAAAAGCACCAGTCACAGTGAGTTTAGCCTCAAACCCTTTCTCCACTACTTTAGCCGAAAACTAGACCGTAAAAGTTGAGCTGCACGACATATTGTTCCACTTCTCTGTTTGCAATCCATTTTTCTACTGCAAACTTTTTGAGATAATCAGGTACTGTACTTAACCTGCATCTAAAAAGCAGGAAACTGGGCTCAATTTTAATTCCCAGGCCAAAGAACTTAACGTGGAAAACATCCTCCGGACTGAGGTCGTGGTTTCCAGGAACTATCCAGGTGCAATTTAAGACTACACTAGCTTATGTACAGCTTTCATTACGACAAATACGCACTAATTGTCTCAAGTATCACTTTTCTCTTCGTGACATTCACTGAAACTTCTTATTATTTGCAATTTTTTTTCAATTTCATGCATTCCGACAGGAATCCATCCGTTCTCTTTACTTCCAAAGTAAAGTAGAAGTAAGCTTGATATGAAAGGGGGGGTGCAAACAATCACCACACAAACAAATGCTAACACAAGGCCAGGCAAGGAGCTGGGCAGGTACGGACACACATACCAAAACGTAAATGTGCGTTTTCATACACAGTACTCGTTCGCACACGTATAAAACATCCATGTGCACACACACATGCGCTGTAAACAAACGCCCAGGTATCGGAATCATGCTTTTGTAAAACACAAAGAAACCAACTGCTAGTCTCTTTCATTGCTTAAATACTAGATAACAGAAAATCAGAATATAAGAAGTAGTATTATCTATCTAGCTATCTATCTATCTATCTAACTGACTCAAAGCCTACATACAGACTACATTTTCCAGCAGCATTTCACCATCATGATCCAAGTGCTGAACAGCAAAATAAGACACAGAAAATCTACTATTTGTGGTCACATCTGATTCTCCTCTGTCTCGTTGGGTAAAATCATACTTCCTGCCTTTTTTTTTTCATACATATATTGAAAACCAAGAAAAACAGCCACAATGGCAGCGATGGGTGCTGAGATAAGATGCTAAAACGCTGCTGGGAGACAAAGTCCGGGGCTTTTCTTGATATAGAAACTCATGCACAAGTATGTGAAGCATTCCAGTTTTAGCTAAGATAAGGATTAACATACAGACACCATCATTATCGTACACTGAATTAAAAGCACACCAGAATTACAGGCCGAACTCAGAATGCGCTGGCATAGCCGAGGAATGACTAAAAGAAAAGTTAAATCACATCGATTTCCACCATAACATGGACTGCTGAAGAGTTGTATGTGAAGTCGTGTATTTGCGTGTGCTGGGGGAATCAGGACTCGTCAATATTCTGTAGTTAGGTTGTAAATTTACTGCTTTACTCTCTCATCACTTTTATCCTTCAGTTTAAACGTTGGATTTTGTGAACTTTTAAGGGTCACAATCAATTTCTTGACTTGTGTCGAATTCTAATGATTCAGAAAAAGCTGAAGTCAATGGCTTGTGTCATGCTAATTAGTAAGATCACCTAGAATCAATGAAAAAAATGGGATTTGCTTAAATTCTGTCTAATGATATCAGTTTCTTAGTTTAAACAATTGTGCAAGGAAAATAACTGTATATGTGTTGTGTGTGTCTGGCATGTCTGTGTGTCAGTTTAAGTGATGACTTCTTGGTTCCTGTGACAGCCAAAATCATTTCCAGGATATTTAAAGTTGTGTGTGTGTGTGTGTGTGTGTGTGTGTGTGTGTGTGTGTGTGTGTTCCAGGGTACACAGGGTCGATACTGGGGAAAATGGCTGTGTATATATTTGCGTGTGTGATTCCATGTGTCCATGCATGAGCTGAAATCAAGCCTGCTCGGCGGCAGTGGTGGTAGCAGCAGTTCCTGGGAACTCTGGGTTGATAAAGGAGAATCCCTGGAACTCGTCCTGGTCCAGGTTCTGAATCACTTCCTCATCGGGAGGGGTCAGCACCGGCGGGTGGCGTGTGAAAAAACGGTCAAAGTTCTCGGCATCCCGTCCGCACTGTTGAGGAGGGCGGGGAGGGATGGAGTACAGGGGAGGGGGTGGATGGGGAAGGGGAGGAGTGGGGATGGAGAGGAACGGATGAATCGGGGCGGGGTGGGGGGGGGGGGAGAGGAAAACAAAAGAAGGGGAATGGCGGGTTGAACCAGGGTGTGAGATGACATCACTTGAACATGGTTTCAAATATCAGAATAAGGTGCCAGTATGTGGGGTGCGCTTGATTCACCTCTCCGTGTGCACAGGCAAAAAGGTAATTTGTCGTTACCTTCAACGTGATACGCTCTCAGGAGAGGATAAATCAAGCACGCCTCAGGTGTATGCTTTCCTTTTTCACATATTTGAAACATATTCAACTCCAACTTTAAACAGAACAAGGTCTCAAACGTCCTGCGGCAGTGCACTACGTTGGATTGGCGGCCGTGCAAAAGTGGTAACTTTTTGGTAACGAGCATTTCACTCAAAAAGCATCCCACCGTGGCTGTGAGTACATAGCCAAAAACAAGCTTCCCTTGGCATTTCATCTAGAGTTCTTGGTTCTGATACTTAGATTTAATTGGAATTTCTAAATTGTCGTACAGGAAAAGGCTCAAAGCCATGAGATGATTGTGGTGTAATTGTGGGTTAATTGTGGGTTAATCGTATGCTGCAGCTGTGGAGACCTGCTGAGGTATGATAAACCAAATCAGACAGCCAGCTAGTATGCAAAAGAACACTGGGAACATCTCTTTATTTGTTTAAGATATTCTGTATATGACGATTAAATGTCATCATATTGAAATCTACTGAAAATGTATGAGTTTAGCAGCAGAAGTCGATCAACTGTTCCAATCCAAACTCTCAGCTATCTTAAGTGCTCGCAAAGAAGTGACGAATTAAATCACCTCAAAGAGTACCGTGCAACTCAAATTACGTGGAATTTGTTTTCTCAAGAAGCAATTTGGGAAAAAAAAGAAGTCATTGTTCATTTCAGTCCACTTCATATCCTCGCTCTGACCACTGGGAACCCCAAAAAGAGCTTAGATACCCGCGAGAGGTGCGTCCATCTAAGTACATAAAACAAGTTATTAACTTGAAAACTATATTTTCCCGACAGTACGCCTCGCGGGGACTTTGGGCCGAGCTATTCCTTCTTTTTTTTTCTTTTTCTCCATCTCTATCACTGCACTGAGCTTTAATTAACACAACAAGGATTCAGTGTCCTCTGACAACATCACCCAGAGGAAAACTACAAACTCATTAAATCTCCGTAACTCGGAAAACCAAATGAAATTAAGCCAGACTGTTTATAGTTTGGGGAAATATGTGAAATGAGAAATACACCAGGGTCAAATAGTATTTACAGCTAAGTACTTTGGTTTGTTTTAACCTGTTTGGGGGACCAGATGGGAAGAATTTGCCATACAGGGAAATAACATACAGTAAGTGCCACAAAGTTTAGAAGCATCAGTTCAGTACACAACAACTTAGCCAAGAATTGTCAGCTGATGTGGTAAACATCTCAATAACATACTCAACTTCAAGGAAGGTTAGACACTTTCTAATACCAGGGATGCAACTGGGTTTAGTTTTGATGAAATGCCCCTTTAAAGGAAAAAAAATGCTTTTATTGCATCAGACTTGGGCCAAACTACAAGCCTTACAGATTCTAGGAGACAGGAAAGGGTGAGATGTTTCTATAAGAATTAAAAACGTTGGTTCTGATGTAGTTCTGCATGGATGCTGCTACGCTGTGAGGTTTCTGTGAACAGTAGTGCACTCCAGCACAGGTTTCATTTGAGACTGAGCCCCAGAGCATGCAAATAAACAGAACCAAACATGAGAAGTGTGTGAACACAGAGAGAAGGACAAATAAAAATGTGTAAGGACAGATGGGTTGATGCATGGCAGCAGGAAACAGTGTGGACAGATAGATGGATGGAGCCTTTAGGTGGATGGATGGAAAAAATGGATTGACGGCAGATTGTTTGATGGACAGACAGATGAACAATCATAAATTAAGATCGCTGATGGCTGGAAATGGAAGTCCAGGGTGATGGCATGAGCATTCTTCATATGTCTGATGAAGCAGTCGGTCAAACAGTCTGTTAGTTGATCAGGCAGTCAATCACACATTCAGAAGCTCATCTGGTCAGTCAGACTCGTCAAAGGCATTCACAGCGTGTGAAACCACAAGCAGACCATGATCACAAACTAACTTCTGACCAAAGTGAGGCTTCCACTGCAACCAGTGAGATGGATTCTGAAAGCGTCAAACATCCATCATAAACAATCACCTGTCCAAAAAACGCACCACGGCAGACCACTCTGAAGAAGCTCCGAGTCGCAAATGTTCAAGAGACCATCTTCAAAACAATACACACACAGCTCGAACAAATCTGATAGCATAGCGCCAAAATAGATCAAAGCACCACCCTCCGACGCTAAACTGAACCCTAAACTTTAATGCGGGATAAACGCGACTGTTCTTCAAAAACTCAGAACCGTAATTGTTCTCAGAAGGCAGAAGAAAGGCAGACGGAGAGAGATAGCAGGTGACGGCGCGGAGAGGTGAAAGACAAGAGATGTTAGGAGGACGAGATCAAACGGAGAGAAGAGAGGAGAGCAGATCAGACAACATATGTTAGCAGTCACAGCAGAGGACTCTGCAGAAACACACCTGAGTGTTAAACTACAGCCTGGCCCGAATGGTGAACCCTGACACCCTCTCACATGCAGCATATACACGAGCATGCATACACACTGCAGCATAACAGATCCAGCTTAGAACACACACACGCACGCACGCACACACACACACACGCACGCACACACACACACACACACACACACACACACACACACACACACACACACAAAACCCCAGTGGGCCACGACAGCTGCATAAAAAGCTCAACTCAGAAAAACTCTTTAGCAGCAGTCTGGCCTAAGGCTGTGTGAGCGTGTGCACATATTATGGTGTGTGTGTGTGTGTGTGTCTTAGTACGACATGACATCATTCTGAGTCTGGCTATGATCAAACTAATTTTGTCGTACAGGAAGAAAAAAAAACACAGCAGAGAAAACAGAGACACAGTTGTTTCAGGACACTGTGTGGACGTATTCCCTCGAGGTTCAGTCTAAACTCGATCTAACCCCGATGAAGACAGAAACTGTTTCGGCTCACGCAGAAGGCGACTGCACCGACTGATTTTATGTTTTAGCTCTGCAGCCGGAACCAATCAAATGGAGGCAAAATTCAATAATGGCTTCCAAAACCTAAAAATCATCACCACCAGTTGTTGCTCTCACCAGTGCATCTCTCTGTCATTGCCACCACATTCAGCGTCTTCCTCATCCGACCCACATCCACCACCGTTTTCACAATCACCGCCATGAACATTTCCGGCATCGTTGTCATCACCGCGCCTGCCCACACATTCACCACCATCGTCATCCTCATTTCCTGACTTACCTGTGTGCGTTGTCCCATACAGAGGAGGGGGGAGGAGACAGAAAACGTCACATTGGAAGTGAAAAGGTGAGTAAGAGAACAGAAACAGAACAGAGAGAGAGGTGTCGAAGGAGAATAGAGGACGTTAGATTGAACGTGTTCTGCGACCACAACCAGACGTCGTACTGAGCGGCCTCTTTACCAGGAGTTTCACCACAGACGGGAATTAAACTCCTGGTCTCCGCGGTGGTGGGAGGCTACTTCACCCCTTGTGCCACTCACGGGAACTGCATTTCCTGGTTTGGGGTCAAGTCGGGTTCAGTGGGGTCAGACTTACAGCTCTTGGTTTGAATGGCGGCTGCACCTCCTTGTTCTCCAGTTTCTCCCAGTCCATGTAGCGGAAGAAGCTGTGCTCCCTGATGTCTCGCTCCCCCTCCGGACCACAGCCCAGTCGCTTGGCTGGATGCTTCGTCATCAGCTGGACGGACAGAGAGAAGTAGGACAGTTACTGCATGGCCTTTCCTGTCTCATGGCATCCGTGCTTTGTCCCTTTTCACCTACTCTATATTCTCGTATCTGGTCTTCGTTGTGGATTACTGTCACCGTTTTTTTAAATACACTTCCATCACCTCCATTCGTTCACTGCCTCTTCCTTTTCAGTGTGACCTCCATCTTTCCTTCCTGATCAGGAAACTAACATTTATCCATCTATCTTCTCCAACAGTCTGAATAAGACCAAGAGTGTGTAGCCATGCTAGCAGCTCTGCGAGGCACGACGGTGCATTCAGCTAAATGGTTAAATCAGCATGCTAACATGGTCAAAACAACGAGGCGAACATGCTGAGGTTTTGCAGGTGCAAAGTTTCCATCATGGTAAGATTTGCTAGTTAGCACGAATCATGAAATACAGCTGAGGCTGAAGAAATTGTCATTTGGAGGTATTTAGTCATCAATCGAGGTACTGGATAAATTTGAATTTGATGATGATTGTCGTGCATGACAAGTTAAGGGATCACCAAAGTTATGCTGAGGCAAACATGAAAGCGTGCAACTAATTTAATGCTGATCAATTCAATAGCTGTTGAGACATGTCACTCTGAACCACAAAATGTGAGTCTTATGTTTGTATGTTTGCATCAAATTTCATGGCAATCCATCCAATAGCTGTGGGGGACTGACCAAACAACCGGATCAAAAATCAAAAGAACTTGTTATCTCCTTCATAGTCCCTTTACTGGAAGAAACATGTGAGCATCATCTGAGGAAGTATTTTCATGAGTCCCAGCCCCTGACCACATGCAAGCTTTGCTCCAAAAAAACAAAACAAAATCAGCACCAATAACTGACTAAGTTGCATTAATTATTAGCTTGCAATAATAGTTAGCTAACAGAAAGCATGCCAAATGCCTTTAACTATTACATTTCAGTGACATGTGGTGTCTTGACTTGTCACATTTACATAAAATAAGCTGCAGGTATTATCCAGAACTACAGGACAGGTTTGTGTCTGATCTACACTCAACAGTGTGCTGCTGCGATGCCCCAAATTTCCCCTCTGGCATCATTAAAGTTTCATCTCATTTATTCCTGTCTCTGTTCCTCAGTGTTTCTGTCTATGACTCCTTCCTTCAATCATCCCTGTGTATAAATAAACATCATATACTTCTGTTATTTTTTCCCTCCTTCCTTTTTAACCAGCTATCAATTCTATTATCTATCATCTTAGACGTGTCTCCCTGGGGACTAAACACAAGCCACCAAACCGCCGCCTGGAGATAAATGAATAACTGTTTTTGTTTTTTCCTCTTTTACCACAGCAGTTTTTCCACGGGCGTAATTAAGGACCGTTTACGACGTCTGTCCGCACAAAACCTTAAGAAGAGCATCGAGGCCGGTGACGTCCGTGTGAGTGTGTGTGTAGGTGGGGTGTGTCTCCCTCAGGAGCAGCAGTCATAACTCATTACATTAGAACTAAAATAACATTTTCCACGGGTCAGTCAACCTTGCACACACACACACACACAAACGCACACACTCGCTGCTCAGAGATAAGTGCATGGGCACACACTCGCTTACTCACACATACACACACATGCCTTAATTAACAGGCGTGCAAACAGTCAACAGTTAAGAATATTTTATATTTAAAAGCCATTGTTTGAAATATTTTCCACAGAATAAACGATAATCTCTCTCTGTCTCTGTGCATTCGTTCCTCCTCCTTTCTCCGCCTCTAACCTCTCCTCTTGCTGTGTACGTTGATGTCCTTCGTCATCACACATCTTGAAAGGTGCATGCACGGCGGTTTCAAGGCGACCCAGTGGGGCACCCTTAAAACCACACAGTGGATTTAGACCCCTTTAGCAACTATTTTACAACAGTCGAGCAACAAATAAGATGGCTTTTTTGGACAGACTACAGTTACAGCTGCTGCTTTGCTTTGGAGTGAATCTGCAGTTCCTCCTTCACTGTGGCTGTCTTCAGCGAGAGGGAACAGCACGTTCAATAGACCACAAAGCAGCCGGACTGAAACAGGTCACTTACTGCAAGAAATCATGGCATATGTGAAAACGGCATGGTTTACTTGTTCTGGTCACTCAGCTCGAACCGGCTGCATTTGCCATCTGGCAAAGCTGTGCTTACTTAGTACAGTTACAATCATGTTAGGCCTTTTTTACTTTCTGTGCTTGATTTCCATGCAGGATGGCAGCTGTCATTTTCAGAAATACCAAACAGGACATAAAAATGGTCTTATGCAATGTAGCTTGCACTAGGATAGGTGGAGTGGTGAAGCTGAGTGTAGATCAGGTGGTGCGTTGCGATTTTAGTCACATTTTGGCATTAAATTGCAATTGCATTTCCATTTGTGTAGACACCCTCTTATGCAAAGAGATATTTTTTTGCAGCCTAAGTTATTACCATTAATGTCATCTGATTGTAGAATGTCCGAGGCCGTTCCCTTTGAGTTAATTAAATACCTGCAGCCATTATTGAAGAGCAGGAACACTGTATTTCATTTCCAACTATAATGTTTCATCTCTCATCTCTAATTTGAGGGATGTGCTTCGTGTAGCTATGCAGGGCCAAACAGGACGTGCACCTGACAGGAGAAACTAACAGAATAAGTACACGCCTCTCTGTTTTACAGTGAATTCACATTATCACAGAAAAACTGATTTTGCACAAGCCTCCTCAATTATTGTGTGTGTGATATGTTGCAACGGCACTGTGTGAAAACTCAGCCTTGTTTCTTGAATTGCAGAATGCAATAGGGAATAGCACTGTAAGATGTGTGTGTGTGTGTGTGTGTGTGTGTGTGTGTGTCTTTTCATGTGTAAGGACACAGTTGTACAATTACTCTTTGCAGTAGAATCATGAGAATTTGATGTTATCATGTACCTAACACTACAGTACTATACAATAAACGGCAGCAGCTTAAGTGTGTGTGTGTTTGTGTGTGTGTGTGTGTGTATCTGTCTGTCCCATTGCTGGCTATGAAATATGAATGCTGGTCAGGGTGGAAGCAGGGGAGTGGAAATGTCTCTGATCACTCCCTTCTCTCTCTCTCTCTCTCTCTCACACACACACACACACACATACACACACACACACGCACAGACACACCCACAAGCCTGCCCATTGTATTAAGTTAGTACCTTGCAGTAGGCAGAAATTAAACTCTAAAGGAAATATGCACCTTAAAACAATAAAATATTAGCAGTTAAAGTGCAGCTGATACTAGAAAATGTTTTCATTGATCTAAAACATCGAGAAAAACAACCAGGACTCCAACGCAGCGGCATCATTTTACACCCACAATACGCCGGACAGCACACTAACTGTTAATACTAATCATAGGTTAGAAGTTCGTAGTATTACTTTTAAACTGCCACATGGAAAACTGTAATCTGATGTAAAGCAACTTTTCGAAATTCTGGTTTCAGTTTTAGAGATCATGTAGATCTTGAGGCCGAGAGACCAGTTCATCAATTTCGATGGATCTCTTGTGACACCTACTCTTAAGAAAGTGAATGCATTTCCAGCACTAAATTAGAACAGCTGCTGACGTGTTTTCAATGGACAACAGCTATCTGAGCTACAGTCATTATGTTCACAGACCGCACTGTGTTCACTGCAGAGCACTGCAAGATGAACTTTACATGATGATGATTTTTTTTTCTTTTTCAAAATGGAAATATCTTGTAGCATTTAAAGAGGAAAGCTTCACGTCGTCTTCACGAGCACACACGCACACGCGCGCATGCACACACACGCATTGAGTTAACCCAGGCAGTGCTGGCAGGGCGCAGTGGGAGCTGTGGGGGTGGACGGAGGCGAGCTTTCATGCTCCACTGAAGATCCACAGTTGTAGCACTACAACCCAGTAATCATCACTAATACATGTGTGTGTGTGTGCAATAAATGCGTGTATGTGTGTGTGTGTGTGTCTCAGTGAACATATATGACAATATGACTAAAGCCATGCTGGCGTAGACGTGTGTATCCTAATTCAAGCTTGCACTGTATGCTCATGTTAATATATATATGTGTGTATGGGTGTGTGGATCATAGATTTGAGCCTGGGCTGTTAATTGCAAGTTTTATTTTAAGGATGCAGCTCCAGAAACAATTAGTAGAGAGGTTTTCTTTCTTTCTCTCTTTGCTCTCCTCTTTTTTAAAGAAAAACAAACATGCTTACCTTGTTAATGAACGAAAATCTTTGTTTTTGTGTTTAAAAACTGACTAAATTATGTCAACATAACAGTGTTTTTATCACTAGAGAGATGACCCACTCTGTGCAAATGGCCTGAATGTATATCTAAATATTACATACATCCTCCAGTGGGTGAGTGTGTGTGTGTGTGTGTGTGTGTTTATGTGTGTGCGTGCGTGTGCAGTTTGTCGTCATGGTCAGTGAAGCGTAGAGTTAGAAAATGAGACGAAAAGGTGAAGGTTCAATAGAGAAGACTCACTCTGTATATAGCAGTAATCAGCTCACACACACATACATGCACGCACACACACACACACACACGCACACACGCGCACACACACCCATCCAGTCCAGTTGGGAAGTGTCAGGGCATCATTTTGTACTGGCCGATCTTTTCTGAAGAGGAGTTTCCACAGTCAACTGAGCACACTGCACAAGCTTAGGCTATTAGAGCGGTGCAATGTGTCTGTGTCTGTGTGTGTGTGTGTGTGTGCGTGTGTGTGTGTGTGTGTGTGAGCGATGGAGAGAGAGGGAGAATTTGTGTGTGTGCATGTCTGTGTGTGTGAGAGATAGAGAGGATGTACAATGAAAAAAGTGAAACAGCAGCTTAACAATGAACACTGCAGTGAGAGAAGGACGAGAGAGAGAGGGTTATGACAGAGAGAGAGAGAGAGAGCGAGAGGGAGAGAGACGGAGAGAGAGAGGGGGAGAGAGAGGGAGAGAGACAGAGAGAACGAGAGGGAGAGAGACGGAGAGAGAGAGGGGGAGAGAGACAGAGAGAACGAGAGGGAGAGAGAGAGGGGAAGAGAGAGGGAGAGCAAGAGAGCAGGAGAGGGGGAGAGAGAGAGACGGAGAGCGAGGGAGAGAGATAGAACGAGAGGGAGAGAGACGGGGGGGTTGCCGGAGGTTGGAAGAAGGACAGATAGTGAGAGCGGACAATGTTGTTTCACTCCAAATAAATGTTCCCCCACAATGGCTTTAATTATGCAGATAATTTTGATGTCCCTCTCTGCCTCCTTCTCTTCCTCCTTCCTCTGTTCACTTCCTGCCTCCTCTCTTGCCTGTTCCTGCATCCTTTCCTCAAACATATTTAATACCCTCCCAGCTCCGTCCTCTCTGTCTGTGTGCGAGTTTGTAAAAGAGGGAAAGAGAAGAGAGGGGGCGAGAAAGACAAGGACTTGTGTTGTACTGTGTGTGTGTGTTTGTGTGTGTGTGTGTGTGGTTTACACTCACCCCTTTACAGATAGCGACAGCCTCCTTGGACATTGACTTGGGATAGGAGACGTGATGCTCCATGATGGACTGAAATAACTCATCCTCATCCTCACCGTCAAATGGAGGCTGGAGAGGAGAGGAGAGAGGAGAGAGGAGAGGAGAGAGTAGGAGAAACAGAGGGCAGGATAGGACAAGTAGAGGATATTTAAATTGAATCATTAAAAGCTTTTTTTGTCTGAGCTCCTCAGAATCTAAGTGCTGCAGGCCTGAAACGCTCACACATTCACGACATTCACTCCAAATGAGATATCCAGGATTTGCAAATGTCACATCTACTCTAACAATTATTAATGCCACGAGAGAAAAACTCATCAAGGGGTATAATTTAATAGCTAACCTTTCATTACATGATGTCAAATTTTAAAGGCTACGATCATGAGTGTTTGTTTTTTTCACGTTCAGTCATGAATACAAATGCTGCTCAGGGAGTTTTTACGAGCATATTCCGGCTCAAAAGATCGCTTCATTTAATTTTTTTTCCCCCCACCAGATTTCATAATTATATCTGTAAAACTAAAGCACACACACAGACTAACCTGTCCAGCCAGCATCTCATAGAGCAATACTCCAAAAGCCCACCAGTCCACAGATTTTCCATAAGGCTGGTAGGCTATGATCTGGAATATAAGAGAATTTGTTCAGAAAAGTGGCCAAAAATACTTGTTCACACACAAGCTAAAATACCTCTGCATGCATCAAAAAGTTAGTTTAAAGGAGTCACAGAGAGGGGGGGGGTGCGATATCATCATATCAACGGTGCACATATCCAGAAGGCATTCATTGCATTGTACTTAGTGGTTCACATGAACTGCCACAAACTGTCGTATAACGAATGAAAGAGAGAGCTAGAGAGCGGTCAAACCCTTTCTCCACACAGCCGGCATATCACTGTGTGAAGTGAATATAAATATCGAACCCCCCCAATCTGATGTCAGATGGTATTTAGCCACGCAACGAGCAGAAGAAGCACGCCGGCTCCTAAACTGGGCTCTTATTGTGCAGCCAACTAAAATGCAGCTAAAAGAAAGAACTAATTTAGGATATTAAATTATCCAAATCCAAATTAAAGGGCACTGTAACTACCACTAGCAGCACTGGTGGCAGTGATAGAGGTAGTTTTAGCACTCGCAGCATTAGTAAGCTAATAGAAATGAGATCTATAAACACTGTTTTAGTAGTAGCTTTATCTGTAGCAACATTAGCATTTGTCTATTTTTTATTTTTTTACAATGCATTAGATAAATTAGAAATAAAGTTTTCATTAGAGAGTTTTCAAGGTGCTGATTTTGTCAGTCAGGCTAGCTGTTTCCAGTTTTCATGCTAAGCTAACAGCTGCTGGCTCTACCTTCATATATACTGTCCAGACAAACTCCTCTAACTCTTGGCAAGAAAGCAAATAAGTGCATTTCCCTAAACATCCAACTATTGCTAGAAAGAATTGCAAGTGTTTGTGTAGCGTTCATCACTTTGCACTATATTAGGCCGGCTCTAAAGCAGCTGTGAACTGCAGGAGTCAACACGACGGTGTAAATGTGAGCGCACAGCAGGCCAGAGACAACGACCAGAGCACCAGCACAGCCGGCCCACCCGCCGCCCCTGCGCCTCACACACACTCTACCTCAGGAGCTATGTAGTCCGGTGTTCCACAGAAGGTCTTGGTGGTGATTCCGTCGTTCATGTTTTCTTTACACATGCCAAAATCTGCTATCTTAATGTGGCCCTCGCAGTCCAGCATCACGTTGTCCAGCTTCAGGTCTCTGCGGGAGTGAAAAACAGTGTGGATATCATAAATCTGCCCCTTGATCAAGATGATATCATATATGACCATAAACGGCTTTATATACTGTATATATGGCGGTTACCTATAGATGATGCCCTTTTGATGTAGGAAGAACAGACCGATGGCTATCTCTGCGGCGTAGAATCTGCACAAACACAAGGCGAAACAAAAACAGTAATTAGAAGGAGGCTGAGAGAAAGGACAGGAGGAAAACAGAGGGATAATTTGTGTGTGTGGGTGTGTGTCTGCATAAAGGTCACCGCTGTCTCTTCAAGGCCAGAGAGCAGCTGATAAGATCAACAAGAGGAGTCTGGACACACTGACCACGCTGTTTGCGTGGGCGCGCACAAGCGGTGTCTGTTTGTGAAGCGCGCCGAAAAGATGTCAGGAGGCAGTTTGAGGGCGTGGAGAAGCGGCGTGGAATATGCAGAGCCTGTTTAGAGCTCGTTGGATGTTTTATCTGTGATCAGAATGACGATCGGAGCGGCGGCGCTGCAGCGGGGGGGCTGGACGCAAAGCATAAACGCACGAGAGTACAAAATAGAAAAGACAAGAGACTGAGACAAAAGTTCAAGGCGTCATCATCCACAGAGCAGAATATCTTGACTTTTGTCTGATAAATAAATTAAACAGAGCTGAACACGGCGATGGCCTCAGATAAACGAGTTCCTCGCCGCGTTCGACTTGCCCTTCAGCCGTCTAAACCTTCTGCCAGAGGGAAGAAACTCTAATTCCCTACAAAGCAGATGAAGGGCAAACTCCTCCACGGCTCTCGCTTTCCCCGACAGCCCGCTTGTCAAATATGTCAGCCCGCTGGTTTGACTTGACGCCAGCGATCTCGCCAGCCACCTTAACTTTATTCTGCAGTTTTGGAGGTATTCTACCGCACGCTGAAAACTTGCTGCTGGATTACTCTCGTGTCTTTGAAGTTCTGCAGAGCAGCAATGCGCATCGGGGCGAACAACATATTTCACCCGCAGGCTCTGCTAGGATTGCTCATCCATCACCTGAGCCTGTCAAACTGCTGATGGCTCAGTCAGTATCATTTAAAAGAAGCGTTACCAAACTGCTAAAACACCTGTAAGCGTGGGATTAAGATTTTGTGTTGTGATGGCATAAGAACGCATCTCAGCCTTCGGTCTACAAAAGCTGCTTTGCGTGTCTCCGTACTCACACAGCATGGGGCTCTTTGAACTTGCCGACCTGCTGAATCTGATACATGAGATCTCCTCCGTTTATGTACTCCATGACAAAATACAGGCGGTCCTGGGGAGAGACAGGCGGAGAGGGAGAGGTCAAAAAGTGCACGTTCATAAGAGCAGGTGAGAGGCCACAGGGGAGTGGGATGAGAGTGAGATGCTGCGGAGAGAAAGGTACTGTTCAGAGGCAAATAGAGACTGACGGGTCAAATGAGAGCAGATAAAAGTAGAGATAGAGGAAAAAATGGAGGGATAAGAAAAATAAGTCTGCGCTTCCAATCAGTCTTCGACTGAGGGAACACGGCAACTTCAATTTAAGAGCTAATTCTCCTCCATTATCTACAGAAATTGCCAATAAGGTACAATATGTGAGGGAGCGTGGAGGGATTTGGTATGTGGCCATGTGTGTGTTTGAGGAAAAATATTGTGGAGTTGCGTTGTGTGTGGCTTTTAATATGTGTGTGTGTGTGTGTGTATGTGTGTGTGCATGCTTGTAGGTATATTTTGCTGCACTGCCTGCTGTCTTATGAGCAGTTGTTCGTCTGCAGTGTGTGCTGATGACGCGATGTGTGATTAAAATGCATTTGTATGTGCGCACCACACAACAATAATACTGTACGTATGTGTGCGTGCATGCATGTTATAATTGCCTTTATGTGTGTGTGTGTGTTACAACTGGCGCCTAAATCCCATATGTACGAATCCTCCGGTCAGAGAATTAGCGCTGAGGAGGATTAACACACTCATTTCTGGTTATTGTGTGTGAGAGAGAGTGTGTGTGTGCGTGTGTGTGTGTGTATGTGTGGGCCAGGTCAACTTTATTTGTCGAACCTTTGACCACAGCCTCAAATGGATTCAGCACACATTATGTCCATCAATCAATGAAAACATGCCCAAAGGAATGTGTTCATGCTGTTACATGTAAATGACATGTGCTCAGTGTAAAGCATGAGACCATCGAGCTATATTTACTCCTCTGTTGACTCATCTTTGGTGTAATATGGATTAAAGTGTACGTCAGAAGGGGAGTATGAATTGAATATGAACCCAGCCTGTGTACTCCAGCTGTGAGCTGGTGACAGCAGGCAGGGTGGCTGCTGTTAAGACTCTCCAGCAGTGCGGCTCTGGCCTTCGGCGGGACTGTGGCTCCCTTCACATCAAACGTGAAGTGGAGGTGTAGGGTCCTGTGAAGGGTGACGGTTCAGCTAGCAGAGATTGTAAATGGATCATCTGTTTTGGTTTCAAGACATTCTCACTCATAACTCGCCACATACGGATGATTGATCAGGACGCCTTGGTGTTACCTTTTAAGGCACTGGGTGCACCTTTTGTGTCATTCTTCAGCGTGTAGAGCTTTTCAAGTAAATATGCAACATCGGGTTACACTTTCAAAATAAAGCTCAAAATACATGGTCACACTTTGGGTAGGTTTAGGCACAAAAACTAGTTGGTTAGGTCGAGGAAAAGATCAGGGTTTGGCTTCAAATAACAGTTACATATGTTACTTGTGTACATTATGTTCCTTGACTTACAGCAGAAATCAGCCTTCCCTTTCGGTTTCACACAGGACATGAACCCAGGCCTCCTGGGAAAGTCCGGTAATTGATCCATCCAAACAACCTTCTCCATATTTGGACTTGATGCTTTGCCATTTGAATGTTGAAAAAAAATGCTAAAGGGGTACGCAGTGACTTAAAATATGATGCCAGGTGGTCCTGACTTATCATTCGTTTTTAAAACTTATACTGCAGGGAGATTAAGTTCCCAGCATTCCTACACCTGAATGCAGTTAAGTACAACAGTCCAGCAATAAATCCAAGGTTCAAATGTTCAGTTGTAGTAGAAACGGTTTTAAAGAGGTGTTGATTCAACTGTATGATCATTTTGAGGATTGGAGTGCATTGCTTTATACAGAGAGATGCTTCTGTAATTAGCCTACCCTTATTGAAATATACCAGTTGATACCAGTTTTCATATTTGTCCATTAAATATGAAGCCAGCAGCTGGTTAGCTTAGCTTAGCATAAAGCCTGGAAACGGGGAAACAGCTCACATGGCTATGTCCGAAGGTAATGGATGTGACATGAACTTAACCTTCGCAAAAAGGTGAAGCAACGTAATTCGCAAAATGTCTAAATACTACTTCAATAAGGAAGGTGTCAAGACACTACAACAAGCAGCGACAGCATCGTTATTAAAAACTGGGCTTGTGTTTTTTATAAGATTAGTGAACATTTTCCACGATATCGTACAACTGTTGAGAAAATCCGTGGGCCCGCCTACCATGCTCTGGAAGGTGGAGTGCAGCTGTGTTAAGAACGGGGGCTTTCCAGCCAACGCCAACACTCTCTTCTCCACCATGGTGCATTCCACGTCGTCATCCTGGATCACAACGTCCTTCTTCAGGATCTTTATAGCGTACAGATCATCTGTCCCTTTACGCTCTGCCAGCATCACCTACAGCGAGGAGGAGAGAGGACAGAGAGGCTAGACGGAAAATACAAGGGAGGTGAATTCATTAATATTCAAAATTTGTGGCACACAGCTAATGTCGTGCCTTCATGCCAACATCACCTTGAAGAAAGACGAGTGCGGGGAAGGAGAGAAAGGAAGGGGGAGAAAGAGGGCAAAGAAGGGAGGGAGGCAGAGAGATGTGGGAGGCAGGGAAAGCGGGAGGATAGAGGAGGTACTGTAAAGGGCAGGGATAAAGGGTTAGACAGCGAAAGTAGAAATAAAGAGACGAAGGACAGGAGAGAGAAAATGGATTCTTTCCAGATGTGTCTGAGGCGAGGCAAAATAGAGGAAAGGATACGTGGAAAGAAAAAGAAAGGCAGGACAGAAGGAAAGGTGATAAAAGGCACCTGCACGGTGTGATTGCACGTTACGCCGTGAGAGATAGACCTAATAAAATCTCCTTCGCAACTTGTGTCAGACATCACAACATCCAATCCGAGGCACGTCAAGTTGTGAGTTCAACGCCTGCTGATTTGTAGCAGTCAGATGTTAAATAAAAAAGCCGAGCGCACATGTCATCAACTTGCATCATCCCTTTGTGCTGCCCTCGTTTTGAAAATGCAGCAAAATAGAAAGCAAGTCTGGGCCACAGTGCTGGCATTATTTGTCCCTCATTAAACTTTACAGACGCGGAGCTCGCAGCGTTGTGTCTGCAGCGTATTGTGTCTGATGTCATGCATATTCTGGGTGGCTTGCTGTGTTCACACTGGTTGCAACACAGGCCACGCTGTTAGAACTGACCGTTCGTTAACCCCGTCAAGCAACGATGGTCTGATCACAGCTCTGCACATTTAGTGTTGTTTTCCAACAGTTGGCGTCTAGAATTAACACTTTTTCAAACGTCTGTAGGAAATTTGTGGAGTAAATCTTCCACTGTGAGAATGGACAGGCAACGGTAACCAAGCGGCCAAAAACTTTGCCAAGGCTGAATCGGCCATTAGCGCACGTCTAACAGTTGCCATTTCATGTCGAACAGCAAAGATTTCACACCAGGATCTCACAGTTAGAGGCCTTAATTAATTATTCTCCGCCATCTCGATGCCACGCGGCTCTGTTCTGCCCTTGCTTCACGAGAGAAGAAGAGAAGAGGAAGGGCAGCTGGATCGAAAGTTAACCGTGCGAAGCCAGATTTCTTTCCGCGCTTCTGCAAGATTTTCATACTGTTCGGCTTCTCGTTGCCCTTCACGAGCATCAGGGAGGAGAACAAGTAGAAAAGAGAGAGTAAGAAGACAAAGAGGGGATTATTTCACATTTGTGTTGCTTTCGGGCACACAGAGCGGGGGCGGATGGAGATAAAGGAAGGTGAGCGGGTGAGGAGAGTTGGATTTAAAGAGTGGGGGACAGACTGAAGGAGGACGTGAAGGGCAGGAGGACTGGGAGGACAGAGAGAAGGACAGAGTAAGAGACGGGAAGGCAGCGGCGAAGCAATCCAGACATCCTTTTTGTTTTAACTGTGTCTGCTTTCGGCTTCACCTGTGAGACACACACTCTCACACACAGAACACCCGCACGCCACGGGCGGAGGTTTCGTATATAATCTGTAGCTGCTGATCCCCGTGGAGGTCGGCCAGACAGATGCCGAGAACGAAACCACTGTGAGATGCCTCTGCGTTGCTGTGCATGTGTGTGTACTCTGCAGATTGAATGTCTTGCAGCCAAGGTCAGACTCATACTGCTTACAGTCTCTCAAACAGGAGTAAACGTTTCTGTCTCGCCTTCCTCTCTCACGGCTCTTGTTCGCCGTATCCTGTTCTCCTCTCCTCCTCCATCAGCACTTCTTCCCTCCTGTTTCTCGACTTCTCCCTCTCCTACTTTCCTCTTCCTTTCTCCTCTCCTGTCCTCATATCTTCTTTCCTGAAGAGTCTTGTAGCTGCTGCTGCCATGAATAACGGGCAAAATGTAGGTCAAGTCTCAGCTCGCAGGTCATCTCATAAAAGTTGAAGCGGGCTTGTGACTAGGCCACGAGGTCTATCTGCACTGAGTGTAACTGTTGAAGGTGTCTGTGCTGTGTGTACCAAACCTGAGCAAAGAGGAGCTACACAGCAGATTGGGAAACGCATTTATGCAATTTCTTGCTAAGAGTTCAATACAAAGCTATAGCCCTATAGCTTTAGCTTAGCACAGAAATTGGAAACAGCTAGCCTGGCTCTGTCCATATGTAACAAAATCTGCTGACCATAACCTTGAAAGCTCACTAATCATGTTATATTATGTTTGTTTTTTCTGGAAAACTTACAGGTGCTACATGCTGGATCGTTCCTTAGCCAGTGGCAGTCACTTCCTGGAGTCTCTGCTGGTTGCACGGCAACCTCAAAGTAACAACAAAACTTCAGGAAGTCACTGCTCCCAACCAAATAACAGGCCCATTCCAAAACGTAGCGCCAACGATGCAATTCGTTTTTAGACTTTTTTTCTATTAAAAAACGAGACATGGTGAGTTAATTAGCGAGCTTTAAAAGGTGCTTGTAGGTGGATTTTGTTACTTTTGACTGAGTCAGACAAGCCGTTCACCCTGTTTGCATGTCTTTATGCTAAGCTAAGATAACTGACTGCAGACTGTAACCTTACATTGAACAGATGAACAGACAGATAAGAGAGTGTTATAAATCTCCTAAATTCTAATCTTCTAATCTGATCTTCTGTTTTTATCAATACGTGTATCCAAAATATTAATTAACTGTTCTTTAGAATTCATTTTGTAAGAAGGTTCTTAAAAGAAATTACATGAATATTATAATATTGTCTGTATATTACTAGCTAGCTTCCGTGCTAGTTCAAAGAATAAATAAAAATGGAAATGGATGCGTCACAACCTGAGCAACAGTGAACCATGAAAATGTTTAGGCAACTTTGATTTTAAAAAGTCAGACTGAACAAATTCAAGCTCATCATCCCCCTCGACTTTTACTTTTTGAACAGCTGTTTCTCTGACAGTATGCTAATAGCAAAAAGAGTGTAGATAGAGTCTCTTTTTCCACACGTGAGAGTACTCTGCTGAAACCAGTGCACTGCCTGCACAGCCTTCCTCTTCCTACCATTCTAAAACTAATATAAGCGCTTTAACGTTTTATCTTAAAACAAGGCCGTGTACAGGCAGGAAGGATGTGGAAGAAAAATGGCTGAGCTTTACGCTACACGGCTAGCATGGTGTGTTTGTAGTTCCCACGAGGCTAATTGAGTTTTGGGACCTCAACAAAGGATCTTTTATCCAATAGTATTTCATACTAAAACCTTTTATTAGGTTTCTGATGTTAATTTGCATAAAGGGCAGGGCGAACCTATAGTGACTCGAAAATGTGCAGCTCAAATGCTCAAGTTGAGCTGAGTTTGATTGATTCATTGATGTGTTTCAGAAACAATTCCTCTGGAGAATCAAGATAGACGCGATCTGTGACCAGACCACTTCCTCCAAGACCACTGTGCAAATTAAACACAGTCTCCACAGTGAGCTGACAAACAGAAACATGTGCCGTCAAGCCCAGAGTGAGCAGGACCGCTACCTGCTCACTCATTGTAAGTTGAGTGTCTGATTAATGATGTAAATGAAAAACTTATCACACTGATTATTCTTTCCAAAACCGCTGAGAATAGAGCAATAAGACTGACCTTATGTCCACTTCATCGTATTTCCCCCCCTAAGAGATCGGAAACGTATCATCTTTTCTGTTTGTACCTTATGAATATTCAGACATGGTAATGCAGAGGGGTTACTGGGTTTGGGATACTACAGGGAGTGCAGCACAGATGGACAAAGACATACAGGTATATATATGTGTGTGTGTGTGTGAGCTTGTGAATTTGTGTTTGCAGCCACAGTTCAACAGTGTGCATAAAAATCGTCAGCGTTAAAGTTTAGCTCTCTGTTGGAGTTGGATCTCAGATGCTATCCTCTGACAGCTGTGTGTGTGTTTGTGTATGCGTGTACTTATCACATATGGTGGCAGTGTGACTCTATGTAAATACAAACTCTATAAAGTTGAAACAGGGAGGGAGGACACCATCTGGCCCAAAGCTCATTTAATGCGACCACAAAGACAAGGACAAGAGCGGCACAAGAGAGGGGCGACATAAAACCACGGGGTTTCATCCAAAATCAGAGCGGCGGCGTGCACAGAAGACGCACAGGGCACAAAGTAACAACTGGAGATGTTTGGCATCGTTACTGCACATGGTCCACGGTGACGCATTCGATTCATGGTACCTTCTATTGTCTGCATGTGATTTTAGGCAGCTACCTGATGCATTTAGCGGCCGAGTTACATTTCATGATCTCATCGAGGTTCAGTATCTTACTCAAGGTCATTCTGGTCACGGTGTCATTCATAAACTGGCTACTTCTCGATGAATTGTGGTGTTTATGACTGTCGGCGACGCCCTTTTATCCAAGAAAGTTGTTCAGGGTCATTTGGCGGAAAAGCAGTCCTCAGGATATTAACTGTCATGTGTCGTAAATGATGCCGCTGTGTTCTCTCTGCTGACCTTGCAGAGTGAATTTACCCAGGGAAAACTAATGAAACCACACTCCGCTGCACCGCATGACACTGCACCATGTTGTATTACAGTGGGCTGTGCTGTGTTATTCTAACTCTGCCATATATCACATAGTTTATGCAGTCCAATGGATCATGTCCACCCAGGCAGTGTGCATGTGCTGTCGTGCCCCACACAGACAGGCACCGTCTTCTTCTTCAGGCTGCTACTGGGCTTAACTACACGAACACATTTAGCATTTTTATTAGACATTTGATGATTATTTTTTGGTTTTCCTTTGTGCTGGCTGACGGCAGACCACAATAAGACGAGTGGGTTGGGGCTGTGTTGCTGTCTTGAGGTGGATTAAAGCCCCTGAAATTTATGTACAACATTAAATATTCATGAATAAATAAGCAAAAACGAAAAACTAAAGTTCTGAAAAAACACCCCAGTTATTATTACTAACTGCTTAATGGTCCAAAACCCATCTAATCTGCCTCATCAGGACTCTGTGAGTGTGGTTTGATCAGTTTTGATTGACAGCGAGCTGGTGAAATAAGCAAACAAGCCACCAACTGGCATCACAATTTGATTCAACTGTTCAAACTGTACAGACATACAGAAGTATGTGACAAGTTTTTCAGACTCAGTCCTGTCCCCTTCAAACAAGTGTAAAAAGTGAGAATAAAAACACAAATACACGTGAACGCAGGTGTAAGGTGCACGAGCAGCAGATGTCCACCTACACAACACAACGCATCCCCACTTCCAGTGCGGACAGGAAGTAAAAAGACAAGGCAGGGGAGTCTGAGCACTTCCTTGTTGCTGAACCACACACGATCAATACTGTCACAGAGGCTTGGCTGTAATTCACACAACACAGATCAAAATGCTCACATCCGGTAATGTGAAAATGATGAATATGGAGGTGTGTGTGTGTGTGTGAGAGAGAGAGAGACATGTTAGCAGCAGTATTGTGATGCAGATGTCCTCAGACACTGAGACACAGAGAGCAGCTGTGCAGGTACCGGCCTCCCACTCAAACTCAGGAGCCTTTACATGTATGTATAACTATGTGCTGTACATAGAGCAGGCCTAAACAACGAGTGTGTGTACATGCATGTGTTTGTGCTCCAACACAAGCTGCGCATGTGTGTGTTCCTACAGAAGGTGTGTACTCATGTGTGTCTGTGCGTGTTTCAGGAGTCTCTGTGTGTGTGTGTGTGCGTGCATGCGTGTCAGGTATTCCAGTAATGACCGACCCTCGACTCAGTCTCTCCACATTGACGCATCGGTGTTGCTTTAAATGCCTGTTGCCATGGAAACAGGCTGCCGGCACACAGGTCTGGTACACAGACAATGGTCTCTCTTTTTCTCTGTCTCTCTCTCCATCCCTGCTGCTCTACCCGTCGTTTACCCAAATTTTCTCCCTCCCTCCCTGGCCACATCCTCCCGTTCCTTTCAGTTTCCTGCCTCGATTTTCATTCACTCATGTCAGTCTTCCCCCGCCAAGGTGTCCCCCTCCTTTCTCGCTCGCCCTCTTTTCATTCAGCCTGACGTTTTAACCTCTCTCTCAATTCATTCACGTCAACCTTGCCGCCGTGCTCTCACATCTGTCTCTCCCTCTCCTTTCATCACTCTCTCCACTTGTCATGTCATCCTCTTCGTCTCTCTTACCCTTCATCCATCTCTGTCGACCTGCGCTTCATCTCCTTTAATTCCTTCTATCTCTATCCTCTCTTTCTGGCCATTTTTTTCTTTCCTCTAAGCTCCGTGTGTGGATACAGAGCTGTAGTGCTCACTCAGACACAGATGCTCACAGGCACATGCATCATATCACGCAATTAGAGCCCCAATATACTTGTTTTAACTGTGTCTTTGCATATGAAAGATGGCTACCACACGTGTTACACATTACATGTTTGCAGCCTTAAAAGTGAGTCCTACATGTCTATAATTAAGCCCATGAATAGTGTGGGCAGTTTATCAGGATTCGCTGTGATGTTGAAGCAAGGCTGTATCTTTTGAAATAAGTTCACGCAGATACACAAAAATATACTCCATTATGCACCTGTGGCTCTGACACAGACATAGACGCACACCAACGCCACAACCTCACCTTGCCGAAGCTGCCCTTGCCCAGCACCATCAGGAAGTTGAAGTCGGACAGCTTCATGCGATCTTGGTTGCCATTGGAGTCGAACCGGGATGCAGCGTTGGCCGACTTGCCTTCTGTGTTCTTGCCTGGACCGATCTTAGCCCTCTGGATGAGAGGAAGAGAAAATGGGGGACTGCGTTAGACACATCCTCCAACATTCACAGACACCACGGGCTGTAAGTGGACTGATGGAATAATAATAAGATAAAAATATACTTTATTAATCCCCAGCTGTGGAAATTCGGGAAACATAGTTCTCATATCAGGAGTTGAACCTGGGCCGCCTGGGTGAAAACCAGGAATCCTAACTGCTAGACCATATGGGATTTGAGCATGTCATGGGGCAGCTGGTGATTCTCCCTTTGGTTCTAGGCTTGGAACCAGCAACTGAGGTGGTTTTTTGGGGCATTTTAACACCAATAAAAACACAAAATCTCATAAGCAACAGACTGGAAGATGACTCTGCATTTAACTTCATATGACACTTATATACCAACCAGTCCAGCTGTAGTTTACATCCATGTCAGTCCAAACTCATATATTTTATGTAGTGAAGACTTTGAAAGAATTTAATAAAAGTTATTAAGAAGGTACCACTGTATTGACATGTACGACTCCAGTGAATAATGTCACACCTGAAGCTCAATATGAGCAGAACCAATGAGCCTGTGGCGACTACAACACTTCAAATATGGATGCTGCTGCAGAGAAGCTGCAAACTGTAAAAGGTGGACGCTTCACACACGTCTTAAACCCGGCAGCACAATAGATCTAAACAATCAGCACAGTTTCAAGGCGGGAACCCAAGATTAGTGTCACCAATTCAGTATCTGAGCAAATGTGAAACATGGTCACAGTTTCTGCTTCTGTTCCTGAGTTCTGGTGTTGAATAACGGCCAGAAAAGTTATGATGTCACAGCGAATCTGACGTTTGGACAGAAAATGATATCGCTTCATCATTTCATCCATCCAGACATTTGTGTGAAAATTTGACAGACTTGAGAATTCTTGCATTACGGTCAAAAATGTGAGGTCACAGTGACCTTTGACCACCGAATTCTAATCAGTTCATTGAGTCCACGCAAACGTTCCTGAGATGTTGTGTTCATTTGACGAACTCTAACATACGTGCTATTGATTACCTGGAGTCTCACTGCTTTCGGTACATGCTAAATATGCCAGTCACATCAAATATACTGAAAGAATGCTACGCTGAAGACGGTGAGAGGATTTTCCCACCAGGGGCAATGTCATCCAAGATCACTGCCAACATGACGGCGAACAGAAAGCACGAGAAGCTTGACTTTACGCTGACATTCTCGGCAGAAATTCGTACTTCACAAGTCAAAGTTCTAACAGAAATATATACAAGCCTTATAAGTTTATGGCTTCCACTAAATGTTCAGAGCCCCTCTTTCAAAATTTGGGGCATTTTAATATCACAGAGAGAACATTTTTGTTAGAGAGACAGGAGTAGAATTGATAACTGTGTTCTAAAGGGAAAGTTTTTCGCCTTTTGGTTCATTCCATATCATTTATTCCGTGCTGGCACTTTACACTCCACTTCACACTTTCCATAACAAATATGGCCTCCCTGAGAGTCTGCCCCTCTATTCAATCATGACTGTCACTTGTTTCTGTCCTTCAACCACTCTCTCTCCCACTCACTGAAAGTTTTTGTGCCACCTCTCCTTTCTCTAAAATCCATTTCTACTTCATCTTTATAAATGTGCCCCGTGTCTCTGACTCTCCATTAATTCATCACCACTTCCTTGTCTCTCTCGTCTATTCGCGGCGCTTCGTTTTCCAGCTCTCTCTGCCTCGACCTTGTCCCGCTCTCTCGTCCTGCCTCTGTCGTAAGAAACTATTATAATCTGAAAATCTAATCTAATTATCTCACTTTGTTAAGCCATGCTTCAATTTAAGAAACGGTCTTAAGACATAGAAAAAATGCCTGCATCCTCAGAGGCAGAGGTGCAGGATGAGAACATCTTATCCTATCTTATCTCAAATTGCTGATCCACAGTGAGGCTCTCTGCACTTCGTCCGTCCTGTGCAGTAATTTCTCCTCTGCCTTGTCTTGGAAATTGTCAGGGACAGCATCCGAGTGCTCTGCTGCTCCCTGCACTGTTTGTTGTGTGTGTTATGTGTGTGTGTGTGTGCGAGCCATACGGTTCCCGACTCATCAATGGATAAAAGGCTCTATCTGTCTCCATCTGTTCTGACACACACACACACACACACACACACACACACACACACACACACACACACACACACACACGCACACACACACAGAGGGGAGCAGTAGAGGTATTTGTGAGCAGCAGAGCATGCTGAAGGCAACAGTCAAAGCCTTGGGAGATTAATGCTGCTCTCTCTCTGTGTGTCTCTCTGTCTGCAGCCATGTTTGTGCACATTGTAAACAGCAGAAGAAGAATGAATGGCAGCAGCAAAATCTGACTGAAGGTGAGCTTTTGCATTTGTAGATAAAGATTGTTTTTGCTCTGATTTGGTGGTGGAAACCATCGTCTGTCTCATCCCTGTTACTGTCCTAATGCAGCTTCGGTGCAGCAACTGACGTGTAAAAACTGGGACAGCTTGACTATTTAAAAACTATTCCTAAGGACTTTTAACCAATGTCCTCTATGAAAATGACTTGTTCTTTTTCACTGACACAACTACAGTTAGCATCTAAGATATCAGAGCATCATCACTGTTCCCATAGCAGATAATACAGCATATTTTGTTTGCTTCCACACGTATTTCATGCACTTTAACAACAGTGGATGGAAACTTGTGTCTCTCCAAATGTCAGTAAATCTGCCTTTACATCTGTTTGCACTTGTGTCTCCCTATCCTTTGAATCCTTTGTACGTGTCTAAGACAGAGAAATGAGATGGAAAGAGGGGAAGACAAACATGAGAGGCACAAAGGAAAGAGAACAGAGAAACAAAAACAGTAAGAATGAGACATAAAGAAAAGGTGAGGTGGAAGAGGAGTGAGATTTACTTTACTATTTACTTTACTGTGTTGCATATTATTTGGCAAATGTGTGTTTTGATCATAACTTCATGCCAACAAAGCTTTGTTTCATTGAACTTTGCTTTCTGCTCCTCAACTTCCTCTTTGAGTTTGACTGTGTGTGTATGTGTGTGCATGCATACATAGATGCAACATGCATTATTCATTACTGTGACTCGCTTGTATGTGTGTTTGTGTGATTGGGATGGGGTGTGGATGGGTTGAATGGAGGCATGCAGGTCATGTTACCAAAGTTCAATCTCCCTCTGTCTGTCTGTGTCTCTCTTTCTCTCTGTCATCTCTCTGAGAGGTTCACCCTAGAAGTTGTCTACATGATTGTGTGTGTGTGTGTGTGTGTGTGTGTGTGTGTGTGTGTGATAGCTGGCCCCTCGAGATTGTGTCTCAGTGAACGTCTGAGGATCGTGACCTTGAGGAGATGGAGGCAAAGAAAAACAGATAAAGAGAAAGAAACACACAAGGGGGCACTGAAGGTGACAGAGGACAAAACAGATCAGTGAAGGAGAGAAAAGGAGGCAAAATTAAGACAGAGGAGGAGGAGGAGAGGAGCGAAGCCTCCAAATAAAGCCAACATCCAGACTCTTCACTGAACACACTATTAACAATGAAAATCATCTTGTTTCACAGCACTTATCAAATGAGAATGTGTTCACAGCATAATGTGTGGGGTAAAAATGTACATAATGTAAATAAACAGGAAGATTTACGAAGAGACCATCACATATAAAAGCTTGCACTTTTAAGTCTTGCACCACGAAAGATTTTGCAGAGTGAAAAGAGAAATTATGCCTGTTTATCAGCCTAAAAGATTACGTGGGTCTGCAGCAGTGCAAACAGTTTCATTCTCAGTCAGTTATTGTCAGAAAGGAAAAATCTTTAATCAAAGCAAAAAAAGTGTTTCCTCAACAACAGGTTCATCCACAGAAAGCTGAACCAAATGGATGCCCACACTGCAACACCCACTGAGTTAATGTTGATGGCGCGTGGAGCCACATGGGTCAACCAACCTGCAGAGATGTAGCGGTGCATGACGGCCGGCTCCACACCCCATCCCAATCAACAATCTTGCTGAAATAAGCTCAGGACCCTGAATAAGGCCCGCTCACTTTTCATTGACGAGAGTCACCCCTTGGTTGGTGAGGCCCTTGGCAGGTTCATCCTGCCATAATGCAGGACTAATAGACTTAAGTATTCTTTTGTCCCTGCTGCCATGGGTCTTCTGAATAAGTGATTGATTAAGCTGCTGTTCCATTTATTATTTCCTCTGTGCAATATGTTGTTGTTCTGTGATTGTGACTGTTTTTGTTACTGCTGGCTGTAGAGCAATTTGCCCCACAGGGACAATAAAGACTCCTTGAACCTTGAACATTAGGTTTTGATTTTGACCACGCTGCTTAAAATAGACCTGAAAATATGTTGAATATTTGACATTTTGAAACTGACACGATCAGCCCACTTGTACGTCCCGTACAACTACAATGTGTTGTGCAAAGATTAAACAAACGAGATGTAACATGTTAACTAATGAGCTTTAGAGGTGCTGACAGGTGGATTTTTGTTACCTGTGGACAGAGCCAGGCTAGCTGTTCTCCTCTGTTTCCAGTCTTTGTGCTAAGCTAAACTAACCGTCTGCTGGCAACCCTTTGACTGCAACTGGGGCTGCAGCGGGGACGGGTGAAAAAACAGGAGGACCAGTTCCACTTAACTCCGTGATCAGTGCGTTTCAGAATGATGCTCTGTGTCTTTATGTCAGCAAGACAGAAGGAGAAGCGGAAAAGAGGAGAAAAAAGAGGAATGGCACAGAGCAGGGTTATCCTCTCCACTGCCAAATGTGTTAATGAGTGGGCCTACTGGTCAGCCACACACTCACACACACACACACACACACAAACACACACACACGTCTGGACCTGCAGTGTGCCAGACCGGATGGTACTATAAGTGTGCCTGCCAACTGCTAACAGCTCTCCCAGAGAGGCTCTCACTCAGACACACACAGATGCACAGTGCGCACACACACACACACTCACGAGCATACCATACTGACACATTGCAAACACACACGTTTGCAAAGGCTCCCACGTGGAAACGCAAATAGCCCGAAAGCTACAAATGCACACCTCGAACTTCTGCCGTAGCTCCTCGTTGCCCTCCTCGCCCTCCGGAGCAACGGGCACGTTGAAGTACTCGCCTTCTTCCTGGGAGAGCAGCTTAAACCTGCGGAGGAAAGAATATTTCCAGTCAACTCAATTCCCAATTACTTCATGCAATTTAAGCGTTTAACCGCTGCCATTAGCTGAAGCTGCTAACAGTTTGCGCGGCAATTTAAAGTCCTAAAGAATAATCGGCCGATTATTTCGTAATTCACTCTCCTTCATGGCGGTCCAGAAAAGCCTGACAGAGAAGGGCCGAAAACACAGTGGAGACGCTAATCGTTTAACAAAATCAATGCAATATAATTTCTCATATTGGCCTCATTACAACGAATGCCACGACCTCATACCTCCAGCATCTCCATCATATTCATAGTAAATTACATTGTGATGGGTGTCTATGCTTTGGTGACATGGATTGAAACTTTCTGCTTTTAAGCAGCCGACCCTGTTTTCCCTTTTCGCTCACATTTCATCTTCTCACAAAATGTGGCTGCTGTTGGTTGTGACCATTTTTATTGGCGACCTGCTGTTTTATTCTTTTTAGTTTATTGACTTGTTTGGTGCTGCTTAATAGTCATCGCTGGATGTGGGCAGCGGCGTCAACAAACAGAAATACTTTGAAATAGCTTTATGCGGCTGCTGTTGACAGTTTGCCAGCCGGAGATGGAGTTTAACAACGTGAAAGTTACCAGATGCACAGCACAGACTCTAACTAATGTGGAGAAGCATAAACCAGCAGTTTGGGCCTTTGAAATTTGGAAGCATGAATCCAGTAACTGGCCCAAGGGTGATGTGTTTCATTAACTTTTTACTTGATATGTTTCACTTAGTCTGTATGTTATTTGTTGCATTATTATTATTCATTATTAAATATAGTTTATAGCAATGGTGGAGAGTTGTTAGACAATAAAACTGGCATATGCTCTGTGGCTTTTTGCAACATTTTTGAACCCCTTCACAGTCAGGTGTGCCCTGAACAGTGTGTCAGATGCCAAAGGTATCAAAAGGTGTTCATCATCTATAAGCCCGTCTTTACCAACAATGGTTTTACAAAAATGTAGTAACATCCTTTATACAATCATGTGTTCACAAAGTGGTGAACCTCGCTCCATCCTCGCTTGTGAACCACTGAGCCTTTCCAGGATGCTCCTTTCATACCCAGTCATGATACTATCACCTGTTAGCAATCAACCTGTTTACCTGTGGAATGATCCAAACAGGTGTTTTTGGAGCGTTCCACAACTTTCTCAGTCTTTAGTTGCTCCTGTCCCAACTTGTTTGAAACATGTCGCTGCATCAGATTCAGAATAAGCAGATGTTTACAAAAATCAGTGAAACATTAAATATATCGTCTTTGTACTGTTTTCAATTGGTTATATGTCAAGAAGGATTAGCAAATGATCACATTCTGTTTTATTCATGTTTTACGCAGAGTCCCAACTTTTTTGGTCCAGAATGTACAGAGCAGCAAATATGAGCACAGCCGCTCAAACATGCTGCCAAGAGCAGAAAGCAGCCATGTGATCCTCTGCTGACTGCACAGTTGAAGCATCTAAAACAGGCATCTCAAACCGGTTCCATAAAGGGCCGCGTGGCTGCAAGTTTTCATTCCAACCAAGGAGGAACACACCTGGCTGGAATCAATTAATCAGCTGATCTCAGTCTTCAGCTGTTAACTAAGTGATCCCTTGATGTTGATTGGTTGGCCTGATGTGCTCCTCCTGGGTTGGAATGAAAACCTGCAGCCACGCGGCCCTTTATGGAACCGGTTTGAGATGCCTGATCTAAAATAATGAAAGGCGATCAAACTCTGCAAACAGGTTGCAGCTCTTCTTTTATACAGGTGGTGATCTGCTGCTGGCTGTTAAAATGAATGACCCACAAATGGTGCAGAGCACTGATACTGTGTTTGGATAGTGATGGAGCTCCTCAGTTTGTGCCACCTCACCTCATCTGATAACAATTCACATCATATGAAACTGACAGATTAGACAGAGATTATATAAATGAACAGGACTAAAGTGGGACAACAGTAAGGACATTACTGTTAGGACAGACAGCCACTTACACACATCAGCAAAGTAAGATTATTTGAAGTCTTTTGAATATAATTTCAAACACACAGATTTTCAGCTTTAAACCTCAGCTGTTCTGCTGTTACCGCTCTCACTGTGTGCCTCCTCCAGGTGTGAGGCTTTGGAGCACACACTTACACTGCTCCTCTCTGCTCTGAATATCAGCTTTTTAATGGCATCTCTCTCGCACCTCCACCATTCCACCTCAAACGCTGGCATCTCATTAAAAGGCCTGACAGAGCAGCGTCAGCAAAAAAAGAGAGGAGTGTAGAGGCTGAACTAGAGAGAGGGAGGTGGGGAGATAAAGAAGAGGAGATAAAGAGACAGGGTGGAGATGCTTTGGCTCGGAGTATCGCCGGAATAAAAAGAGGAGCTCCAACTGAAGTATTTCTCCAAACAGTGCAGTAATGAACAAGGTCACCTTCACTCCCCCTCCTCCTCGACCTGTGCTGCTTCTCTGCCTCGTGTCTCTCCACCCCGCTCCCTCCATTCATCCACCCACACCCCCTTTCATCTCACCATCCGTCCACTCCTTGTTTCTGGAGCTCCGAGATGCCGAAGGACAGCGATCCCATGAAGTCGTTGCGGCTGGTCAGGTCCCAGTCCCACACCTCCACCGACAGACGGCGGTCCTTATCGTACTCCTTCAGGTGGCTGCGGGAGAAACGAGGACATCAACAGTTGGATGATGGCTGGGAGAGGCACCTGTAGGCATTGTTTTTAACGCCACGTGACACAACACAACATAACAGTTTGTGGCCTACTTCCTCTGGCAAACTGTTGAAACACACAAAACATAATAGCAGCTGTCCATAAGTCTCTAATTTAGCCTGTGTGTTACATGTTTGAAGCAGTTTCTTAAATATCCTCCATTAATTTGTTGGATGGGTGCAAAAAAAACCTTTCAAACTGAACATCTGCACTCAGATGACTGAAAATGCAAATCTCAGTCTTCTTCCGTGCAAACTGTGATGCAGCTTATTAAGCATGTGGCCGCAGGAAACGACCCCAAAAGCAAGATATTATGAACAGAGGGAGCCAGATGTTTTTATGTGAGCGCCAGCGGTTACACATGTCGCCCATAACATGGTGCTCTTAAAACAGAGAGAGAGATAGATGAAGGAACGGAGATCAGACGGGAAAAAGACTTCACGAGGGAGAAGAGAGAAGAGGGAGGAGACAGAGAGAAAGATAAAGGCAATAAGAAATCACCAAACGTGGTGTAATAAAGCCTTACAATTTAAAGGTCTCATTCCAGGTGGGGTTGAGGCAGCACTTGATGGTCTTGGTCTTCTGTTTACTCTCGCTGCGGGGGTCTGGGATCAGTTTAAGCTTCACATAGGGGTCTGACAGACCGTTGGGGTCCATGGGAACCAGATTCCTGCCCTCTTTGACTGGGGAGGGACAGAAAGAGGGGGAGGAAGGGGATTGGGATGAAGAAAAAAATCTTTGATTTGAAAATGTGATTTCTGGTAAGCATCAGGAACAAAGACATTTTGTGGGAAATCTGATTTTCTATGAGCCAAACTGAGTTTTTTTTTTTTTTTTTTTTTTTTTTTTAGGGAACCAAAACATGACTTATACCAACAGATCATGGCTGTATTGCATATAAAAATATACAAATAAAAGCTATATGATGAAATGAATTAACGATTAATCAACACATGCTTATATTTATATTCCACTGTACTGGACCAGCAGGTGAGCTCAAATACACCCTCAATGCACCTGTCCACATGACCTGGAGCATTATGTGACTTTAAACGAGCATCTTCAATTGTGATTCAGAGCCTGGACCTATATGGTAAAGCTAAATTATTTGTGTGTATGTGTGTGACCTGAATTTGGAGAGAACTTCCTGTCAGTAATCTACTTAACAACGAAACTCTCCCCGGACACCAACAAATTCAATTAGGTGAGGTTAAGTTGAGGCAACAGAAAACACACACACACACACATTCATACACATGCAACAGAACCCCTAGAGTTGTACTGGGGGTTAAAGCCTTGAGGTTGCCAGATCAGTCTGTAATGACCATGTAGACAGCTGAAGGTTGCCATTTCCAACACTAATCCTTCTTTTGTGGCCGTCTGTTATTGGGCTGTAATTGTATTCCAGTGGCGTAAAATCCCCTGCGACTGTGTGAGTTTGTGTGTGTGTGTGTGTGTTCGCAATTATTGCTGCTGGTCAAGTTGTGAGGTCACATCCAATTACCAGACGCAGGACTGGTACTGCCGCGTCTCAGGCAGCTTGCTGGGGAAGCACCCAAGAACACACGTAAACACACATGAGAACCTTTCCCTCCCCCTATACAAACACACATGCACACACACACACCAGAAAGAACTGCTGATGTAGCTCAATAGTCCATGGAAAATGACTTGTAGAGTTGTGGAGGAAACTCTGACAGAGGTGGGACGTTCAGTGTTTCTGCGTTGGGGCAGACAGTCTCATCATGTAACAATAGATTGTAAAACATTTCAGTTTCCCAGTTTAGTGCATCGAATGCTAAAGCGAAAGGGCTCCTGAGCAGGAGTTTGAGTCATGAGCCAGTGCTGCTCACAGTGCCTCTCAAGCTTCACACACCAGCTCAGGCTTCTCCCTGCCAGAGAGGTGACATTACTTATTTATTACCTTTTAAGAACACTTAAAATCTGATCTGACCCTACCCACTGCACAAAGATCCATCCACAAATGCAGAACCCTAAAAACACGTCTCTTGATATCTCGGTTTACTGGGTCAGTAACACACAGAATGTGGTCACACTTGTGGTTTATTTTCCCTCCGTTTGGTTTAGCTGGTTTAGAGTTAATAACAATACTTTGTTACAAACAAACCGAACCATGAAGCCACATGGACTGACATGTTCGTCACTCATTGGACCATCTGAAATATAACCTCAATTCCATAAAAGTCGGGACGCTGTGTAAAACAGAAATAAAAGAAAATAATAATAACCTGCTAATTCTTCATGACATTTAATTGAAAACAGCACAAAGACAATATATTTAATGTTTGACCTCATCAGCTTCATTGCTTTTTGTAAATATCTGCTTATTCTGAATCTGATGCAGCAACATGTTTGAAACTAGTCGGGACAGGAGCAACAAAAGACTGAGAAAGATGTGGAACTCTCCAAAAACACCTGTTTGGATCATTCCACAGGTAAACAGGTTGATTGGTAACAGGTGATAGTATCATGATTGGTTATGAAAGGAGCATCCTGGAAAGGCTCAGTGGTTCACAAGCGAGGATGGAGCGAGGTTCAACACTTTGTGAACACATGATTGGATAAAGGATGTTACTACATGGACTTTGTCGGTAAACACAATTTGTGTACAAATGTTTGCATTCTGTTTGTATTTATGTTTCACACAGCGTCCCGTCTTCTTTGGAATCAGGGCCATACCACATGTATTGAGAGGTCCTCACTGAGACATGATCCTGGACCTGAGCTGGACTGTGTCTACAGTGTTCCAGTGTAACCAGTCTGACTGGGTGATCCCATAATCTGAATATGTCTAATAACCGGAGCAGACTCTGGATCAGCACTGATACTATAACCCTACACCTGTCTCTATTTAAACTAACCCCACTTTGGTCCATTTCAGGTTGAGTTCTGATGAAATTAAACTTAATTTTAAAATTTGAGGTCATTTCAGCTCAGATCTCCACCTCCATCATTAACACAACACAGACACACTGTGGGGTGGGCGAGCAAAATAAAGGTGATTATGGTGGGTGATGACAAATTATGCTGCTTTTAACTGCACTGAAATATTTTGTGTGTCTTCAGTTTGATCTGAGTATTAGACAGCAAGGCGACTTCCTTTCACAGATGACAGAGGGGCTGCTTGAAATAGAGGAGAAGGGAGGAGATGATATGATGAGTTCAGCAAAATGATGGAAAATCACACATGTCACAGTGTGACATGATGCTGAAGCAGGTCTTCCTTGTACTGCCACCGCAAATGCGCCTGAGTTCACCTGAAGGTGAGACTTTTCCGCCTCGCATGATGCTGGAACATGGGTCAGATACCTGCTCCTCGAACTGAAGCACCCTTTTACAATAAAAGTCAAAATGCTCTCTGCAATTAACAGCCGAGATGCAGAGGCTCTCAGAGCTGCGGGGCGCACGCGGCATCCTTTCAAACCATGACTGAGAGGAGAGCTTCCAAGCGAGCTCGCAGCGAGAGAAAACCTTGAGGAGTCAGAGAAATGAGGTTTTCATGCTGTTAAAGCGCTATGCTACGCTAAGCTGCGAGAGGTTAACCACAGCACAGACCCAGCGGCCAGCATTAAACCCTCAGCGGAGCAGGTCAATAAATATTAGATGATGCCTGTTAAAGTGACCATCAAACGCTGGTTGAGGGGAGCTATAAAGACGGTAGCATGCCAAATAGTCTCACAGGACAGTAAATAGAGGAGTGTGTGTGTGTGTGTGTGTGTGTGTGTGAGTGAGAGATGGACCTGCTTGTGCATGCACAGGTGTGCAACGTGCACGCAACTCTGTATGCATGTGTGAAATTCACTTGCATACAGTCGGCGCTAATTGCAAAGAGCATAGATGGGTCTGTGTGTAGAAGTGTGTGTGTGTGTGTGTGTGTGTGTGTGTGTGAGAGAGAGAGAGACAGAGATGACGTGTGTATTTGAGTCTGCAGGGAGGCCGAGTGGAGATAAGAGTGCAGTAGCAGCAGAATACTGCATGTGCACAGCAGCGTGGGTGTTGGCAGCGCACCTTTTCCCATGTGAAACAGCCTCATCAGACTCTTCGTAGGACTTGTGCACTCGCCTGAATATGTGAATATGTGCTGCGAAATGTTTTCCAGATGATTTCATCTCGGGGACGGTGGAACAGTATTGACAGCACACCTACTGTGTATGTTCAATGCGGCTCGTCTGTGCGGCTGAGAACAAGATGTGCCACCAAAAATCGGCCTCTCCTCGTGTGAGATCCACATGTGTACCGACTCTAGGAAACGACCAAAAATGAGCTGAACGAGCCTAAATAGACAGATGTCGACTTCATGTTAGTGACTACAGTATAACTACGTGTGTTGTCAACTGTTGCTAACACCAGAGGTTAATTTAGCCCATCGGGGCTGTGACTTTAGGCACTGGATCACACCTCAAGACTGCATTCAGTTCACAAAATAACATAATGAAGGCACTACGACAGTAAAGGTGCTGCCTGTGGTTCATTTCTACAGCGTGAGCCGTAGCCAGTTTTCATTCTTATTCACCCACATTTAAAAAAAAAAATCAAAACACCTGTCAGGACCAATTACTTGTCGTGAAGCAGGATGGGATCATGGGAGTTGTTGTCTTTTTGCTAAACAGCCCCCACTGCCATCTGAAGTGACGCTCACGTACGAGGAAATGTTTTAAAGTTTTGTTCGCGTCACGTTTAGTCACACTGGCTGACTTCCTTCCTCGCTCTCTGACGTGTCATCTGCTGCTTCCTGTGTTTACCCAGAAGTTATAGCAACAGAAGGCCAGATGAAACATTACGGATTTGTCTAGTTATCTGAGACTGACATTCGATTTGAATAAAATGGTGAGTGTTCAAAGAGAAGTGCTCAAATCCCCAGTGGGGCCATCCAGAAAATAAATGCTGTTTCTTATGTTCTCAAAGCTCTTTTGGAAGATTGATATGTTGTAAACTCGAACAGCATCTGATCCCTCTCTCCCCACAGCTTCTCCACTTTGGACTTTGGGGGCGCTGCATCCTATAACTTCCTCTTCTTCCCAGAAGGAAAAGTCCGACAATCACACGACTTCTCACAGCACCAGCCGGCTGTGTGGAGGTGAGAACAAAAGCAGGGATTCAAGCTCACACAACTATTTCTGTCACTTTTCATATGAGCAACTGACCGAACCACCAAAGAATGCTGCCAGGAGAAGTGTAAAACAAATTCAAACAATTATCGCATCTCTCTCCTCACCCTGCCATTTAGAAGATAGTTTTTTAGAATATTCTCCAGCCATTAGGGAGCATGTGTAGCACCAAAGGAAGGGGACACCCTTCAAGGCCACAGTCCCACATCCCGCTGCATTTTGGATGCTGGGGCGTCCTAGCGCAAGATGCTGATCCCCCATCTCCATGGGCACTGCTGTGCCGCTGACCCTGAGCTCTGATCTCCCAGCGAAGGGGGAGGGGGGTGACTTAAAGGTGATCAATAAAGTGTCACTTTACACCCAGGTCAATTGCTTTGATTGAATCCACAGCTGGTCCACAGCACAGATGCATTTCTCCCAGTAGCAGCCATTTCCACCAGCTAATGCTGCGTTAAGCTGTAGAATAATTCCAAGTGGTTCATTCTCTGTGGTGGTGCTTTTTTTCCCCCCCCACCTCACTGCAATGAAGGAGCAAGCTGCTGGTGGCTCCACACTGACCCCTACAGACCAAAATGAGCACTACATCTCTCACTGCCTCATATTGCCTGTGCAGAAAACAGGATTGTAACACAACATCAATGTATTTTGTGCAGAACAAATATGAGTGTTGAAAATACTGGCTGGACAATAACGTCAGTGCATTTTGAGACTAAGTGACAGTTACGACCAAACTCAGTGGTGGAGAAAGCATTCAGATCTTAATGCTTATCTTAAGTAAACTAACAATACTTAAGTGTAGAAACACTCTGGTAAAATCGAAAATCCTGCAGTACAAAGTACTTGTACAAGTACAAAATCAGCATCAAAGTATAGTACCAAAGTGAAAGTACTCATGATGCAGAATGAACAGTTTCAGAATAAGACAGTATATATCATATTACTCGATTACAAATATAGATGCATTAATGTGTCCATCACTTTTATGTTGATAGTGGTGAAGGTGAGCTAATTTTAATTGGAATTATAATATTTATAATAAGAAATTATAATTTTATATGTTGATTTATATTTATCTACATCCGTAAAGTAACTAGTAACTTCAGTGCGGTAAAAAGTACAATATTTGCCTTTAACATGTAGTGCGGCACAAAGTATAAAGCAGCAGAAAATGGGAATACCCGAGTAAAGGTACCTCAGATTTATACATTGGTAGAGTACTTGAGTAAATGCGCTTAGCTGCTTTCCACCAGACGAAACTACATAAAATAAGAACATTAACTGGCAATTTTCCTTGACAGTTTCTACCATTCGGCTCTATTTTATTTGATTCTGTTCTATTATGCAGCACTTGTGAGGTTTAGCCTTTATTGCTGTCGTAGCAGTCTCTGTGTGATAAGTCTGCTCGCTTATCATTTCCCACAGTAAATCCCAGCTAATGATCAGTCTACGAGCGTGGGAACCAGGGAGGGAGAGGAGGAGAGCGAGGAGGAAGGAGAGGAGTAAACCCAGCCGAAGAGCATGAAGGGAAAACACTTTTAGGTGCAGAAATTGGCACATGCAATGCGTGTCTGTCAGGATATTCAAAAAGTTCTTTTGGTAGTATTAATTTGAGACTTTACTGATGAACAGATCCTCCATATTGATTATATATGCTGTGCAATTCCAGGGGAATCAGATCCAAGATCAAAGTCAAGCTTACATTTAGTTCGCAATTGCTTGTCAACCCTTAGGCAGCACGGGTAAAAAGAAATCAACTAAATGTAGCTGTATGTGTGCTGATGGAAACTCGCCCTACAAGTTTGTGGAGCTTACGATTTATTGAGGTTATTCATCCATCCATCACCTGGGTCAACATTTATTATCCAGCTGGTAATGAATTGTGGCACAGCTGGAGTTGGAGCAGATTTATGTAGGCTGCAACCGGACAACCCATCCATTTATACTAAAATGTAGTCAGACTTGAGGAATGAGATTAATTATGTATGCACATTCAATGTGCTTTTGAAGTTTTTGTTAGCTGGTGTGGGTCTACTGCAGCCGAGGTATTTATGTGAATTCAACTCATTTAGCACCAAAGCACTAATTGGTTTTATTCAAAACGATGTGATTAAAGTCTAATTTCAGCCAAAAGTTTATTCTATAACAAGAAAGTGGTGTTGGAGCTTGTTGGACTGGAGCTGACATGCACAACATCAACTGCAGCCTCTGCTGCCACCTGCAGGTAAAATCAGACACTGCAAGTAAACTGTTCATCATGTTTCATTTTTTTCCCTCTATCTCATGGGACCTGTTCAGGCAAGAAATTAAGTCAGTATAGATTTATGCTACTGGTAGAAAACATGCTAATGAATCTGCAATATGATGAGGCAGAAGGAACGGCTCAGTGCCTCAGTGTGGTTTGTTATTCAACCTAAACGTGATGGTCTGAAAACCCCAAAGTTAAGACCACAAACAGGTTACCAGAGAGTGTAAGAATGAAAGAGGTCGCAATCGTTCTAACAGCAGTTGTGGAGAACGCTGTGAACATATGAGTATACTGATGATTAATATTTAGCTGTTCTAGTGAAGCTTAGCTGACAGAGCGCTTTCTCAGCAACACGCTGCTTCATATTCACACAGCGGCAACATTCAATCCAAGGAGCACCTGGAGGCTGAAGGTGCAACGAAAGAGTCCGACACCAGCACTCAGAACACAGTGCAGGTAAGTCTGTCGTTTGATGACATACTTCTCTGTCCTGGAACCACAGGAAACATTAAATTCAACCACCGCAGAGGAAGAAATCACAGGAGAAACAGGATATGTGTGTACACCCACAATATCCTCATCACACCAGAGCACCATGCAGGAGTCCAACAGCAAAAACGCTCACCCCGCAACCCCGACTGCATCATCAAAATCACTTATGCTTTTAATCTACACCCCACAGAGGCCCACCGCCTTTAGCCGAGAGCAACGAGTCAACAAGTCCTGCCCTGTGGGGTCGTGGAAAGGCATTCTGGGAAATGTGGAACATCCGGCCTCAAACGTCAACCGCCACCAAATCTTTCAACGATGCGATGGTCGAATCTGAAACCAGTTCTCTGTTCTATCTGGCTGCTAGACAAACTTTCCCTCAGAGGCAGTGAAGCTAAAGTTGAAGATATCAATCAGTGCAAGAATATCTTGATCTTGCTTCGCTTAGCAACACGATGGCAACCGAGTACCAAACTTATTATTTACTTGTTCAGCAAAATTAATCTCCATGTGAGGAAGATATCTGCCTGAGTGAGTGAACGCTTTGTTTTTTATCCACATGAAAGAAGATGCGACCTTCCTCATGAAACCTGCCCGCTGGTAGTCCTGTACGTGAAGGCCGCTCATACCTAACTGACGTGTTAGTGACAATGAGACTAACGGCTGTTTGTCTTGCTCAGTGATGCCTCTTCTCAGTCATCACCCCGACAGCAAACTGCAAACGCTTCAGCGGGTGAGCGCGTGTGACGCGCCGTGTAAATAGATCCGACGCCTGTTTTGTCTCTTGCTGGTCGGACACATAGTGAAGTAACACCTCTGCCAGTCTGGAGAAGCCGTGGAAATAATCTCATTTACAAGAAAATACATGTCACACTTCACATTTCTTTCATTTTTACGGACAGATGGAGGACAAAATTCAAAATAATAGACATGGAAGGCCGGTAGTACACTTATCTTTTGTATTGTCACTCACACATGCAGTCATTGTCCTTGCAGTCATTAATCCAGAACGCTAAATGATTTTCACGAACACTCCAGTCACACAAATTGCACGCATCGATACGATATTCTGGTGTTGTTGATGCAGACAAACGGTTATCAAGCAGAAATTCTTCTTCACTGCTGGTAACAGACAGAATAAACAAATGCTTTGAGAGTCTGATCTCACCACCAGCAGAGGGAGACAGATGACTGGTATTCCTGAACTCAGGCTGGTCAAACGCCTTCATAGCTGCTGACTGTAGGAGCGTGTGTGTGTGTGTGTTTCTGGGATATACTTGACTTACTGGTAACGGTGAGCACATTAGTCTTGACCTCGGCGGTGATCTGGAGGCGACCTCTCCTCTCGGTGTGGTCTGTCCCGCACAGGCTCGGCACATTGGCCACGCAGCGCTTATGGATGTTCATCATACAGTCTGGCAGACACACACACGCACACACAGATGGATTTGTATTGTTGTTTATGAGTGTAGAGTATTTACGGTGCACAACATCACACTTACATTGACTTGTATTGACAGAAGCTGTAACCTAATTAACTGTATGTATTAATGTGCTGCAACTGATATCAGGATAAGTATCAATACTGTTCTGTCAGATGTATTTTTTTGTACACGAGACCATCACTGATACAGTGAGTGTGTGTAACGGCAACATGATCCATCCAGAGTTAGGCCTGAGTACGTACGGTCGCATCTCATGCCCTGGTGTATGAGGCCGTAGAGCAGAGAGCCACAGTGGTCGCAGAAGGTCGGGCTGGAGTAGGTGTGGATCTTAAACTTGTGCTTTGCCCTCGGGTCCTAAGAGGAAAGAAGGAAGAATTAATCATTCGCATTAGCCTTCAGTCCCATTTCCTGTCTTGTTCTCCATGAAGCATTAGACTGAAAGGTGAAAAGCATTCGCTTGAGTGCTGTAGATATCGTGCAGAACTCAAATAAAGGTGGACTTGCTGTGTGTTTGCCATGTGCTCATCAGCCTATCGATGAATCAAAATAATGAACGAATGTCACCCAAACATACAGTAAATATTACTATATTTATTCACACTCATCTTTTCTTACCTCATAACACCACATAACTCCATATTTCAGTCTTTTACTCTCCACCTTCCACTTCTGTGCACATTCTGTTTGCAGGCAATGCAGCATTTATTTACATGGACATGTGCGCTGCAAACGGATCAAGATAGGTTTCATCAGAATTTCTTTGTTCACGTTAGTTTAGAAGGACTACAAAGGCAGCTACAGGTGTGTGTGTGTGTGTGTGTGTGTGTGTGTGTGTGTGTGTTTGCAAGAGCAAAATGAGAACTCTGTATGGAGTCAACCTTCCATGAAGTTTGTTAAAGCCCCACTGAATTTGAATATGAGCAGAGACACAGGAGGTAGACAAGAGGTCACATCAATCTACCTACCACACACACACACACACACACACACACACACACACACAATCGTTGTATTTCCATCATTTCTGGGGACATCAGACAGACACACATTTCCTGGAGACTTAGCCTAACATTAACCATAACCACTACTTGCCTAACTCTACCTAAACCAAACCTAAATCTAAACCTAACCTTATTCTAAAATTAACCCAAGTCTTCACCCTGAAATTCAATGATTTACATTATGTGGACTTGAGTTTTAACTTCAAGGTCCAGCTTAAAAAATTGGAGAGACAAACTAAAACAAAATAAAAAAAAATCAGTATTTTCATTGTTTTTGATCATGAAAAGGAAGCTCAGGTACCAGTTCCTCTTTTATAAGCATTCATAATGAAGGTATAACTAGGGCAGAGACACAGGCTATTTCTGTCTAATGTGAGTTGGCGTGAGTGTGTGTGTGTGCGTGCATGTGCGTGTGTGTGAGTGACACCTGCAGCCACGGCTCTGGGGACTCACACACCTGCACCTGAGCGCTGTGCTTTCAGCGGCTGACGCAACGCGCACACACACATTAACTCTCGACGGCCGATTATTCACGCGCACAAACGCAGCTTCATGAACCCACGGACGGTGAGAACATCCAGTCCACCGCTTGAGCGGGATCCAGGCTGTGCGGTGAAGCGGGGATGCTTCGCTGTGGGAGTTTAAATATTTCTGCCAAGGGGATCCATGGAAGCTACCGAACATGGAGATACAGTATTTGATACGAGCTCCGCACGGCTAAGATGCTTTGATAGCATCAGATTCGTCAGATACTGCCAAAACATTTTTTTGCTGTAAACCATATCAGTCAGCAAACACAAGCGTGTGGCGTGGGGAGACGCTTTTGTGCGTGTTCATGTCTTTTCACCTCATGAGCCAGAAACAGGAGCTGATTGATTTCTTCCTCTCCTCCACACCTGTCCTGGAAAATAAGGTTTAATTTAGGCTGCCACTGCCTGAATTATACCCAGCTTCCCCAAGGTGTCTTCAGAAGTGTGTGTGTGTGTGTGTGTTTGCTTCTCGGCCGGCTCTCGTCTTTCTCAAGGACGAGACCACCTCCTGCTTGTTTTTGTTCCTCTGAAAAACAAGGCAACGTTGTGCCGCTGAAGCTCCAGTGATGAGCAGCAGCAGGCAGGGGGAGACATGAGGGCTGAAGAGACAGGCTGCCAGCTTCTCTGCAAGCAGCAATGATTAAATAGATCCACCTTAAATCAGGGATTCATCAGGAAAGCAGGGGAAACTGAGGACAGAGGATAGCGAGCGGGGACGAAAAGACATCCTCCTCTTTAGAAACCCAAACATGTGATTTTTTGTCGACGGCTGATCAGTCAATTGAGACGAAAAATCGTGTCGCATCGGTGCATCTGTTGCTCAGTTTTACTGTACAAGTGTTACAAATTGACAAACCTCGACTCAGGCCGGTGTTAAGGAGTGGGCACATGGTGCTGATGTGTTCTGGCCTGAGTGCGGACACGAGTTTTTCTTCTCCGACTGTTTCGTTTTGATGGTTTTTGGCAGTGCGGAGGCTGATGGGAATGTCATCACTGTTGCAGGAATTTGGACACAAACCAAAGTACTGGACAAATTAGAGCTGTAATCTGATGATGGCGAAAGAATTGAAAATGTACAATTCATCCTGATAAGAACAATGTCTGCATGGTGTTATGTGCAAAGTGTTATAGCAACTGATCCCATAGTTGATGAGACACTCAGCTAATTAGGAATGTCCACCTCTTGGCGGTGGTAGAGGGAACGTTAGTGGATCACCAAAGTCAGCAGGATTCACTCTCTGGGGATCATGAACGTCTGTGCAGGATTTCAAGGGGATCTCATAGTTCTTGAGTCTGGATCGGAGCGGTGGACCATGATGCTAGCACGACGTTAGACACATGAAGGCAGAAAAACCTAAAAAAAAAACAGCTTCGAAGCCAAAGTATTAAACATGAATCTGTTCTTTCACACGGCGTCATCAATAAGATGCAGACGAGGCCAACGTGACTCAAATCCACTATGATTAAGCAGCAGAGCAGCACAACTTTAAACTCTGCAACTGCGGCTTTCTTTTTAACTAAAAGCCCCGTGATGTGATATCTGAAAGGTGGAACACAAATAGACTGCATGTGCTTACAAAGCAGTCTTTGTAATTATCACTTCACACTACTGTTCGTGCACACTTGACATTTTCTTTTTCTTACCTGCACGGTGCCAACTTTTTCAACAGTTTCGGCCTCGTCTCGCTTGATTTTCCTCGCTGAGACCCCGCCGCTTTTAAAGCAGATGGCGTGGACGCGTGCTCCCGGACGAATGAGCGTATTGCGTGGCATATGTTGTGTCGCTGGGTGTCTCGACGGAAAGCCCGCTCGTAACATCAGCACACGATGCCAGAGCAGTGACTACCCGTTAGTCAGTGGGAACGCACACGCTGTTTTGACTGTGTTTTTTGTCATTGTGCTTTCGCCCGCTCTCTGCTTTTCTTTTGTTTTAGTTCAACGCGCCGCCGTGCATCATTCTCGCCAACACGCAAAGGCAGACGCACGCCCTGTCATGTCATTCATGGTGGTGTGTGACAGGCAGCTTGACAGCAGACAACACAGAGGCCTGGCTCGCAGTCATTGTTTTGACGTTTTTTCCCTTATTGATTTTGTCTTCCGTCCACTCACTCCTCATGAGTTGGCGCTTGCTGACTTCCTGCCGTTTCCAGAGTGGCGACCATCAACTGCTGCAGTTTCCCAGCTTTTTTCCTTGAGGGACTCCTTTTCTGCTACTGAGACAACTGATGACCCCTCACTGAGTGGCGTCTTTGATGGATATTTCAAATTATATTCAATGCATAACAATAACAGTACAGAACAACTGATGAACGCTAAACTTATACCAAACCTTGAACGCAAGAACTGCAGAAAGTTTTGGTAAAACGGCCGATTTGGATGAATTTTGAGCAGATTATTTCCTGTGAATACTGCATTAGAGAACTTTTTCTACAATTTTCTGTTTAAATTTTCAATTATTATACATACTTAAAGAGCATTTTATGACAAATTCAGTGTTTTCTTCTCCATGACGCTTGGCCATTGTTCTATTAGCGGTGTGGTTGTTTTAGCTGGGTGCTTCTCTAATGCAGGACGAGGCTGGTTAGCCTTGAAGACGTTTTCTTAAATGATAATCTAAACTTGGTGTTTAGTGTTCTTCACAGAAATGAATGAAATGCTGAAACCTACTGCATCAATGTCCTTGATAACGACCCCACAGAGGCTACACACCTGAGGCTCCACCAGCCAGTCTGAACTGAAGAAGGCAAAATGTTTTTAAGCCCAGCTGCCCTTGATTCAACCCTCCTTGGACAACCAAGACCTGGATGACTTTGAATCTTCACAGACACCTCTGCAAAGTTTTGGTGGCCCCTCGTGGGGGTCACGACCCCCATGTTGGGAACCAGTGTTCTACCGTACAGAGTAATCTTATCATGTAAGCGCTGTCTCAAATAACCACATGCTATTTGTGAGTTGTTTTCTGAATTTGGTTAAAGAAACAACCTAATATCAAAACTGGTCACATGATGGGCTGCTATTAGATGTTTCTTTTTCACTTCATTGTTAAGATATTTCTTTCTTTCATTATATTTATCATATCTCATTTTATAGCGCCTTCATGTCGTGCTCAATCTTTGCACTTCTTTTTTTCAAAATTAGTAAAAAGCTAAATATGCAGCTCTGGAGTGGTGCAGGCAGGTCATTCCATCTGAATGCACCATTAAGAAGATAAACAAAGCATCTATACAGCACAAGTTTGAATACAGGCAAATTTCTCCTCTGACTCAACTTTTGATCTCTAGCAGAAAAATGTTTGTAGCTATTTTTTCCTTATAATATACGTGATGGAAAAAAGCAAGTTAACCTGAACAGAGGCATAAACTATGAGCACAGTTGCTCTGTGCGTGTCTGATATCAAACACTTTCCTGCAATTATCAGGATTAAACATCGCTGTAAATGCTTAAACCATGATTCTGGTTGCTATAGCCTCTTTAACTGACTTTAGAGCTGAAAAACACACACATGAAATGTTCAGTTGATCCCCAGAAAAATAATCAACAACTATGTTAACTCCTCACTTGTGACGATTTGCTGTTTTGTTCACTTACTCATGTGCGTAAAAAGACGTCATCTGCCACTTTGGGACATGGTCACAGCCTCTTTTCACTGTTTTCTGACATTTCACATAGGCCAAATAATTAATCAATTGATCGAAAATAATTAAAAACAAAACTAATCAACAGATTAATCAATAACTGATTACTTAACCCTTTGAAACTAATGACTTGAGTGTTGTTGAGTGATGCATGCTTCAGCTGCTAAAGGCACTTCAGCAGCCTGAGTAATGGATACAGAAACATGAAAGTACTGTAGCCTCGTATTGCACAAGTTAATCAAAGTGTTGCTTTGTTATAAATCACATTCATTACCTTAACGAGTGTGGATACCAAAATACTAATTACATTTCAGTCTTTCATCCCACTCGGATTCATTAACAGACTGCACACACGCTATGAAAAAGAACAAAGTCAAATGTAATATGGCAGAGGCTGCTGTCCTGATCAATAAACAAATCCACTGCCACTGTTTATCCCCCCCTCGGGCTTCTCAGTCGTCCTCTGGGAATGTTTAAATGTTTCCGTGTGAGAAATTTCCTGTCGATTTGTGAAGACATGCAATGATTCTTGAAAAAAAGAGGAGTAGCGGCACCACGAGAGCAGGGAAGAATGAATGAGTGATAACAACAGAGCGAGTGAGGCGGTGAGGAGAGGGCCGAGGGTGGTGCTTTCATCTTCACACCCTCCACGTAGCTCCTCTCCTCCTTTCCTTCCCTCCGTATGCTAATCGCAATCTCTCCGTCACTTTGTCAGCCCTCCTCCTCCCGCAAAGGTTGCCTCGTGGTGTCAGTGTGGTTTTTAACCATCTGGCCGCACATACTGTTGAATATATCACCGTATTCAAATGTTCACGTTTTGCACGTAATTCTGCTCTATGAGAAATTACATTCTCAGTTTCGGCACACAAGGACGCACATGTTTCCTCACTGTAGCTGTGTCAAAGAGTGTCTAAAAATACGTTTTTAGACATTAATATACCTTCATGGATGGAAGAATCCTGGGAGTTGAGGTGCGGCTGCAGTCCAAGCCAACAAACAAGACTTTTAATGCATTTACTCCGGAGTAAAAGACTTTTAGAGAAAGATTTCCTAAACTTAAAGTGAGGAAATACCAATCAGTGTTGACCTGTGCCATTTTAACACCAATGTTCTGCTCTGCAATTTGATAAAGATAAAAACGCACACACACACACTTTGATTTAAAAAGATGCTAAATGCTCTCCCGCTTTCTTAGAAATAACAGGAAGTGGAATAAAACGTCTCAATGAGCGGCACAGACACTCCCAGCTGTGATCCAAAACACGGGTAAGAAAATCGAAAACACTCATTGACGTGTGCGAGAAGGACCTGGGCTGTCACATCCTGGCATGAAAAGCAGACTGAGATCAGCTCTGAAATGAAATCGCATTCAGAGTGTTTTTCAAAAAGGAAGAACGCGTGAAATCCGGCGCAAAATAAGAGTCAACAGGCAGGTGAACACTTCACAGCGGGCAGTTACAGTGGATCGTTACCATCCTGATTCAACGCAATGGAAGTCAGCGAGAACGTGTTTTGTGCTCATGCGCTACGTCTCCGTATGCTTCGTCATTCGGTGTTGAGTGTGAGTGTGCGGAAATGTGTATGAGAATATGCAAAATGTTTTCTGTGAGGGTGTGTGTGCTGCTTGACGTCCTCCTGCATCAACAGTCTTTATATTTATTTGTAATCCATCTATTCTGCACAAGCAACACCCATTGTTCTGTATTTCTGTCCCATCTGTAGAGGGATTCATCCTCTGTTGCTCTTCCTGAGGCGGCTTTAGTTTTTCCTCATAAACGTTTTTCTTGGGGAGCTTCCTCCTCTGAATCTGGGGTCTAAGGATGGAGGGGCTCCTACGCTGTGCAGCTTGTACACCGAAGCCCCTTGAAGTTAATTTGTGATTTTGGACAACGTAAATAAAAGTGACTTGGCTTGACTTGACATTTCTGTCTGGAAAAATTATTTCAAAATTCCATGACACACTGAAATCCCATGACAAGTGAGAAATAAATATATCCTCCATCACAGGCCTGAGCTGACTGTCTGCCTTCTTCTGTCTTTACTTGTTCAGCTGGTTTGGATCAGTGAGATCCTTGTGTGTATATCTTAGCATCTCATACACACACACACACACACACGCACACACACACACTGGGTTCTATACCATTAGCGGGTTGTGGGCATGAAATGTAGGTTTCATTAGAGGATCTCATCCCTCGACCTCTCCCACAGGGAACCCATTCTATTAACCCAGATCTATAATTGACTTCTTCTTTTAAACATACATAGCTGTCAGAGAGACGGAGAGAGGGACTGGCACGAGGGAAAATGGGAGTGGTGGGCTGATTGCGGCAGCCAGTCAGACAGCGTTACTGATTACGCAGAAAAATCTTCCTTGTGTCTTCCCCTGCAGCCCCTCTACTGTATCTGGTGCCCTTTAAAAGCGTCTCCAGCTTTGCTGTTCCTTCATGGATGTGACCCACAAAGAGGTCCCTCAACATCACCATCTTCAAGGACTCAGGGAAATGCTCAGGGTTGGTCGAAGCCTGAGGAGTCATTTCACTCTGATGTAGATAAATCCTGTAATAGCACTGATAAAGGCCTGCAACATTAGTTTAACTCTTACTAATCTGCCAATTATTCTGTCCATTAATCCATTATTTGGTCTCTAAAAAGTGAGAAAATAATAACAATTACCCCTTGATTTGTCAGAAAAATACTCTAAAACCCAGACATTTCCAGTCCACTATAATATAAATATATATAAGATGAATAAAAGTACAAAGTCTCATATTTGAGAAGCTGAAACTAGAGAATTTCTGGCATTTTTGCCTCAAAAAGATCAAATATATTGCCAACTTTTTTTTCCCAATCAATTAAATGTATTTTTGTTGATCATTTCAGCTCTACGCTGACACTACTGCCTCCAAGAATCTTTTGAGTTTGTAAATATTTGGCTATTATACGAGCGGAGCGCTACTCCTGTATTTGGACATTAAATGGTGGCGCTTCAGCGCGCTGAAAATGTTCTACAAACCAAGAATCTGCCCCCGTCATCATTTGAATATTCACGGTCGTCTCCTCTTAGAAACACTGAAAAACGGAAGCCGAGGAAGATTTCCATAATCTGGAGAAAAAGCGCAGCAGAGGGGGAGAAAAACACAGCTTTATTTTCCTCTGGCAGCATATCAAAGCTGAATCTTAAACAGTATGACTCGGCCTACCCATCCATTGTTGTAATTAAGTATGTGACAGATAAAAACTGCAGAGGACGCCTAATAATGTTGCATGATGGAGCTGAAAATGACTGAAATGGAACGGCTGAAAATGTTCTCAGTGTTTCAAGTTCATAAAGCCATTTCTGTGCAGGTGTGCGTGGGTGAAAACATTGTGTCAAGCAGCGCGAATCAGACGCCGTTATTAGACAATCTTCACCCGTAATGTTCCATAATGATCCATGATTGAGTCATATTATTTGCAATGAGGCAAATGTATGCGACTTCTCCACCCATTTGACCAAATCCCTCTTTTTTTCTGTCCTGGACATGTTACAAAACATTCAGGGAATTACATGACAAGTGGAAAACCCTGGTGTTAAAAGGCTGAGCGCCTCCTCCTCTTCCTCCACCTCCTCCCGTGATCTCTGAGCGGGCTACCTGTCTTCCTGTCTCCTATATTTAAACGTGCAGCTAGTTTGGAGCAGAGATACGCTACGCTCCCACTGTGCAGGAACCCAGGTCGTAAGACCATGAACTCATTAAGGAAACGACATGGTGGGGGTGGCGAGGCCCCGTAATTAAGAGCAGGGGCCCCCTGGGTGGAGTGGCATTTAAATAGAGGATGTACAGAATGGAGTTAGATAAAGTGGGAGGGATGGTGGAGAGAGAGACAGTGGGAGAAATGTTCAGGGAGAGGAGGGTTAAATGCATGCCAGATATAGAAACATAGTAGAAGAAGAGGAGGGGGGAAGTCAGCGGAAATCGAGGGAGATATATGGAGATTTGAAGTTACTGAAGAAGAAACAGGTTGTCTGGTTCAAGAAGTCAAGTAAAAGATGTTTTAAAGGAGGTAAAAGAATGATTTAAAAGAAAATTCAGGTGTCTTTCATCCTGCCGTGTTTCACACTGTGACCATATGGGTCATGCTAGCCTCTGCTGCAGAAACGAGTGCAGCGTAATTCCCATTTTGCTGCTGGTTTCATGTTAGTCCGCTGAACCGACAGCTTGTGGCAGTGATGCACAAAGAAGCGACGTGATGTGCAAAGTTTTTCCTCCTTCATTCTCAAAAAAAAAAAAAAATCTGTCCACACAAGCATATGAAAACGCAAAACACGCAATTAAAGTGCTGATAAGAACACGCCAAACCAACAGGTCAGCCTAACCCTGAAGCCTAATCAGAAGCCTGAAAAAGCTATTACTGGTGGGCAACCTGCATCTGAAAGTCTGATCTTTCTATGGAGAAGCATGACCCGCCATCGCCAAAGCAGGATTCCTAAATCAGTTAAACGTTAAAGGTTAGCGGTGGGGTTTGTGTCGTGGGAGGGTTGGATTGTGACCTCTCGTAGCACATTCTGATGCATCTGCTGTTCAATGAAAGTAGAAGAGTAACTGTACTATAATGCGTAAACATGTAAAAAGCTTAGAACATCACTATTCTGACTGTTTTAATTTTGAAAAGCGTACGTGTGACGAGGCAGCGAACACAACGCAGCCAGTGAACTCAGCATGGAGGGTAAAGAACTGTAATAACCGCGCACATGAACGCCACGTCTAAAGCAATCAATACCATCTACAGATGAGGAAAGTATTATATACGGGGGAGGTTGAAGGGAACAGAGAGCGGCGAGCGTATCAGCAGCGTAATGGTGAGAAGTGTCAGGTTGTAATGGCTGCGCTGCACACCTACATGAATGTGATTAGATGTTACTCGCCACGAAGCTGCGGATGAGCCAGTCGGTGTGAAACAGCTGCCAAAGAGCAGTCACTTCGTCGGAATTAACGTTAACGGCTCTGTTTGTTCAACTTTTTGGACACAAGGATGAAAAAAGAAGCGAGGTGGTTGTTAGAAAGACATCTGATAAGTTTGAGAGGGACGCCTGTGGAGACTTATACAGTTATATCAGTTATACAGAACACACCGCAGGAAGCCAAGCAGCCAACACCGGCCTTTCCTCTGGAGGCGGCTCGCTAAGTGTGTTGTCAGCCTGAAAGGGCACTCCAGAGGGAGGCGAGGACACGGCTGAGGAACTTAAAGGGGTTTTTGAGAGGATGATGCTGGCGTCCTGAGAGCGCTCTTAGCAGAGGAGAGGGCGACTCATTTTGTCCGCTTGACAGGACAGATTAGACAACAGGTTTATACTTTAATAACATAAATCAGAGAAGCGACACCACTCCTCAGCTCCTCCACAGAGTGGATGAGATTACGAGAAGAGCACCACTTAAAGGCACTTCCTGTTGCTGCAGATGCGAGGTGAAGACAATGTTCAGAGAGCATTAATGGCATGAGGGCACGTAATTATCGTTCATTTGCAGTCGTCTTTTTTGTGACCTGATGAACGTGAGTCCGATGTTCACTCTTCTTAGCTCTGTTTTTGGTCTCCACCAACTGAGGGGAGGATCTGGCTCTTTAGCTGCTACATGCTCCCTGACGTTCAGCAGCTAGTCGCTGACTGTGTCCCTCTGCTGTCTGTTTCTGGGCAGATGGAGCACACTGAGTTCATTAGAGATTTTTAGCGGCCTGCTGCTGGAAACGAGCCTGACGAGGGGGAAGTTAAAAAATTTTAAATATTGATTACAGCTGCTTTAACATAATTTGTTTGCATCTTTGACTTTGTGGGTCTTCTTTTTTGTTGCTGTGTGACGTTAAAAAGGTGTAATTTGTGTAAAGTAACACTATGATAACACTATACAACTTCAAAATATGCTCATGACATCCACTGTGATTCATTGCTATAATAAAACAAAGGCAGATGCTAATAGCAGCAAGGTGTCAGGAGCCAACAATGCTATTAGCACCTCAACCAACCAAACTGCTACTGAACGCTGAAAATAATCTAAGTCTCCTGGGTGTGCTGTGTTTGACCCATTCATCCACCACGGCCTCCTCCCTCTGTGGGCTGTCGCTCTTTGAACTACACAACCTGTAAACAGGCGATTCTCACCTGGGTACCAACAGACACTCTGCTGTCTCCTTAGTAAAGCAAGAGAAAACCTTTCACCAAGGAATAAATATCTCTTATTTCAGCCACAGTCTCACTTGTTTACATTAATTACACAATGGCAATCTATTCAATTTAATTTGACAGAAACATGTGACGCTTTGTTAAAGAAACTCATGAAAATCATGATCAAAGTGCAAAAGACTTCTGAAACCTCCTTCTGTTCCCTATTCCGCATACTGTTCATCTCTCTCACAGCTGAAGGGGTCTAACATCTGACATCTCATCATGCCAATATCAGCTTTGGCTGTTGAATCTCTATATTTAACTTCCGCAGCGTTGGGTCTATCAAACCTAAACGGGACGAGAGACGACGATGGAGGCAGCTCAACCGTGACGCAGATGTTGGGGGCGACGGGGGGCTCGCGAGCTGGACGTCTGTCTTTGGCGGCTCGTGCTGTACTGTATTTTCGGTGATGTGTTTGTTTGTACTTACGTCTGACGCGGGTCCTTTATCAGCGCCTGGACAGGAGAACGTGACGAACTCATGGCAACGTTTGTGAACCACGAAACAACACACTGTGGAGAGAGAGAGAGAGAGAGAGAGAGAGAGAGCACAAAATAAAATGTTATTCTGTAAAATAAGAAAAACATCTCTAATTCTTTCTCTACCTTTGCCCGGTGAGCACACATATTCAAAGTGCATTCATCAGCTATTTTTTAAAAGATCACCTCCGAGCTAGCCTAAATGCTCTTTACACAGAAATAAGACAGAATGCGATCACTTGCTAATCCTTTCTGACATGTACTCAACTGAAAACAGTACAAAGACAATAGATTTCATGTGTCACCTCATCAGCTTTATTGTAAATATCTGCTTATTCTGAGTCTGATGCAGCAACATGTTTCAAAAAAGTTGGGACAGGAGCAGCTAAAGCCTGGGAAAGATGTGGAACGCTCCAAAAACACCTGTTTGGATCATTCCAAAGGTAAACAGGTTGATTGGTAACAGGTGATAGTATCATGATTGGGTATGAAAGGAGCATCCTGGAAAGGCTCAGTCACTCAAGCGAGGATGGAGCGAGCTTCACCACTTTGTGAACACATGATAAAGAAGATTTTCCAACTTTTTTGGAATCAACATTGTATGTTTCCGCACTGTTTTCCTCAGGATGAAATAAAGCACTAAATGAGAGGTGATCCTCCTCATGGTCATAGCTTTAAAATGTCAGAATCTTAAATTGACGTAATTGAGGAAGTTAAGTTCGAGCTTAATCAGACGTGACTTTGAGCGGGAGGCTTGATGACAGCTCGGTTATTTAGCAGTGAGAAGCAGCACTCACTTAACCTGTGATACATGTACAGAGGGATGCTGCGCTTCTGTCTTCACACCCACACACTCTTATTGTCACTCCCGCACTGTTGACTCACTGTCAGCTACTCTGCATTGGAGGACCTTCTAAATCTCTATAATGTAATGGAAAATGCAACCTCACATTTAATATCTTCTTATCAACAGAATTTCCTGCCTTTACAAAGTTTGCCGTCAACAGAATTGGAGAATCTGCGTTTGCAGCGACTTGAAGGTTGACTTTTATTCTTCTCAGGCACGTGTTTGTTGAGAGTAACACGCGTAAACACACATGAAGGATCAAAGAGAGCTCGCTCAATCAGAATCGAAATGAGACGGGAAGCTGAACGTGGCCCCGCTCCTCGGCTTGGTAACGATCAGCGGTGCGAGGAACATGCGAAGGCTTCGATGCATGGCGAGCCTGTCATCTCCACCCTGATCGGTGTCAGCTCCACTGACAGGCAAGACGAACGGGAGGGCTAAAAATAACTCACACACACACACCCCCTTCTGATTGCGCCCCAGAGTATATTTACACAGTGTGTATATCTGAGTGAGAGACACAGAGGAGCAGCAGGTTAGAGAGCGACTGCTGAAAATAACAAAGTGGATTGGGCTCATGCTGCTCTGCTGTAGGTTCAGCTGTAAATAAGAACGTTCAATTTTGGTGTCGTCACTCCAGACGACTTTAGAAGTTTTGATGTGTGTAAGCGGGCTGTTTTGTGGCGTTGGCGAAGGAACAGCATTACTCTGTCGCACCTCCTTATTGTGCATCTTGAAACAGCTGCACCGCCTCTTTGCAGATAAGCCCGTGTTTCAGCTGAAGCTGCTTGTCGGCTTTTCTTTGCATCCTCAGCGACTCTCCCGGCAGCTGTGGCTGAAACCTTTGCTGGTCTTCCTGAGCATCGACAGAACTCCTGATTTTACACTTCTTTATTAGAAGAAATTTCAAAAATTTGCCTCAGGATGTTAATTTAGGAGCACAACTATATATTGGAACTCCATTAAAGGAGAGTAGAGCTATTAACGGATTAGACGACTCACAGGAAATCATCTGCAACTTTTTGAAATTGCAGATTAAGCAATTTCTCAAGCCAAAAATACAAATATTCTCTTGTTGCAGCTCCTCTTTTGTGGAGATTTGCTGCTTTTCTTTGTTTTAATATGAGAGTAAACTGAACATCTCTGAATTTTAAACTGCTGGTGAGAAAACTGCAACACGCATTTTTACCACACATATTGTCTGACTTTTTATAGACCAAATAATTAATTGATTAATCCAGAAAACAAGCAGTTGATTATAATAAACCCATGATGATAACCATAAACTGCAGCCGTAAACGACAGTGACAGCTGTAGTACTATGATAGCGACTGACAGGAAACATAAAAAAGACGATATTTAATTTCCTCAGAGCTGACTGTCAACATGTAAAACACTGGCACGATGTTTCTACAGGAGATGTCAAAGTACCAACAGGCTGACACTGAAATAAAATGTACACTTTTAAATATCTGTGCAATCTCTAAATTATTTGGACAGAAAGCTGCCGTTCAGGTCACTCCACTGTTCTTTATCGCTACACACAGCTGCCCACACACACTTTCCTCACGCTGAAATCACGTCTCAGCTCGGTGCTGCATTAACTCAAGCACTTAACTGCACATTTAAGGTAATATTAAAGTATGGCAATTTCCCGCTACTTTATATTCTCGTCCAATACATTTCAGAGGGAAATATGGCACTGCATGTATTTACCAGCTGTGGTTATTTTTCCTCCTTTGTCTCAGATGTCCAGTGTGTAGGATTTAGTGATATGTAGCAGTGAGGATGCAGATTGCGACCAGTTGAATGCGAAAAGCGCTCTCTAGAGCCAGTGTTTGGTTTGTCCGTTCTGGGCTACTGTAGCATCATAGTCCATGGAAGAGGGCCCGCTCCCTCTGTGGATACAAAGAGCTCATTCTATAGGACAACACAGCAATAGTTATTTTCAGGTGATTATACACTAATGAAAAATCTAAATCTGATCTAAATCCTGCACACTGGACCTTTAAATGGATCCCTGGCATTTGCATTTCTCTTGGTTCACTATGATGATGCTTTTACTGGTAATCCACACCTTCACCAGGCCAAAGAGGGACCAGAAGAGACAGGGACTGCAGCTACTACTTACTAATAAATGAAACTTACTAATACTATTTACATGACTTCTCTCTTGCTAAGGGAAGTGAGGTCACACAAATGTCACAGCATGAATTTGACAATCACAGTTTTGAATAACGACACACTGATTTTTTTCTCTGCACGTTTCTCTGATGAACTGTTCGTATCGGTGATCAGATCCGATATTTCCACCGTCAGCGGCCTCTGATGTCTCATTTACATATTTATTTGCAGCTATTCTATCAGATTCTAATTCTATTCTGTTGTCAAACATGCACTGATCAGAGGGGTTATAATTAATGCTCTCTGTCCAACACACACACACACACACTCACACACACACACACACACACACACACACACAAATGTGCACCTCAATGGTGCTTCACTCCCACGCAATATCCTCTTTTTGGTCACACCGCCCACTCACTGAGATGATACCACACACACACACATACACGCACGCACACACACAGTCCACCCACTCATTACAATGATACTGCAGATTGAATACACAGAGTGAGGGTGGAGGGATAGAGGTAGAGATGGATGCGTGCACATATTGCTTCAAGGCAGCTGCTCTTTTGGAGTATTGCGACTGCCAAATCCCTAACCAAAACACACACACACACACATACACACACATGCGCGTGCACACACACACACAAAGACACGTTTGTCACTAAAATAGAACTGCACGCTATCCAACAATATGACCCTTGGGCCAAAACAAAATAATACCTCTTTACAAAAATACACCGCGCCAGAAATGAAGCGTGCCCTCCTTTTCTCCAGAATACTCAACTCCGAACTTTTCATCCACTCTGACTCCGTCCACCCCAACCACATCCTCGCCGCTCCGTCTACGCATCCCTTCAGTTGACACCAACACAAGCTTATGTACAGTGGTGGAAATTCAGAACAGCAGGTGGCACGACCTAATCTCACACATCCAGATCAACTCGTCGAGCTTTAAAAAGACTCAGTAAAAATGTCTAAAAACAGAGATCACTGCACAGCTGGAATACCTGGGGCCGATGTTTGCCTGGCTGAGGGCTTGAAAGGCTCAGATTAGCGTTCTGCCTGAGTAGAAAAGAGTTGCCTCGGCCGTTTTCCAAACTATTTTTCAGCCTGAATTTGCACAGTTATTGCTGCAAAGCTGCAATAACTGGTGACTAGGCCACATTCAAGAGGCTTTTGCTGTTGCTGTGGTTGCACAATTCAGCCACGTATGTCCTTTACTTCAATACAATTTAACTATACTCCATTAAGATCCCCCAACACCAGCAATAGCAATGTAGCATCTGGACGAGGTGGAGCTGCTGTAAATGTTTTACATACGACAGTAAAAGGTGGCTCAATTTCAGTTTTGCAGTGTGTTTCAGTACCTCAACCTCAACAGTCCTCTTCCCGTCATGTGTCTGGAAATGCTTTCTGTGGCCCACCCTCTTTCTCTGCCTCCTCTCCGACATTGTGTCTCATAAGGTTCCCTGGGGGTCTGAGGGGGCCTGAGGAGGAAGCCATGAGGCTGTGGTGCAGCCTCATCTGCCCGCCACTAAAAGATTCCATATTCACTAAACTATTTTTGCTCTGAATGCAGCATGAATCAAACCGCTGTCCTGTCTGTACCCTCACAAAACCTCCCCTCCACCTCCTCCTCTTCCCCCCGGTGCTGCCCTCTTGGTGCCCTCCATGTGCTGGTCTCAGTCTCACTCGGGTGTAGCTGGCACCCTGCCTGCGTGCCTTCATTATTGATGGTTTACATTAAATATCCATGGGAAACGCACGCACACACAAACAGCCCAGTGACAGCTGCTCGACATCTTTCTCTCTTTGTCATTTTTCTCTGTCCACCTTCTTCTTCCTCATTTCTTGTCTCTACCTCTCCCTCTCTCATCAGTGTGTTGCATCACTGTGGCTCTGACCGGGGCTTAAATTACTGCCGAGGTAAGCAGCCACGCAGTGTACCTGTTGAGTCTACATGTAACATGGGCTGGGCATTAAGTTACACTACAGGCTGCAGTTAGCACCCAGGAATCCTTCCTCAGCCAGCGGGGAGCAACTTCTTTCACTGTCAGCTGAGTGAGACTGAGGAGGATCAATTAGGCCGCTGCACAACCAAAGCTTTAAATAACAGACTTCCAATAATCACGAGTGCTGTTAGTATTGTTTTTGTAGATAAACCGGCTTTAATGGTAACCAAAACTCTCCCACCATCATCTGCAATTTTGTGACTTGTATTTCTCCACTGCAAGTGCTGACATGTTCCAAAAGCAGTGATTATCACAAGTCTTTTCCCAGGAGAGAGTTTGTTGCTGCGTGCACGGTCACGGCAGCTGTGCACGTGTCTCGCCTTTACATTTCAAGTCGCTATAAGTGCAACAACAGTGAAACTACAGGGAAAATTCACATTTATTCTATGTGAAAGAGCTGGAATGATTTATCAATCAATCATTAATTCTAATAATTTCTAACTTTTCAAGCAGAAACATGCAGTTCTCGGCTCTCAGATGTGAGGATTTGCTGCGTTTCTTTTTGATGCAGGCTTGAGAACTGACTGTTTTGGTAGATTTTGGTGGATAAAACGAGGGAATTAAAGGCCCCACCTCAGGCCTTTTCATCCTCTCAAACAAATGATTCATCAAGAAAATAATCGGCAGCTTAATCTATAACGAAAACACGCGTTGTAGTTGCAGGCCGAGTGATTTGATTCACTAATTGCTTTGAAGGACGCTCAGTTCTCTAATCCTCATGCATAGAATTATCTGATGCAGGCCGAAAAATCAGGAGCAATGTTGGGATTTAAATGACAGAGTGAAGTTTGTATGTGGCTTGTCTGCATCTTCAGTCCATCACACTTCTCTAGCAGTACAGTGTCTCCCTCTCTCAAACACACACACACACACACACACACACACACACACAAACCTATTTTCCTCAGCTGCAGCTCTTTGAAGTGTCCCATGTTGCCCGATCCCTCCCCAGCAGTCATATGACATCATTATGTAACGGCTGGTTGTCAATCAATATCATCCAGTGTGAAGGGGGACAGTGCCCGCCTCTTACATGACAGTAAGAGCGCATCATCTTACAGCCAGTAAGATGAGGGTAAATGCTGTGTTTCCGTTTTCCTTTCACGACATTAGAGTCAACATTTGCTCCAGCTGGACTGACTTTTCTCAAAAAGGCAAAGATTTACTCAAAAAGTATTAAAGTGCAAACAACTTGTGTTACTGGTTTAACTCCTGTACACACTGAGCCCTCAGGGGTTTTAGATTAATGGGATGATGGTCTTTTTAATAGCCAATGCCCCGCTCCCTTTCATTTCCCGTCTCTCTTTCCCCCACTTATCTCCCTGTCTTTCTGTTATTTTCTAGCATCTCTATTTCCTGTTCTCTCCTCTCTGTTCCAGTATATTCTGTTTATGAACTGTTGGCAGAACACTAATGTTGTACATAGCCATTTCCTCTAATGCTCTGCCAATGTGTGTCCGTCTGTGTGTGTGTGTGCATGTGTATGTGTGTGTGTGAGACACAGTGACACGCTGCGCAGTGATGTCCCAGATTTAGATGCTGTTGGATGCAGCGTCCAGGTTCAATGTTGCATTAGTCATGTTCATTAATCTATAGCTGTAGTAGAACATCACCTGTCACAGACACAAACACAGACACACAGTGTTCCCTGCGTGGTTGAATACCGATCAAACTGTTTGATCAGTGATTGAACAGAGTGACTGATGGGCTGACTATCAGTCTACCTGAAGTATGCTTGCCTAAGGCCAGCGTTAAACTTATCTGTTCAATGCAACCTGTGATGTGTCAGATCTGAACATGACTCTGACTGTACTGAAGTGTCACTGTGACATGTATTTCACACATGGTACCTCTCTAGAACGCTCACATACAACTCCACATATCACTGCACTGAACACAGCATTTGTTCTTGAATTTTGTCTGGGGTTGAGCGCATCAAGATAATCGGCTGGGGGGGTGCTGATCCTCCATCTGGATGCAATGAAACCGTTGCAGAAGACGTTGCAACGAGATGATGGAATTAAAAGAGCTCCAGTCAGTTATGTGGAAAACGAGATGGAAATCGCATTTATGTTCGTTTCATGCGCTGATTTGAGGAAGGTTATGCTCTCCTCTTCGCTCCACACACATCTGCTGCAGTTTTTTAGTCTGTTTGGACCTTTTCTTCCTAAATCTATAGAAACTGAAAACGTGCACAAAAACAATTGGATGGGAACACGCTGAGCACGAGAAGAGGTCTGCCTCAGCCTCATTTCGGTGTGCTGGAATGGCTTTAACAACGTCGACACAAAATCTGCGTCTGATCTACTTCGTCCAGCGTTTCCATCATTTACTGAGAAGCCATGCTGTTCCCAGGTGGGATGTAAATGGCGTGGGAGGCTCTTCCAGCTTCTCATTTGATTCCTGCATAATGATGCAGTATGCTGGAAAAAAAAGACACATGATCGCACATGTGCGTTTGATGTGAAAGCCTGATTTCCTTCTGATCGCCGTGATAAACCCTTTGCTCGCTAATTGAGACGATCGATGGCTGTTTGATTTTCACATCCACCGCTGCATTGATTGACCGACTGGGTTCGCTGGCTTGACTGCGAAACTTCTCCATCAGATGCTCTCCGTGGCCGCGGCCCGGCAGACCTGGCACGGTGTTTAAACAGCGTGGAGAGAGGTCTGCGCGAGCCAGACTGCTGCTCCTGTTTCTGCTTCTCGCTCTTCCTACGGTCTCCGAGAAGAGGAAGCATCCTGGCGAGTGGGGGTGAAAGACTCAAAGAAGAAGCTGATGCAACAGGAGGAAGACGGCAAGGAGAGGAGCGATGTGAGAAAGAAGAGAAAGCAAGAGGAAGAAAGTCAATAATCTGAACAAAACACGCCATTCACCTTGGGCACCTCCCCTTGTGTGTGTGTGTGTGTTTTTGTAAGGGCTTATATAAGGGGGCTGAACAGCCTACGCCAATGTATAAATACCCACGATGCTGCTGGTGAAGCAGGGAGAAGGGTCAGAGTGAGTCAGCACACCCATATCACTCCTCCTCTTTCACTCTCTCCCTTCCATCAATCCATCCTCTCTTCTTCTTCTTCTCTCTTCTCCTCCTCCAGCTCTACAGCTCTAATTTTTTCATGCCGTTGCCGTGTGTCTCTTCATGGGAAAAAAAAAAACACGGAGGATCGCGCTTGGCAGGCAAACTATGACCTCCGGGCGGTGTTGATCGTAACAACCGGTGTAAACAAAACAAAACAATCAATTACACGTTCACAAAAGGAGCCTTTTCAGTCGTAACTCTTTGGTGTCAAGGCTTTCAAAAGATCTGTCGTGCTGGATCAGTGTGCAGGTTGAGGTTGAGCTGTAGTTCTGTTCTACCTTCCTTTTATATTCTATTCATAGGTGGTTTTTTAATTTAGTTTGTGACTGAGAACAGGGTCCATCTGTTCTTTAAGTGGCCTTGCTGTGTTTTTAATTTCAGAGCTGCCCGGAGCAAAGCGGAGAGACACTTGGTCATCTCATTTCACTCCTCTCAGGACGCGCTGTCAAGCGTTTTTAGCCGACGCTGACTGCTCACATGCCGAATGTTCATTTGTGGGCGTCTATAAGCCGGAGCGGCTGATTTCTTGCACTTCTATAGCGACAGAAACACTCCAGCATGTCATATTCCAGGTATTCCTCAAAAATCTCCCCCCCCTCGTTGAAATTCTTTGCTACATTTTCAGAAGTTTTTGTATCATTCCAGAAATTGGTCCAGACTTTTCATCCTGATCAGTTATTTCTGTCAGGCATCTTTATGAGCCGCACCTCTCTCAGCTGTCATAAGCATCATCACTCAAATGCATTACTTAACACAGCAAGATCATTTTAAATGCGATACCCGTAAATGATCATTATATCACTAAACTGATTTCCATACTGTTTCCACACTGTTAAAGGGCATCCTAACTCGCCGGCCTAATAGCTAAGCTTCTCTGATAGTGTGCCACCTGTGAACATTGGTTAGTACAGTGTGTTATCCCTCTCAATAGTGTACTATCTTACATTCAATTAGAGGGAAAAAAAAAAAACAGGAGACACTACAGTCTGGCTGCCTTCACGCTCCGTTCGATTTCAATTTCAGCTCTGTGCCAGCGCTGTGAAAGAATTCTGGCACAGGACGATTTTACGTGGTCCAGCTTCCACCTCCACCCTTATCCTCTCTCTCATTCACTCCATCTCTCTCTCCGTCTCCCATTCACTGCATCCCTCTCGCCGTCTTTCATTCACTCCATCTCCTTCTCTCCATCTCGGTCCGTCAGAGCCCCTCTGGTTGTCTCTTTGACTCCTTCCTTCCATCCCACTCTCCCCGTCTGATTCATTCATCTGTCTCTTATTCTGTCACTCTTGATTCCATTCCCCCTCTCTCTTTATCGCCTTCTGTCTCCGCCGTACTCTCGTTCCGTCTCTCCTGCTTGATTTCACTGCGCTTGTGCTTTTTGTCAGCGTTGTCTTGATTCACGCTCGTACAGTTGCAAACTTGCCGACCTGGGAGCTGACCAGCGCTGCTCTGCTGCTGTGTGGGTGTCCCGTGCCTTGCCTATGGGCACTCTGGCAGAACTGGTTGGTTGAGAGGTCTGTATCAACTTCTTCCAACTTGCAAACTCGGCTAAACGTGACAAGCAGGGATTGGTCATCATCATATTAGTGATGGTGTAAGTAAGGACGGATATTATACTTTTTTTCAATACAATGTCAATACAATTCCTACAAACTATCTGTAAGATAAAGAGAAACTGTATCTTAAACCTTAAATCTAGTCTAGACATGAGCAGCTATACAGGAAAATATGTGTAAATTTGGCAAAATTATTATTTAAAGCATTTGAATAACTAATTTCACTGCTGATAATTACTTCCTTGAATGATCAATGAATTGTTTGCTTTATAAAATGTCCTAAAATTGTAAAAAGGGAAAAAGAGTCGAGAGCCCTGCTAGCGGCTCTGTGAGACTGCTCTTAGCCACACCGATGCTTTGAGCTAATGCTAACAGCAGCATGCTGGCCTGGTCGCACTGACAATGCTAACCTGCTGATCTATGGCAGGTATATAGTGTTGACCATGTTCACGCTCTTAGTTTGATGTGTTAGCATGCTAACATTTGAGCCTTTTAATCTATGAATCTTGCTGTCTATAAATGTCACGAAGAGGAGGAAAAAATTGATGTCACAATTTCCCAGAGCTCAAGGTGATGCCTTAAAATTACGTGTTTTATCCAGCCAACAACCTAAAGCCCAGAGACATCTGGTTCAATTGTGAAACAAAAAGAAACAGCGTGTGTTGGGGTTGATAATTAGCTTTTAAAAATTAATTGATTATCAAACTTGACCGGTTGTGTCCGATGCCAGGCTTTGGTCCAAAAACGACACCCATGGTTCACTGTTCAGCCCTGTTGTAAAGAGGGTTAACAATTTAGAAGAGACAGAAGGAAGGAGGCTGGAAAGCAGCACTAGCTGTAAAAAATAATGACATTTACATTGTTAATCTTTGCACCAACAACAGCTGTCTCTTCTCTTTCTGTGTGTGGAGGGCACTTAGTTTCCTCTCACAGCAGAAGTACATCTACCTCCACAATATGACCTGAGCAGCAACTTCTGAGCACGTCCAGCCAAAACACACACACACACGCACACACACACACACAACCCTGTAATCTCCTGTACTGTACATCAACTTTCCTCCTGCCCTCCTCCCTCACTCCCTCCACTCTTCACTGCCACTTCACTCCCTCGCTCTCTCTCTCTCTCTCTCTCTTAACTCCCACGCAAACAATACCTGCTGTTTTGGTCCAGACGGCAAGAAAAATAACTGAGGGTAGGAAAGAATAAGTTCGAGAAAATAGAACGCTTGAGTGCATAAATTAGGTGCATGCGACTGTTCTCTGTATGCTGAGGGGCGCAGTCATCGTCCTCGGCACGCAGCTTAATCTCATCTGCTGATTTACTCATAAAGAGAGAGGTGTGGTATGAAGAGGATGAGAGAGGGAGAGTGGGAGAGAGAGGACAGAGGGGTGAGAGTGAAGAGCTGCTGATATTAACAAGAGAGCTGATGAGACTAACGGGTTTGGAATACCAAATGATGAACTAAATACAGGTTGTAAGGATGCTAACATGCAGTACATGGAACTAAAAAAACCTGATAATGTGACGTACACCATCTGTATGATGGACAATCAGATATGACACTTGCAATAAACAGCTGTGAAATGTAGGAATGCAATGCTTTGTGTGGCAGAGGGGTGTGTGTTCGAGTCTGGGGTCATTTCTGAGGCTATACTCTGTATATATACTATATACTCTGTGGCGGTGTTGCACCTGATGGCACAGCCTGGAGGGTTTGTTTGAAAGGCAAACAAAATATGGAGGGCCTGCTCTCCACTCTGAAACACCAGCGGTCAACCGTCGACTGTGGTTTTGTGCTACAATCACAAACAATATAGTAATAATAATACTCACTCATCTAACAGAGTGTGTGGTTTTTCTTTAGAATCCTGCGGCATATTGTAAATGATGCATTAAGGTCCGCAAATAGATAAGTGCTTGATAGCTTCTCTCTCATTCACTCATTCACACACACTGATGGCACTGAACTACCATACAAGACCCTAGCCGAAGCAGCGGGTTCAATGCCCTGCTAAGCACACTTAAACATGAACAAGAGGAGCAATTAGTGGACTACCTGCTTCTATCTGCGGCTGCCGCTCATTATCTTTTACTGCGGAGAAGCAATTTTCAATAAACTGCTTATTTGCTCTGTAATGAGAACGCTCATAAAAACAATCTCATGGAAAATTACACAAATCATAAAAGCTCTTCTGCAATTCTGTGTGCTCTTCTGAATCTGCGTACATATAACATTAGTGTGCAGATACACTGCAAAAGCTGTCGAGCAATGAGGCCGGATACTGATTCCAGAGTCCTTGTAGTCGTGTTTTATTCCTGCCCGTGGTGGAGATTGTGGAAAGAGGAAATTTACCATGTCATTCTCCACCCTTAATCGCTTTTAATAAGTTTACACAAAGCAGGACACGCCGTGTGGTGCTGCCCTGGTGTAGTTATCGGCATCGCTGGAACAGAAAGCCAAAAAAAAGAAAAAAAACAACAGTAAATGCATATTAACTATCTACAGCTAAAACAACAGCAGTCGTATTATTTTAATACACTTTCACCGTGTTGCGGTTACAGCGGTGTGTATATATTGTGTGTATGCGTGTGTGTGATTTTGTGGGCAGGGCAGGGCACAGTCTACAACAGCTCGCTGCTCATGCTTGGCAACGGACCAGCGCTGCCTGGCTGGCTTATCCTCATTACATGTGCAGACACAAAAAAACACACACACACAAAAAAATATATGCACACAAACCACATATATATTTATATATTTCTTTATTTTTTACCAAAAAACGAAACATATTCCAACTTTTTCACTTTAGTCCTGCTTGTCACTCAGTCTCATGTCTTTAATGGGTTTTAATGGTGTGACAGGAAAAACACCGTTATGGTTATGAGGTTCATCTACGAAAAACGAAACAAAAGATAATGATGATGAAGATACTGTGGGTGGGTGATATTTAAACAATGCAGTCTCTCCTACTAGCTTCAGCACATGAAGCATCAAACTCAACAAAATGATGTTCATAAAGTGACAGCGAGATGGACAGCGAAGGATGAGAGGAAGCTAACAAGGGGGTCATGGAGCAAACAGACAGCTGGAGCGCGAGAGGGAGAAAGAGAGGAGGGAGGAAGGGGAAAAGCAAGGGATGCGAAGGGACAGTGGCAAACAAAAAGCTGAAAGTCAAATAAAGAAAGAGACATACAGATGGAGGGAGAGACGGAAAAAAGAGGTCTGGGATCAGTGCACTCCTGTCGGCTCATGTCCCTGTTGCTAGGTTACCATCCATAGACGAATGGGTTAAAGTATCTCAGGAGCAACAGTGACATAGTTAGCTGGTCTCCATCACGCAACACACACAACTTAGACACACACACACACACACTGAGAGAAATGGAGCAACTATGAAAACTGCCTTTACCCCCATTTAGACTTTGCCTCTGACATAAGATGTGCAGACAGACACAAACCACACAGACACGCCACAGAGAGAAAGCCAAAACTTAAAGTGAACTGCGCAGAACAACAATGATAAGTCTGGAAACAGACTTTTTTTCCTGCTTGTTGCTTTAACATGTCAGAAACTCTGACATGCAGTCAGAAACTCTGACATGTTAAACTCTGACATGGGGATGCCAGCATGCTTGTTGGCAAAATGATGCATCCCCTTTGTTAACATGCCACCCTCCCTCCCCTGAACTCCATCCCCTGGTTGCAGAGAGAGTGCAGGAGCAGAGGAACTGCCCAGTTGAATATGTTAGTCTAGTCTGCCTGACTCGCCGATCCTTTATCTGACTGAGGTTTGTGCCTGTTAGAATCAATGACCCGACCATGACTGCACTGCGTATTGATAATCCGTGTTGCTGAAGCAGCAGATTCATTTGTAATTGCACCTTTTTCCTCTGATTCCCACCCTTCTATCAGTTTCATCTTGGATCTATAATATTATCTAATCTATACTCACTTCTATACTGTATTGTTGCCTATATACTCTATAGAGTAGTGACACCTTCATGATCAAAGTGACAAGTAGCAACGTGTAGTCGAAGTCACCGACAGGCTGCGTGCATGCCTCATGTAGTGATGTAATGACTGATCCCTACAGGTGCCTGGGTAAAGATGGAGCACCTCCGCGACCATCAGTTTACTCTAAACTTTTCAGATCAAACATCAGTGTTTTGTCCATCAAGAAAAAAATTCTATCATAGTACATTTACAAACCCACAACAGCAGCATCTCTCCCCCAGCAGTTAGTAACCCAGGTGGGCCACGCCACCTACACGCCATGATTCACGTTTTAGACATTTAGCTCGTCTCGTCATCAAGTCAAATTGCAACTGATCAAGTTCAGTTCGTAGATCACCTACATTACAAACAACAAATACAGAGTGGTGCGGAGGTCCTGTGGCAGCGATCATGTAGGAGACGAGTGGTGGGAAAGTGAATAATTAAAGAAAGGACAAGCAGAGGGGGCACATGATGTTACTGTGGTGAGAGTGCTGTGGGTGGAACAGGGTTCGAAACACACCTTTGCCTTCTTCACTGAGACTGCAGCACATTTCCACAAGCCTGGCCTCACAGACACATTTACCTCCTCTTTGATTTACTTTGGTCTGTTCTCTGTGTGCTGCCTCATGGAGCAGAGAAACATTTACTGCAGGACTTTCCTCACGCAGGTCAGCTGCTGTTCAAAAGGGCACTGACGTTATAAAGCATCACAAGATAAAAGGTGATGGTGCAGCATCCGTCCAATAAAACCATAGTTACAAGAGTTTTTCTTCAAGAAGAAGAAACTGCACTGAGTCATGCAAAGCAGTCAAATCTATTTCCCATTTTTGGTGGTTTACCTGTTTATCAGTGGAAATTTACCAATATCTACATGAGGTGTCATGTTCATATGTTCACTGAAAGCTATGCATGCATCTACCAGGCAAAGTCCTACTCCTTTGTTTGGATTTCAAAGCATTGTTGTTAATGTTCATCGTCATTAACACTGACTGCTTTTTGCTTGACATTAAATACATTTCATTGCCAAACATACCCAGCAGACCATGAATTACATCCAGAGTGCCTTTATTTGACGAGCGCAGTTAAAGAACAGGGACTTGTCTTGGTGGGACGGCAGTGTTGATACAACCCACGTAATGAATAAAGAAATCAAAAAATAAGTTACTCTAAGCAACAAAACAACACTGCAGCTTCTGTTTTGCTGCCACTATCCGAACCAACAGTAAGTCAGAAACTTTCACATCCTGCCCACAGAGGGTTTGATGATGTCTGGTTAACGGTCAGAGTGGCTGGTGGCGGCCGCCAATATAGCAGCCAGAGGCACAATGAACCATTTCCCCTCTGTGCGGTGGGGAGGCAGCTATTGACTGAGTTAAGTATAGACGATGTTCCTCTCTGGGACTGACATAGATTCACAATGAGTTAGCACCTATTCATGTGCTCCAACTATGCAAAAATGTCAACAGCCGCCAAGACGTTGGTTTATGGAGCTGACATTCTGTAAGACCACCATCTCTGAAATGCTAAAAAGTTGTTACCTCTTCCCGACAAGCAGAGGTAAACTAAGCAGGAGACTGCTGCTGATTACCTAATTGATTAAACAGGTTGTGAATGACTTTCAAAATTATTCATGACTGTTCCTAAATGGACCCTTGCGTTAGGGTAAGATTAAGTTTAGAGTACTGACACAATCTGATTAGTCAGGGAGCGGTCGCCCTCAAGGTTTGAAGAAACCATGGTGAGAGAGGACAGTCTGTATTCATAGAGGTCACTTTTTAGAAAAAGGGGGTGAGATCCTATAAGCCAAGTTTGTAATGAACAAGTCAATAATTAAATGTTTTTTTCTTGGTTTCCTTCAACATTTCAAAGCATTTGTTGACAACTTTCACGGTCTTTGCTTTTTGGTCATGCAAGTGGTCTCTGAGTCTGTCACTGGGTTAGTGGCGTCATCAGCAAAGCTCACATTTGTGTTTTTTTGTGAAATGTTTCATCAACAACTCCATGATCTTCCATGGTATGTGGACTCCACTGATGTTGTTCTGCTCTAACTGATCCTCCACCTTCCTTCTATAGCTGTTTTCCCCCCCGATCCTCCTCCTCAGCTGCCTCTTCTTGAGCTCTGCCTTATTTCCTGACCAAAGGATTGTTTGTTTCCAGGGGGAGTGATCCAGGGTTTGTTTTTGGAAAACACCATACAGTCCTGATGGGTACGGCACTCTCCACACAGAGGTTGATATAGTCCGCTGTACAGTGTGTGAGACTTTCAGTGTCCTCCCCATGGGCATCACAAAGTACTTCCCACACTGTTGTATCAAAATGGCCCTTCAAAGCCTCATCAGCCCCGTTGGACCAGCTTTAGCTGTGTGAGTTACAGCCGGCCGCCAGAGTACGAGAGGTTTGTACACAAGCAGGAGAAGCACCAGGCTGTGATCAGACCCTCCCAGGGGAGCGAGAGGTGATGAGTTATGCCTCCTTGGTGTTGGCATTAAATAAATGCAGTATTTTATTGTCTCTGGTGTAGCACGTAACATATCGAGTGAACGTGGGCAGAGTGGAGGATGGAGAGTGTGATTAAAGCCACCAGAAATAAGAAGGAGGGCATGCGGGTGTCTGCAGCCTGCTTGTAACTGAGTGGATGTCATCACACGTGTCAGCGTTTGCAGGGTGGAATATAGACAGCTATAACATGCTACATAACACCTTGGTAGGTAATATGGACTCATGCTAACGGCTAACAGCTCAATATCCTTACTGCAGAGCTGTTCTTTAATGTGGCCACAGCCTCGCCATCTATAATTAACAACGTCTTCCCTTCCTCTTACTGCTCTCCTTTGTCCTGTCTGCTTGCATCATCTAGAAACAGTCCAACACAGCGCTCATGCCGGGAGTTAGCACAGTTAGCTATGTCAGTTAGCATGGCGCTACACTCCCTGTATTCCTTCTGGTGCCGAGTCAGCGCTGCTAGCCTGTCCATCTTATTGGGGAGAGATCTGCAGATTCCCAGTGATGATCAAGGGGAGAACTGGTTTGCATCTTCCCCTCCTAACGTGGCGCTCAGCCGCGCATTACGCCAGTTTGTTGTACAAATTGCACCTACCAAGAGCCGAATGAAAATGAGAGCCAGACTACCTCCAGATGTGGTCAGGCAGATCTGATCTCATTCGACGAGGCCTTCACTCCTTGTGTTAGCATGGGTTTTTCCTTATCCGGATAGAGATTGCATTTTAATACCAGATGTAAATGGGTCTTAGTCTTGTTTTCAAGTTCATCAGATTTGACAGAACATGTGACATTTCTTACTTTGTCAGTCTGAGGAGCAAAAGTCTAAATGTAGCTGCCAGAGCTTGTGTCCGCTCTTTTTGTGTGTGTGTGTGTGTGTGTGTGTGTGTGTGTGTGTGTGTGTGTGTGTGTGTGTGTGTGCGTGTGTGCGTTTGTGTGTGTGCAGGCTGTGATGTCAAACAAGCTCGACCCACATTGGCTGTCTGATCCGTCCCGATATGTCGCCAAGGTGTCACCGTGGCAACGGGTGTACTATTGCCGCAAATGTCAGCAGCAAGGACAACCAAGCCCTGAAGGAGATAGTGTGTCAATCTGTAACTGAAAGTGAGTACAAGCACACACACACACACACACACACACACACAAACAAACACACTCTCAGTGATCAGTCTTCAGATGTGTGAAAGTAGATCAGAGCAAAAGAAGTTGACCCTCACTGACAAGTAAAATTAGACTCTGTTGCACACACACACACACAGACACACACACACACAGGCACACACGCACACCCACCTGTGGAATAACGCACACACACAGACGCATCAGATAGCCACCGCTGATGGCTGATAAACAGAAACAGCGACAACTTCTGTTTTATCGTTGACTGCTCCGCTCTCTCGCTCACTTCTCTATACAAGTATTGCTGAACAAGGCGGGCACACATATGCACAGTCTCTCACATTAGACCCACTCTCAAACATGCTCACGCACTGATAGATGCACACACGACAGCTCTTTAACACCCTCCACGTCGAACTGAGAAGAGGAAGCAGTCATGGTAGAAAACACACTGGGTGTTACTGTAGAATGACTGTCAGAAAAACTATTACTATCGCGTTATGTACACAGCAATGGGAGCGTCTGTGTTCACATGCACGTTCAGTTAATATTGCATTTTCAATTGCAATTATTTTAACACTGCATAATTTTGCATGAATGAATTATAATTGTTTTGACTTTAAGTTTGACTAATAACCACTAACTGAACTTTCAAATTGTGGCACGTCTTGCATCACATCACACATTTACCGCTACCGCTCTAATCTGGAGCTTCATCTGAGTGCAGCGGCACATAACATTCAAAACTCAGCTCAATAAAACCTACACAGCAGCGTCTCCTCCACTAGTAATAATCAGAGTGAGCCTTCCCACCTAAAACATATGAATCATATTATGTTGTTATGAGCACGAGCTGTTTAGGATGCAAGTTTGTTGTGTCTGAAAAGCACCAGGGGAATGTAGGAAAAATCAATACACTATAATGCTGCAATATTTTTGGCCCTATCAATAAGCTGACGGAGGCTCACTATCAGAGTTGTTATACGGGCTACAGAGGCATGAAAGACGCACAATGGTGTTATATAATACGAGCTCTTGAAAATGCTGAAAATAATGCCCTTGACAAACTGTTTGGATGAGGTCAGGGCTCAGGAGACAGACTTAAAGAACCCACATAATGCATCGACAGCATGTTAAAAGGTTTTGCTGCTACAATGAGGATTTGATGACGCAGGTGTTGAAAGCCAATAGTGATAGCCGTATTTTTAGCCATGTTAGTGGCGTGGTGGTTGGTCCACTGCTTTGGTCCAGACAGAAATATCTCAACAACTACTGGATGGATGTCCAATTTAGCACCAACATTTATGTTCCCCTTGGCATAATATGCAATCACTTGAAACACCATAAGGTCAAAGGGGTGATGAGGTTGTATTAGCAAATACCTGCAAAACTAATGACATTCCCATCAGCCTCAGTTGTACTAATTAGCATGCTAACATGCTAACCACATAGGTGAATATGGTAACCACTATACCTGCTAAACATCAGTGTGTTAGCAAGATCACTGTGACTTTGCTTGTAAAGGTGGAGAAGCCTCTAAAACAGCAGTAAGGCCATGTGACAATTTAAAAAAACACGCCATGCAAATGAAACTCTGCACAACTCAGGGTCTCACTCTCACATCTACAAAAAACAGTCCCCTGCTTCACACCTCTGACGGGTCCTCCTCATCAACGAGCACGCCTGATGCGGCAGATGCGAAATGCACAGCTCAGTCTGTCACTTGCGGAATATGCTTCAATAACGAGCGTCCGATAAGATGGTCCAGAGCTTTTTGCGGTGTGCAGGAAGCCACTAATTCATTTTCGCAAAACATGACTCCTCTGAAATAATTTTCGACCCAGAAATAGACGATCTAAGGAAGGCTTTTCACTGCAGGTTTTACAGAACGCTTTCATATGTCTTATACAGACATGATAGCAGATGTTTGAGTTAACAAGGTTACATTTTTACCACAAGGCAACATAACTGTACTACAGATTACTGACAGGCACCAACCAAACTCAGATAATGTATGTATGTATGAGAATCTGGTAACTATAGCAGAAATGACAGATTATGGCAGGCATGTCAAACTGATTCCATAAAGGGCCGTGTGGCTGCAGGTTTTTTTTCCAACCAAGGAGGAGCACACCAGGCCAACCAATCAACATCAAGGGATCACTTAGTTATCAGCTGAAGACTGAGATCAGCTGATTAATTGATTCCAGCCAGGTGTGCTCCTCCTTGGTTTGAACGAAAACCTGCAGCCACACGGCCCTTTATGGAATGAGTTTGACATGCCTGGATTATGGTAAGATTAGCTACGGCTAGGTTAGAAACTTTATTGTCCACAAAGTGGAAAATTGTCTGTAAAACACAGCAAAATAGAGCTTGGTAATCTATAAACTCCAAAACTCAAAAAAAAAAAAAAAAAAACACAACTCAATAGGTCAATTACAATAAATACAAAGTGCCATTATGCACTTCAAGCAACTGAACGTTTCTGAATTGGATTTTTGAATTGAAATCTTTAAAAGCTTTTTATTTATCAAGGTGAACTGAGACAGCAAGATAAGAAATCCAGTTTTCCAACATGCTCACAGTGTTTCAGCTGATGGATCTCTGATGTATTAGCATGTGTTTATTTCACAGAGCAAGAGAAAGAAAAGAAACTGCAGGATTTAAACCTTGTGCCTCTTGAACCGCAGGCAGTTTTGAGGGCCGCAGGACTGAGAACCCCACAGTTTCACATCTTTATACTCCGATCAATGCTTCCTGTTATCTCAATAAACACCTCTGTCTGCCTCTGTCGCTTTTTAATCCTCAGCTTTTCTCTGGTGCTTTTCAGCGGTCTCCCTTCACACCTACACACTCAGCCCTCCCTCCTCTTCCATCCCCCTCTCCACTCCCCCATCCATCCATCTATCTATCTATCCATCCATCCATCCCATTTGGTGGTACTCTCAGTGGAACACTTGGGCTATTTATAAAAGCATCAAAGCCCACAGCTTCCAACACACAGCCACTAGAGAGAAAGAGGGGGAGATGGAGAGCGAGGTGGAGGGAGAAGTGGGGAGCTGGGGGAATGGTGGAAGGAGGTGAGAGGAACAAGGAGGGAGAAAGACAGAGGGAGAAGAAATGGGAAAGACAGAGCACTGAATAAGACGAGGGAAAGCGAGCTGGAGAGAAAGGGGTAAGGACAGAGAGATGGACAACAAGGGGTTGGAAGAGCGAGAGAAACTGAAAGGAAAGAGGGAGTGAGATGGAAAGGAGAGAGCGGCAGGTCAAAAGAAATCGGGCAAACAAAGAGCTCAAAGGAGGTGGAGAAACAAAAGGCTGGATGACAGAGTCAGATATGTTTTTATCCCTTCCCCTTTGCTTCAGGAGCTCAGTGATCCACCTCAGCATCAGCTCCGAGTCTGTGTTTCTCTGCGTTTCATGTGTTCATGCATGAATGCCCGTTTTGTGTCCGTGCATGCGTTTGTGGGATGCGTGCGCGTGCGTTGCATGTGTGTGTGTGTGTGTGTGTGGGAGGCGGGTTTTGGATCCGGAGACCTCCCGCCCACGCAGGTTGGGGTTGCACAAGCACCTGAGCTGCGTTCGGCACCGCCAACAGACACAGATGTTTGCAAATGCTCACTAACTCATTTGAACCTGAATCGGCTCATCAAAAGGTGGAAAGCATATGATGTGAGTCCAGAGGAACTGTGGGCATGGTGCCCAAAACCTGCCTGTTGGTTGCTGGTGAAAGCAAGAGACATCCGATTAACGGGACACAAAAGATGGCATCAGTCAAAGGGAAGCTTGAATAGAGCTATTGACTAGTGCTTTTTATACATACATACATTTTCTTTTTGAAGAGTGCTAATAGCTGCAGCAAACAACACCTTCATGGGCTTGTTTTAGGTGCAATCTACACCCCGTGCCTACACCATTTTATCTCTTCTTCTCTCTCTCTCGCCTCTTTTCTACCTCTTCTTCCATGTCCATTTTCGCACCCACCACCTCTCTGCTCGAGTGTCATTCCAGCATACCTTTCTCATTCATTTCCCACCATCTGCCTCGTTTAATGTAGCCTATATGTTTTTTAGAGTAGGTATAATTCTCTGCCTGTGCAGGCGTCTTGATCGAGAACATGGTCGAACTCTTTTCAGTCGTTCCAGGCTCCGTCTTGATGGCACCAGCAGCAACAGCACAGCAGCAGGCAACGAGAACTATAACAGGATTATATTTAGGATGCTGAAATGAACGGTGGAATGAATACATTATGGAGAACTTACAGAGCGAGCACGCCTCCTATTCTGCCCTAATTTAGCCTTGCTCAATCTCTCCCTTCATCAGTTCTGCTTTTCTGAAACGCAGCCGTCTCTTCCCTGTATTCTCTGTAAACTGTATCACATGTCCTCAGTACAGTATGTCAGATATCACACCATGCTACACTGCAGGACCACGGAGAGAACAGCACTTTTTTGTTATTGCTCTCGAAGGACACGTATCACTTGCTATGAGCTACTTCCATTGGAACTTTTAAGGAAATCACATGTAATCCTGCTCTCCTTCCTACGCCCTTCCCACTCATCTTCTCCCCCTTTTGTCTCTCCCCTCTATGAATTCCACCCCCACTTTTTCTCTCCCTCCTTCCCTTCTCAGCTCACCAGCCTTCTTTTCATACATCTCATATTTTCTATCCATCTGATTCTCTTTCCCTCCGTCTTCCCCTGTTTGCCCTGCATCTCCCACTTCCTGCCACTCGCCCCCCCCCCCTCCATCCCTCTCAAGCTCTCCAAAGGGATAATTTGTCCATTAAGTCTGTGTGGAGACAGTGGAGAACACTCGACAGCCTGTTACACACTGCAACCCAACTCATCATTAACACGCTCGTTTAGGAGCGCGTGCACGAAACCAATCACGTGGAAGCATCAGGGCACACGCAGTCCTGCACAAACAGCCATTAAGGAAATAAGTGCTGACCAGCTCATTAAATGGAACATGAGGAACGTGCGCACACAAATTCCCAACACAAAGAAGTATCACATATAATCGAAACTCACACACATCTCTTAGAAAACACCACATTGCATAATGCGAGCTGCTTCCGCCCTTTGAGACCGACACTCTTTCTAGTGTATGGAAAACTAAACAGCAGAATCCCAGCGAGGCATTACAGTTTACTGTTTACAGCTACAACACAACAGAGAGGCAGCGAGCTGCTCCGACCAGCAGCGCTGTGTGAGTTACACAACATGCAAAACCCAGCCAGCCGCACCGACACAGGCTGCACAGACCACCGCTCCGACAGCTGGCTTTGTCTTTCTTTTTATACTTCCTGTGCAGCACTCAGTCACTTTTCACACCAACGGAAAAGCAGAGCGGGGAGGATGAAGTGGATGGACAGGTGTTACTGAGAGACATTTTCAGATAATGTTTTTTTCACCACTCACAGCTAAAGCTCACCTCCTATCGGCTTCACATGTGGCTGTTTAGAGTCTGCAGTTTTGTCCTTCAGAAGCAGTCGCGGCTGTGGTCAAGCTTTGAATTTATTTTTGAACCGCTAACTGTAGAGCATGTTCTCTGAACAGCAGACACGGATTGGAAATATACACAAATGCTGAAATCAAACAAAGCAAATCAACATTGAACATGTGAGTTATCCGCATCACATCAGCTGACTGTCAGTTGATCTGAAGAACACCAGATCAGCACTGACAACAAAATCTCCACCACATCCTTCTTAGGCACACATGCCACCACAAGCTGCTGCTGCTTTCTGAAACCTGCTGAAGGCTGCTGCTAGGGGTGCAGCCCCCCACCCTGCTCCTGCTGAACCTGCAGCATGCTGCTTGGGTTGAAACAGAGATGGACCAGCAGTATGCAAACATTATCTTTTCGTTTGAAAGCACTGTGAATAAACCTTACTGTGTTAACGAAAGGCAACTGCAACATATATCTCACTGATTTAGCAAAGGCAAAAAAAAAAAAATCTAACTTCCCTTTTTCACCCATGATGAGGCAGAATGAAGACCAAGAGGAACAAATGTCACAATGTCAGATGCTACTAATGAAGCCTAGCTTTGTTGAACCTATAGACATTTGCTCGGCATGTCATCTACAACTAGTCATGCCAACAATATCAATGAACACGAAGCCACGGCCTTTTTTAGGTCAACTCTGCACGTCATTTAGAAACAGTGGCACTCGGATCATTATGACCTCAGCCATCATGTTGGGACTGCGTGAGAATAGCTCAGCTACAGTCAGCTACAAATAAGTGAGTTGCAGAATAACAAGTGCAACAGATGCTAAAACAATCTTCCCCTTTTGGCTCGCCAACACTTAAAGCAACCAAAACTGAGGGTTTGTATAACTGTATAATTCTCTGAGTAAAATTCAAGCAACTTTCAAGCACAACAAGGTACCTAAACCAAAAACTTACACATACACATACACATACTATAAATGCAATAGAGTTTACAGAATGCCTTTATACCCACAGCAACCAATGTGTATTTCCTATTTTCTATTTCACCATCTGTTCACATTAATTTCGATTGTATTTCGATCATGACTATTTAATATGTGCTAATTCTGACACCTGGAGACAAACAAATATGACAACGGCATCGTTTTAGTCCAAAAATGAAAGAAGTTTTGGTTTACGTGAGTGATTGTGTGGATGAAACACCAGATTATGAGAAAAATTAAGCATTTTTCAAGGAGTATATATGAATTCAAGCATATTCTTAACCTTGGAAACATAACAGTTAAAATTAAGCATTTTCCAATCATTCAATGCTTTGCACGAACCCTGTGAGGTCAAAGGTCAAGAGCAATTATCAGGTACGAGGGACAACAACTCGAAGAAGGATTATTTCATTAACATTAGGAGCTAAGGTCGGATCCAGGCAGCGTGCGTACAACCAATCCATAAACACCATGTAAGCACTGATACTGCTGGTGCACTCACAACAGAGGAGCAGCAGTGTGCACAGCCTGCCAGGTCTCACTGACGATCTGACTGTTCACTAAAAGACATGAAACCATGCACACGTGCACAGTATTTCTCTCACATTCTGTTTGGATTATCTATGCAACAATTCACGCACCTGTAAATTCATTTAATTATAAACTACAATGCATCGCGCTGCGTACACACAAACAAACATCTGCTCTGTGAGAACTATGTGACTGTCAAACAAACACGAACATGTAAAGCCCAGAGGCAAAGCACACCCAAACTGTGCGTGTGTGTGCGTGTGTGTGCGTGTGTGTGCGTGACCTTGCAGAGGAATTCCCTTTCTCCCGGACCTCTAGGGAAGCGATACCCTGCCTCGGGCGGACAAATGGGTCAAGAGCAAGTCATAACACACACACACAAACACACACGCACACCTTATAAAAGACGGTAAATGCAAACTGCTGTCACTCACTCGCACACACTCACTCGAACACACATATGTGTGTTATTTTGGGCACCAGCTGGAGTGCGATGTGACATTTTTGATGTGAGATCATTTCGCCTTCCTTCTCCCTCCTGTATCCATCCATCCATCCACCGCTGCCCTCTTCTATCAAAGTACATAGGTGACCCAACACACCTGCCGACAACCAGACCCCTTCCTCTCCAGAGGCACTGAGGGTCCCCACAGTGCAGCGGATGCATCCCCTAAAGGAGACTATTGACCCATTACTTATACACATGGGCTAATTACCAGCTAACCCACTGCTGCGTTGAACAGCACCTCTTCCATCCTACAGCATATAGACGGCTGCGTCTGAATATTTCACTGTTGCTAGGAGACATGAAAATCCTTGAACACATCCAGTTGGCTGTTGAAACAAGTGGAAAAAACACAGACTTAAAGCAAATTGATTAAAAAACACACACACACACACACACAAAAGCCCAAAGTACCACAGCATTTTATGTCAGCTGGATATGTTCCTCTAATAGTTTATGTCACTTCCTGTGGCAGCTCATACAAAACCGCTGCTCAATCTGTCTCTGCTGTACAGTATGGACATGGTGGATGAAAGACAGGGAGGCAGAGGAGAGGGAAGAAAAGCGAAGCAGATCAAGTTTTCTCCATCACTGCGGCATGGCAGATAGCACCAAGCGCTACAACGAGTTTCATCAGTGGCTTCTGTAGATGAAACCAGCCAAAGTCAGATGGCGTTTGTCGTTGCAGGAAGTGAACACTGCATCGCCGCTGATGAACTGAGGCAAAATGAGCCAACTTATTACCTCTGACTTGAGATGTAAAGAATAAAATGAATGAAGCCGCTTTTTGCTTTTCCTACTATAAAAAGTCAAAATGTCTGCTGTGAAAAAGCCCCATCTTTTTATACTTTCACATTTTTAAAAATAAACAGTATTGACTATACGACCGGGAGTGTTTCATGCTGAATCACTTCCTTCCACATCCTTGGTCATCTTCCTGCTAGCCGCACTTAAATCTACACCTACAGCGTGCTCCACTGTGAATCAAGCACCGAAGTCCTGCCTTCGCTTCCAGACCTGCCTCTGTTGCACTGTTAGCACCGGTTCTTGACTTGCTTCCGTTCAGGATTCTTGGATCCAGCCCGCGTCGCCGCCAGTTTTGAGCGGAACCATTGTAATCAAGCATGTGTCATCAATGGAGGCCGTTGCATAATGCACAATGGAAGTAAACAGTAGTAGCAAGATGGCAGATG